>NC_092439.1:1832982-2477982 GCF_036169615.1 Heliangelus exortis
AAGTCAGAGGAGATGGAAAAATGGCAGAGCCAAGGTCTGTGGTCACCTCAAGCTTCACTCTTTTTTTGAGTGTTTAATTAAGTGGAGAGGACTCAGGATTTCTGGACCATCAAGCAGGAGATGTTCCTGTCCAAGCTGCAGACAAGTTTAATGAAGGTATAAAAGCATTAAAAAGGGAGTCATCAACCAACACATTGCTGGTCATTCTCTGCTGGATGATGTGCCTTCAGAACACACCCCAGGAGGGGATGTAGAAGTTTTCTTGGGATGTGCATTTCCTGGTGTCAGTTACAACCCCAATATTACAGGTGCCAAACCAGGATGTAGCACTCATGAAGATGGCTCCATCACCCTGTCACCTCAGTGACTGCTGGCTTAAGTCTCCAGAAGGGATGGGTTGATTTTGAGGATTACATGGTGCTTTTTTTTTTTCTTGTGAGGGAATGGAAGAAGCTCATCTTCTCAGGCCAAAAGTGTTTTTAAACACAGGATAAAATTGTAATCTAAATAATAAAATAATCATTGATACCTGTTGATAAAAACCATAAAGGTAATGGCCCTTACTTACTCTTTTACCTTGGTTTTTTTTCCTGCTCCTTTTCTTTCCCTTTCATTATTAGAACTGCTGATGGAGGGAAGTCTGATAATAAAATTTCTTATCTTATTGATTATTGCTGTCATCAGAGTTAAATATGTGTGTGCACTGGAGTCTGCACTCTCTAAAACGTGGAACAGAGCCCTGTCCACAGCTGCAGGGACAGAATTCTCATAACCCTCAGCATTTGTATCTCAGAGGAAGGAAATGGGCTGGTGTGAGGTCCTCAGTAAAAACAATTTAACCAAGATGAACCCTTCTGAAATGAAACTGTACACCAGTTCTTCCTCCAGAAGGAGGAGGAAAGGGAAAAATGAACTGCCCCTGACTTCTGGAAGTTGTGTTACTTTGTATGTAGCATGGTAAGTGTGTTTTATGAAGTCAAGAGCTGCTCTGTGAGGACTTGAATTCAACAGAGAATCAGCTTGGAGTTCCCTCTGACCTTTGAGTGTTGACCATGAGCCTGATTATCTACCCAGGAGAGAGATTTATCATCAGATATTTATCCTCTCAGCTCCATCAGGACCTCCAGTCCCCCAGGGAGGATTTGGAGCTCTTTGTGAGTACAGAGAAAGCTGGACAAGTGGATTAGCTCCAACCAGGCCAGTGGGGATACACCTGGAACAACTCCACCTGCCCCAAATTTGCTGTTTAGTGGAATCCCTTTGGCTTCCCAGTGAAACCACAGAACCTGAACCTCGTGAAGTAGCCACAGGGTGGCAGTCAGGCACCAGGAGTGCAGGAGAACACCCCCAGCCTCACTGGGAGCTGAAGCAGCAATTTTTAAAGCTCCACTCTTGCTATTCTGCCATCCTCTTCACCTAAAGGAAGTAGCTATGAAATTAATGCACAGCTCAAAGCAACTTTTGGCTGGTATGAGACTGGAACTCCTAAAACTCCCTAAGCAGAGTTGATATCCTCATCTCACCCTCTGTAAGAGGTAAGAGAGTGTTAAAATAACCTTTGCCTCTAAGCAGGAGTAGCTTGTGGGGCCTTTTGCCTTTGGGTCTTAACTTTAGTTTAGCCTAAAGACTAGAAAGTGAAAGGTGTGATAAATATTAATTTCATTTTTTTTTATGCTTAACATTAAAATTAATTCTCTCTGAAGATCTCTCCAGTGGATCTGATAATGAGGTAGGAGACAATAATTAATCCTCTGCTTTCAGTAATTGTTCACATTTATTCTGTTGTTTGTTTGTGTGTTGTGTGCACATCTCCTGTACTTAGATGCTTTTCTTCTGCCACAGTTGTGGCAAGATAAGCCACAAAGTATTACTTGGTGTAAAGAGGGATTTGATGAATAGGAAAATTGTTTAAAAACCTCAGCACTGTAGCACAGCTTCTTTAGGGATAAAGACAGAGTGTTTACACCTAAGGTGAGACCTGTTTTAGTTTTCATCCTCATGGGATTTGGATGTTGGGGAAGGCTGTAGTCCTCAAGGATGTTCAAAGGAGAACAGATTTATCAAACATGAGGTCTTAAAAACTACACTTTGAGGTTTGGAAGGTTTTGGAGATTATCCATTCAAGTGAAATATTATTATACAAAGAGGTGGCTCCAGCCCAGAATAATTTTTTTTTTTTTTTTCCCAAATCAGGGAGGAACATATTTAATAATAGGGTAGCTGAGATCATAAAACTCGCTGGGTTATGTTAGAACAGTCAAGGGTGATGGGACAACTGGAAGAAGATGGTGCTGTGGTTTTCCCCTTCCAGACTTGTGCCCATTTTGATTTGTTAATGTAATGAATGAGCTTTATGAATGAGCTGTAATGAATGAGGATTTGCAGCCCTTGTCAAACCCATGCAAGTGTTTCCTTCTTTTATGTGAATTCCTGAAGAGATGAACTGTGCTGTTTATGGAATTTTCTCCATCTTTAGAAAAGGAGGAGAAAAGAAGATGATACAGGTCCATACAGGACAGATAATGGATGCAGCTGAGCTGCTCAGAAACAGGATGATTTGTTGGTTCCCAGGATAGGTTTTTTTATAAGGAGTATAAAAAAGTTTCCTAATAGGTCAGGTGTAGGAGACTAATGTATTAATGCAACACTGCTCATGGGTGGGGAAAGGAGCAGGATTACATTAACTGGAAGAGAGCTCATTGGCAGGAACCTGGTTTCTGTGTGATTTACATCTGCTACAGAGACTGGTATTGAGTGTTCAGACAAGGGAGAGGAATTTATACAAAGAAAGTTTTGAAACAGCAATAAAAACTAATCCACCAGTGGTGTCCAGGTGAAAAGCTGGTTCTGATGGTGTTCTTCAGGCAGAATAGTTGGGTCCTGTGAGCAGAAGCAGGAAAATCAGCTGAAAAGACATCTCAAAAAATAAAATACCATCTAAGAGTGCAGTTTTAGTCACTAAACATCAGGTTTATGTGTGCCTGACACCTCTAGTAGATGTTCTACAAAAAGCTCAATGTTGCCCAAGTAAAAGGAAAAAGGAATGAAGATGCTGCCAGTGAGCTCAGGTTATGTCTTGGTCATTTTGAGATTCTCCTTAGTTTATTCTCTTTTCTTCCCTTATTCAAGAGGAAGACCAGAAACATGGAATTTCCTTTGAAACTAGAAAGGTACAAATCTTTCTGTCTTGAGCAAATATCTCCAAGTTCCAGAGGAATAAATAAGAGGGAAATGGCTGCTGGAGTCTAATGCAGATTCTAGAGCAGACATTTTAAGTAGCTGGCTCATGTTACTGTCTGTGTCTTGTAGACATCTCCTAATTCTTGAAGAAAACTCTTCTTCTGAGAGAGCCTCAACGTTGCTTCAACAAAAACAGTCACCACCCATAACTGCTGCCAGGCAGAACATGTCAAGGCAGGGATGGCCCAGGAGAGATTCCTAAACTTTGTGTCATCAGATGCAAGACCAGAGGCAGAACATGTGGAAGTATTATTTATTTTCTGAAAATAAAAAAGAACTTGCAAAATTGCCCAAGTAGTAGCAGAGCAATAGGATTCACCAGGATTCTCTCGTGTCTTAATTTGTCCCAGATTTTTGTACTGGTGTCACTGGAGCTGTGGTGTTCTCCAGCCTGTTGGACCTGTCAATGAGGAACTTGCCCAAGAGACCATTTTGCTGTAGAATTAACCATCCTTTTAACCATACTGGGGGAGTTGACCACCTGGTGGATGCTTTAGACTCAGAGTTAAAATGGGATCTAGCAGGTTACCTTGATTAAAATGGATAGAAGTTGAACTTCTCATAAGATCAGCCATAAGAACCTAAAAAGCCATCCACCTACTCCATGCTTCCTCAGTTTTTTTAGGGTTTTGATGATGTTTTAGTTCCTGTAGGGATGAAGGGGTCTGTGCAGTCACGTTTAATGACCATGACATTGCCATCCTAGGACACCCCATGGGAAACAGGGATGAAGACAGTGGAAATAGGTCAACATTAGGCAGACCTTTCTACTGCAAATGCAAAGAATAGGGAAAAAGCCATGGAATTGCTAGTGGGAATTGCTAAAATGTCAAAGAACATTAAACTTTGCAGGAGAAAGGAAAGAAAATGCTTCTTCAACCTCAGAAATGAAAAATCTGGCTGATGTCCTTGTGGAGAGGGTGGGATGGAGTCAAAATGCCTGTGCTGCACTACTAGGAAAATACCCTGGAATATGTGCCTGAGGAAGGATGTGGCAGGAGGCAGCTGGTGAAGGCCACAGAATTGATTTATGGTCAAAGAGTGCAGCAGACAAGTTGTTGCAGGATCCCTCACATGTTGCAGGAGTTGGAAGATGGCCCAAGACCCAAAGGGAGGCCAGAAGGAAGGTGCTGTGTATGGAGGTTGTGGAACCACCGTGGGTGTTTTAATCCTTGCTTATGCCACATTGTTCCTACTGGGTGTTGCACAAGCCATGTGTGAAAAAATAAAACCCCTTTTTGGAGACCTTTTCTTCTGTGGATGCACAATTCCAGCTCACCAGAGCATTTGGAAGCGTGTCTGTCATCAGTGGGTGCTCTGCACTGAGCACAGAAATGCTGCAAAAATACTGACTGGGCTGATCAAAACCAAGCCCAGCTGGGGATTTCCCAAAGTGGGAAAATAAAAGGGATTTCTTAGAGGCATTGAACAATTTTAGCTCGAATCCTCTTGGTTCTTACTTCTTCTTTGGCAAAATATATCATGGTACCCGTGTGCTTGAGGAAGAGGCTTCTGAACAGCTGCTGAATTTAGGATTTATATCTTCAAATCAGCTGAATTTTGATTTTAAAAGGCCCCTGGGATTCTGACTTCTGTGAAATTGGAGGATTTATTTCATAGGAATTGCAGGTTAAACGAGAGACCCAAAATGTCAATATTAAGCAGAAGGAGCTGAGTATTGATCTTCTTTCAAAAGAATTTGGGTGTGTGTTCAGATTTTGTCTGAGGAGGTCTCATCAGAACTGCAGCTGCAAATGGTGTCAAGTTTCACAGCTTCATCCTGCAGCCTTGCAGCATCTGCTCTGCAAGGGGTTTAGTAATTTACCCAGAAGTCTAAAATATATATATATATATATATGATGTAGTTCAGTGTCTCAATGCAACTTGTTCCATGGGGAGGTTTAGATGAGAAGGTTCATAGTGCTTATTACAGAACTTAATTTTACACCTCATTATAATTAACATGGCATCTTGGTCTTTTATTGTGTACCCATAAAATGCAACCTAAAGCGAGGAGGAAAGGGTAAAAGGAAAATATTAACCAACCAAGTGGTAATATTTCACAGGAGTTGTTTTCTCATTTTGCACAAATCATCAAGATTGCTTTTACAGAGGGAAAAAACCCAAACTCCCATTTATTAACTTCCTGCTGATGTCTGAATTAAAGAACAAAACCAAATTCATCAAGACTTTGAATACCTGAGCAACCCAAGTCCCTCAGGGCAGCGAAGAGGAGAGAGTGTCCATTGCAAACTGGATTTTGTGGCCTACAAAACCCTTCTTAATTTCTCTTCCCATGCCTGAAAGTCCATGGAGATCCAGCTGAGGTACAGTGTGGTGCCTCACTAATTCAGAAGATCTATTAAAGACAGGAAAACCTGGTCCCTTTGTCCTCCTGACTGACCTGGTGTCTTTGAATCTTCTTAACAAGCAAGTAATTACTAGATTGTTTGTTTGCTTTTTTCTCCAAAAGATTTCTTCAACATTTTGCAGCCTGCAAAAGCTGTTCTCTCTTGAAAAGATGGAGGAGATGTTTTGGAGTGTATCCTTCTCCTGAATTACTGATTCCCAAATAAGTTTTGTGCAGGAGAGAAAACAATTACAGTGCTTTCAATTTCCTTGCTGTGTTTGGCAGGAGCCACATCACAGCCCCAGAGGAGAGAGCCTTGAATGAGGATCCAGGAAATCCATCGAGGAGCTGAGGCTCTGTCTGCAGACAGATGCCTGTGGTCACCTCCCTGCCAGAGCTCTGAGCATCCCCAAGCCCACCAGCAAGCCCAGGTGATCCAGCCTGGCTACAGGGCCACCAAGGCAGGGCAGGAGCCCCAGGGCTGCCCACATGGATAAGTGCAGCTGTAATTGGAGATGTTTCCCTCCAAGGTCACGCTTCCCAAACTCTCTGTACTGTTGCCATCTACCCCTGGAGACATGTACAACCCATAACTGTCTGTCTTGCACCCGAGTTCTCCTTCTGGGTGAGACTGTACAGGTTGTAAAGCAGTTGTTCTGCAGCAAGCCTTGCCCAGGAGCCTTGTTTGGTGGGGGTTCTCCCAGCATGTGGCTTCATGCAAAAGTTACTTCTTATGGAAAAGGTGGTTACCTAAAGCCACCATTGGGGCCATCATGGATGACAAAACTACTGAGGATTTCTCTGGAACACAAGATAATTTTTTTTTTAGAAACAAGATGCTTCAGTCTATCTTAGTCCTAGATTTTTTCTTCTGGACCACTCTGGGCTGTGCCAGTTTTATCTCCGGTAGATTAAGTGGAAAATTAGCAAAACAAATGCAAACATTTGTGTGAGACAGGCTCAAAAGGTCAGTGCCTTAACTACCAGCTCACCAGTCACCTCCTGGCTTTCTGGAAATCTGGGAAACTGTGTCAAGAACCCATGCAGGGGGACTCTTGGTCACAAAAGCAGAATCACTGTGCACATGTACAAGCTGCCAGACCCATCCACCATGGGATTTGGCAGTGTGTAGGTGGTTGTTGCAGAACACCCAGGATGGTGTAAATTCACCTTGACTGATTTCTCAATAGTTTCTCTGGATGAGCACGACCCAGGCTTTTACTGCCTAGCTGGGCTTTTCCATGGAAGTCTGAAATGTGGTTGATGACCTGGATAATATTGACAGCTTCTGCTTTCAAACTGGGAAAGGGCTTTGTTTGAGGCTTTTTATTGCAATATTGAGGGACATTGCAGGATGGGATGTGATGCTGAATAAATTCAGCCAGGAAATACCCTGCACACTGTTAATATGGAGGACAATTAGCTTAGGGTTCCTAAATTTCATTCTTCTAAGTAAAAACAGTGGTTTGGTGGATACTGGTACCCACAATGGGGGTTCCCAGTGAAACTCATGATTACTGGCATCCCATATTTGCCCACTCCAGGTTGATCCTGGCTCTGTGTTTTCCAGCTCCTTGTAGACCAGAATCTAACTTCATATTTTTATTAACTCCTTGTCAGGTTGCTTCTACATTTACAAGTCTGAATATAGGGCAGTGGGAAGGGGTTTGTTGGTTTTTTGCTTTTTTTTTTTTTGTCCTTTCAGGCAGCTATGGAGTAACTTGGAATTTTTTGGCATGAATATTGAAGAGAACACACATGCAGAAACGTGCAGGATCTCTTGCATATTCTATTGTCACCACCTCAAGTGCTGAGCATGATTTATGTAAGACTCTACACATACTCCATGCTGAAAGATGAGCATATCACGAGTGTGGACACTCTTCACTTTTATTTGGAGCAAGATAAAGAGTTACAAAATGCAATGTGACAGGAGAAATTATTCCTTCTGTTCTTCTGTCGCTGCCTTCTAAAGAATGCAAATTGTCACATTTCATTTTCCCTGGGGTGGGAACCCCAACCATTGCCACACGTCAGGAACTTTGAAATGGTTGTTTTGGGCTTGAGTGCTTTATTTGCAAGATGCTACATGATTTAAAGAATTAGAATTGCTTCATTTGCTGTTCTGTGTGAACCAGAAAGGCTGCCCACCCCGTGCAGGGCTGAGGGCAAGGCAGGTGTCTTTGCTCTGGGTGATTTTAGCTCAGCTGGGTTTGGGCAATTGTCATTTCATTGGGAAATACAAGGAAGGCAAAACCCAAGATGAGAGATTTGGGAAGGGTTTGCAGACTCTGTTTGCAGTCTGAGACTTGCACAGAGTGCATCAAGAAAAAAAGAATTGTCAGCTGAGAGGCTTCATCATCACTTCTAGCACAAATATTCCTTCAACTTCCATTCCGGAGTCCCATAAGGAGAAAATCTGTGAAATAAAGTTATTCTATAGAAATCAGATGGTGCCTTTCTCCTAATGCTGAGGCCTCTGCATGCTCAGGAGACAGCAAACACAGCCAGAATTTCACCTCATCCTGCTGAGGTACCTTGATCAAGTACATAGTTTGACTTTCTTGTCTTTCTGTCCTTCCTGTCTGCAACTTTGGCTGATTTTTTTTTTTTTCTCAGAACTGGGAGCTCCTCACAACCCGTTTTTCCTTTAACTGTAACACATGAATTGGCTATGGAAGCTGCTGGCACAAGAGATAGTTGAGACCCAGACCTTTGGAAGGTTTCAGGCAGGGACTGGGCATCATTGTGTACAATATTTGTGGTTAAAAAACGTAGTAAATTTACAAGTGCAAATAAAAAAGTTTGCAGTAAGGTGGAAAACTTGGAATTTAACTCAGTATTGCATTACAAAGGGAGAGGATGGAAACCCAATGAGGACAGAGTATACCCTACCTGCCTGTAGCTTGTACCCTCCTCAGGAGCACCCAGGGCTAGAACTTTTGGATTAAAAATAGTAAAATTAAAAGCTTAAGAGAATCCTAATCCTCAAGGAAGGCAATATTTTGTGTATGTGGGCTTAATTTTTTTTCTGGGTCACCTGCAAAACTGCTGTGGGGAAACATGGCTTTGCCTTCTCTTTGCTATTTATTACTGAGGACTTTTACCTCTTCACTGCATAGCAAAGCCCCTCTGAAAATTAGGGATGTTTAGACTTTGGCTCTACAAGATTAATATTTAAGTAAGGTCAGTTGTGTAAACAGTGCTGTTAAACAGAGTTCTAGGAGCTCCTGGTCTACAGCCAAACTTGGTGTTAACCATTACTGTCATTCTCAACCCCCAAATCTTTTAATGTCTGTTGTTGACTTAGGAATTGATCAGTTGAACAATGAGAGAGTTGAGTGACTGGAATGCACCCAGGAACCTGCAAACAGCTTTGTGCCAAAGCATGCAAGTTACCTTAACTGGGGATAAATGAGGTCTCCATGTGCTCTTTCATTACTCTCACCTGGTGGTATTTCCATCAGTGATGTTCTGAGTGAAGAAAGAGCCACAAAAACGTGCCAGGAAAAATTTCCAAGACCAGGGGCAACCTGAAGTCCTGAGGGAGTGACAGGATGGTTAAGAGGTGGCAGACCTTGGAGCAGCCTGCTGGATCCACAGCAGTGTGCAAGTTGGCTCCATGCCTTGAAAGCAGGAATGGCAGCTGAATGAGAGGTGTTAGCAAATGGATTTGATAACAGTTTTTGGCTCTCCAAGCTTTACATTTTAGAGCTGGATGTCATTGTGAAGCCCCACTGTAGGGTAAAGGCAGGGTTTCCTGATGCTTAATGGGTGATTAAAGGATTACAGGATGCTGAAAAAGCTTCAGTTTTCTAAGAAGATCACTGAATATTTCCTGCAGAAGAGCTGCCCACAGCCTCCCTCTGATTTTTCTTCTGGCTAATCCCCACATTGGCTCAGCAGCATGGGTGCAAGTGAACAGCTTCCCTTTTCCAGCTCCTAGTGCTCTAAGAAGGTCCTCACTTAATCGTCCTTTCTGTCATTTTGCCATCTTTATGAACTGAATAACATTTAATCTTCTTAAATCTTCCTGTTTATGTGCACTGGTAATCAGCAGAGCAGTCTCCACTGCTCGTGAGTAATCAGACCTTCCAGAGGCAGCTCAGGAAGGACAAGAAGGAACAAGGCTTTTTATTCCAGGGTGTGTCAAGGAGTCTGGTGTGAAGGTGGAGGAGGAGGGAGCTGTGGACGGGGGTGTGTGGGCAAGGGGAACCAACCAGCCCCAGGAGCACAGGGAGTGGCTTGGACTGGGGCTGTATAACGGGCAGACTGGGATGGTTCATTCCCTGCCTGGACACAGAGCTGCAAAGCTCAGAGCACTGAAGCTCTGACTTCACATCTATCCCCAAGGATGGCTCCCCAGACCGGCTCCACGGAAAAAGAGGCAGGACCTGGTTCAGCTTATCTCCAGCTCTTCACTTGGGATGAGATCAGGATCCAGAATGGCCGTGGCCAGGGTCAGGAGCAGTGGCTGGTGATTGACAGGAAAGTTTACGATGTCACCAAGTTCTCCAAACGCCACCCAGGAGGCAGCAGGGTTATGAAGCACTATGCTGGGCAGGATGCTACGGTAAGATCTGGGAGAGGAGGGGAGGGAGGGAGGTGGTGACATTGCCAGGGCAGGATGGCACCTGGTGGGACACCAGGGGAGAAGGTTTGTGGTAGGTGGCACTGCCTCTGATCAGATGATGGGGGGTAAAAATGGTAAAAATGTCCTTCTGGGTGCCACCCAAGTCAGAGTCACCTGCTGCACAACTTGTAAAGCTCTCTTCAGGCTCATCCCACCTTGCAATATCCCATATTATATATATCCAATATCTCATCCTTCAGCATGACCAGGAAGGTTGTCCTGCTGGGGCCTGGAAAATGTGTCTGGGGAAAGGGAAGAGGTAGGAAGGAGAATGCTCAGTGCATGTGTTAACTTGAAAGGCTGCACTTTCAGCTGAACGTGGATGGGATTGGTGATAAGCAGATGATAATCCAAGATAGAGCAAGGGCAGAGAGATAGGAAAGATACAGAGGGGGTAATATCCAAACATAAAGTAATTCTGGGGGCAGTGAAGCCAGAGGAGAGGGAACTTGTGAAAGTGACACTGTTCTGTATAGGTAAGAGGAGAAGACAGTCTTGGGCAAAAAGCCTGCTTCAAAGGAGGAGGGAAAAGAAATTGAAAAAACAGATAAAATTCCTGAGAAAGCAGCAGAATTATAATTGGCTGCAGAAAAAGAGGGAAAATTCTACAAATAACATGATCTGAAAATAGATTTTCCAGACATTCCTGCAAAATCCTTTCGATTTAGAGGACTTCTCTAAGTGAGAGTGTTGCTTGTTGACAGAAACAATAATTCTACACAGATCTCACAGACTGTTTGCTGAAAGTAGATCCTGTATTTCTGAATGGTCAGACAAGTGCATTGGAACCATGGCCAGGATCAGGGCATAAACTTCTGATCCAGATTTATTTCTTGTCCCAAGATTTGACATCAAGGAACTCGCTCAGCCTGTCAAATTCCTCAGGTTTTCCTGTGTAAAATGGGATAAAATGGGATAACATTCCCTAACTCACAACCCAACATGGACCAGGTCAGTTATTTCCCACCTTTCATTCCATCTTGGACCCGTTTGAAACCAGCACAACCTTTTCAGGTGATGTTTTGTGCCCTGCTGTAATAAAATTACTGCAGACATAAAAACATTGAGGTTTCTCCTCAGAAAAACATCAGACCAGCAACCCCAAGGCAGCCCAGAGCCATTTTCTGCAGTTTCTATTGCTGGAATTAAACAAAAAAATTGTCAAGGAATACAGAATGCATGGAATGATTTTCCCCAAGCTATCTCCTCCCAGCTCCTACAGTTCCTGCAAGGACTTGGATTTGGTTTTAACCATGGTGAATTTGTCTGGTATGAAGGAACTTAAAGAATTATCTTTGATCTTACCTTTTATTTGTTATTACAATGATATCACAGCCTGCTTTACCTCGTTAAGACTCATTATTACTTTTGTCCATTTTAAACCTCCTTCCTAGTCATTTCATTCTTGTGTTATGAAAACAGTGAATAAATTTTCTTTTTCTCAGTGCTACTTAGGTTTGTTGTTTTTTTTTTTAACCCTTTCACTTGTTTTTTTTTACCTCTTTCCCAAGGCAGTTGTCTAGTACAAAAATGATTCCAGGACTTTGTTCACTTCCTTTTTTTTTTTTTTTTTTTTTTTGCTACCTATAGTTAAGCCACATCCCTTTGAAGACAGAAGGACCAGAGCTACATGCAGTGGTGAAGCTTGTGGTGACACTGTGGATTTATGTCACATCATCAGGACCTTATTTCTTGCTCTTGATTTTTATTCTCTGAAGCTGTATCATTCTTTTTGCTTTTAAAATGCTGATGCATTCTGAGAAATACACATTTCTACAGAAAAGCAGGACTGGAAGGTTTCTGAAAATATTATCTAATAGATGACTTTTCCTCAAGCCATCTTCCAGGATTTTTTTTTTTTCCAAGGACTACTCTAGAGCTTATAATTATATATATGGTGAGAATTAACCTTCCTCTAGTGCTCATAATTACATATATGGTGAAATTAGGTACTTCTGTGGGGATTACTTTGTAAATATAGACAATACACATTGCAGAACATGACACTGATGTCAAATGTTGGAGATGAGGTGTGTTGCAGATTAAAGTCCTTGAAGTTAATCTCTCCTGTAAGGTAATAATCAGGGCCTAGAGAGAAGGGAGGAGAAAGGGCAGGTTGCAGGACTGCAAGGTTTGCAGTTCTGTGATAAAAATCTATGAGAGTGATATTGGGGATAGGATATTCTGCTTAAAAGGATTCTGGCTCCTGTTTCCAAGCTGGAGTATGGATACTTCCAGCTTGACACAGTTCCTGGCAAAAGGGAACTGCATAAAAATATGTAAAAAACTATAGGATGAGGGGCAGGGAATCATAATGGAAAGATTTCCCTATTCTGCTGTGTTTGGAGAGTTACTCATTTGTCCCTGTGACAAAAGGCCACTAGATAACAATAGAAAAGTCATCAATCCCAAAAGCCACCTTGCTCTGGCTTCTTTTAGACTTAAAGGACTCAGAGTGTCCCTAAAGAGACTCCAGAGGAATGCCAGACTGGACAAGGGAATCCTCTGTCCTCTCCCAGGGACTTTCTTCTGCCCATGTGGTCAGAATTTTTTTTGTGTCATGATCACCCACCTTGGTTTTCAGAGCTCAGATCACCAAGTACCTGGATTCTCAGACCCTTGATAATGTTGGAAGTTTTGGAAGACAAAAAGAGTGTGGTCAACCTTTTAACCTTCCTGCTGGAAAATCCCCCAAAGCCATGAGCTAAAGAAGAGCTCTGGTGTGTCTGGATTTTCACCCTTTGTTCCACAGATGATATTTGATTTGGAAACTCTTATTTCCACTGGTTCTTGGGCAGACCTGTTTATGGCACTAGTGTCACCCCACCCCCCCTAAACATCAGCCTGAAAACTTAGAGGGGACTGTAAGAGATGCCCAGTGGTGGCCAGCTGAGTGTGGACCTTCAGCACACCCCCTGTGGCTTTAGTGTGGTGAAGAGAGGATTTAAAAAAACATCATCCTGAGCCTGGTAAAGGTGCCCAGTGAAGGCACTGAGGTGTTTTCCTGCTCCTGGGTTCCATCCATAGGGCAGGGCTGCTGGCTGAAGCCTCCTGGGGAAGGACTGTGCTGAAACAAGCAGATGAAAGAGTGTGTTTCCCTCTGCAAAGAGTTTTTCATCAAACACTTTCGTGCTCATTACCAGCCTCGCCCAGGTACCTTTGTGAAATCTGGTTTCTTGAAACTTGTCCAACTTCCTTGGGCCAAGCTCCAGCTGATGGCACAGAACTACAGGAGCAAGCAGAGGGACAAAAAGGAAAACTGGATTACTTGTTATATCCAAAGGCCTGGGAAAAGCAGAGGCTCAGCACCCAGTCATTTTGTTGCTTTCCTTTTCTTATCCCCATTCTCTTCTTTTTTTGTGTCTTTCTCAGGATGCTGTTGTAGCATTTCACAATGACAAGTCACTGGTGAAAAAATACTTGAAATCGCTGCTGATTGGGGAGCTGGCACCAGATCAACCCAGCTTTGAGTCCAATAAAAAAGTGAGTGGCCTAGAATCCAGCAGTGGGAACGGCTTGGGGTTTGGCTTGGGTGGAGAAGGAAAATCAGAGAGCTGGAAAAAAAATAATGTCTGAAGCAGCTTTGCCTGAAACTGTGCCATGGGGTGGGTGGTGGGGCAAGAGGATGGAAACGTGCACTGTCCCAGGGTCACTAAATCCGCACCTGGAGGTGAGGAATGAGCCTCAGAGCCCCAGGTTTTGCTCAAAGCAAAACCTGTTGATCTCAGGCTCATCTTTGCACAGAGACCCCACTGCTGGAACATCTCTGACTTCCAGGGCTGCTTTGGTCTTCCAGTGACTGCTGTGATGTATTCAAAGTAAACATTAACACTCATTTTACCCACAGAAATCCCTTCTGGAGGATTTTCGTGAACTGCGCTGCACTATTGAGAAGATGGGACTTCTGAGGCCAAATTCCATCTTTTTCTTCCTGATTTTCCTTCACCTCCTGGTACTGGATGCTGCCTCCTGGCTGGTGGTCTGGTACTTTGGAATATCCTTCGTGCCTTTTGTGGTTGGCATGGCATTCTTCACCACTGCTCAGGTAAAGTGCTGGCAGCTGTTTGGCACTGGAGATGTCTTTGGTTCTTTTGGTTCAGAGATTAATGCAGTGCTCACATCCTGCCCATGCTTTGTTGCCTCTTAGATCCCAGTGTCTGGCTGAAGGCAACGAGCACATTCTGTGTCAGAATTTGTGTTGCCTCCAGCAAATCTTTGTTTGCTGACAAGGGTTGGTGGGATGTTGTGGACCTGGCACTCCCACAAGATCTGGGATGAGCTGGTTTAATCACTTAGGCCAGCAAAAGAAGGAATATTTCATTCTCAGCTCCACTTCTAGCTCCACGCTCCTTCTGGTTCTCATGTTTGTTGGGTCCTTTACAATCCAATTGCAGTCACTAGCCCTGAGTAGGCTTCTGCTGGTTTGGTAAAATGAATTATAGAAGGTCACGATGCATCTCAGGACTGATTTACAGCAGGAGGGAACAGGACTTTGTGGCCCTTAGGTGGGGGAAACTGAAGGGTGAGGGGAGGAAGGAAGCACAATTCTCTTAGCAGCACTAAAACTGTGCTCATACATCCATGGAAGAAGTGCAAAGGAACTATTTTTTTTTTTTTTTTTTTTTTTTTTTCAAATCATCTGTCCTATTTCCCTAATATCTACTACTCCTCAGAGAGCATTCTTGTATTTCCATGAGAACATGACATGCAATGAAGCTGTGGATTTGGCTATTTTTAGACCTTCTAGTTGGTTCCTTGGAAATTCAGGTATTTGCAGTGGGAGCCAAAGGCTTCTGTGCAGTCCCATGGATTGTAATGATGCTTTGCTGCTTTCCCTTGAGCTGCTGCAACAAAATCAGGATTTAGGAACTGTCATGGACAGCAGCCTGCAAGGAAATTCTCAGTACTGAGCACACAGGAGAGGAGGTTTCTTCTCCAAACCTTCTGGAAGATGCACTCATGCTGTGAAGTTACTGAAATTCCCACTGCAAATAAATCCAAGACTGCTATGATTCTGTTCCCTGAGTGATCCTTTTGTCTTCCAGATCCAGATGGGCTGGTTCCAACATGATCTGGGGCACTGCTCTGTCTTAAGGAAGCCTAAATGGAATCGAATTCTGCAGATAGTTGTGATAAATGTTCTGAAGGTAATTGCCTCATGGTGGGAATGTTCTCTGGGGCTAATCTGGCCTAAGCAACAAATGGGAGTGTCCCTGTGTTCAGGAACTGCAGCTGTCAATCATGGGTGGATAAAAAGTGTTGTAATTGTTGATATTGTTTCAGTTTGACCCCTCCACACACACACTGTGTCTCACTTTTCCTGCAGGGGTTGTCATACAGCTGGTGGAATCACCTGCACAACCAGCACCACGCCAAACCCAACTGCTTCCGTAAAGACCCCGACCTCAACATGCACCCTCTGCTCTTCAGCCTGGGCAAGACCCTCTCAAAGGAGGTGAGCACAGGGCTGGCTGCAGCAGGGAAGATTTTACAGACAGAAAACTATAGGGTGAGATACACTCATAACCCAGATTGCAGCTGCCTCCATAAACTCATGGGAATTTCCAAAGTGTTCCGAGGTCTGGGAGTCTCAGGAGTGTTTGTTATGATGCTGAGGCACCAGCTGCTGAGAAGCAAAGTCTTAAAATCAGCCCTTAAGTTCCCTGTGTTGCTCGAAGAGCTGGGTAAGCACCTTGGAGGCAGTCCAAAGGGTGAGTCAGTCCACTTGCATAAGTGTGAGATGTTCTTGGTGATAGGGATGGGGATGCAGATTGTGAGTCAGATCTTCTCCCTGGGCCCTTTTGGCTCTGGAAGCTGTTTGACACCTAAATCCCTCAGGAACAGCACAGCTGTTAGCATGTTATTTCTTAATCACAAATGTTATGGCTTTCTTAAAAATAAAACCCATTAACAGGCCCTCCCTGCAGCCTCCTGATTTCTGGTATCAGCAGAAGCAAGGTCCTTTTTGCCTTTGCTTTCCCTGGCAATTCTGTTCCCTCATGGGGTGATTCTGCTCCCTCACTCCCCTTTAGCTGGGGATGAGCAGAGAAATTGCAGCTTTCCAAGGCATGCATCAAATTCCAGCTCTGCTGTCTCCCAAAAATTCCTGTAAGGAGAATTTAGGTGAAATGATTACTCATAGAAAACTGCAACTGGGAAGGGTTTCTTTTTCCCCATGGTCTCCTGAAAGATCTCTCGTGGCCCTGTATGAGCTGGTTCTGCTGGGTAGGGTTTGGTGGAGGTGAAAATTTAGGAAAAATGTTCTCATGTCTTCCTGCTTGTTAACAGGAAATAGTCAGGGACCCTATGGCTGAGCAAAAATGGATTTCAGGGGTTTCATTGAGTCCAGTTCATTTGTTCTCTTTCAGTTTTGATCTAGTGAAGACATCTTGGGGGTATTCAGGTTGTTTTATTCTCAATAATTGGGGAGTAGTTTGGTTTACCTTATTTTGTCCTTTCCAAGAAAAGATGCTAAAAACCCTTTTGTGCAAATAGTGAAAAATCACACCATGAAGAAATAAATTTGCCTGATATTTTTGCAAATATTTCATGTGGTGTTTCATGTACTTTAGGGCAAAATACTCAACAAAACAAAAAGGCATTTACTGCTTTGATCTTGCCTTCATTTTTGGGTGGCATCCAAATGCTGGTGCCATTTCTGGCCACTTTCTCCTCTATTACTCAAAAATTTGGGCTTTCTGCATCCTGTCTCATCTGACACAGAAATTCAGATGTAGCTTTCAGAGCATTTGTCACCCATCAAGTTTCTTGCCTTAATTTCATGTTAATATCTTGTTCCTCCCTGAGCACCAATGGTCTCAGCACACTGGGGTGAATACATGGTATTGGTTAGCTTGGACTTCCCTTACCATTCCTGGAAACTTCTATAAAATTCAAATTACCTGGAATAATTTTTGTGATTTTTGAGCATTTTTGTATCCTGCCAAGCTTTTCTCCTAAA
Source organism: Heliangelus exortis (assembly GCF_036169615.1). Taxonomy (NCBI): domain Eukaryota; kingdom Metazoa; phylum Chordata; class Aves; order Apodiformes; family Trochilidae; genus Heliangelus; species Heliangelus exortis. Next base: position 1,850,167 of record NC_092439.1, read on the forward strand.
AGAATTGTCTGTTCTGACATGAGCACAAGGCTGATATCTGGATCCAGAGGCTGAAATAAAATCTCTCCATTGCTCTGGAACTATAGGACCTGATTTTTTAAGAGGAGAGGTTGAATTAGAGAGATGAAGAGGTAGTTCTTGGTGTGTTCATTAACCAGGAATAAGAAACACCTTCCAAAGGGTCTCAGGTCTCCAACCAGGCCCATGACAATGTTGTTTTATTTTTCAGCTTGGAAAAAAGAAGAAGAAGTTCATGCCTTACAATTATCAGCACAAGTATTTCATCTGTGAGTATCCAGCTTCCTTGCAGCACCCTGGAAACTTCAACTAAAACCCACATCTGGATCTCCTCCTCAAAATAAAGGTTTTCAAGCTACTCCTGTTGAAGCCATGCTTTCAGGAAGTTCCCTTCATGTTAAAGAAGGTCCCTGTGAGGAAAAATTGTCCCTTATGTCTCTGTTGGGGCTGTGTCACGTTAGGTACTGGATAAGGGTGGGCCAAGAAAGGTGTGGGAAAGAAATGAAAAAGTGGTGAGGTGAAAAGAGGAAAAGATGATGTAGACACATGAGTAGTTACTGAAAATGGAAGGCTGAAATTTTTGTATTCCACTGCCAAGAAGTATTTTTTAGGGACACTGCTCCCCCCTCCTCAATATTAAATCTCTATGTTATATATGTACATGTATTAAAACTATAAATGTCTCCCTGTTTTCCTTTTCCCCTTCAGTTTTGGCCCCACTTGCACTTGTGCCCTTCTTCCAGCTGTCTATATTCTACTTTACAATCAAGAGGAAGAAGTGGTTGGTAAGCACAGCTTGCAGTGTCTAGAAAACTTTCATGAAGTGTCACCACTCTGTGGCTCTACAAAGCTTCACCTCGTGGGGTGTAAGGTCAAAAAATATTTTTCATGCAAAGAAGAAAGGAGGGAGTGGGGGGAGTTCCTCCAGAATGCTTTATTTTCATCTTTTTTTGTTGTTGTTTTGGTTTTTTTAAATTTTATTTTGTTTGGTTGGGTTTTTTCCCAGGACCTGTTGCTGTTTGTGTCTTTCAACATCCGAGTCTGCCTCATGTATATTCCTTTAATGGGATTCAACAATTTCATGGTGTACTACTGGGTATCCAGGTAACTTACATGAGTAATATTTTTGAATTATACTGAAGATTCAGTGGAAATAAATGAAAAGTGGTCTTGGTTGCTACAGTTTACTCAGAAATAGTCAACCGAGATGCAATGGTACAGCTTGGGGTGGTGGTTGCTCAGGGACATCTGCAGCTACAAATTGAGTGGTTCTGACAAGAGATTCCAAAAGTTAGGAGGCAAAGGGATGGAATATAAAATGCTGAACTACATAAAAGTGCTTTTTCAATTGAGATTAGACTTAATTAAAAATGTTTTAATGCCAAATTTGGATGGGATTAGAGGTATGATACATGTTCCTGTGCTTATCTACCCAGGTACCTAGAGAGCACCTGGTTTATTTGGGTGTCACAGATGAATCACATTCCAATGGACATTGATTATGATAAGAACAAGGACTGGGTGTCTACTCAGGTGAGAACCTCCTTTCTTCTGGGCTGCAGTTCTGATTTACAGCACAAAGTGTTGTTCTTGTCCTAACTTTACTGCCATGTAAATGAGGTTTGTCCTTGCCATTCAGTAAACAGCATTTGGGTAGCAGTCAGGATATTTAAAACTTTGGTTGGAAGACGAGACATCTAGATTTAAAAAAAAAAATAAAATCTTGCTGCAAATCTCAAAGCAGAGGTGTTTAAATTTGGTGAGATGAAGCCAGTGTACAACCATACTTGTATTGGTTGGAGGAAGCCAGGAGAATATTTTCTTCTTTCTTTATTGGGATCTTTTCTTTCCACCCAAGTAAAAGATGGGAGGGGAACCTCTCAAAAGAAGCACAGATGGGGCTGTGTGCAGGCCAGTGAAGAATTTGTACTTTCTGAATATAGACCTGGCTAAATTAACCTATATTCCCCAAACCTATTTCATACTAGACTTCATTTAATGTAATCCCTGGCACTTAATTTACCTTTAATGTTAGATAAAGGTGGGTAATGGTTGCTGGGGTTCTATTATCAGATTGCAGAAAAGGATCAAAGCTAAATCCTGTGTTTCTTGGTTTTTTTTTTTCCTCCCAGCTCCATGCAACTTGCAATGTGAACCAATCTTTTTTCAATGACTGGTTCACTGGGCACTTGAACTTCCAAATTGAGCACCAGTGAGTATGATTTCTGGGGAGAAGAGTGGGAATAATATGGGGCACTTCAAGGTGGGAAAAGCCACGGAGTCTCACATGAAACCATCTCAGGAGACCTTTTGCTCTCTTTCTGGGGGCAAGGAAATATTTTGAAGAGAGGGAACAAAGAGTGGTGAAAGCAAAGTCTTAGAATAATTCTCTCATTCAATTCTCCAGCCTCTTCCCCACAATGCCCCGACACAACTACTGGAAAGCAGCTCCCCTGGTGAAAGCTCTCTGTGTTAAGCATGGTGTGGAGTATAAAACCAAGACTTTACTGGAAGCCTTTGTAGATATCTTGAAGTAAGTATCAATCACCAAGATGGTTTTGCACTGGAATTGCATGCAAGGGAGGGGACTTAAGCAACCATTTCAGATCCAGATCCATGGAGAGATCAAACCTAGAGTTTATTTTTCTAAAGGCATTTTAATTTTCAAAACTTTTCAAAGCTTTTAAGATTTTTTTTTCTCTATCTCAAGCCCTCTCAACTCATTCCCTGTAGTCAGACTTTGCTATGAGATATCAGTGCAGTTCCTAATGCATTTTTTCCCACCTAAACTCCATGAAGTTGAATATTTTCTCCCTATAAGTGGTTTTTTTTTTTACTTTTTATTCCTGCAGTTCACTGAAGGACTCTGGGGAGCACTGGCTTGAAGCATATCTGCATGGATAGAGACTGGCAGGTCTCAAAGGGAACCTCTTCACCAGATGACTGCTGCAAAGAGTCAGCACAGACCATCAGTGTGTGTGTTTGTCTTCTGGCATAGAAACTTGGGAGCTGGGCAAAGCTGGGTGGGAAAGTGGCTTAGAGATTTGTATTTTATTCTTGGTCCCAGCCATGAACCTCTATTTTTCCTGCTCTCAATCTCAGACTTTGGAGCCATGGTGAAGTGGGTCTTTAAACTGGGGAGAAGTAGCTCTTGAATCAGCTTGGTCACTTTCATTGGAGGCACCAGATTATTGCTTATGGAGAAAGTTTGAAGGGCATCCTTCATGGAATTCTAGAATGGTTTGGGTTGGGAGGGACTTTTGAGGCTCATCTCATCCAAACCTCCACCATGGGAAGGGACATCTCTCACTAGATCTTGGTAGCTCCAAGCCCCAGCCAACCTGGTCCTCAACACTCCCAGGGAAGGGGCATCCATGACTTCTCTGGGCAACCTGGAGGGTCTCACCACCCTCCCAGCAAATAATTTCTTCCTTATATCTAATCTAAATCTTTCCTCTTTCAGTTTTAAACTGTTGCCCCATGTCCTGTCACTACAAGCCCTGGTAAGAAGCCTCTCTCCATCTTTTTTTACAAGCCCTCTTTCAGTACTGAGAAGCTGCAGTAAGGTCTGCTTAGGGTTTTTTGGCTCAGTGGATCACTGAAAATGGGGTAGGAAAAAGCAAACTGCAGGAAGTCAGGAGACGTTAGGGCAAGGAGAATCTTTAAGGGATATTCTAGAATAGGTAAAATAAGTCTGCAACAGTCAGGCTGGCCTGGGGCATGTCCCCATGGCTCCTCATCCTGTGTACACTTCTTACTCTGACTACGTGGGTGTTGTAACTGGAGCTGTTCATGGATTGTGTAGGAGGCAGAGAGCTGGATGCTGCATTTTACACCTGTAATAACTGGTTTGAATACAACCCAAAGAGTCTGTATAGCATGTACTATTTATATGCATAAATACATGTATATATTTTAATGGAGTGGTGTCTGTGCTGTCTAATTAGCTTGCTGGTGTAGACCATGAAGAAGACTGAGAAGCCCAGGCAATGAGGAGTAGGTCCAGTTTGCAATGGAATTCAGAGTACTTCTGTTTTTATGGAGTTTTATATGTGTTAATTTTTATCTAAATGCTTAATTCCTGGTAATTTCAAGGGCCCATGGGCATCTACACTGGTTATGAGGCAACGAAGTACATTTGTGGCTCTGTTCCTATATCCCAAAAATGGAGATGTTGGCCTCTCTGGGCTTTGCAAATATTTCCCATTCCTTTCCTGGAACTCTCTTGCCAGTTCTGTACCTGGAACTTTGCTGTTTGGACCCAAGAAGGACCAACCCCTTCTCTGCTTATGCTCAAGGACAGTTTCTGCTAGTGGAAAGTATAATGTAGGGGGACAGAAGGTCTCCAAGAACCCCTGGATTTGAGGGAGGCAACAAAATGAAGAAGTTAGGAGTGGACCTGTAGTAGAATATCTTCACTGAAAGTGGTTTGAACCTTATGGGAAAGGTATAATGTAAACAAGGAGTAATGAACACTGACTAACAGGTGAAAGAAATGCAGGATGTGTGAATGAAAAGCTAGAATACAGGAAAAAAAAGAGAATATTATAATGGCAAAAGAGGTCCTCTTTGTGAATTTTAGTTTGCAAGTCACTTGCTCTTTTTTATTTATTATTTCTTCTGTGTACGTGCAAGTCCTACTGTTATTTCCTAATTATTTCCTCACTATTTCCTTTTCATTGAAAAGGATCATGATTTAAAATGCAGTTGTTCAAACACTGCTCTGAATGCAATTTGAAAATTCTTTCTAACCAGTATCTGGAGCAACTCTGCATTCCCAAATCCAGTGGGGAAATCCAGAATTATGTTTAACAGAAGTTAACATTTTATAAGTATTTAAGTGATAGTAGGGTAACACATGAAGACAAGTTTAAACAGGTGTCTTGGTCAGGGGAATATAAATACTAAGGATTCTTAGGGTGGTTTTTTTTCACCAGTGAGGCTTGAAAGCTGTCCTGGGTCCCACTGAAATCTTCTAAATACAAGACTGGCACAAAATGGTTCTTTCTGGTGTCAGTCTCATAAATCAAACTGATTATTTGTAATTTATTGACTCTGTCTTTTTTGCAGCCTCACTTTTAGTTGCCTTTCCTTTGGGTGCTGCCCACAGCTGGCTCACTAGCTCTGATCTTCTGGTCCTCTGAGGCTCTTTAAATGCTGAGCTGGAACTCTGTGCATGTACAGAACTGCCTGGTCTGAGCAATTTTCATCTTATCACCCACTTATGGGTGAGGCACCTTCGATTTTCCTGTCTGCTCTGTGCCCTGAGGGTCCTGATGTGATCCCACATGCTTGGCATCCTGGCAGGACTCTGGTTTTCATGGCATCTTTGTTTGTTTTCTTTCTGAAATGGAGCTGGAATCCTCCACTTTTTCCTGATCTGGTGGTCATGGCAGAGCACTGATCCAGTTGTTAGGGCAGCAGAATCTCTGAGGTTCAGTTTGCTCCCTACCAGAAGCCACTCAGGTGCACGATGCCCACCTCTCCTCCACCCATGGACTTGCTGGTGACACGTTCCCTTTTCCTTGGAAGCTTTTCCAAAGAATTCAAGACTGGCAGAACTGGCCTCTCACTTACAGCACTGCTTGTCTGGGCAGGAATTCCATCCCCATTTTAGATGCTTTCTACACCTTCAATTCAATGGCTACTGAGAACTGCAAGAGCAATTTCCAGCCTTCCTGATTGCCTTCCAAAGAGCAATGCAGGGTCCAGGCTGTTCTCTGGGCCCTCAAGTTGCACTTCTGAGCCTGTTCTTGCCTGAACTCCCCAAGGGTCTAGAAAATGACATGCCAGGATTGAGTCAATTGCTCAACTGTTGGGCTTGGAAGCCATTTTGAGGGAATTGCTCTGGAAGGACTTGCCCGTTTTGAGTGTCAAGGAAGCCAATAAATATTGATAAAATAAAGGTGAAATAAGAGTCAACACTTGCTTTTCAGAAGGTGCCTGTATGCTTGAGTTCTCTGGGTTTCATACCAATGAATACTCAGCTTGCACAACCCTGCTCAGGAGGGAAAAATAATCAGGGAGAATCTTTCCTCATGACTGAACCAACCAGGGTTCTAACCTACAGCACTATTTGGGCCTTTAGAAAGTCCAACCTCAGCTCCCTCTGCTCCAAAGTTTCTTCCTTGGAGAAACCAAGTAGGATTATTAGGAGGGTAAGATGATGAAGAGACACATTCTTTCAGAACCATGTCAGTAACACTGCAATAACCACAGTAGAATAAATACAATTAACAATGACAACACTGGGAAAGGTTGGCATCTTGATATCCTAACCAGGAAGAGTTTGTTCCATGTTTTTAGGCTCCTCAGAAAGACAGCATTCCTGTTATAGGATACTTGAGGGAAAAAAAGGCAATCAAAGAAAATAATCTGTATTGATTTTAGCAGCTGCTAAACTGAACCTGGAAGCGTATGCACTGAAAAAAAAAAATTGTTCTCCCCTGGAGGACCCCCAGTCCTTCTTTAAAGGAACAATTAAGCTCTGAAAACATTTGAAAGTCCATCTTTTTAGGATGGTTTAGGTTCCTAGGGGATCTAAATCTCTCCCTATTGACTGCCCTCTCCTTAAATGTATTTACAGCTCAAGTAATACTTATGCTATGTGTTTATTTTATCAGCAGGGTGGTTGTGCTTAGCACAAGAGAATATGATTGATATTTGAAGTATTGATTTTGTGGTATGTTGAAAAATTAGAATGTTGGAAAGATTACAGTGGGAACACCTACCAGAATCCATACTATTTTTTTCTGCTAATGAATCAAGTTTGTTGATGCCAATAAATCTGTTCTTCTGCTCTAGGATGGGTTAGCAGAGATTCAGGCTCCATGAAATAGTGAAATAAAAATAACAGCAATTTTTAAAGCACTATTCCTTTCCATTTGCATTTGTTTATTGGATTGGATGCCCAAGAAACCCTGCAGAAACACCTAAAAACTTCAGCCTCAGTTTCCAGTGTGAATGAATCTTAGATTTGGTTTCAAACCTGTTTTATGGAAGCCACCCCCATATGGTGCCTGTTGATTCCAGAAGTGCCCATTTGTGCCAGGAGCTTCACTCAGCTGGTGTTTAAAAAAAATATATTATGTATTTTAGAATTACCTCTTTATCACAGCCATTGGTCCAATGTGTGTTGTGCTGATACACCCAGTGTGGAGGGCATTGAGTAAGAGCACCCTAATTATGCAAATAAAGCCTTTGTCCTCTGTGAGAATTGCTGCATACAGAAATCTCCTGACCCTAATTCTCACTCTGACTCAGAATTCCATTTTTGAGAGCAGAACTGTGCAGGGCAGCTGCTGACCACTTGGTCTGTCATTGGGATTTGCTTACGTGGGCCTTGCAGCCCAGTCACAACCTTTTATCACTGCCATGCAGGGTGATTAAAGCTTTAATTACCTGTGTCTCTGTGGCTTCTCAGAAGCCATAGGCATGAGGTGGCATGAGAGAGACCATGGCAGAGCAGAGCAATATTCCAGCCAGTCCATTGTCCAAAAAGTGGATGCCTGAAGAAGGATAAAAAAATGAGATTTAAGAAGGATTCATAAAAATGGCTCTTTTATTATCATATACTGGCTTTTATTAACATATACTGGGGACTTACCCAATGTGGAAGGAAAGTAACAGCAGCTCTGGCCACTGAGGCTGTTGCTGGCAGTGATTTCAAGGGTATCTCTTCTCAGGAGTTACTCATTCTACTCCCACTAACTTACTGGGGCCTTTGAAAGCCCATCCTCATGCTCCAGGTCCCAAATATTAGTCTAAAACTCTCCTATTCCTCTGGACTTACAAAATAGCCTAAGCCACCTTGGCTATTGCAATAGGATTAACTAGGCTGCAGCTCCTTGGGAAGCTGGACATGGATTTGTCTTGAAAAAGTGGGTGCTAAAGCTACCTATACCAGCAGGGGAAAAAAAAAAAAATCACAGGAATAATATATATTGAAAAATCATCATTGCTTTGTTCCTGTGGGATTTTTCTTTCCCATGTATTTGGGGAATATACAATCTCATCTGCAACAACACAGCTGGAGGTTACCTACAAATGAAGAGCCATGAAAAAAATGATTTCAAAGTAAGATTCCCTGTATTATTCCTGTTATGTCCAGGTGAAAAGAGTCACCCAATTTTGGGATGGTGTATGCTGCTTTCTTTCAGGGATTTCTGCTAGGATTTCTTTCTGCTGGGATTTCTGATGCCCTGTTTCAACACAGCATTATGAAGCTCCAATGTGCTGAATCAGAAATGCTTTCATCCATCAGCCACGAAGACAATGAGCAAAGCAGAGCAGGTACTGCCCTAAAAATCCTCATTACAAGAGCTTCAAATGTTCACTCTGGGACATGAGTTAAAAGTTTGATATTGCAGCACACCAAATTTGCTCATCCTATGGGGTGATGATGGAAACTTCTTAACCCCACAAAGAAAGTTGCAAGCTGTGGGTGTGTAAAAATGAAAGAGAGGTTCTCATAATTTTTTTTTTTATTAACTCACTTCTTCTTTTCACAGCCCTTACCAACTTTTAAATTAAAAAAATACCTTCAGGAAGAGCTACTCAGCCCTCAATCCCCACGCAACCATCCAGCCAATTCCTCACCCACTGCATGGACCATGAAATCCATCTCTCCAGTTTAAAGAGAAGGATGTTGGAGAGGACCATGTCAAAGTTTTCCCTCTGACCTTTCCAACAGGGCATGACTGGAGTGAACTTCCCCATGGGGTGGACTGAATGTCTGGTGTCTGTGTGGCTGGTGCTGGCCAAGGGAATAGAATTTGCCTTCCATTTTTTTTCCTAATGAAAGTGTGAATTTGGCAAAACCTGTGGAATATGATTTCTTTTGCTGCTTGCTTCTTCAGCACTGCAGCTCTTGTGGAGCAGAAGATTCCTGGAAGAGGAATCCTCTCCTGACAAGCAAGTTTTAAAGTATGACCTCAGATGCTAAAAGCAAGGTTGAGGCACTGATGCTTTTTTTATACAGACTGTTTTATTGTCTTCCTTGAGTGTGTTGTCACTGTTTAGTTGCAGGAACCAGGGTGTGTCTTGCGTTCTTCTTGCTGTAGTGTCTGACTCTACTGACAGCAACATAATAACCAGGGCAGGGTTCCATGGATTTTAAGTAATGGCAAAGCAACCAGGGGTTGTCTCTGAGCATAGGATGGTTTGGGTTGGAAAGGACCTTTGAAAATGACCTGGTGCAGTAACTCTGCCATGGGCAGAGGCATTTTTCACTAGATCTAATTGCTCAAAGCCCCAGCCCCTGACCTTGGACACTCCAAATGATGGAACATCCAGAAGACAATAATTTTGGTGCCCAAACTAAGACTTTGCTGTGTTATTATGACCTCTACAGCTGAAGAGAAAAGCTAAGCAGTGACTAGAAGCTTCTGTAGCTCCACAGGGCATTATCTGATCATCCCACGTGTCTTTGTCACACATTGATCTTCATAATCCCTTTGGGAGCTGGGAAAATGGTGTATCCATTCCAGGGAAAGAAATCCCAACATCTGCCTCTAAATGCTTTGAGCATGCACTGAGTCATCTATTTTTTTATAAGAAGACTGTGATGGAAAAGGTAGCTAAGGCCAAATTTCTTGCATCACTGGACCCTTTGTGAAAGCAAATGACTGTATAGATGCTAACGTGACGGGGAGAGGTTCAGATGTAAAAAAGATGAGAAAGAAATATAGTTGCAATCAGTTTAGCACCTTTGAAGGAGAAAAATAGGAAAGGATTAGGAAAAATAATGCAAGTTCGCCTCCTTGTGGTGTTGTCCCGCTATTACACCCAGAAATGGACCATTTTTCCTTTTCTGATGCTTAAAGCATCTCTGGCCTTTCAGCACTTCAGGTGTGATTTTGGAGACTCGTTGCCATCCAGCGTTGTTCAAGTGAGACAAAGACAAAATTCAGCTTTGCCTGATGAGATCTGATACTAGAATTCTTCTGCACTGGAGTCCTGTGAGCATAACACTGAAATGTTATCCAAAGAAGTGTAACAACAATACAAAAAATGTAATATCTCCCTTCTGGATTACTGCTGTTATCAGTGGCATGAGGTGCATTTGAAAATTAAAAGGTGGTGTGATCATAACCATTGATTTCTGGCAGGTGGTTATGCAGCTGGAGCTATTCAGTCAGGGTAAAAGAACCCAAATTGTCTTCAGCAAGGGAGTCAAGTACTGCTTGAGAACCAACAAACATTTAAAATGGAGCTGAAATATCAGGTATGATCCCAGATAGTGTCAAATTTTCTGTTTCATGCCCAAAGGACAGCACTGGGCCAGAGAAGATATTGTGGAGCTGTTTGTGTCCCTAGCATGGCCACTGCATTAGGTTTGTAATCTGTGAGCAGTCAGTACATAAGCAAGTAGTAGCTGCCCAGGGCTAAGATTAAATAATTTGTACTCCACTTGGGTTTTTGGGAGTATCCCACAGGCATAGTCCAAGGCCTCTGTTTGGCTAATCAAGGATTGGGAGCAATTAAGAGAAGTAAAATGCAATACTTGGATCATACCCACTAAGATCTATCATGCTGGGCTGGCACAAGGTGTTTTTAAAATGCAATTGATTTCCTCCCAAGATTAATCCTCCAGGGAACATCTAAAGAAAATACTCTACTAGAGCCCAGTGTTCACAGACATAAAAAGGAAAAAGCAATCCAAAAATCCAAATGAAGATCAAGAGCCTGCACCTCAGTGAATTCATTCCAGCTGGGAAAGGAGATCTCTGGCTCCATCATTTGTTGAGAGATTGGATGTATCAGATGCACAGGAAAATGCACCTTAAGTCCACACTGTTTACCTGCTTTTTATTCTTATCTTATCAGGCATTCTAATTTTCCTAATTCCTTTGAGTCAGGAAGCAGTTTTGCTTATCTCAGCAGCTGCTTTGCTTGCCTCACGTCTAAAATTTCCTAATCTTTTAAGGATGGGTTTTCTTGGCTTTTTACCAACCCCTTTTTACTTTCTGTTTTGATTAGATGGTTTTAAACCAAGTATACCCTGAGTAAACTCCTATTAACAGTTTCTTTAATTAAGGGTTTCTTTAACCCTTTAACCCTTTGCTACCCCCTAGAACAGAACAATGTGCAGCTGCATATTTTGTCTCTGAGCATGAGGAACAAGTTGTGATCATTCCCTGCCCTGTATGAAGATGGTTCCAAGATGATAACCCTCTTCAGGAGGTACTGCAGTGCAGCATTCACTTATCTATGCTCACCACCATCTATGTTTTAATGAATTATATTATCTGTTGTCTATGTGCTGTATCACCACACTTCTTATATTCTTATAAAAGAATTATAGTGATAGAATTATTTTCTTATCAAGGCATCAGTGAGGGTCACCTGCCTGTGATTTACATGGCATTGACTCTTTGAACTGTGGCCTTGTTTTACAGCACTGAAGTTGCAGTTCCATGTCATTCCCAGAGCCAGCTGCACTTCTGGGAATATGAAGTAATTTGGTGTCTGTCCTCCACATAAAGCCATCCACACAGATTTACATTTCAAGCTGCAATTGCATGCCAAAGCCTCTGATAAATTCCATTTGGCAAGCAAGGACTGTTTGGCTAACAAAATAAACAGCATTAATTTCTTGTTTCTGCTTCTTTGCCCTTAGCAGGGAAGCAAAAGGAGGAAGATCCTAAAAGAAAGGATGAGTTGTGACAAAATGTGGATTCGGTCCCTTCAGGTGAAACAAGGGAATTGGGTAACCTGGAAGGTGCTAGGGGGGAGAAGTTGTGCAAGAAACCAGCCCAGCTACAAAATCCAGATCCTCCCTTTCCATCTTGATAGTCATTCCTAATTAACAGAAGGAATTATATGGCCCTGCTTTTCTCCCCCTCCTTTCCCTCAAATAAAAGTGGCTAAATTGCTATCCCAGAGTGAGTGGGTGCCCAGGATTTTGTAAGTGTGCAACGTGCCAGGTTCTCATTGGAGATTTTGTTGAATAACTTGACAGTATTTTTAATATTCTGCCTCCCTTGGGGATAATAAAGAAGAATCATGTAGACTCCCCACTGAAGATGGGATGGGGAATGCACATTGGTGATTGTAAGGGAGTCATTCTGCAAAAAGGTTATTTTAATGGGTTGATTTTCTATTGCAATTGCTCCTTCAGACTTTTTCTGGAATTTGTTTCAATCATTAAAGAAAAAGTGGTGGTAAGAGCTGAAAAGTACCTTTCCTTAAAGAGCTCTGTCATTTCACTTCTGAAAGAGAGGTAAGTCAGGCACTGTTTATAAAAAATAGAAGGAATACCAAGAAAATCTGAGTAGATCTCAAGTTTTCTTTGAATCTTAAACTGCTGCTGCCTCCAGCAATGACAAATTATCAACACTGAAGGACACATTAAATAGAATTTCTCTTGCTCAGCTTTATGAAGTTAAGCATCTATTCTAAGTTAGTGTTTAGGTTCCCTGGCCAATGAAGTGAGATAACAATTGCTCCATGTAATTCATGCTGTCCATTTTGTCAGGTGATTATCAAGGAAGAATAAATAAATCACTTAGATTATGCATTTTCAGACAGCCAAAGCTAACTGAATTGATTCATTCATTGTATCTGAGCTATTCTGATGCTCACATCATCCTTTTTTGGGACAGAGAGCACTTTTTGTATCTGTGCCACCTTAGATACAGGAGAGCTTTATTTGCTATGTGAACAAAAAAAACCCAACCCAGGTCTGGTCACTGAAAAATCCAGAAATCAAAGCTAAAGGATGTATTGTGCCTCAGTCACAAGCTGTTTAACTGGATGCAAGAATTCTGGTGTGAAATGCCATAGTTTATGTATCCTGTATACATTGCCTGAACACCATTTACTGCATGCAATATTAAAATACCCTTTAAAAATATATATATATTTGCAGTATTGCCATATTGGATATGTTAGCCCAGGGTGGCTATACTGTTTCCAATGCCAGAACTACCTGAAGGAGTTAAGTCTTGAGTCATATGAGCTCAACCTCACTCAAAATAACTTCTTGTTGTTCATTTAGTGTCTGGAGTCAGTACATATGAGCCCTGAGATTTTCTCTGTCAACCTGATCTGGCTGCCATCACATGGGAATTCAAAGGCTGAGAAAGAATCCAGTAATTTCCCAGATCTTGGAATAAAATCCTAAATGTTCTTCTCATTAGTGATGTCTTGAGAGGGAAGATGCTACTGTCTGATAGTTATCTACAAGGAACAAGGAGAGAAAAAGCTATGGGAGGGCAATGATGTCCACAGCCCATGCTGTGCTGCACCTCTGAAACAGAAACCAGCAAACTTACAGCAGTGAAGGCATTCTCAGCACTGAAAGTGCAGTGGTCAGGTACAAGATGGGGCAAATCTCTTCTAGATGGCTGTACAAAGTCTTGGTGGCCCATTCTGCAGGAAGATAAATTCAAACCTAAAGAGGGAGGGCTGCTTGGCAGATCAGAGAGAAGCTGTGTGGATCATGTCATCAGAAGCTAAAAGGACCCAGCAAATTTTCAGGTGTTGTCTCTATTATTTTTCTCCAAAAGAAAAGTCAAGAACCAAGATGACTGCAATTCATACAGAGGAATTTAAATTTTTTAGAAGAACAATATCTGATTTTTGGCTGTTCTTTGCCAGGAACCTACTTGGTGCAAAGCAAACCTCCATTTGCTCTCACTGATGTAGTGCTCAAAGAGAGGGAGAGCTTTCCCTGGGCTCCACTAAAAAACCCCTCATGTTATGCCCATTTTGCTACAGGAGCAATGTCTCAGGAGCATAATTTCTTGTTGTGTAATGTGTTTTCAGCTACTATTGGCTGTGACTTGTCTGTACCTGCTGACATTCCTCAAATGGGAAGGCTGGGTGCAGCTTGCTCTTATGAGGCAAGTTGTAATTACCACTTTTCTCCAAATATGAGACCAGACAAAGCCTTCTACAAATGGCATTGGGGAGTTTATGCAGAATGTGGACACAGGTGACAAGCTCCATGTGCTGGAGATCATTGCTGACTGCTTCAGCTCCTGAAATTCATGGTTCCTGTTCAGGAAAAGGAGAAGGTACAGTGGCACAGACATAAGGGATGTCCCTCTCTTTGTCTTCCTTTCCAGGAGATGTGGTTACTGTGGATGCTATCCCAAGCTTCAAGCTTTGCTTTAAGGACATGAGTCAATCCATGTTTTTCTGTGCTTCCCCATCCCTGTCACTGCTGTGATGGCCACACAATCACCACCCTGATGAACTCTCTCTACTGACCTTCCATCTCCAGCAAGAGACATCTTCATCTTCTATACCCTCTCATTTGAGATAGGGTTTTTTTTTCCTTCCCTTTCAAAATTCCTGTTTTTTCTTGCTTTTGCTAGAACATATTTAGAGTTGCTAGGCTGTCTCTTTGGCCTTTCTGCAAAGCCTATTGTCATCAGAACATCTCATTCCAAAAACCAGGAAAGAAAGTACTTATCATCATTTCAAAACACCAAGGACTAAGAAATTAAGAGGTTTGCAATGTTAATCCCTCTCCCCCTCACTGATTGGCAACATAAAGTGAAAATCAGCCAAGAATATTCCAGGTAGACCCAACGTGGAAGCAGCAATGAACTGGATGGGGAAAGGTCAGTTTGGCAATGCTGTCATACAGGATTGTCTGGGAGAGCCAAGAATTTCTGAAGGATTTCAGCTTCTCTCTGACCCTCTTGTGTACAGAGGACAGTGTTACAGGTAAACTGTGAAATATTCAGCCATAACTCATATCCCTGCTGGTTTGCATAGATTATATCAAGAATCAGGAAACAGGGATTCACTTGCTGTGGAGATTACCTGGAGTAAAGCTGTTGGAATTTGATCTGAGCACTTGATGGTGACAGTGCCAGGATCCTGGCCAAGAGACTGAAAAGATCCAAATTTAGAGGCAAGGGAGTAATCTGGGGTGAGCTATGGCCACATAAAATGGAATCATCCTCCCAGAGTGTTTACCTTTTTGCACTGGCCAGGGAGAGCCCATAACATGGGCACACAGGCACTTAACTGAAGTTAGACACTTAAAATTAGGTATGATGAGTCTAGAACTAAATATTTGGCCTTTTAGGGAACAATGTAGAAAAATTCTGTTCACTGCAGTTCTAAAATAAAGTCAGTGTCTGTGCATGCAGAAGGAGAGGGAAGATAGGAGAGCATGGTAGGTTAGGACATCATTTAAATAATGTAAATATCTGGTCACAGCCTTAACTCTGTTCTCAATTCTTCATGTGAAAGACTTTGAAATATTTGAACTGCTTCCTAATTTTCAGGTGTCTGAGTCTGTAGAACAGCTGCTCTCTCAGTGGAACAGGACAACATGAGGGAAAGTTACACAGACTGACAAACCTTTCCACTGCTGTATTTCCTACTTGTTGTTCTCACATGAGAATATTGCTTCCCGTGGGAGTAAATGATCCTGCACTTAATTTTACCTGTAGGTTCTATGCTGAAGTGGTAGGTGATTCTTTATCATGCCTTCCCTTTCTACCTCCTGCTGTAGAAGCAAGGGAATTGCTGGCATGCACTGCAAAGTTTCAGGTATGAGAACAAGGTTGATGAGAGAAATCACTTCCTCATCAGTGTTACAAAACCCCTTCTCTTATGCAGCAACTTCAAGCAGGTGAGTACCAACACCTCTGTAATATTTGTACCCAGCATCTCTCTCAGCTCCTCTCTCCAGTAGCAGTACTAGAAGTTAATCCATGTTAACATCCCTCAGGAAGTTGAGTGGTAGGTGAACACTTTCTTTGAGATGCTGCCTGAGTTGGAGAGAAACTTGAAATTTAAATGAGATTCTTTGGGTACTGAATGAGCTACACTTCCCCACCTGTGACACGGAGTAACACTGCCCATGAACCACCATGCCACAAAGAATATATCATAGAATCACCAAATGGTTTGGGTTGGAAAGGACCTTAAAGATCACCTAGTTCTAATCCCCCTGCCATGGGCAGGACACCAGACCAGCTTGCTCCAAGCCCCTTCCAACTTGGCTTTGATCACTGCCAAGGATGGGGCATCCACAACTTCTCTGGACAGCCTGGGCCAGGGTCTCACCATCCTCACAGTGATAAATTTCTTCCTAATGTCTAATCTTAATTTTCTTCTTCCAGTTTAAAGCCATTACCTCTTGTCCTGTTGCTACATGCCCTTATAAAACATCTCATATTCTCTGTCTATTTTCTCCAAGTTCTTTCCTTCCCTATTTTTATGACATAGTGTTCCTAGCTTGGCTCAGCTGACTTCCAAATATGTTTTGAGTTTCCATGGCTCTGGAAAGCTTCTCCTTCATCTTGACATCCTTATTGACCTTGTTCAGACATGCAGAGCCACCTGTTCAGTGCCTCCCTTCAGCACCTGATTTGTGACAGGAAACTTCTGGTCTGATTTGGATAGATGTGCTTTGAAAAGTAGGTTGGAATGAGGTAAATGGGAATACCACAAGGTTTTCTTAAGTGTTTAAGTTGCTAAAAGTGAGGAAAAGTTGGAGGGAGAATGCTTCCATAATTGCTTCAAGGGGTTAAGGCATCCACCCCATAATTGCTGGTGCCGTTACCACCAAAATGGGGCATAATCAACTGTACCTGGCAAAAAAGGGTGGAACAAGGTATGACAGGAAGGAGATGGTTATCAGGCTCTGTGTCAGCAAGTCTGTGCTGCAGGTGTTGAGTAACACACTGATGCTTTTTGGGGAGCAGCAGATAAGATCTGTTGTTATGAAAGAAGACATTACCTCACATGGAGATGGAGGGATACAGTTCTGCCCATGCCACCCTTCCATGTAGAGCCTGTGAGCTGTGTTTCAGCACAGCTGATCCCATGCACAACCAGATCACCACTGTTTATGTGACCACCTCACGTGGTGTGGAGCAGCAAGTCACTAGGCATAAAGATAAGAAGCCTTTCAGTCAGAATAAAGTGTTTTTTTTTTACTCTGAACTAGAGTTTGTCTCACATTCCATGTCTCTTTACTGACCTCCACAGGTTACATCATTTAACCTTCCAGAAATGTCTGCAAAGCAGCACCAAGACAAAGCCCCTTGGCTGTGTCATTGCCAAGAGGACCCCTCAGCACAGTGCTAGTTAACTACTGGAGTACAGGAAACATCTGGAAAGAGTTTGGTTACCATCACCTCTGTGCCACATCAGCTGCTTCACTGAAACTCTGGAGCCTTGCTCACCTGAAGCTTATCTAGAGCAGTGGTCACGACCCTCAACAAAGTGCAATAAAAGATTTCTAGAGGTTTACTAAAGGTGCTTACTGCTCCAAGAGTGTGGCTCTAGAGAAAGCCTTTGGTTTAAGTGACATGCCCCTGGTGATCTCTTCCCTAAAACATGATCATCAATTCATAGAGGAAAAGGGAGACTTCATGGTCATCAAGTAGACCCAGGAAGCAACAACATTTGCAGTGTTTTGAACTGGAATACTGATCAGCATCCTTTTCAAGTCCCTACCACAGCAGACTCTTCTGCTTGTAAACACCAAGAAGTAGCTCTGATCCTACTTCTCATTCCTCTTAGCAGGTTGCACCACATAAGCAAGAAAAATCAGAAAAGGAAAAGAAGGAACAGGATTTACAGGCTGCAAATGATTACTTAGGGATACAACTTGCATTCTCCTACATCTTGCATTTTTATGAATAATGCTGTATTTTGTTCTGACTTAGCTTAATTAGCACTTTTTTTTTTCTCTCGTGTGCTTTTTCCAGAGGCCCCAGTTTATGAAGAGCTGGGGGCATGTTTTGTGGCTGGCTGCTCTAATTATATCCTTTGGTTACTTGAATTGTTGAAATTCATACCATTATCTATTATTGAAATTGTTACTGCTGCCCACCCAACTGTTACGAAAAATTAATTTAAAAAGGATTTTACTGAGTTACAGCACCAAGGGAAGCTGCCTATGCAATCCACTGAATTGATTTTCTACCCCTCCAAGCCCTAAAGTGGTCAGGCAATTGAACTAGGTTGTCTTTGTAGGTCCCTTCCAACTCAACTCAACTCTTCTATTTTATCCTATCCTTTTCTCTCAGGGGGGAGAAAGTTCCTACTTGTACAAATATAAAGGCACTTGACCTCCCTATGTCTTTGGTATCATGCTCAAGAAATCTGCTGGGTCCATGGTAAGCAGAAAGGGAATTACCAGCATTGCTTTGAGAGCTATCAAACAGTTAAACCACTTATGAGGTGCTTCAGAAAGGACCATAATGCAGGTCTGGCCCACTTCATCCTGATACAAGGAAAGGAAGAATGGGTTACAGAGCATGAAAATGTGGGGCATGTGAGAGAAGAAGTGGATATCCAGTAGGTATCAAGTCATAACTGAATGTTTTATCTTTTTAACAGGTGAAATCTCTTAGTGTGAAAATACAGAGTGCAAAACACCACAGCAGAGAGCTGCAAAACTGGAAATGTGCAAGTTTAGCTTCACGGGGGGCTCCAGTAAAAAAGTCAGTAGCTGGCAATTTGATGCAATAGCAGTGGTTCAGGTTAGTGAAGCTTTGTTACTTAATGGATTGTTTCATTCTAAGCACTGGCTGATACAATGGCAATTATCATTATCATAATCATTATTATCAGCATTTCTATCAGCAAAACTTCTACAGGCTGGTACAATAGTGCTGTCATGAGTGCAACACAACCCATGCAACAGAAAATTCTCTTTCTGACCAGGTTATGTGGCTCATTCTTAAGTAAATAAAGATTTAGTTATCCAGGGGTTTGACATACATCTATGACAGGACTTAAAAGCCATGTTAGGGGCTTGAGGGCAGTTGTTAAAATCTAAAACTCCAGCTAAGCTGTTTCCTACCTCCTGGAACAGATTCTCAGAAGTATTAATAAATGCCTCTCACTTCAGTTCCCAAAGTTCTGAATTCAAAGCAGCTGAGCAGCTGGATGCTCAGTATGCTGAAAAACAAAAGGTAAAAAAAAAAAACACTTTTCCTTACCTGTCTTACTGAACCCAATTCCTTGACACATTCAGGGTGAGCTTGGATGGGGCCCTAAGCAACTCGATTTTGCTGATGTCTCTGCTCATCGCAGGGGGGTTGGACTAGATGATCTCTGAAGGTCTCTTCCAACCCAAAATTCCATGATTCTATTCAATGATTCTATGACTGGAAAAGAATGGACTTCTATATTTTACTCAGCAACTTGTGATTCACTGGAAAGGTAAAAAAAAAAAAAAATCAAAAAAAAAAAATCAAGGGGGTTTGAACCTACTTGATAGATTGTCCTGGCCATCTGAGCATCCTCAGAAAGGTGGAGAAAAAGGACCAGGAAAACTCTCAGTCCTGTTGTTGGAGCTCTTTGGTTCTTAAGGCATTGGCTGTCACTGGGAGCTGGGCTGAGAAATCACCTTGAATTTTTTCACACCTTCTTATCAAGACTGAATGGCCAGATACTCCTCACCGGTCATCAATTACTGGGATTTGCTTGCACTGAGCCGGGCCGGTGAAGGACCAGGTTGTTGTTTTTCTGCAGGGAGACCCAGAGCAGCTGTGGCTTGTGTAGGAGCCCTGCCTGCAGCACAGCATCCCTCACCTTTCCTCAAAATCCCAGGGAAGGGGAAAGGAGGAGGAGCCCAGGCTGGGCGGGGGGGGTTGTCCCACCCTTTATAAGCCGTATTGGGAGCGGGGTGCCGGGGCTGCCTGAGTCGGGGGGAAGGAAGAAAGGAGGAAGTGGGACGGAAAGAAGGGAAGGAGGGAGGATGACGATGGCTCTGCCGCGGGGGGCCGGGGACGAGCGGGTCGGGGACCCCGCGAGTGGCCGGGAGCTGCGGAGCTTCAGCTGGGAGGAGATCGGGCAGCGGAACGGGCGGGGGGCAGCGGCTGGGGGGCGGTGGTTGGTGATCGAGAGGAAGGTGTACGACATCAGCGAGTTCTACCGCAGGCACCCGGGAGGAGCCCGGCTCATCGACAGCCACGCCGGGCAGGATGCTACGGTGAGAGGCGCGGGGAGGTGATGGCGGGGAGGGGTTTGCTACCGGCTGCCTTGGAGATGTGGAGGAGGCTGGTACACCCAGGGGTGATGGCTGGTGAGAAGCTCAACATGAGTTGGCCGGATGTGTTTGGCAGCCCAGAAAGCCACCCGAGACCTGGGCTGCATCCTCAGGTCCGCAGTCAGCAGGCAGAAGGAGGGGATTGTCCTCTCTGTCTGGTGAGTCTCCTCTGCAGAGCTGGGACCAGTTCTGGGGTCCCCAACACAAGAAGGACACAGAGCTGTTGGAGAGAGTCCAGAGGAGGTCATGGAGATGATGGGAGAGCTGGAGCAGCTCTGCTCGGAACAAGACTGAGAGAGCTGGGATTGGTCAGTCTGAAAAAGGCTCCAGGGAGACCTCAGAGCACCCTCCAGTGCCTGAAGGGGCTACAAGAAAGCTGGGGAGGGACTTTGAACAAAAGCCTGGAGGGATGGGATGAGGAATAATGGTTTTAAACTGGAAGAGGAGCAACTGAGGTTAATGAGGAAGAAATTCTTCCCTGTGAGGGTGGCGAGAGCCTGGCCCCGGCTGCCCAGAGAAGCTGTGACCACCCCATCCCTGGAAATGTTCAAAGCATGGGTGGATGGGGCTTGGAGCAAGCTGGTCTAGGGGGAGATGTCCTTGCTCATAGCAGGGGGATCAGAAAAAGATGATCTTCAAGGCCCCTTCCAACCTAAACTGTTCTAAGATTCTAAGCATCCTGCAGCAAGGATTGGAAAATGGCTTCAGTAGGAATTGATGGGGCTCAAGATGGGATGCAGCAAGGTGAGAAATATGTGGTGTCTCTGCTCCCTGTGTGCTTTCCAGCCTTGTGCCTAGAAACAGGCAGATGAAGAGACTTAACCTGTGGGGCAAGCAGACTGTAACTGTTTATCCAGCTAAAGTCTTTAGGATTACTCTTATCTCCTCATTCATTTGTGAACTGCAGCAATTGCTTACAGGCAGGCTAAGGTGGGAAAGCTGCCACAAATCCTGTGGCAGCAGCAGTAGCTGCTTTAAGAAATATACCTTTAGGAAAGAAATCCTTCCTAAATGCCACTCAGGATAAGTCAGAGAGAAAGCAAAGACAGTCTGCTGTCCCAGTCTTCCAGAAAAGTTTCTGTAGCTACTGCATATAATCTTTACACTAAGCAAAACTGAAGGGAAGTCCTTGCTTTTTGTCATGGTGTTTCCTCACAAAGGACAGAAGAGCAAAGTTAAGGAATGAAATTGCTTAGAAAACAGGAGCAACAACCTTGAATTCTTGGCTGAATTTGGCAAAATTCAGCTGAGTTTTGGAGACTGCAAAAGCAACTGATGCTACAACATCATGAAATAACCAGGCATTTGCAGTAGATCACTTTGCAGAGAAACTGCTTGCTGGTTTTTTGATTAATCAGAGATAGCAATTATGTGGACAGTATTTAAACCCACCATATGTTACATATATTACAGGGTAGGTCATGTATGTCTTATGTCCTTCTGACATAGGACAGAAATTCAGTAGCAGTTCACTCAAAAAGAGTAAATCATTTCAGTTTGTCACCCAACCATTCTTAATAAACATTTTCCCAGAATAACTCAAGAGGTGGAGTAAAACAGACTCTGGTCTGTTCAGTATGAATAAAGTAAATCAGAAGAAAGATGTTACAAAAACAGGTATGCAAGCAGATCAGCCAGTTGTGCTCCTCCAGAATTTTCATGACTTCTTGTAGTTTTGATTCCTATAATTATATGTCCTTAACAAACAGAAGCCTTGAATTTCTTGCATGACTACCTTGGGAAAAGTAAGAATGCAGCCTCTGAAAAGGACATATTTCTGAAAGTTAAAATCCCTCCTGTCTGTATAATGGGAACCAAGTTTGTCTTTTAAGCTGTTGGATTTAAAGGGCAATTTTTGCTTTTGACAAATTGCACAACAAAGATTCCTGTCTGCTGAGAAGAAAGGTTTTTTTGAGGGGCACCTGGATGAGACAGAAATATCACTAATATTGGGATTCAAGAAAGGGGAAGAAAGCCAAGGGAACTAGAGTCTGCTTTAGGAGTATGATGGAAATTCATTCAATTTTGTATTTGGAGCTTGCATACCTGTAGTAGCTGCAGGAGTGGAAGTCAGATCTCTGCTGCTTGCCAACTGAAATAAGATCTTATTTAAGAAGAGCACAAGCACACAAGAGGAGAAAAGGTAAACAAAAGTTTAAGGAGACAGAGATGTAAACCAGACATCATGGTGCCTCCATAGTGAATGTCTTCCTCTGCAGAGAGGAGACAGAGGGCAGTGCCATTGCATTTGTTTTTCTTACCCCTTTCTTTATTCTTGTGCATTTGCAGGATGCCTTTTTATCATTCCATGTTGACAAGGTGCTGGTCAGCAAGTACCTGAAGCCACTGCAGATTGGGGAGCTGGCACCAGATCAACCCAGTGTTGAGCCCAGTAAAAATGTGAGTCTCTCCTTGTAAATCAGACCAAGGGGAAATATTCCAAGATTAGACCTTGCTCTTCTGTATCAGTGCAGCACCTGCAACAATGAGATCCAGTTTCTTCACAATTTCTTATGCTAGTACTTAGAAACAACACAAGAATATCAGTCTGAATCCACATGATGTGGTTGAGAACAAGATTCCTGAAGCTTTTTCCTATCACAGCAGCTCTACATAAATAGCAGTGCCTTGTTTTGCTCTGCTGAGTATCACAGCTATCACCTTTTGTTCTTTTCCTGCTTTCTGTGTAGATGGGAATGCTGGAAACCCTCTTGCCCATCTGTGGCCATGCCTTGCCTATTTCTTGATCTCCAGAGCCTGTGTGTACCTTGCTCTATCCAAACTCCTATTCCCCTAAACGATTGGAAAGACAGGCTGGCAGGCTTCTTCATGGGGTGAAGGGTTGCATAGGGACAGGAATCTGGCTTGGGAAGCACCTGCAGAGCTGGCAAAGACAAAGGTGGGTTGGCCTAACACCTGTCTTCATTTCTTGGTTCTCTTTCCTTGCTGCCCTCTAGCCTGAGGCCAGCTGGGCTGTAGGTACAACTTTTCATACAGTTTTTTTTTACCCCCTCTTGATAACGTTGGGAAGGATACAGTGGAGGCACATCGGGACTGATAGCAGGAATAATTTCATCCATTGGGCTCACCACTAGATGGCAAGCTATGCTCATGCACACACACTGCAGCTTCCACCAGGCACAACTTCCATGTCATCCATGTCCTACCTGTCACAAAAAGGATGGAAGAAACACCAAAGATGCAGTGTTAGGGGCTGGAGGGACAGACCTTGAGCTCAGTGACAGCTGTTGCTCACTGCTGTGTCTTCTTCTCAGGCAAAGGAACAGAGAAGCTGGAGGAGCAAAGATAAAGTTTCTTTGTGTGCCAGATCCTTTGTTCTTTCTTTCCTCCCCTCAAGTGGTCCTTGGGTTTTGAGGCTGCAAGCCCTGCAGAAACAGGGAACAGTAACACTGGTGCTTCCCACAGAAAATGCTGCTCAAAGACTTCCGTGAGTTGCGGGCTGCTGTTGAGAAAATGGGACTTCTGGAGCCAAATCAACTCTTCTTCTTCCTGCACCTCACTCACATCCTCCTCTTGGATGCTGCAGCTTGGCTCATTCTCTTCTACTTTGGGACATCCTTAATCCCTGTTCTTGTGTCTCTGGTGGTGCTGACCATATCCCAGGTAAGTGATTAAGTCCACAGCACGTGGATTTGCATTGACTTTCATAATAATACCATTGCAGTTTTGTAGTCCTCCACTTTTTTTACCTGGACAAATTTCTCCTTTGTCATAAGAAAACAACCACTATATGGCATGAGTTTACAGAAGATGTAAAGAAATTCTTTATGTGGGTAGCTCCCACTAGTCTGGGATTCTTTCAGCAGGATATATTCTGAGGGGAACCTCAAGAATATCAGGATTTCATTGTTCCTTTCTGGATGTGACTTTGGAGCACTGTCCAGGAAATTAATCTTTGATATTTCAAAGCAAAGGCCAGGTGTGGAACTGTTCAGGTCTCTATTCCTCTTTCTCTCCCTTCCCAACATTTTCTTTTTCCTCTTCCAGGTCCAAGCTTCATGGTTACAACATGATTTGGGACATCTTTCAGTATTCAGGCAGACCAAGTGGAACCACTTGCTGCATAAATTTGTGATGTGCCATTTGATAGTGAGTACCTAACCCTGGAAAAGCTCCTTAGGTTTGGCTTTGCTGTAGAAGTGTGTGCTCAGAAGACTGTGGAGGATAACTCTGTCCTTCAGCATGGGGCAAAGGAAGAGAATCCAGCCCTGAAAGTGTTGTAATTTTTCCTTCATGAAACAGGGAGCATCAGCCAGGTGGTGGACTCTTCTGCACTCCCAGCACCATGCTAAACCCAACTGCTTCCAGAAAGATCCTGATATTGATATGCACCCTTTCCTGTTTACTTTGGGAAAGAAGTTATCTGTGGAGGTCAGTGTGAGTGCCTGTGTGTGTGTCTGTGTGTGTGTGTGCTCATGTACCAGAATTTGGGAAGAACACCCTAGCCAAAAAAAAAAAAAAAAAAAAAGCTTGCTCTACCATAAAGATCTCAAACTGTGATGCTTTGTGAGCAGATCACCTTTCACAGTAAGTTCCTTTAGAACTTTCTTGAAGAAAACAAGTGAACTTGTAGTTGTAAATAAATCAGACATGATGCATGTGTGTCATAGTGTGGAAAATCCATCAGCCAAAAGTTAATGGTTATAGCAACTTAATGACCTAGTACAACAACTCAGTAATTAAAGATTATTAGATAACTTGTAAACATGAACAGCAAGCATGTCAGCAGCTGACCTGGAATTATTACTTCAGTATTCATGTCCAAGGCTCCAGAGATACAGGTGGCTTTGGCAGGGCAGTACCTTCTAGGAGAAGGAAGGAACCAGCACAGCAGGACTGAATAACCCAGGGCTGTTCCTCGAGCTCTGCAGGAGAGTTCTTGGCAGGTTCCTCTCATGGGCAGAAGTCATTTGACCACCTGGGATGTTCTTGGCTTGTAATGCTAGGCCACTTCCAGGAGTGACACCTGAAAGCAACACAGAACCCTTTTTGCTGTACAACTACATCAGCTCTTATGAGACCCTGTCAGAGTAGCTACAGCACTGAAATATTTTTCTCCTTGAAGACCTTTGGCATCATGAAATTGTGATTTAGGTGTATATATTTGGAGAACAAAATAGGAGGTAAAAAAGGAAAATTCTTATGACTATTTCTGACCAATAATATAACTTAGCCTTGAAATATCTAATATGTCACCAAATTAACTCTGAATGTGATAAAACAGCAAAACCAGGAATTTCAAGATTTAAAGCCTTACATTAATGGAATAAGGATTTATGGACATTTATATTATGTATGGAAACAGGACAGGGATATCAGAGGAGGAGACAGCAGGAATGAGGGTCCCTCTTGGGAAGAAAGAATGGAAAACAGCAAGCTACCTGTGCAGATTGCTTAGTTTTCCACTCAGGATTTTTTTTGTTTGTTTGTTTGTTTCTTTCCACAGCTTGGGATAAAAAAGACCAAGTACATGCCCTATAATCACCAACACAAATACTTCTTCATCAGTGAGTACCTCATTTTTCCTGCCAATACCATGAGGGGTTCTAAAGGGGCTTGTGGATTTTACTTGTCACCTGTAGGATGTGAGCAGAACTAAGGTGCCTGCATCAAAGATCATAATCAGGTTCTAACTAATTTTTGGAGGACTTGAAGGCTTGACTGGATAAAACTCTGAGGTCTCACCTTATAGATAGTGCTGCTCAGAGATGATAGGTCCTTTCCAGCCTGAATTATCTCATGATCCTATGCAAGATCAGGTTACTGTGGCAGTCCAAAAGGATTATTAAGCTGCTGGGGTCTTGTCCTCATTTTTCAGGATTCTCCACACCTCATTTGTTTTCTCTTAAAGAAGGCATGGTCATAGCTCTCCACGAGGAAATGGAAGGCAGTGTTACCTGTGTTGCCAGGTGCCCTTAGCAGCAGCAGGAACTGTCATGCTGAAAAGCAGGAACTCAACCAAGCTTCCAAGAGCTTCTTGTATTACCTCTATTTTACCTCTTGAGGTCAGCAGGCTCCCAGGTTGCTTGCTGTTATTCTGTGTTGATGCAGGCTACGATCCAGAAAAATTTGCAGCCCTAAAACTCCTCAGAATATCCTCCATACTGAGCAGCAGCTGAGGGATCCTTTGCTTCCAGTCCATGACATGACCAGTGACAAGGAATTCTCCCTTACAGCTCTTCCTCCACTCCTGTTTCCCACCTACTTCCAGTGCCACACATTTTACATCGCATACACAAAAAGGTATTGGGCGGTAAGTGCTGCTGCTTGTGCAACCCAGAAGGGGGCAGCTGTGGCCTCCAACCTTTCTTCTGAACACCAAGCCAGCTTCTGTCCAGAGCTCAGCCCCTGCTGTGTGACACTGGAAGGTCCATAGGGGTCAGGAATGGGAGGATGTGGATTTGTAGGAAATATTGTCCTTGGTTTGTTAGC
This sequence comes from Heliangelus exortis, assembly GCF_036169615.1. Classification (NCBI taxonomy): domain Eukaryota; kingdom Metazoa; phylum Chordata; class Aves; order Apodiformes; family Trochilidae; genus Heliangelus; species Heliangelus exortis. The sequence continues at coordinate 1,876,616 of NC_092439.1, forward strand.
TGTATGCATGTATTTGGGGTTACTTCCCATGCCAGGCAGCTGGAATTAATGCTTTGTTCTTCCTTCTCTTGGATGTGTTATGCAGATAGGAGCAACTTCCAGCCAAAATGAGATCCTTGGTCTAGCACTTAATTCATTGTGGAGTCCTGGGCAATGATTTGATACAAGTTTTCAACTCGTGTTTCTGAAAGCATAGCCATTTGCATATTAATTTATTTACTAGGCATGAGTGCTCAGATTCATTATCAAAAAGCATTGTTAGCTTGTGTTAACTTGGACTGCTCCAGCTGAACCAATCCAGCAAAAATCTGTAAAAGCTGAACATAGATTGTTCCCTCATGTATATACACATGACATGAAGCTTAGGAAAAAAATTAAGCAAATGTAATTTATAATGATTTTCTTGACATGTTGTCTCTGGTTTTGGTAGGACTTGGCCTGGATGCTGACCTTCTATATCAGATTCTTTTTTATGTATGGATCATTATTAGAAATAAAGAGTCTTCTGGCATATTTTTTTATAATCAGGTGATATCTCTCTGGAAGGATCTTCAGCCAACCTCTATGTATTGTTTCCACCTGTGCCTGCTTGTCATTCTCTGCCTTTGCTTATCCTTCCGTATTCTCCTTTACCATCTCATTTTTTTGCTTCATTGTTTTGGTTTTTTTTTTGTGGGGCTGGTTGGTTTTGGGGTTTTTTTGTAATTTTGTAATGTTACCCTAAGATTCTTCTGCTTAATTGCTAGCTCAAGTCTTGTGGCAGCAAAGAGACTTCACTGAGGGCTGACAAAATTGAGAAATACCTTACATAAAATTCAGTCCTTTGGGTGCTGGGTGTGCTACTGTTGAGAGAGAGAACATTTAACAGAGAAACAGCTTAGCCTGGGCTTGCAAACACCCCAGAATTATCCAGCAGCATTGGCTTGAATGGATGACACACTTTACACTTCAATCATTTTACTGATTCTAACCAGTTTGGTCCTTGGCTACAGATAAAACAAGATGTAGCCAGGCTACATCAGTCTCATAAAAAAATATTAAATAATCATGAGTTTCATAAGGAAGTATGAAACTTTCAGGCTTTGAAAGTTCTTCCAGGTGCTGGATTAGCAAGGCTGGTGTTCAGCTGTGTGTTTGTGAGCCTGGTTATGCTGTCCAGGGTTTTTCATTGACTTGCTGACTTGTGACTGGATTCTGTCCTCTTGTCTGACTGCACAGGATGCTGGCAAGCAGCTGGTTTGTTTGGGTTTCACAGATGAACCATATCCCTATGGATATTTACTATGACAAGAATTTGGACTGGGTGTCTACTCAGGTAAAATATTTTCCATTCTTAAGAACTGTGGCCATACAGGTGCAAATTCTAACTGAAAGACAAGCAAGTCTTCTATTGCTTCAAAGGGTGAGAACCTGTTGGTAATGGAGAAGTAGGATACAGGCTTCAGTGACAATGGCACATTCATGGGCAATTTAAAATCAAATATAGGTCCCAGATCTGTTTCTTGAAGATATCAACCTCCCCACTTACTGTATTATTTTGTCTTGGACCTGTTACACTTATGTGGAGATGGAAGTTTGTGTCCTGCTCTTATTGAGCAACTAGAGTGGTGTTCCCCCTCTTTGCAGACTCACTGGAGTCCAGCAGTAAGGCCTGACCACCTCAGAAGCACCCTGACATCTCTGCTTTATCTTCTTTGAGAAGATTCAGGAGCAACCTGTGACTGTTCACGTGCATTCACTCAGCCAAATCCTAGTTTTTACCATGGTCCATGTTAGATACTCTACATCCCTTTGCAGGTCCACAAAGCTGGAGGATTATGATCCCTGGCTTGAGGCAGCTCAGCTTAAGCTAAAAAAAAAAAAAAAAAAAAAAAAAAAGAAAAAAAAACCCCAACACTAGACCAGAGTAGAACTGCACAGTGTGCTCTTTAGAGAGGCTGCAGGCACCAATCTGTACTGACTTGGCTTTCCTTTCCTCCCCTCTAGCTTCAGGCAACGTGCAATGTTGAGCAGTCTCTGTTCAATGACTGGTTTACTGGGCATCTCAACTTCCAGATTGAACATCAGTGAGTACACACCCTGAGAGACAATTTTCTTCCTCCTTTTTTAAAACACTGTTTTTCTTTTCCCTATTCTTCTTTGCTTTGAATTCTACAAACAGGTGTGGGGCACCAATGAGTTTGTCTTTTTTTAAAGACTGAAAGCCCTAAAGAGAATCACAATGTAATTCAAATCCTTCACTGGAGTCACAGGAAGGTGAGAATGACTAAGCTTAAATTGAACGTGGGCAGGATCTATGAACCCATGCAGAGAGGGTGTAACTAAAGTAGTAGCTCATAAGTATTGCTGAAAATGTTCATGTTAAAATACCCTCTTCATGGTCTGGTACAGTAGTTTCATCCCACCTGACTACTTGCACTATTACTCTAGAGACTGAGATTTGCAACTGGAGGATGGGCTCATCTCCTTTTCTGGGATATGGAGATGGTTACTTCTGGAGAAAGAAGTAGTTTTTCCCAAATTCTCACTAATTTTGAAGAACTGGCACTTTAGAGGTGTTAGAGACAGCTGTGGAAAATAAGAGGGGGAAAGCACAAAGGGCTTATGAGTTGTTCATCCTAGAAGCATTTCAAGTGGAAAAAACCAGGAGCAGCTGAAGCCCTTACTCAGTGTGAGCTGGGTGATTCCTGGGAAATAATGGTGAATGTGCAATGTGAAAGGTAATGTTTCTTATGAAAATTACTGGAAGATAATTTATCTGTCTCCTGTTCACAGCCTATTCCCCACAATGCCAAGACACAACTACTGGAAGGTGGCTCCACTGGTGAAGTCCTTGTGTGCCAAACATGGCATTGAGTACCAGTGCAAGCCACTGCTCACAGCTTTTGCAGACATAGTGCAGTAAGTTCCAAACTTTACAAAGAGCTGTAGCAGAGACTGGGAGCCTAACAACAACACTTGGCTTATTCTCTCACAAATGAACAACCAAACTCTTGTTTCCCTTGTCCTCACCAACACTCCTGTAAGGATCCCTGCATAACATGGCCTCTTCTGCTCTCTCTTTTAGCTCTCTGAAGAATTCAGGAGAGCTCTGGCTTGATGCCTACCTGCACAAATAAGAAGACAAAGCTTGATGGTACCATTCACATCTCTGCATTCCCAGCAAGCTGAGGAGTGAGGGCCACCAGAGTGTATGGGAGAAAAAAACAGATAAGAAGCAAGGGACATGATTCCAATAGATATGAAGCTACCTGAATTTTACTTCTGGTCTTTCTTGGTCTTTTGGTTATGATAAGAGGGGATAGGGCAAGCAGATGAGTGGTCAGAATAGGGAGAAACTCTTTGCTAACTGAGTAAAAATAGCCAAAAGCATTTCTGATTACATGTTCATGGCAGACTGGTACAGCTACACAGAAGTAATTTTGTCAGAGTACTCTGGCAATTTTTCTTTTTTTTTTTTTTGTTAGGTATTCCCCTCAAATAGAGGGCTTAATGCTTAATACAACATTTACTCATCTGAAGTAATTTTAAATTGTACAGGATTTTGAATTATAGTGGTCCAGCTATGTGCTTAAATCATAATAAATTATCAAGCTACCTACTGTAGCTTGATAAAGTACAGCAATTGCAATATGTGATTGAATAACAACATAAATGTGTTCCCCATTATGATTTGAGGATTTTTTGACTAAATGAAGTAAAATGCATTTTTACTTCCTATGCTTTGACACATAGTGGGGAATTTATATTAGGATTTTTTGAGCTTATTAAGGCTGAATAGTTACAGAAAGTCACATCATGTTTCTGACCACCCTAGGAAGTTTTGGGGGGACAAAGTTACCTTCCTTGCTTCCTGGTGAGGTTTACAACTCTGGAAATGAACCTGAGAGTTTGGATTACAAATAAAATCAGGTGAGGAAGGTGGGAAAAGGAAGCAGGGAAAAGGGGAGAGAGCTGGAGAGTTGTGCAAGTTTGCAGAGTTATGCAAGCTCTGCACCATGCTGCAGGATCTCATCATGCTGCAGAGCTGTTCATGCTCCAGACTCCCTCTCAGCTGCTTTTTAAATCAGCATCACACAAGGTTTGGACTTGAACACTGGACCCACACTGTAAGGGAACAAGAGTCCAGAGTCCAGACTGTCCAGACTCAGGGTTTTATGTGAGCCACTGACTTTTGTGTGTCAAAGCTTCCTAAGTTCAAGTTTAAGGTAGTTCTGAGAGTGCAAGAGTAAACCAAATTTTCTGAGTAGATTCAAGATTTTGGCTCTGCCAGGCAGATAGTGAGTCAGAGGCTGATCTAGGCTCTTTGAATCACCCTTGAGAGGAAGCAATACCCCTTTGTCTTAGATAATAAATGGACTTTATATTGGTTGTGTAATGATTGTCTGAATCTTATGTCCCATGCTCAGCACTGACTTTAACTTAAAAACCTTTAACCCATTACAGCCAGCCAGAACATACAAAAGATTTGTTATTAAACTGTTAACCTCAAACCATAACAGCAGATTTACCAGGGTAAAAAGCACAAAGTACAAGTCCCAAACCATGGGAATAAAAGAAACGACTAAAAACTCTGGGAAAAGTAAGGAGTGAAGCAGGACTCCTCAGTTATTTTCAAACACACTCCCACTATTTTAAAAAGCCTTTTCAAATTACCTTAAGTAGTAATTTTAAAATAACTTCTTCAGGTAGATGAGAGCCTTGATTTTGAAGACCAGCATTTGATTTTGAGGCCTTTGCCATGAATTGGCTTCTAGTGCAATTTGCAGTCAGGACCCCTGGAAGTCAAAATGCAATAAATAAAAAGAGCTGCAAGAATTTTAGATGAGGACCCAACAGTGTGCAAATGAGGAAAGGTGTGCCAGAAGGTTGAGCAAGATTGAGATGAAAGGGTGTGGATAAAAATGGAATATGGATCCATGCCAGAGCAAACTGAAGGAGTTGCCAGTTTTTCCCCAGGTATCTTTGACCAATCTTACCAGGATGTCAGACAGCACAGGGTTAGATGAAAGGCTGCCTTATTACACCAGGAAAATATTTAATAGCTTGGTGAGATTTTTACAAAGAAAATACCACTGAGAGGGCCAAAGAAGAGAACATATACAAATTAGTTACATAACCCAACAGCAAAACATAAAAAAAAAAAAAGACTCATAAGAAAAGTTGAATGTTTCAGTATATGAAATCAGACAGGAAGTAAAATTAGCATCACCATTAAAGCCTCTACTCTAAATGTGAAAAATGGTGGAAATAATACAGCATATTAACTGACTTACTCTAAAATGCAACATTTATTTCTGCAGCTTGGAAGTGTAAATTCTATTCTTTTATAATGGTCATACCTTGAAACTGGGAATCCAGAATAGATTGTTTCCACTGGAAATAACATTGAGTGTTTGAATTTAAAATGAAGTATTTCTTCTGATAAATTCTCTCTGAAAAAGGCTGTTTTAAGAAATAGTGTACATGACAAATTTAATCTTATACATGACACCTCATAATAATAGATTTTAAAAAATCAAATAAGCACATTCAACATCTTCTATGTTATAAAGCTGAATGGTAAATAATAAACTCATTCTTTAAATCAAAAGCTGTATCAAACAAAACCAAAAAGGATGGCAGATCTTAGCCAAATTTTTTATTGTATAATGAATCTTTAATTAATGGAATGTTATTATTCCTCATCCTAAGCTTGTACATATATGTCTATTAGATGTATAACTCCAATTAAAAAAAAAAAAGCTGTAACTTATTTTAAATCTAAATGAAGAGCAGCATTCAAGACAAGCAACAAGTGTCAAAAGCACCTCTGACTCTGCACATGTGCAGTAAATGAAGTAGAGAAAATGAACAGATTTCTTCATCTTTGCTTTTCCAGCTTTTCTCCACAAAGTCAAGAGCACTGTCAGGAGCCTGTAGACAACATGAGAGCTACAGTTAGGCAGAGCCACATCATTTCATCTCCTTTATCTGCACCAATTGTTATTTTTTGCCCCTCATCTCAAGCTCGACAAGCAGGAACCTGACTGCCTTCTTTAAGTGGGTTTAACAGAGGTTAGAGGAAACAATTCAAGCCAGGTAGAAATATGTTAGAGTTTTGTTAAGGATTACACTTTAAGGCAGAGCAAAAAGTGTGGAATTGAAAGCAGCACTGGGTTGGCCACCTTGCTTGCCATGGTCTGGCACTTTTTAATTGAGCAAATTGAGTTGGGAACAGGTTGTGCAAACCTTGGCTGAGGCCAGGGCCAGCCCTGACCCATTTGGGCACACGTTGGCTCCAGCAGTCAACAAAAGATGATGTTTGAATCAAACAGGCAATATAATCTGCAGATTTTCCTCTGATCCACTATATCAAGACACTGGTAGTGTGAATAAACACCATGTTTACTTAAGTTGTTTTCTCAAAAAAACAAAATCAATAAAAGATAACAAGGTTCCCAATACTGGTCAAAGTTTTCAAATGGTGGAATCTGAGAGGAATAAGCAAAGAACAAACATTTAATTGAACAGACACAACATACCTATATTCAACACTTCTGTGATTTATCACAGGAAAGAGGAAATTAAGCTTTTCTTCTGATTTGTTCCATTATAGCTTTACAATATTTGAACTGGATCACTGGACTAACTTTGACTACAGCAATTAAGCAAAATACCTGCTATATTCTCATAATGATTTGATTGTGATCAAAGTGAATATTTGAGATTTTCAAGAAACTGAATATATGCGAGTTTTTTTTTTAAAACCAAGCCAAAACAAACCACAAAACAAAGAAACCAAAAAAACAACCAACCAGCAAAGTAACTGGTGTCTTAATTCAGGGCAAACTATCATCATTTAACAAAATTAAAGGGTGCAACTTGTAGGCTAAGAACAACACCATAATCATGTAACAGTACTAGGCCTCCTTGACCCAGCTACTTTGCTCTGCTAAGCAGGATGCATATTTTTAATTTTTTTTTTTATTATTATTAAAAAGGACAACTATTACTTTACCAAGTTTTCTGGGTAACCTGAAAAAAAAAATTGCAGCACAGGTCCTGAGGGCCTGTTTATTTTCAGACTGTAATGCAGGGAGATTTCCAGTTGCACTGGGGTTGAAGTTTGATTTGGGGTGGAACCCCACTATGACAAAGTTCAAGCATTTATTACACAACTAAATCACACAAGCTCTGTGCAGCAACCCAGGCTGTAAACTCCACAGCAAAACAAAACAAGATGCAGAAAGAATTATAGGTGACCTTAAATGTCATCTAGCCCAAGCCACACACAATAAGTATGGACATCCTCAACTAGATCAGGTTCCTGAGAGCCCTGTCCAACCTGACCTTGAGTGTTTCCAGGTATGGGGAAATTCATAAAAATAAAATTTTGTGAGAAAATGGTGACTCACATGGCTGCCTAAGAAACCAGGTATCAGATCTTCAGAGAAAACACAGCCTTTCCCCCAAGACCAGCAACATGTACAATGTTCTTTGGCAAATCACCATGACTAATTTAATGGATGGTAAAGCCACAGACACCTACACACTGCTTAGTAAACAATTTCTCCCCAGTGGCTTTAAGAAGGCAAGCTGAGTTCAAGAGAGGAATGCAGGGTTTTTTTCCAATGTACTTAGAGCAGTAACAATTCAATTCATATCTACCTCACCCTTTTTTTTCCCCAGAGAAGATTTAGCAACTTCATACACTCATCTCCTGGCACAGGCCACTTAAAAAAAAAAAAAATGGCCATTGAGATTCTGGACTCTGCTGCTGCTTTTGTCTACTCAAGTCCAAACACTTTGAAAAAAGGGAAAACAACCTCAGAACAGAGGGGAAGAGCCCATGAGAAGGAGAGGTACTGTAATTTCCAAACCTAGGTTTCAAATTAATTTCCAGTGCCACTGTTACAGATGTAAATCTAAAAGAAAATGATAACAAGAAAGTGTTGAGCAATCCTTCTTTGCACAAAGCTGCAAATTGTATTGCAACAACCTGCTAAAGGGATGTTTGATTTTCCTTGAGTAGAACACAAAGTCCAAACACAAGCAAGACTGTGTCACGTCATGTAAACAGTTTTTATTAACACAGTGTAAGTAGCCATAAGAGGATTTATCCTCTTATTTGAAAAAACATTGTTCTTAATGTGTTGGCAAACCCTCTCAGCACCTTTTGAAGAAATTTTGCTGTGCAATACTTGTCATGGCCCATTTAGCAGCACAGAACATAAGTCAATCTTGTAAGCACAACAACAATGAAATTAAATATTCCAAACAAAGGTAGATGCAGAAGGCAGAATAGGCTGGGAAGGTAGCATTTGTTTTCTCAACATGACTACAGGAGAGGAACGTTGCCTTTCTTAGTCATTCCCTGTGCTTAGTTGTTTTTTTTAAGACTTGACACCACCCAAATTTCAGCCTAACCTCTAAATTAGTGTAATTTACAGTAGAATTTATTAGTGATAATTGTTTATGTGAGATAAAAGCCACCTGGATGAACGTAAAATAGCTGTCCATGTTAAACAGTCTACTAAAATCTCCAACAAAGCCACATCACAGTGGCCTTTCCACCACGTGCTCAGGTGTATTTATCCACTGTTTTGTAGGAATTATCCTACAATGTACAATGAGGCATGAGGCACACAGTTCCTTACATGTGAAACAAAAAGCAAGGATTTAGGGAAAAAATTACTGCAATAAGGAAAACCAGGACAAATAGCCAACTTCTGAAATAGATACCAATTACCCAGAACTTCAACAACTTCTGCATGTTGAAATACAAAAGTATGATTAGAGGAAGCCATTTGAAAATATTGCACAGAAAACACACAATGTGCTGCCAAGGGATTTTTAAATACAGTTTTATTTGAGAAATAAAAGAGGAAGACAGTATAATTCATTTAACAGACACAACTGAAAGCAAAGATTAAGCCTTGTTTATTCTTGTCCAAAACTCATTGGGATTCTATGCTCCAGCAAGAAATATTCCCACCTATTTATGTAGCTCTTTCAGCTCCAACCTGCTTCATCAGGTAAAAATTTAATTGAATTCCAGAACAGAATGTTATGCACCTATATCACAGGTAACAGGCAACATGACAACATGCCTAAAAGCAGGTTTTACACAGCTATCCAGCTATAGATTCACATTCATACAAACATGCTTCTTCAGTTGAAGTCTAACTTTGAAAACTAGCTCTGGCTTGACCAAAAGTTGTAATATCAGATTAGGCAGTAATATAACAATTTCAAGAGCCACTGGGAATAGCTTTGGAAGTGTATAAGCTTGGAAATTTGGAAAATTAATATTTTTTTTCTACTTAAATTCTTAACGATTACAGAGGGAAATTGTTCTTCCTAAAGAACTGTAAAATGTAATAGATTTAGTCATAAAGAGTATGTAATAAGAAAATACCCTTTCCTATCTCACTTAGGTCACTTATATCCCAAGCTAGCATTAATAAGCAAAGATCACCCTAAAATATATATTGGGAGTATAATTTCAATGTTCAGACTAAACTTTCTACTTAGCTTTATTTTGATCATTAGAAATGAGACTTAACCAACCTTTTGCCAGCTACTACCTATCGTTTTTCTTCCTTTGAATTTCATTTTTGGCATTCCAGAAGTAAGTGTCTACAAATACATACAGATAACTATCTTATTAGAAACATTTAGCAACAAACTTTAACATCAACAAGTCTTATCCATAAGGATAATCACAGTATCATTATAGGATGTTTGTTGTGCAATTTATCCAGGAAAGTTTTACAATAATAATAAAAAAAAAAAAACGAAACAGTATTTTGATTAAACTTATGTTTGCTTCTAAAAAAGAAGACAATTTTTAATCATTAACAAGCAGTAAAGCACTAGTGTTGAAAGGCACTAGAATTGTTAGCTTGTGTTACCTAGTTTCCACTGCAGACTTGAAAGATTACTAGATCAAGCCTGTAAAACACTTCTGGTTTTGTGCTGAAGTCTGCTACATTCATTAACATCTTCAACAGGTTGTCCTGCAGTTGAAAGGATGAAAAATTCATAGAGCAAATCTCTGCAGCACACTTTACAAGTTGGATCTTTCTTTGGCAGATACACGAGATGTGGACTGTGTGTATGTCCTAATTACATCCTAAAAACAATACAAAAGAAACATTCAGAGCAAGTTCCATTAAAAGTAAGTAGAGGAACTTCAGAAAAAAAAAAAATTAGTACTTGAAGCAAGGATTATGTTATGCTGTGTAGTAAGCAGTGAGCCCAGAAAAGGCTTGTGGAAGTGTTTCATTACCATTACAAAGAGTGGGTAATAATTTGGCCCGAAGATTCAACCTGAACATGCACAGTTATCTTCCAGAAGCCTTACAAAAGCCCAACTGAAACAAATAATAGCACATCATTGGTTAATCAGCATTTAATTAAATGTAATTAGAGTAATGTTTCCTCATTTTGCAATTCTACATGCACTTGCTTTTGCCGTTTCTGGCAATCAGGACCAGTTTCTCACTTTGTTGGATTTACAAAAGAAGCCCAAATAATTCACAGCCACTCAAAATGCAACTACAGAAACCATGAGCATACATTTTTCCCACTGTCAGCATTGTGTTTGTCCAGCAAAGCCTGGATACGGGCACCATAGTCAGGATGAACATCACTGAAGTTTTTCACCTAAAGGAGGAGACAGAACAGAAAAGGCAGCAAGTTTTCTTTCACTTCAAATGCATTCTTTAATACATTTTCTGCTCTGCAGTCTACATGAAGTACCTATCATAAGAAAAGGAGGATAAAAACCCTTTTCTCAAAGTTCAATTCTGATTAAAGGAGCTATGAACATCTAGAAATAATTCTATCTCAGAGAAGAATTCCTGATACTTCTTTCTACAAGTTTATTTCCATTTGGACAAAGTTTCTAGACTACAAGAAAACCTGGAGCAAAGAGCAAAGGCTGAAAACCAAGCAGGCCACTTACAGCTCTCTTCTGAATGAAGAGTTGGGCATCTTTGAGATGATCAGCAATGTTTTTACACAACCTCTGGCGTTCATCCTCCTTCAGGACTTTGGTATAGAATTCTCGCACCTTATGATTGGAAACAAAGATTTATTTGGAAATTTCCAAAAGTGACTCATTATACCTGAAGCAGCCAGTAATACTTACTAGACTTAGGATTTGTTATTACTCAAAAAATAGCTTTTACTTACTAAACAGGTAACACTTAAAACACTCAAAATACTCAAAAGGCAACAGATTTGTTGTTTGGGGTTTGTTTTTTTTTTTTGCATCTCTGCTAACAACTCTGTCCAGTTTGAAATATCTGTTGCTTACTGAATTAATGAAAACAAATTTGTGGGCACCCAATTCAGGAACTGTCAATTGTTATATTGCATGCATGCTTCAGCTTGCACATCTCCAGACAGTAATTGCAAGAAGACAAAGTTATACCCTTTAGATAATGTGTGCAGAATATGGATAGCAAAGGTCAGTGAGAATATGCTAATTGTCCTGTCAAAAAACCCTCACTTATTCATGAAACTAAAATCTATGGAGATCTTCCAAGCTCTCATGAGAGCTGAAGTTCAGGTTAGTCCAGATGCTTCAGAGAGAAGCCATGTTTGAATGATTCTTCTTAAAATTCCCTAGACTTCTATGAAATTATCTATTTAATAAAGCTTTTTTGTCCCTCATACCTGAGTGACATTATCTTCGTTTGCACTGTTGAAGCGTTGCACATCTCCTGAGACATACACACGGTTCTCCTTCAACATGGGCTGATCTTCTGGACCACTAAAACTATTTGGATAATAGTTTGGGGCACCACCTGAAGACAAACACCCCCCCCAAGAAAACCCCAACAACTCAGAACAATCAGATGCCAACGCTCTTGGATTACGTCAGAAGTCAAAAAATGTACTTTGCCAAGAACCACCTAAATTGATTATGATTCACTTTATTAAACAGTTGTCAGCATTTTCCTGTCAATGTACAGCTGAACATCAGGAGCTGCATCTTCAAGACAGTATTTAACAGCACTTATTTCAAAGAGAATTTCTGCAGCTTTTTTGGGGAAAAAAAAATTGATTTGTGGAAAAAATAAGGAGGTCTGGCCATTCTCACAACACTGCTCAGACAATTTTAGTAGATAAAGTCATGGAAGTCAAAACTGTAGGCCAAAGCAGCATAAAAATATACTTTTTATCTACATATTTGCAGTACTAATTATCTTAACTATATAGGGGCTTTACTTTAAACACATAATGAACTTACAGAAGTGCAAAAAAATCAACTTATTCTCTGTTCCTGGACAGAAGCAGCTATTCTCAGGTTCTCATTTTACAAGTATTTCCCTCCTTCATCAGCAAGCATCAGAACTCATAGCCCAAAGGAATACAGTGCTTTTGACACCAGGCACAGTTTAAGTAAATCCTTGTTTACTCTTGGGCATAAAAGAGTAACTATTGAGAAAATGCTGACAGAACACAACCTGCTGAAGAGAGGCAAAGTTACAGCTCTAGCCTTGGCATTTACACTCCTGCCTCTCACAATCTCTTGGAAATCAGAAAGCAAAGCAGTTTTATTGTTTTGTTTCCTTAGTCCACTTTGTTAAAGTCTTAAAATTTAAAAATGCAAATACAGCTTCCCCAAAGACATTTAGGGCACCTCTGGTTTGGTTTTGGTTTTCTTTTAGAATAATTTTTTGCCTAGAAGTACAAAGAGGTAGTAATTAACTTCTGTGAAGCCATTTCTCTGGCATATTTAATTCTAATTTACTATTTGCAACTTCTTCTATTAAGTCCCCTCTAACAAGCATGTTTCTAGAAGTCTTTAAAGAAGCATAAACTAGGAACATTATTGAATTAAACTAGGAACATTATTGAATTCATTTGACTCCGGGTGTTCTGTAAACCTCCTCTCTCCTTAAGGCCCAGTTGTAACTTATAAAATGTGCTTAAGGTTTTGCCTGGTTTTTACACTTTTCAAAAAAGTCCCCATCCCCTCATCCAAATATTCTAACAAAATCTCCTTTCTTGGAGAAATAGAAGAGATATATACCCATTTTAAACAAGTATGTAAAGACTACATGCATTCTACTTTGAGACCAAGAAGAAAACCCCCCTTGTCTTCCCACTGGTTAAAAAATTAGATATGAATCTATTTGTAGCAAGCAAACCTTACACAGATAAATTGAAAAACACACTCAAGAGAGCATCAACTACTTCAAACAAGGCTGAAGTTGTATAAGGAACATCCATATGCTTCTTTTCAAGTCTTAAAAATATTTAAATAGTATATTCTGGAATCTACAGAAGCAAGCTTATGTTTCACAGTACAATTTTGATTCTCAACCCTTGTACAAGACTGACAAGAGACACACAGTGGGTGGATACACAAAGAACAGTGATAAAGGCAATACATGACATTCAGATTTAAGAATGCTTTTAACCAGATCCCTCAAATACAGGGCAACAGGATTAAAAATTAGTATCTGTTTAAAGTGAGTACTTTAAATCCCTGTGAATAGAAAATTTTGCAATACATAAGAGTCATTAAAGATTATTTTCATTACTACCTTGGTTGTCAGTAGTGCACATTGGTCCATCCCTCTGGTAATTGGCCACACGAGTTCTGAAGGGGCAGTTCACAGGAATCTGGAGATAATTAGGTCCCAGGCGGTGTCTGTGGGTGTCAGGATACGAAAAAAGACGACCCTAAAACATTTATCACAGAAATTAAATACTACTTGATGAAACAGATCACTTCAGTGGTGCAGGCCAATTCAAAACATTATACATTAAAGAGTAAAAAAATGAGTGTTTCCTTGCCATATATATTCCTGACATACTTAAAATTATGTCCAAAGTGACAACCACAAACTAACTTTGCTGGAATACAGCAAAGAATGGAAGGTTGAGCTGTACTTATCCAACTGGGGTATTTCCTACCCATTTCTGAATGATAAACTTATTCTGAAGCAGGGAAATGGTTACACAAGCAGACATGAAAGTGACTACAATGGTGCTAAGTGTTACTATGGAACAATATAATGTTTGCCTACTTATTTTCAACCTTAGAGTTAAAAAATTATTAAATCTGAAATATGGTATTGCCTTATTTCTTTAATGAACTGCATCTGTGGCTGTTCTAGAGACATTTGGATGCCAAGACAGACTGCTTCTGACCATGAAGTTTGTGACAGTGAAGAGAGGCAAAACAGAAGAACTGCATGATGGTTCAAGAGTTTATCCAGTCAGAACTGGCAAAATACCTTCTTGTAGCCATGGAGATAATTTCAAACAAGTTTTATCTGAAAAAACATATACATGACTGCAGACAGTATGCTCTACTGCAGGCAGAATTATCAGGTATTTTGATCTGTAGAAAAAATAAAAATCTGAGACTTCCTCTAAGGAATTATCTTGCTCTTTGTATCAGGTATTAGTTACACATGTATTTTACAGCATTTCAAGTCTAATCCTCATACTGGTAAGAGTTTAGAATTCTAAAGATACACTGTAAAAGCATGAACAAATATGCATTGCTGCTTTGGTTTTATCCTGTATTTGTTGCCAAGCTGAGATTTTTGCACAAATTTTGACAGCTGTTGTGGATTCCCTCTAAATACTAGATTTCAAATTCTAGATCTCTTCCTTCAGTTCCTGTTTTCTTTAAATTTTGGATGAGCACACCAAATGGTGATTCATTAAAAAACAACCACCAAAAGAAAGAAACAAAAGAAAGAAATCAGTTGCTTCAGTCAGGTTTAATCATGCTCCACAAACAGGGCTTGGAATGTTTTCCCAGATGACAAAGCAAACATAATATTCTCCAGGCAAAAACTGATGTGCATGGTAGCTCACCTGCAGCATTTTATCAGGGCTGGGTTCAATACCAGGTGGCATGTTGCTGGGATCATATGCCATCTGTTCTACCTCTGCAAAGTAATTTACAGGATTCCTGTTCAAAACAAGCTTTCCCACAGGGATGAGAGGGTAGTCACCATGTGGCCAAATCTGTAAGACATAACACATGTACATTAAAATCAACACTGTAATGTTAATCAACATTAAAATCAACATATATTATCATGCAACTTAAATAAATAACTTAGTTAAATAACTACTAGGCAGCATTTGCCCAACTGAAGTCTTGATTGAGAAAAGGCATTAGTGAAGAAACTCATGTCCTATTTTAAGAAGTCTGTAGCAATTAACACAGGGCTAATGCAAAATTATTTCATCATCCCAGCAGTATTTCAGCACTTCACCACTTGAATGAAATGCCCACAGACACTTGAAAAACTGTCTCTGGAAATGCAATACTGTAGGTGGAACTGGTAATATGATTGTTTTTCAGCCACTTCAAAACACAACCAGCTGAACTAGCTGCTACTCCGTGGAAACAGCTACACTTTACAGGAAAGCTCAGTTCTGGCATTTGTGTTTTGATCTAATGACCTTTCTTAAACTATCTCAAAGTGAATAATCACTACAGTACAAGAGATACCTTTGTTAAATCAAAAGGATTAAATGGAAACTTCTCTGCTTCTTCAAATGTCATAACTTGAATGTAGAAGGACCATGATGGATAGTCTCCCTTGGCAATGGCATTGTAAAGATCACGTATTGCATAATCAGGATCAGTAGAAGCCAACCTTCCTGCTTCTTCAACAGAAAGATTTTTGATGCCCTGGTCAGTCTAAAAAACATAAAAAGCAGTGGCACTGGTTATAACATAGAGAAAGCATTACAGAAAGCATTAATAAATCTACTTTAACAAGACTCAGAATCCAAAAATGCAATTGTCCATGTTCCAATCTCCAATAATTTGAGTTCAGAATAATAGTACATTCAACAGCTCCTTCCAGATAAAAATTGGTTCTCTGATAGAAGTGAATTGCATAATTCTGTGTCACAGAACACAAGACATCAAACTTGAATCTAGGATCCCTGCAGCACATCAAGTAAAGAGGTTTCCCCTCTTTCCTTAGAGGACGGAATGCTCCTTCAGTGTCCCATTATCCCACCTTTTTCTACAGATCACATTCCATCAAAGTGATAAAACAGTTGCAGCTCTCAACAGATAGAGGATGCTTCCATCTGCCCTGAATGACACTAAGGTTGACTACAGCAAGGTCTTCCATGGCTTCACACTCAAAACCCCAAGTGGTATGAGGTCAAAATGCAATAAACTGATCTAGACGGTCAGAGCTCACACAGTAGACACAGTTCTACAATAATAAGAGATTCTGATCTAACTGATTCTGCCATAGCAAGAACAATGATGCCCAGACTTCCAATAGGTAGCTGGCAAAATAATAAATCAATACCTTGACATGGAATTTGCAATAAACTGCTGCTCCATTAGCATTAACCAGTTTGAATGTGTGTGATCCATATCCATTCATATGGCGATGCCCATCGGGAATGCCACGATCACTGAAGAGGAAAGACACCTGAAGACAAGGATCAAACAGCATTAATGGACTCACCAGATCAAGAAGAAAGTGACCCCTGGAGAAAAAGTTCATTTATTGCACTAATCTGCCTCACTGGAAGCTGTCTTAATTTAAGAGTGCTCATAAAAGAAGACAGCTTTGGTTTTGCACAAAGAACAACTGTGAATTAAACCCACATGAAATTTTACGCCCACAGGAAATACAAAATGTTAACCCAGTGATAATGTTATGATTTCTCCTGTAAGCAGAAGGAAGTTAGGCATGGATAATTTATGTTTCAAATATGTATTTTTTTCAGGTTAAGAGACAATCTGAAAATCAAAAGTTTTCAAGCTGTAAAAATACCACCATGTAAACATATTCAGAAGGCTGCTTTTCTTTAGCTTTCTCTTCACATGCCCAGTTAGTAATTACTGGAAGGCTTCTTTATGAACCCATTTTCTTTTAAAGAAAGACATTTTCTCCTAAAAACAAAGCAACTGCATTTTTAATTTTACATCAGTTTTTCACATAACATTCTGGGGCACAAATAAATTTCAAAATAATCAGAATGCACAATGAACTCTACCATCAAGTTGATCTAATGTGCTAAACAAAATACAGCTTTAAGTAAAATTACATGATAGCATTACTTCCCCTGTACTTTACTGTTCTCTAACAATAACAGTTTGTTGTTCATCTGTATTTCCACTGCTTTAATGTTAGAAAACCTAGCAGCTTTGCCTTCATCACCATATAAAATATGATGAAAACAGAAGAATCTCACTGTTTTAAGGAGTAATTTAAAATAAAACCAGTTAGGTACACATATTAATAGCCTCAAAGTTACTGTAGGCTTTTCACCCTTACTGTTCCTAGAAGTCTACACAGACTTCTAGATAAAGCATGGGAAAGAGATAATAAAGAAACACGTGCTGTCATAACATGATTTTCTCAATCATACAAAACAAAGTTGAAGAGCCCTACCTGATGCAAAGATTCAGGGCGAAGACTCCAGAAGTCCCACATCATGTCAGGATCCCTTAAGTGAGTCTGAGGGTTCCTCTTTTGGCTATGAATGAAGGATGGAAACTGATTTGTCCAGACGTGGAAGAGAAAGAAAGGAGGAAGGAAAAAAAAAAAAAGAAAAAAAATTTCTGTAACACCTCCAAATTATATAGGTTATACTAAAGCAACTGCTGGGACAAAACAAGGCAAACATTTTTTTCCATACACTTTCCTGTGAAAGGAACAGCACACTCAAAGAAAACACAAAGCTGTAAGAATTTCTATTGTTATATTGTTCTGTTTCCTGTACTGTCACACCCCTCCTGTAACCAAACTGAGGCACAGAGCAGTAAGCTTTTAAAGTGAAGTCTCTCCCCTTCTATCCCCCTAGAAAACAGACTCAGAATGACAAAACTGTTGACAGAGTAAAACAGCTAATTTGAACCAGTGAAAATGATCAAATCTGAGGTTAAAAACACAGGAAGATATTTACTTGCTGGCTACTCTCCTGTGGCACAGGCACCAGCAAACAAAAATTACTGAACTGCATCAAGCAACTGCACATTAGTTCTTAATTTATTTTCCTTTTTTAATAACATCTTTTCAAATCAAAAACATTCACACAATCTAGCACACAACAAAGTTAAAGTGTGTCAAAATGGCTTTTACTTCTCAGTGAGGCAAGAAGAAACTGTGAACGAACTTTTGGACACTTTCAAAAAGAACTCTCATTTTTTGTGCTTGCTTACCAACATTGCATCCCGAATAAAGAAGATAGGAGTATTATTTCCCACAAGATCCCAGTTACCCTCTTCTGTATAGAATTTCATTGCAAAGCCTCTAGGGTCACGAACTGTATCAGCTGACCCAGATTCTCCAGCTTGAAAAAAAAAAAAAACAAAAACAAACCACCCATGAAGATGCAAGAAGTGTTATGACAGGAAATGCATACAAATAGTAAGCATAAAACCATTGAAATTGATACCTTAAAATGCCGAATTGATGCCATAAAATCCCAAAACAGCAGGGTTTATTTTTCTATACCAAAGCAGTTTTAGCATATTTTCAACAATACTTCAGACACTGGAAGCTTCCAATGTATGAACAGACACCCACCCAAGTATTCAGGCCACATTTAAAACATAGAAAAAAAAAAAAAGTATATCCACTTGAACCAATTAAGAGTTGAATGCATTATCACTAACAGAAAGAAGCATAAAATTATAAGGTTGAATC
The DNA here is from genome assembly GCF_036169615.1 of Heliangelus exortis. Taxonomy (NCBI): domain Eukaryota; kingdom Metazoa; phylum Chordata; class Aves; order Apodiformes; family Trochilidae; genus Heliangelus; species Heliangelus exortis. The sequence goes on from NC_092439.1 coordinate 1,895,272, forward strand.
AGCTACAAGAAATACACTAGTTTCTCTGCATCAGCTCCCAGTGTGAATGCTCTCATTGGGAAGGTAGCAATCCAAACAGCGTGCCTAATTAAAAGAGAACACAGAGCAAGAAGAGTTGCAGCCCTTTTAATTCCCCTTCTGCTTTATCCAAAACAATCCTTTCAATGTGTAACTTTATACCTGAGCAAAAAGTGCTCCCCAAGTAACACTAAGCATCATGATGAAATAACAAAGACATTCATTCCCTCATTAAAAATAATGTCTGCTAAAGAACAGCCAGGAAGAAACGTGTTCAAACAGAGCAGGGAACGGGAAAGTAATGATGCCACAACCCACTTCAGCACACAGTCCACAGACCAACCTCAGCTGCAGGACTTTCCCCCACAAAACATTCTATTACTCCTTAAGTTTTGGTGAAGCAGAGAAAAGACAGTATGCCAAAACCAGCAGCTCCCTGAGCCTTCTTGGACTACTTCATCTAATACTACTCCCAGAAGCAAATCCTCATCAGTATTTTTTTTTTCTTTTAAATAGAGCCGTAACACAAGTTTTAAGATCATTTTCTGTCAGAAAAGATGCAGATCATAATGCATCTTCCAACATCATCTAAGACTGTGCTACTTTATGCATTTAGCCTTTCAACAAATAAGAGTTTATTTATCAAAGGTTATTTCTTCTTTGAAAGATGAATTCTTTTTTGCCTTTTGGGCATCCATGCCCAAAAACCTCCCTACAGCATATTTTAGCTATTTAACTTTCAAGTGTTAAACTGCAGCAGGCAAGTGCTGATTGTGACCCCTCCAGAAACAAAGCAAGCTTTCTGACAGTGAAAAAACCAGCTCAGACTATTCTTTCTCTCACATACCTGAGGAAAAAACTGTCTACAAAAAGATGCAGAAGCTGCTTAAGATCTTTACAATCTAAATGAAATTCACAGAAGAGAAACTGGTTGGTGGAAAACATTTCAAACTGCCTTAGGTACATTAAGCTCTCTAAAATGCCAGCCTTGCTATCAGTATAACTACAGTACACATGGAGGAAGACAACTTCAGAGCCTTACCAACAGTGGAGAAACGTATAGCAATGGGAGTTCTTTTTCCAATGTGTTCAAACACTTTTGCCTTACAATACTGGGTAATATCATGAGTGACTTCAAAATAACCAAAGGCTCCTGAAAAAAAAAAGTTATTTCAAAATATCATATCTAGATACCTTCCCTTGCAGTCACAGCACATTATTTCACTATAGTCCAACACACAGCTTGAAGCCAAAAGGAAACAGAAATAAAGCAGTTGAAACAGAGTTCACATTTACGTGTTAAATACTGACTTTTCACAGAATGAAATGCACTTAACACAAGCAACTATTTGTGTGGTGCTCACTCTCCCCTCCTTAACTGATTTACAGTGCCCAGCAGCAAGACAGACCTCGTTTCTAATGTGCAAAATAACCAGCAATTGCTTTTTGGAGGCTCTGTTGCCAAGATTTGCATACTTATCCCAGATCAAAACAAAGTCTTCCTTTAATCCTGATGTGCTGCAGAAGTTTTTGTCCACCTTTAAGCTGGATGAAGCAACAAAGTTCTTCACAGCCCTACAGATTATTTTTTTCCCACTACGTTCATATTATAATAAAATTCTGTCCCATATTTTCTTCTTCTAGGGTAGTATACAATAAAAATCAGAGATGCCAGTTCTATTCTATTAAGATCAGCAACTAATTTTCAAAGGAGTTTGGTTTCTGTTATTTTTAGTTAAAATATTAGACCATCATCTTGTTTTGGCAGACAGATATTAGATAACAAAGGCAAGAATCCCTATCAAATTACATGCAAACAAATTAGAATAGAGATGTGTAAAACTTTCCCTCCAGAGGAACTGGGCACAGATAGAGAAAGCAGTGATTACAGCAAATACAATAAAAATCTCAGGGCTTTAACTGCATTTTCTGCCAGGTTTTAGTTTGGTTTTATTTAACAGTTTTTCAGTGCTTCAGGTTTTGGCAATGAACTCCTTTAAACCAGGTCTGTTGCTGATACAGAATTTTATAATCCAGAATGCTGAATTATAGATAACATGACACAATTTACCTGCCACTAAGTGTTAACTCAAAATCTTTTTCAAGTCTAATTCTACAAAGAAGTAAAATATGTCTTCAAACATACCTGCCCCTTTTGCATGCACAACTCTTTCAGGAATCCTCTCTCTGTCAAAATGAGCCATCTCATCAGTGAAAATAACATCTTGAACAAGAAGAGGCCCTCGTGGCCCTACTGTCAGGATGTTAAGTTTATCCCCTATTGGGTTCCCAGCACCTGTGGTCAAGACATCTGGCTTCTGAAAGCAAGAAACAGTTGATAACACATCAGAAATTAAACATCCTTTATATTCAAGGTACACAACATTCATGCCTGTTCAAACATGATCTATCACAGGATATATTAACAAAATTACATAAGACTCTGGAGCTAGTAACAGAAAATACAGATATCTAAACTGCAGTTTAGATCACCACAGTACTACGTCTGGGGCTGTTTAAGAAGGAGAGCTCAAGTCATATATAATCCAAGAAAGTCTTCCATGTTTCATAAATACTACTTGTTAAGACCAGCCACCTTGCTTCAAGAAAAATAAAGTTAAGGGTCAGCCTGGGGATGGAGCAGAAGCAAGCAAGAAAAGAAGTAGCTGCTGGTGGGTAATAATGAAGAAAGGAGAGGAAGAAGATGGTGATGCCAGTAAAGGGATGAAGGCATAAGGAAAGAATGAAGACTGTAAAAGGGTAACCATGATCAATGTTAGTCTGCAAGAGCTATGGAAAATAACAGAAGCAAAAGCATCTGAGGAATCATCATCCTAGACTCCTGAAATAGAGAAGTATCAAGATTAACAAAAGCCCTAAGTAGCCCTACTGCCAAATACATGTCCTGTCAAAAGGAGAGCAAACCAGAACATTTTTCCTCTAACTGGCATCATTACTGACTTTAAAAAAACTGCCCAAGACCTCATACTCCTACCCTCCCTTCCATACCAAGCCTAAGTTAGCCATCTTGTAGGGCTACTGAGAGCTACAGCATCTTGTGCAGTAGGGGTAACCCTGTACCTGAAAAAAAAAACCAACCAAAAATCAAAAAACAAACACCACCCACTCTAAGACAACCTCAAGAAAAACCTGTTGGAAATCTGTAGCACTGACTGTACTATAATTGACTATACCCTCATGGAAGAGTATAGTGAACTGGACTAGACTCCAGGGTTTTTTTTTTTCCCAAGAGGCAACCCCAAAAGGCAGGGGAAAGAACAATTATTCACATCAACACATAGACACATTTGTTTAATTCGGGTCCATGAATAACCACATAAAAGACATTTGACAGGATAACTGCATTTCCAGTGTGTTCTTACTAACATGCAGCACACAATAGTCTAGCTGGCTCCAACACCCAAAATATTTAAGTTCTTTATTCTTCTTTAACCACCAGATTAGCATTAAGCCATAAAGCTATAAGCCTGTAAGCAAAAATTCTACTTCTGCAGGATGCCTGAAACCCCAATCCACACTGAAATTTATAACAGTTGGAACAAATTTTAAAATGTTTCAAATTACAAATATTACAAAGGATGGACATATATATATATAGTTACAAACAATAACTGATAGTCAGAAACCTACAGGAAAGTTACCACTTCAGCTTTATTTGAAGTACTTTAAGTCAAAGGAACATCTGCTTGAATCAGAACATTACCTACAGTTTGTCAAAGAAAATATATGAGTGGAAACTGCTCTCAGTATTCTTTCCATTGCTTGTATATATCACATGCTTCCTTCCTTATATTTTGCTCACAAATTAACACAACTATCAGGCAATTTTCCTAATGTTTTCTGTACCAAGCTATTTATCTTGAAACCCTTTCTAAGCCTCTGCTTTGACCTTTCTTAGAACATGGTGCAGTCTGCAGATGAGGAGAATACAAAATGTTCACACATCACATTTTTGATTGAACTTTTTGGTCAATTTATTTCAGAGTTTGCTTCACCTTTCTGAATCCAGCTTCCAGCACTGCCAGTATGTTTCTTTTATCTTCATTAGTTTTGCTGGTGACAACTATTCAGTTTCCTCACAGCTAAAAGCCAATTTATTAAATTTTCTAATCACAAATTCATTAATTTTTTTTGTATTGGTGACTGTCATCTCATGTAAGACAGGTAAGCTCATTGTAATGTGATGAAACATTTCCATTCTTCCCACGTTTGATATACAGAGACCTCCACTTCACCTCACTGCTACACAAAAAATCCCATGAACAGCTTCAGCACCATTTATGAATTCTGACTACTACAATTCTAGGAAAAGCAAACTTGGGGACTGTTTTCTGGTAACTTTTTCAATAAGAGGTTCCTAAGACCCCTCCAATCCATACAGTGATTTTCTCAAGTCACTAATACTTATGCCCTCATGAAGTACAATCAAGTTTCTCTTAATCTATTAAGTTTCTCTCAGTCTATTAAGAAACACAGAAGTTATGTTTAATTAGAGCTCCTGTTATACTGAATTAGGGTTCCTGTTTACCCTGGAATTCTTCATAAATTCTGAGAAGCCCAGTAGGTTTAAACATGGCAGTGGTAAAATAATGATATACCTACCCCTATGATCTTGTCTACAAAATCCTTACAGGAGCTTGGTAACAGACAGAAGAAGGGTAAAAAACATGAAATTTCAGTCTTAAGGAGATTTTTTTGAGTCCTTTTGATTCACCTATGACATTATAATATATTTTGTGTGATTACCTCAAGGGTAGAAAAAAACCTTGCATATTATTTGTAAACTATGCATGCAACAAAGAGTAAAGGTTTGTAGAGGTAACACAGCCCTTCTCAAACCAACTGTTGGCTAAAAAACACTTCTTCCATAATGCTCACATTTAAGACTACTAAAAGTAGTAGCTAAACCCACACATTTTTGAAACTCAACCTTTAAAAAAATTAACAGCTTTGTGGCTGTACGGTCTCTTGTGTAAACAGACTTTCTGAAAGGTTCTTCCTAACACATTTGAAATACAATTTTTTATTTTTTTAAGGGTAGGATATATTTGCTTTAGTTTCAGGATAATGCTATGCAGAGCACACAAAACAAGTACCATCAGTGCGAAGGAGGAGAAAAAACCCAACACAGTAGTTTTAAGAATTCTCATACATCTTCTAAACTTGAGTTTGTTTAATGCCTGTATTTTCATATGTCTGGGAGCTGCATATGGTTGGAACCTTAGAAGATAAGAGCTGTCAAATCTGCATGTGTATTTCATTACAACACCAACTGACTGCACACACACACACATTACAGCACTGCCATGACAGAAAGGAGGGAAACAGAGCCAAGAGAATTTTAGTCACAGTTGCTATAAACACCATACATCAAAGTACATACTTCCAGGCATTACTGATACTTTGCACCTTATACAAGTTACTTTAAAATTCTAATAAGTACTCCCTACTTTCTATCTTAAGGTCTCATGACTCCTTATGCAACATAGACTTTGGGTTGCCTCCCAAGCTTCAAATTAACCTTGGCCTGTATTCAAATACTCCTTTGTTACAGAAAAGCCAACATCCATATGAAAAGTATTACTCTGGGTACAAAAATAAAGTATTCTGAAACATGTTAGAATATGATTAAGTCACAGTTCATTACTGGAAGGTAGTTTTTATATAGTACCTCCTAGAAGCAAGAAGAAAAAAAATACTATTACGTTTACTTAGCTACAGAGGGAACTGTGGCAACGACTTGTATCTTGTAAGACTGCTGCTTAGTATAAATACCTGGAAAAATGTTAATGCCAAACACACATGGCTGCCAGAAAAAGCATAGTAAAAACTGTCAGAGTGATTTGATGAAGAAAGCAAAATAACTCTTGCAGCATTCACACATTTACCCAAGTATTTTGGCGTGTATTCTACATCTTCAGAAGACTGAGTGCCACGCAGTTGATTACATGTTCCCAGGATTTCAGCCAACTGCTTGCCCATATCCACTTTAACCTGGTAAACAAGTCTCCGAGTACCACTGACAGTATCTCATCTTTTATACCACTGCCTAGCTACATTTTTACCAAGTTCTAGCAACGCTCTCGCAGACCTCAAATTGTGAGCTGATATGAAATGAAAAAGAAGAAACAGGCAGGAAAAACCCAACCTAGTATCTCAGCCAAAGGACCTGCACACTTGGGCACAGGCAAGCCCCATTCCTGCCCAAAAGGAGAGGCTGTGGAGGAGGCAGAGCTGCCAGCAGTGCTGACCGCCCTTGTCACCCCCAGCCAGCTGGCAGCCGACAGCCCCTTCGTGCCTCGCTGGTCCCGGGCACGGTACCAAGCCGAGCTCCGCCTCACGATACGGGGCGAGGCCGCCTCACCCTCCGCCACTGTCCCGCGGGACTGCCCGAGGACGGCCCGCGACCCACTCTCTCCCGATCCCTGCTCCGTCCCAAAAATTTTCAGTCAGGTCAGCCCAGAGGAACCCCCGGGGGTCCTGTGCCCTCCACCACCGGGGCCTCCCCGCGCCCTTCGGCCTCCACAAGGGGGGCAACGCCGCCCGCGGGCCCCTCGTCCCCCCGCATCCCCCTCACAACGGGCCGCACCGTTGCCGCCCAACTGTGCCGAAGGGCGCAGTCCCTCAGGCTGAGGCCCCCGCAACGCACGCCCCGCAGATCCCCGTCAGGTACCTCAGAGCCGCGCTGGCTCTGCCACTGCTTCAGCTGGTCAGAGGCGTCGTCCCGGTCGTCAGCCATCTTGCAAGTTTAGGCGACCCCCGAGGCAGGAGGGGAGATGCGGAGAGAAAAAAGGACTGAGAGAAAGGTTGGCCCGGCGGGACTGCGCTCGCTACCAGAGAGAAGGTGACACCAGAGCGGTGAACCCGCGGGGAGAAGGCACCGCTGCGCCGCGCCCTGCAGCACCAGCAAATAGCGGGAGCGACTGCATCTTCTACCTCAGCGCTCTGCCCTCCCCCCGCTACCTCCTCGACCAATAGCTTCGCGTCTTGCGGGAATCGCGACTTGTGAGTGGGTGAGAGGGACGTCAATCAAGTGTCTGAAAAGGGCGGGCTGGGGGTGCCCCCGGCAGTTCGCTGCCTCAGGCGGCCGTGGGGCTGCTGTGTTGGTTTGTTACTTGGTTTTCAGTTTGTGTAAGTAATTCTGGAAGTTTGCTAAGTAGCTTGATTTTTTGGTGCGCGTTTTAGGTTTTCGGAAGTTTCTAAAGCTTGTGATTAAGGAGAAGTTACTCAGTGGCGTAAGAAATTACAGGATGGGATGAGGGCACTGTGCAAACTGACGTTACTTAGAGCGAGTTTGGTTTGTTTCAGTGCGGAAAAAAATGTTTTAAACTTCAAAATCGAAGTGACCTAGTGTATAGTTAAATTCATTCTTGTATCTGTACCTCAAATGAGGCACTTAAGTTAACACTGGCCATAATGCATATGCTCCTAATTGTAAACTGTATTTCTTCACAGGCCTGAACCTTAAAAAACAAAACAGGAAACAAACAAACAACCAAAACCCGCTTCTGAATTATTATGAAAACTCTCTGGGTTATACTTACAAATTATGAAGTAAATACAATTCTACCGTTTGGCACCTTTGAGTTCTGCTCCTTAAAGCACTGTCATGTGGTGAGTTTTTAGCCCTGCAGCACACAGGGTCAGTCCCTTGGACTGTAGCATTCATAACACAGGGGCAGGTCCCCTGGTTTTATGCCTCAAGGATGTACTACAGGTGGTAAAATTGTTTAACAGGCAGTTAATTTTCGTCTTTCTGAGGCAAAAACTTTCAGCAACCCGAGTAATCTATTTTAAACTATTAGGTCGTGTCATATTAGGCACTAGAAACAGACTAACATCTCCATCTACCAGTAATTCTGTGGACTTGCACTTTATGGCACTGCTTCTTTGTGGAATTCCAGGGTGGTAAGGCTACCTACACACATAAGAAAACTAAAATATGCATATATCTTTCCCCTAATTAGCTCTTCCTTACTGACAATGATTGGAGGTAATCCTAGCAGATAGGAGATTTCTCTAAAATTTGTTTTCAAGTTGCTAACTACCATTCTGCAAACCGTAGGCATCACCACCAGCCAATACTGGGAATGTTTAACAATCTTTTCAGATACTCATTTAGGTTTGTGTGCTGTTTTTCCATGCTGCTTTTCTTTTTTTAAGATGGCTGTTTTACAACAAAATGGTCTTTGCATAAGAAAAGACTGATTGACAGTCCTATGGACTTTATTATTAGGAGAGCACACACACTTTTTTAAATAAATAAAGTAATTGATATTTCAGTTTGCTTTACCAGCAAAATGAGGGAAATGTGGACATTTTCCTGAAGAGTTACTGTTTGCTTGTCCTTTAAAGTTTAACTCTTCTTGTCAGCAGATTTCTGCAGATGAATTTGCTTGTCACAAATCTATTTTGAAGAGTAACTTGCAGAAACTGCTTCTCTTTTCTTTCCCAGCAATCCCTCTTATTATAACTGTAATGCTAGAAAAAAAGATATATGTGTATATACCCACTTGTATGTGTGTCTAAGGAACAAAGAGGGGATAAAATATTCATAAAGAAAATATGCAAAAAAAAGTTCCAAGAGAGGGAGCAGGTGAAAACACCAATAGCAAGTATTTTTCAAAAATATTTGCTCTCTAGCCCTGCTGCTTAGACTTTACTAACTGCATTTGATAAGAAAGGTCTTGTATAAAGCTAAGTGTGAAAAAATATGAAATTTTTCTCTCATCTTGCCTTAATCTTGTAGATTTTCAGTGAAGAAAAGAGTGAATACGTGTTTAATTCCCACAAGTACCGTTCTATGGATATCTTAATATCCTTTTTTCTCACCTTCAATTTTGATATTTGATTCCTGCGGCATCTTATTTGCCTGTGTAAACCTCCTGTTATATATGTATTAAGTAAACAAACTTCAAACAATTTGAAATTAATCATCTTTATTTACCTGGGGAGACTGGTTCTGTGTTGCTGCACGTCTTTCTGAGGCTTATTTCAAACCACACTTCACCCTTAATTAAGATTTTGAGAGATTAAAATTCATAATGCTTAGCATTTGTATTTTGCTTTCTGTCTATAAAGTGAGTTTAAACACAAACTACGTGGCCAGTTTCATTCACACACACAATTGTGCTGTATAAAAAGTTTATGTCATTTATACCCAAGGGAATGATCTAGAATTAGTCAAGTAGAAGGTTAATAGTGTCTGTTGCTTTGCTAATTAAGTTACATGAGCACCTAAATCTTCCATGATACATGTATTAGCCATCTTGGCTGGCTGACTCGATACCTACCTTATTCTTATGATTAATCAGATTCATAAATGTTCCCATGTTCTGTACAACAACTGTGGAGTAAACTCAGAGTACCTCTACTACACAGCCAAAGCATTTAACTTCAGGACATTGTGGTGGCCACGATGACTTTTGTGTTTCTCTTTTCTGAACTTTTAGAATAAGAAACTGATTATTGGAGAGAACACTTATTACAGGATTAGGAGACCTAATTCCCCCCCCTTTCCCCGCCTTCTATTGCAGATGTTCAAACTTGTATCTGGAATTCCAGAATATCCAGGTTATGTATGTCAAGATACAGCTTGGTTATGTTTTCTACTGGAATAAGGTCAGAAAGAAAAATATAAATACTATTTTAGGCTGACAAAATATATTACTGAATATTTATTTAGTCATTAAATAAGTTCATCTACTGCATATGCTTCAACTATGACATAATACAATTAAACTGTTTTTAAGACTTGAAATAATAATTGGCCTGGCTAGAAATATCCAACCTTGGGATCTGCATAGCACCTCAGGAACTTCTACAGATGACTTTTTCACCAATCCTTTTCCTGTCATGTCTGGTGTAAGCATCAGGACACAGAGAAAGCACTGAAAGAGGAACATAGGCTGCTTTTCAGCTGTTCACTCCCATGACAGAGGATTGAAGGTAGATATGGCAATGCAGATTCATTCTACAGATCTTCAGTGATTCTGGAGCAGACACATTTTCAAACTTACATGGTGTATGTGTTTAGCAAATGTGAATGGATACACCAGTCCTAGGGTGAATAAATGTTGCAGTATTTATACCTAAAAGAGAATTTTATTCACCTATGTTCATGTTTTGCAATAATTTCTTAATTTTTCTCAACAGAACTGATTGTCATCATCAAGAAGTTGCATTTCCTATTTCATGCTGGAAAGACAGCTGCAATATGCTTCCTGAGATAACTGAAATAACAATAGTAGAACAAGAAATGTAGCACTGTTCAGGTGGTAAGGTACTTAAACATGTATTTAGCATTCTAGATATCTCATTTTTATATTTTTATTCCTAGAAACAACATTACTAACATTATTTCATAGAAACAAATTTCTTTCATTAGTGCATTTCCTTTTATTATTACCAGAGCTCCAATAAGTAAGCTTATGACAGTTGGGGTTTTTTTCATTTTTGTATTATTAACAGCATTGTCTGAAGCATTTACTTAATAGCAGGTATTAAGGCTTCTATTTTGAAACATGATTATGTCCATCACTGCTTCATTTGGAACAAGAAAAAAATCAAAGCTATACACAGCAATATTATTTTCTGTTGTTAGGATCAGAAGCTCTTCAACTTTTAAATGGGTCAGCCATCCAGTATGACATAGTCACATGTGCTTTAAATTAGTCAAGTGCTTAATTAGCTGGCTGAATGTTTGCATGTACAAATATATAGATGTTTGATCCAAGAGATAACTTGGTACAATAGATGTAATTTTATAATTTGTAGTTCTGTAGAAATCCCAAATGAACTGGTTTCTCAAACCAATTAAATTTTCAGAAAGCTAAAGACAATTAAAAATATTATCTTCCCAGAAGAACTAGAAAATCAGGCTATTATTTCTTTGCCAGTAAAAAATTATATACATGCTTTTGAAAATTTTGCATATATGTCTGTAGCTAAATGCATCAGTATAGCTCTAGACAGATGCACAGAAATTAGTCATCCAATTCATTAGCATGCCAACAAAATGAACAAAACTAAAGCTGCTACTTGGATGGATGAACAGAATCTGTTTGCCCATTATATATGTTCTATGATCTGTAAACAGAAGAAAGAATAGTTTGATGCTGTGCTGCAAAAAATAGCAGTGTAGTATTTCAGATTAAAATATAGAATTCCATGCTGCAAGTGGGAAGCTGTATGTGGTAGATGCTTTGTTAGAGGTCTGTAGGATGGGAAGTGAACAAATGAGATGACATATGCCTAAAAACATAAGCTTGGCTTTAATATCTGGGCATTCCATTTTGAAAGGAAAACCCTAATTAGTGGCATATTGAGTGCATGACTGGCATTTAGGTTGTGAGGTGAATAACACTACCAATAATGAAGTTTATACCCCAACTTTCAGTTGGTTTTTTTTAGAAAAACAATGTTCAAATGGGTCATCTGATCACACATTGTTCTTTACAGCAGTGATTTCTGAATTTTCCTGTGAATGATGATTGCCACTGGAAGAGACAATGATGTGATGAAAGAAAGCTTGTGGGGGGGAAAAAAACCACAAAGAAATCAACTAGAGGAATGGCAATAAACAAGATGGATTTGCTGTAATGACAGCACATACAGACTCTGGGAAACAAAGGAGAACAAAGAAGAAGGTATGATATATATGTAAGGCACAAAAAAAGAAAATGTCACTATCACTGAAACCAATCTGCAAGTAGCACAGTCTAGTCACTAAATCAGAACTGTTAAACCTGAGGGGTTTAAGTTAGGCATCTATGTAATGTTTAGGTACCTAAGGAAAGGCTGGATTGCTCTCTTTCTATTTAAGTTGTGAAAGACTTGATGCTCTGCAAGCAGAGATACATCAAAGACAATTACAATGCATGTGACAATCATAATAGGGACACATGATCTTTGTTTGCTAGACTATCTGTAAGCATTTTACATATATAATAATAAACTAGTGTGCTGACTTGGTGGGTCAGTTTCCCATGGAATCACCTGGAGGTAATTGTTACAAATTCCCAGTGCAGAGATTGCCTGCCAGGATCCCATTAAGATAATATTTTCTGAGTTTAAAATGTTTATAATCCATATGTAGTTTGATGTTTTCTCTTTCATTTTTTTTTTGTCCTGAAAATACAAATACACTTCAAACTAGCTGATTAATAGATGCTGAACATAACCCAGATCTTTTAAGATCATTTCAGTGAACTGTGAAATAAATGCAGTTTTAAAAATCTGCTTTATTATAGAAGAAGAAACATGGTTGTCTCTTTTGTTGCCATAACAGCAGTAGATTTAAGACTTGAGGTTTTTCCCTTGAGATGATCACAAGTAGAACCAAGGGAATAATCAATCCTAGGGTACCAGCACACTAATTAATATTGTTTGAATTGATAGGAGTTGTAGGCTCTCAATACATTTGAAAATCTGTTTTTCTGTTGATGTGAATATTTTACCCTTTTTTTCCCTGCTTTAAGTAGCTATTCTCAGTATAGTTTACGTTTTAATAGGAAGCATCTAATTCCTGGGTCTTAGGAGATTCAAGGAAGCAAGAGGTGCAGGCAGAGTGTAATACAGTGCTATCAGTAGCATATTAGAGAAATAGAAAATAGCTTTTTTAGCCTGGAATAATTGGTTCAGCACCATGCCTGCCATATGGCTAGCAGCTTGCTGATGCCCTTTGCCCCAGCTGTCTTGTGTAATGGCAGCATTTGAGCTGTTGCTGCAGTCCTCATAAAAGCAGTTTTTCACACTGACTGGTTATAGTTCATTATAGGTTACAGAGATAACCATGATTTTGTTTAAGACTTACACAATAGCCAGGGTTTTCTTCTGATTTCTGCTGAAGTAGAATAAAAGGTCTGGACAAGCCAACTGTTTGGACCACAGGTAGATGGGTGGAAAATAGAGCAGAATTTTAAATGTGTGCTTAGGTATGGCTGTTTTGAAAGCCAAAGCTCTCTTCTTTACAAGTGACCTCATTTTTCTAAGGTTCTCTGTTCATGGAAAATTCATTGCCTCAAATAGGTAATTTGAAATTATGGAATCATCTAATATACTAAAAAAAAGCAAAATAATTTTATAACTACAATAGTCTTCATAGCATTTAGTTAGAAATCAAGATGAATTTTAGACATCCTAAAAATTCTCTGGTGTTTGCATGTATGGAGAGCTATGTTTTCAAAATGTGTGCCTGCTTTATAAAAGTTCCTGGAAGATATAGTAATTATTTTGACATATCAGCACAGAAGGTGGCTATTTAGTGATAAGCAGTAAGTGATGGAACTTATGTGGAAGCTGTAACAAATTGTTTGTTTGTTTGTTTTTCCTGGAGGTGCACATTAAGGTACCAGGTTAATTATACTGATACTTTTCTTCCTAGCTGCTAATTGTCCCCTGCACCTTTGCTGGCCATTCCCAAGTTATTTACAGGATGCTTGCAAGCCATTTACATTGCCAATAAACTTGTGATGTAGAGATAAAAAGAAATACTGATCATAACTTACAAACCATCAAACCTGAAAACAGGCTAAAACCTTCTAAACAGACTACTGAGACCTGTCAGCTTTCCTACCCAGCTTTGCTTATGTGCTTTTCCTATTTTTGCTGGGTCAAGAGCAGTGTTTGAGCTCCACAGTTGGGTCTTGATCCATAACATGGACTTTTAAACAATTTTAAAAGGAATACACATTTTTCAGCTAATATGATGCCTTCCTTTTTTGTCAATGGAAATGTTTGGTAAATTTTTAAATCTACAATTGTGCCACATGGTACAAACCATGTAAATTAGACCAGGTTTTAACCACCAACTACTTTTGATTCAAGAACTGTGAAAACAACTAGTTTTTTCAGTAGTCCTCTGGTTATATTATTTGACTGAGGAGCTTAACATTTTTTCTGGTTTTTTTTTCGTTGTTGTTAGTATGGTGTGGGGGGTTCTTTTTTTTTTTTTTTTTTTTACAGTGTCTTAATACCCTTTCTGTTTGGTATTGTAACCAATACATCCTATTCACAAAAGGCTCCATTGTACTTGAAAGTTAATGCAAAGTGTTCTAGGGACTGGACACAGACCTTGGATCTATTCTCCTGCATTTTAATACATTTGAATGAAGAGGTTTTTGTTGTGATTCAGTGGCCTTATCCTATGACATTCACCCACCATTCTTCATTGAATTCAGTTATTTTGTCAGCCTCTGATACATGCCTGATTCATCATTTTATTGAGTGCTGATGGATCCCATACTTCATAATCCTGGCTCCAGCCCCATTTTTACTGAATCATTCCTATATTTTTCTCAGTTACTGAGACATGCTATGCATAGGGTATTATGTATCACTGGGCTACTTATATTACAGCTGATTTGTCACAGTTACACCTTCCCACTGACGTAGGTGGGAAAAAAGGGAGTTGGTAATTATCAGCCCATTGCTTACAGCCTGTGTTTAATCCTGAGGGGCAATGACAAATTGATCTGTGTCAGCAGTCTCCTTGTTGGAAAAGTATTTCAGGGTTATATGATAACAAGCAACTCAGTGTCATAACTGAAATTAGCAATATAAGGAGGTGAACTGCATTATGTCTATTAAGACATAGTCAACTAGGTGTTGACTAGGTGGTTCTTCAGCCAATAGTGCTAATTAGCAACTCAGCTACCTTTGCATGTACTGACCAACAGTGAGTTTTGAAACTTTATTATTTGATTATTTGAAATTACTGCTTTTCACATGGTTTTACTTTTTTGACTTGGAAGCATGAATGCTCTTCTGCTGGAGCAAAAACATGGTATTACACATACAGCATCTTCATAAGAGTAGTGAGACAGTAAAATCATGTTCATTCACATAAAAACTAGGAAAAAAGGCAATGGAAAAGTATCAAGAGTGCATTATGTAAGGTACTTCTTGACTATCATATAAACATTTTTTCATTTATTAGTATACTCAGGCAGTAAGTGTCAAACCACAAGTTTCTGCTTTAACATATTGGGGTTTAATCTCCTAAGTAGAGGTTTCTGAAAGTTTTTAGTATGGGCAGTATAATCTGGTGATGAGTACTAGAATAGTAGTTACTGTGCTCTAATGATGTTTTATAGAATAATGAAAAAAATATTATAACTGTTACAGAATCTTTGGAAAAGAAACAAAAACCTTGCTTCTGTTTCAAAGTTTGATGTTTCAGTGGCCTACTAGTGTTACAAAGTTTCTTCTGCTTTCTTTTTTATTAAAAGGCCACAAGTAATGGTCATGCTAGGTGAGTTATAGCACTTCTCACACCTACCTTTTATGTTTTAGATTTAACTTTATTAACATTTCAGCCTAATTTTGAGCAGTTACCTATTTAGTTACTAAATTAGCATTATATGATGTTGTCTCTGAGGTATTTAAACAATATGAAGTATACCTCAAACTGAAAAATTTGTAAGATTCTACCCTAGAATTATGTGCTGGTAGGCAAGGTTTTCTAGTGTATACTGGAAATGGCTAAAATCTCTTCAGTTTATCAGAGAAATTAGGTGGAATACAACTAAGGGTCACAAAGTAAAAAATACAGGAAGTTCTTAGTCAAGAGAGAATCTTGCAAATGAAGATACTGTTTTGTTGTGGGTTTTTCCCCCTCATTCTAACATGGCTCACATCTTTCTAGTAATTATTTGGCTGCTGGAAGCACTGATTCATTGTATGCTGTGTCAGTTTTGCCAATATACTGTGACCAGAAAGTGGTTCCTCTTCCAGAGGCTTTATGCTAGAGATAAGGAAAAAAAAAAAACCCAAACCAAACAGGTCTCTATTGCTAGTTTTATAAATAGAAAGCCATTGGATTCACTACCATGCTGCTCTGCTGGATGACTCTGAGAAGTTACGTATGGGAGGTGTTGCACATTTCTTTATCACCCCATGAGACCAGATGTGTTGTGGTGATAGTGCCAAGTAGTAGGACGTGATATGTTGGAAACTGTGTCATCTATGCAGTGCCTCATTACCTTTCCCATGCACACACCCATTACAGCAGGAGTGGCAAACAGGAGTTGTTCACACAGCAGTGTGGAAGCTGGTGTTCTTCCTTCCCCTCAGCGTTCTTCACTTTGCAGTGGATTTTGTTACTACACATTTGAGTAGTTGTTCACATTCTGGAGCAGCTCAAGTGCAGTATTACCACACAGCTAGCAGCATCACAAGGGAGTCAGGAGGTTACTGTGATAGGGAGAAGCTGCCTAATCCTACAATGACTGGTATTACTTAGGAAAATAAAACTCTGAGTAAGCACAACCAGGGAGAAGCAGAATTTGTGCATGCAGCCTGTAATGACTGTGAGGCTGTAGTAACCCTTGTAAGGGCTGGTAAGAACCTTGTGGAATGAGATCCAGCCAGGAATGATACTTGTAGGTACCACCCTAAATACTTCAGATGCTGTCCTAAGGTTCTGAATAATTCCAGGGAAGGTAGAAAACTATTAAAAGACTTAGATTTTTCCCTTGCATTTCCCCAGCAATTTGTCTTCAATTATTTTTAGTATTGCTTGCCATTGTATATATAACCCCTACCATTATATAACCCCTTGCCATTGTATAACCCCTACTCTCAGCATGGACTGGGGCATCTGCTTTATAGTAGTGTTAGCGGGGAATAATTTGGTTTCCTGACTGTTGACAATTATGAAAAATACAATATTTACCTATAAGTACCTGTCTGTGTGGCTGTTCTTTCCATTGACTCTGTGATCACAGTGGTTGACTCTTGATAAAGTTGCTTTCAACATGGCAGTTCTAGCTAATAAGAGAGAGTTCAGGACATGAACATTAGTTCAGGACACATGTTCCAGGAAGCATGACGTTTGTGTTGTGATGTATGTATGTAATTTGCTCTCTCAAGTCCTTCATGGATACAACCAATGGATGGCTCCAGTAGTAAGTGTCATTTTGACATGAAGGTCACTCAAATATGTGAGTGTTCTGGCACATGGGACTCTAGGACATTTCCACACACACGTGATATAGTAATGAAAACATGACGTGTGACCCCATGACCAAGTAACTGAGATTACTGCAAGTGCCTCCAAAGAATTATTCCATACTGGTAACTAATATGTCAACTTGTCAGACCTGTTCTTATATCAGAGCTAGATATCAGAGCTAGGGAAGTTTATCCTTCTGTAACTTTATAACTGGATGTTATAAATTAGTAACAGTTAAGTGCTGAACAACTACATCATTATTTGCAGCTATTTTGGTAATGCCTAATGACTCTATGAACATTAGAGTTGCTTCATCCCTTCATAAGAAAGAAAATGCAGGGACTGTAAAATTTTAATTAGCAGTAACAGCTGAAATTAGAAGAAAAGTGGTGGGAGAACAGGCCTCAGTAAGTTTCAGTACACCACTTGCCTTGAATATTGTCATGTGGTGAAGCAAATACTCTTCTGTCCCCTTCATTTAATCTGATTCCAGATGGTGTAGTGTGATATTCCTCTCACCAAACCTCACTGGTAAGACCTCACTGCCCATGAGTGAGAAAGTCTGATATTGTACCAGGTTACCATCTAAAAATTTTTTACAGATGCCAGTCTTTCTCATTCTGGCAGTTTTCTCCCCCCTTTGTCATCACAATTATTATTGTGTTATTCATAGGACAAAAGGATCGAGCATAGATCCATAATTTTTGCTGTTCCATAATCTTCCCAAATAAGGTCTATTATGACACTTACACTTGTTCAGTTGTCTGAGGCATTTGTAAGTAAAAAGGATTTTTGTATCATGTTTTGTCTTTATATATTCCAAATTTCAGGACAGAAATTGTCAATGTTTTTTGTGTATTACATTTTAAATGAAGGTGAAATATCTTTGTTATTTCCAAGATTATCTTCCTTTTCCTACTTCAAAATGTTTTCAAAATAAACACGGAATAGCATTCTAGGGGAAACAGCTACTGAGGAAAGATACTATTTCCTACACTTAACAAGGGAACCCTTGCCTCCACCTGCTGGCAATTTATTTTCCTCGTGCAGCCCAGGGTGCTGTTGGCTTTCTTTGCCACAAGGATGTACATCAGTAGGATCTTCAGGTCTTTTTATTCCAAGTTGTTTTCCAGCTGGTCTGTCCCCAGAATGTGATGATCCATGGGGTTTTTCCTCCCTAGACACAGGAACTGGTGCTTACTTTTGCTGAGCTTCACGAGATTCCATGACCATTACTCCACCCTGTTGAGGACCCTCTGAATGGCAGCACCTGCTGAATCAATCACTCCTCCCATATTTTTGTCACCTGCAAACTTGCTGACTGGCCTCCAGCTCAACTTTGTGATGCTGATCACAACCCTTTAAACCCAGCAGCTCAGGCAGTTTCCAGTCTACCTCCCTGACCCCTTATCTAGGCCATAATTCATCAATTTGCCAATGAGGATGTTACCAGACCGGGTGTCTAAAGCCTTGCTGAAGTGAAAATAAACAATGTCAACTGCTCTTCCCTCATCTATCATGCTAGTGATTTAATCACAGAAGGCTGACAGGTTAGTCAGGCATCATTTCCCTTTCATAAATCAATCCTGACTGCTCTAAATAGTTTTTTTGGGGGGGTTTGTCCTTAATGTGTTTGCAAATGGATGCCAGGATTATTTGTTCCATCTCCTTCCCAAGGACGAAGGTGGGGCTGACTGGTTTGTAGCTGGCTGCTTTGAATGACTTCTGGAGGGACCCAGGACAGCCAAAACTGGCTGGTTAATTGTCTCTGCAGCAGCAAACTATTTTTTTGTTCATCTCAGAAATCTGATGTGCACATGTACAGAGATTTCACTCCAAGTCCCTTATCTCTTTCATTATAGCTACTACAAAAGGCAGCTTTTGAAAGTAGAAAGGATATTTTTAAAATGAATTCTCAGTGTTTCTTATTGGAAAATGTGCATCAAGCAGGCTGTCATTAAAATCTTCACCAAAAGTGGTCTTGCATAACAGTCACTATTAGTCATGATAGACATGACCCTTTATTTGTCCTCAGTAATATTTTTGAGAAGTAGTACCTTATTTATCATTGCAAATAATAGTAAAGCTAATCTGTGATTTCCTATGCTACACAAACTTACCTTACTGAAAGGAAGAGTGACCTTTTAAAAACAGAAACTGTATTTTAACTGACAGTCTAAGGATATCAGTGGGGCAGGGGCTGGAAGAACAGGTAATGTCATTCATTAGACTAACTGGTACAGCAGGAAAAAGTAGGCAGGATTTGCTAGGCAGGAGCATCTTTGTGGAACTGTTAATAGCAAAATGTAGTTTTAGTCAGTGCTAAATCACAAATCAAATTGAGACAGGGAGAAGGTGAGATCACCATTTATTACCAGCAAGCCTAAAAAATTCCTCAGTGTACTCTGGAAGATTTCCATGAGTTCTAACTGAAAAGTTTACACAAGGGATATTCTTGAGGGTTTTGAAAAACAAAGGCTTGGCCTGAAATTCTACCTTCATAAGATTGTGTTCTTTTAAAATTTTTAATAAGTGCTATCAAGTAAATTTGCCTATTAAATACCAATTATCACACTCCAAAATTTAAGTGTTGTAATCTTTGAAAAGGTCATTCTGCTCCAAATGAATGGAGAAGAAGCTGACTTTGTACATGCTGGGGAAAAAGTCTCTCTTCAGCTGGGAAGATAAAGCTGGAATCTCTCTTAATACTTGGTAGCTGGTCATGTCAGCAGTGAATAGTTCTGAATGTGGGAGACAAAATGCAATTTAAATTAAGTAGCAATAGAAGGAAAACTCTGTCTTTTCACCGTAGGCAAACAGATTTAGCACTTGTTCAAAATGGAGACAGCAGCTTGAGAGGGAAGTTTCTAGCAATGACTATCAGAGCAGTTTGTGACCCGGGGAGAAGTCTGGGGAGCTGCTGAGCCTTTGGGCTCATAAATGCTCCCACCCTCAGCTGCAGGAAATAAGGCTTGAAAATGGCTCCTCTGCCAGGTGATGTGGAGGTACTGCCACACGGCTTTGGTTGCACCAAACAGCTTTTAAGATTGCTCTGCTGAGGATAGTCGTGTTATTTCTATTTTTTCTCTTCTTTTTCCTGGGGAAAAAGCTTGAGTCTTCTTTATTTCGGGTGAGTAAAATAAGGTCTTATGCAACCTAATGGTAAGGGATATTTGTGATACTCAGTAGTGTATGTGTGAATGTTATTTTCTAGAAACACACTGAACTTTGTGTGAACAAGAAACAGATTAATCTAGCTCTTGGTTATTTGAGAAAGTGTTGATTTGGAGTCTTTGTTACAGATTAAGTTCATGGGGGCTTCACGTCTGCTTTGATGCATTTCCTTAAAAAAAAAAAACCCAAGGGATTATTTTTAAATGGGTTTGCTATTTGTCTAGTTGCTGTGTATTGGAGAGTGCTGATCTTTGTAATTCTAATTAATTCTGATGTATTTTAAAAACAGATTTTAAAACTATGTCAAAATCTGTAGCATATCAGAGCTAGAATAACACTCAAATCTGAGCTCTTTACGTAAAGGAAGAGTTCAAGAGTGCCATGATTTTATTAGACAACTTCCTGTATGTATTTGGCCTAAATTTCTGGAAGTCTTTTGTACCTTCTACTTTCTTAACACTTTAATTTTAGGAAGAAATCATTATGAGAAAAATCTGTCTATAGAAAGTTGACCTGTGATCCTTCATGGCTCCAGCTGAAACATACACAAAAAGAGCCCAGTGCTTATTGTGCCTTATAAATCAAGGATGTTAAGTTGCTCTTATCAGCATTTTGTTAAATGCCCTGTAAGCTTCATTGTTTGGGTTGGCAATTTTGTGTTAGCCCAGTGCAGCTTTCTAGAAATATCCCTTAGTTTTCACAGTGAAGTCTGTAGTTTTGTTACAAGCATATCCCTCTGGTTTGAAAGTGAACTTTTTACATCTTCCTATAAATAAAATAACAGGATTATTTCCTTTCCTTTTCATGCTTCTCTTAGCTGTTCAAAATTGCCTATTTGTCTAATAGAGAATTAACCTTGAGGAAAACAGTGCCTGTGATTAACTTGTTCTGTTAAGTAGCACCCATGAAATTGCAAAGCTCTGGCAGAGAACCATTAGTTATCTGCTCCTCTTCCTCCCACACCACTTTTGGTTTTATTGTGATGCTTGAGGTTTAACTCTTCAGCAAGGAATATCTGTTCTATACGTGGGAGCTTCTGTTCCACAGCTGGTTTGCCTTTGGAAAAGGTGGACTTAGCAGTGTGTTTGGTTAATAGTTGGACTTGTTGATCGTAAAGCTCTTTCTTTACCAACACAAGCGATTCTATAATTTAAGAATTTAATAATTTAAGGCTCTGCAGCCTGCAAAAAGTTAACGTGGCTGCCTGGGCATTTGTGTGTTGTGTGGCTGCCAGTAGTGGACTTGTGATCTCGGGGGTGTGCGTGCGCGTTTGATTCTTGTAGAATAACGTGTGAACTGCATTTAAAAGTTAAATTACAACTTGAGAAGCTGAGAGGGAGCAGTGAGGTTCCCCCGATACCCCGCACCCCAGCGCTGCCGGCGCGGTGCAGCCGAGAGGGGGCACCCTCGCCTCGCGCACCCGGTGCGGGCAGGACCGCGGCTTGTGCGGAGGGAGGGAGGAAGGGCAGAGGCAAACCAGACGCCTCCGTTTCCATGCCCCGCTCGATGTTCAAGGTCAGGGCTGTGTAAACCGCCGCACAAAGGCTCCTTTCAGGACCCGGCACACCGGCTTCGCCGCCGCCCGCACAATCCTTCATTCAAGCCGTGAAACCCCCCCGGAACAGGCGTGCGCGACCCTCGCTCCCCCCTCCAACCCCCGGGCCCAGTCGTTTGCCGGTCCTCAGAGAAGAACGGGAGAGCAGCTACCCTGGGCAAACGAGTCCGGTGGCGGAACCCCCAGAGCGTTACCGCCCGGTCCCGCAAACCGGCGGCGCTCCTCGCCTCCCCTCACCCCACCTCCACCCTCCCGGCACCGCCCCTGCCGTCTCGATTTGCATACGACCCGCCCACCGCGGGTTTCATTGGCGGAGACGTTTCCCTCGGCGCCGCTGATTGGCTCTTTTCTCCGCAGGTCATTTGCATGCGGCGGTGCGGGGCTCCCGGCAGAGCTGCGGCGGCGAAGTTGTGTGGGAGCCGCCGCCGAAGTGTCCCGCCGAGCGGCTCGCGCAGCGCCCGCCCCGCGCCCTCCGCCGCTCCGCCTCGCGACCCTCGCGCGGGCAGCGGGCGGCCCCTGGGGGCTCGCGAGCGGCCGTCGTCTCCTCACCTCAGGCAGAAGATGGCTGAGCGCAGCCTCCCGAAGGGATGGCGGTAGCCGGCCCTCGGTGGAGCCGGCGTGCGGGGAGGGCTCCTTCCCACCGTGCTGCGAGTCCTCCCGCGCCGCTGGTGTGGCAGGCGGCTCTGAGTTGGTAGGCGCTGGAAGGCGATCTGTCCCGGCCTCACGTTTTCGCGTTCTCGGCGGTTGGCTTCACCCGTCTTTCCTATGGCTGGGATATACAGCTCTACTCTGAAGACCCTGGAGGATTTGACTTTGGACTCTGGTTATGGGGCAGGGGATTCCTGCAGGTCCCTTAGTCTCTCTTCTTCCAAGTCCAACTCCCAAGCCTTCACCTCTTCTCAGCACAGAGGCAACTGGTGGTACTACTCGGGCTCCATGAACAGTCGGAATAACAGCTGGGATACCGTGAACACAGTTCTGCCGGAAGACCCCGAAGTTGCAGATATCTTTTCCAAGTGTCCTAAGCTGCCGGATCTAGAGGAATACCCTTGGACTGATGAAGACATTGGAAAAATACTCAGAAAAGGGAAAGGAGATGGCAGTACCAGAATCTTTTCTCAGGAAGCTGTCAGGCGGCTCTCGCAGCTGCTGAGGCGCGCCCTGATCAGGGTCTCCAGGGAAGCTCAGCGCCTCAGCGTGATGCACTCCAAGTGCACCAGGTTTGAGGTGCAGAGTGCTATCAAGCTCATCCAGAGCTGGTCCTTGTCAGAAAGCTGTGTCTTGGCGACTGTCAAGGCTCTCTCTCTGTACAGCATGAGTGCCGGAGATGGACTGAGGAAAGGTAAATCGGCGAGATGTGGCCTCACTTTTTCAGTGGGGAGGTTTTTCAGGTGGATGGTGGACACGAGGATCTCGGTTAGGATCCACGAATATGCAGCCATCTCTTTGACAGCTTGCATGGAAAACCTCGTAGAAGAGATTAAGGGTAGGGTTTTGGTAAGTCAGAGCCCGGATGGTGGAGGAGGGGAGATCTCGGCTGAAATCCTGGAGATGGTTATCAACAACGATGCTGAACTTTGGGGAGTATTGCAACCTTACGAGCATCTCATCTGTGGGAAAAATGCTAATGGTAAGATCTAACTTTTACGATTTCTACTCTTCATACCAGCAAGCTTTACAGTGAAATCATTGATATCTACGGACTTGGGTTTGGGTTTTTTGGTTTTTCTTTTCATCTGAATTCTACCTTGGTTGTGGTTAGTGTGTGTGTAAAGCAGATATGGTGGTTTTACCAGGCAAGAATGATTCACCTTTTGTCTTAAGATGTACCAGTTTATAAAAAGTACAGAGGCTGAGGGAAACCAAGTCCTATAGTCCTAACAAATGTCTCCTGATTTTCTGATTTTTTTTACCAGCTGCTGTTTTGAAACATGGCATGTAAATACGTTTCTCTGTAACCATAAGATGGAATGTTACACCTTTACAAGTTGCTCTTCAGAAAATACCACTGTCGTTTTACAACAGTATTTATTTGATAGTGAGTATCTTGCAGTTTCATCCTGAAGATGCTATTCCCACATTCAGCCTGGAGAGGGAAAACATTGGTTTTTTATTTGTAATAGTAAAATACAGCTTCAGAGCAAAACCTTCTAACTATATGTTACTTACACTTCATTTTAGTTTAGCAGAAACTTGTGTTGTAATTACAGTCATGCAATAAGCCAAGAGCTTGTGCTTAATTTGCCAAAGTGAGTATGTAGGATGGTGCCTCAGTAATGAGAATAACATAGCATTAAGGTACTTACCTCTGTAACATGTTTAGAAAGCAGACTTTTTGAGTAGTTGAGCAAATAAGCAGCTAGAGGAATGTTGGCGTTTTCCTTTGAGGCTGAGGAACAATTTGAAAGGCTTGAATCCTGACAGTTCTGTTAGGAAGCTGCACTGTTTATTTTGTATTGTCACGATGAAGAGTACCATATTTTTCCATGGAAGACTTGGAGAAAACTTCAGTTTAGAAAACTGTTTTGTGTACCAAGGTAGGTGAATGTCAATAATGACACTTTTTCAGAGAAAGGCTGACTCAACTTCTGCTCCTTTGGTGCACTGATTTCCTGCAATTATCCTATAGCAAAGCAATAATGTTGCGATTCGTATCGCTGGTGGGTAGGTGCAGTGAGTGGCCCCATTGGGTCAGCCTGGTTCAAATTGCAACATAAGATGATGACTGCTATTATCGTGCTCACAAAAACTCTTGTACACTCTGTCTGCCCTCTGTCCACCCACAGGGTTAAAAAACGTATGGGAAATAAATGTGAGGCGCCCTCTGGGATGTTCTCTTGGCACTGATGCAAGGCAAACTTTAAAAGTAAAACAGAGATATCTACTTTTTTGACTACAAGCTCTCTAACATAAGACTATAAAGGTATGGGGATGTCTTGTCCTCTGCCAAAACACTTCTCATAATTCTCTGTACCATGGGGGTGTTTACCACCAGCTCCAAAAAGAGGACTCAGTGTCCCCTCTTTTGTTCCTTTACTGAGATAAGCTGGAGTAAAATATTATGGTTCTGTAAAGTAAAACTGCAGGCACTTAAGCTGTTCTCTGGGCAGTTCTTCTGCCACACCAGTTCTGTGTGTAAAATGGAGAGTAAGTCCCTTATGGAGTTGCTGGGTTTTTTTTGGTTTGGCTTGGTTTTTTTTCTAATAAAGAGAAATCTCATTCTTGGAAAAATTGCAGTGAATGGATGAATGGAAGCTGGAGTTCAATGGGAACATGAGTGACTGAGCAGGGAAATGCTTATAAATATTCAAACCACCAAATGGTCAGTTATGATAACACTTGTATAGCGTAGTAGCAAGCAGTCACTGGCCACAGAAGGATTGGCTTCTGTTGTGTCTTTTGTTGTTCTGGTCTTTTGAGATCAATTCCGTCAATAATTTAATGCATTTTTTAAGTCTGAAAATTGAATAAAGCCGCACATGAAGGTATCCTGTGATTTCCTCTGACAGTCTGTCACTAGTATTTCACCTGACACAAGTCAGTGAATCTTCTAAAAGGCTTTTCTTGCAGCTGTAAGACCACAAATGGTTTTATATGCATGCAAAAAGCTTGAAATAACTTCTTTATTCTTTCTCCCTGTAGGAATTGTAAATTAGTAGTATTCACTTCATTCTCCACAGTGCTTTTAAATGATCTTGTCTTTTACATTAATTTAAATATAAGGTAGATCTAGTGGTAAAATAACTGGATTTATTCCAGCATAAGTACAGGAAAATTTGCTTTAGTGTCTTTTTTTTTTTTTCTTTTATAGCGAAAATACTCAAATGGAGAACTTGGAAATGATGAACTTGGCATATGTTTATTGGGTTTTGTTTTATAGCACTTTGTTTGATGCTAGAGATAAAAAGCACTTAGAGGTTAAGTTCTAGCTCCAGTCAAGCATTGCAATCTCTGAATAAAATCCATGGCAGCACACTATGCAGAAGATTGCATTGGATCATCATCATAATGGACCTTTCCAGCATTATGATCTATTGAATACAATTTTCATTATTAGATCAGGACAGTGTTCTTCTTTGGAGTATAAGAAACAGTAAGTAAATATATAAATCTTCATAAAGTCTCCACAGACTGAGATTTAGACCTGTATTTCTTCAGTGATTGATCCCCCATCAAAGGCAGCAGTCCAGTCACTGTTCTTAAGGCTTGGAGGCTGAAAGCTTAATGTGCTGTATTTTAACAAATGTGTTTTAATCAACACATAGTGTGTGAAGGGTAAAGTTTAAAACTCTGTAGATGCTTAAGGGGAGTTTTAATATTATTTTTTAAAGAAACAAGAATCTGCGACTTAGTTATTTCTTCACCCTTTCTGTGAAACTGTTCTTTAATTCATTGTTGGTTGAGATATTTCCTGCTGTTAGTGTGAGTTCTGACTTCATGCCTGGGACTTGGTCTCTCTCCTTTGGAAGAAGGAATGTCACCTGAGCTTGTGGCCATGAGGAGCTCTGTAAAGCTCTCTGGGAGCATTCATGCCTCTAGGGGCAGAGTCTTTGCAGACAGGATCTAGGTGGGATGTTGCAAAAATAATGCAGGTAAAGTAGAGAATGCATCCAGTAATTTCACAGGGATTTTGAGACATGTTAAGTTGGAATATTAGAGCCTATTAATATAAAATGTTTGTTGGGAGACAGGGAGAAATATAAACTTAGCTCAGAAATGTGGTTCTTTTACTTGATGCTTCTATGTTGACTCGTGCATGGTTCATTACACTCTGTAGTGTCAGCACTGCAAATACATTTTGATATTATTGCCCTTTTAACTACAGCACTTGGGTTGTACTTAACTATCTGGCTATTGCTGAGCACTCCTGCCACAGCCAGTACACCTGCTGTGCTATTTAATGCATCAGCACATCCCAGTGTTCTGGAGATAGAAGTGTTGACAGATGTTGTTGCAAAAAAAAAAAAAAAAAAAAAAAAACCAAAAAAAACCAACGAACAATCAAAAAAACCCAGAACCCACCAAAAAAGGAGGGGGCAGGGGAATTTCACTTGGTAATGCTGTTTCTTCATGTAGCTCCTAGCTGAAACACTTTGTTCTCTGGGGATGAACTAATCCACAAATTAGTCTGTTGATTTGCTCAGCTGATGGGTAGTAGAAATAGAGTCTGAAGTGAGCTCTATTGTGTCTTGACGTTTTTTGCAGAAAGGATGTTGAAGGGGAAAATGTGTAACCTTTCCTCATGGTTGGAGTGAATGATTTGGACCCAATAAAATTAGACCAGGGATGTATTTTCTTCCCTCTGGTACCAAACACTGGCATACTCTACCAAGTGTCAAGCATGGACTTTGCATTTTTTTATCACCAACGGGGTTTTCTTTTATCTTTCTCACAGGACTAGGGCAGGTTAAAAATTATATCTGATTTTAACACTGAGGATTTTTTAACGCTATGCCCTTCTAATAATTCTTCTATACAGTTATCAAAATTATCTGAAATAACTTTTTTTCAGTGTAGTCATGGTATTAGACTGAAATGCAGCATGAAAAAGAGAAAAAAAGGACGACATTTCAATAAGTAGAATGTCCTTTTGTTATCTGAACTGAACAAACTGGTGTGCTCATAAAGAGCCTCATCAATTTTAATAAGCTGTCAGCTTCACAACTATTCAGGAAAAAACCTGCGTGTTGGAAGGGGTGCGTTTTGGGGCAGAGAGCTGCAAATGCAATCAATAAGCTAAGCTGAGTAGAAGTACAAGGCTGATAGAGCAGTACCACAGGTGGTTTGCAAATAGTTTAAAAAAAATATATAAAACCAAACATCTCTGTTTTCTGTGTCATCATATCTGAAGCACTGGTTTGTATTCATGTTGCTTACTGGGGATTCCTGGGTAGGAATGTGATAGCCCTACACCCACACTTCATGTTTGTTGAGCTGGTTGTAGCTGTGATCCAATTTGAACTCTGGTTTCATTCACACAGCTCGTGTGCTCCTAATCCTACACATTCAACAACTGGGATTTATATCCACAAACCCACAGGGACAAATTCTTTAAGCCTAGATGTGAGTGCTTGTATATACATGCTCACCTCTCCTGCAAAAGTAAACCAGTTAAAAAATACATCTGCAGATACTTGTTTTGCTTATGGTGAAGAAAACGGAAAAATAAGGCCAAACTTAAAATTAATCCTGTGATCTTAACTAAGTTGATATGTTGTCTTTTCTTCAAGAAAAATGTAAAATTAGCAGGTGTTTACTTAAAGCAATTTACTTGTTGTGCCAGCAAAATTCAAAAGAAAGCATAGGCTTCTGAATGCAAGAAAAACACTACTCAGAAACACCCAGCAAATCCCTCAGCAATCTTTATTCTTCTGAATGTTTGGAAAGAAGATCAAAGAAATTCTTTGCTTATATTTTATCACTCACTTTGCATTTAGTAAATGCTAAGCTTTTCAAGTCAATGTATGTGGTCCTTATTTATAAACATTTTCACATTGTTAGTCTCAGAGTCCTGCTTTGCAGTCTTGTGCTCTGAACGTTGAGGAAAACCTCTCTCATTGGCTAAGTTGTACTCCATCAGTACCCCATATAGGAAAATGTCCATTTACTTATGTTGAACAATGAGAATTTGGGCTGATGGACAAAAGAATAAAACCTGTATTTCTGATGCTCTTCTTGTTTTAATGGGATTAATTTACATGTTATTTTGAACATAAGTATCTTAACACTTTGACATTTGGTTAAATCTAAGCAAGCCTGAAGCTGTTGTAAAACCAGTACAATGGTGGCCTCATCCTTTTGTAATAATTGAAGCAAACGTATTTCAGCTGATTCTATCCCTAACAGAACAAGAGTACATTTAAAAGAAAACCTTAAAACTGCTGGACCTTGTTGAGAGCATCTAAGCCAATTTAAGGATTACAAGTTGCACGTTTATAAGTGAGGAGAGCCATTTAAATGGAGTCCTCTAGGCAGCACAGGCTTTATCAAAAGAAAACAATAATAGAAAGAGGAAAAGATACACAAATGTGGCAAGGTTTGTGCCTTTCATGCAAACACATCCAGACTTGCCTTCTGACTTAGGTCACAAACCAAGCTGGGACTGTAAGCTTATCCTGGTCCTTAAGAAATGTTTGGCTGCAAGTGGGTGTGACTTTGGTATGCTTGGCAACTGGAGGGAGGAGAGACAGTGCTGGGACAGGCCAGCTATGGGTAGGGCATGGCTGACTGAGGGTTGTTTGTCAACCTGTAATTAAGTGTCTGCCTGCAGCCTGCTGGGGTGCTGGTTGCAGCTCTTGTGAGCATGGATTGTGTAGGACAGAATTAATAGTGTGAAAGTAACTTCTGAGGGAAGGTATGCTGTAACTGCTGCTGTCTTCAGGAGTGGAAACTAAGGAGCAATCCTTTTAAAGTCAAGTTAAATGGAATTCTGGGCTATAAGTCCTTGTCTAATAAAACCTACTTATGTGCTACTTGGGGATAAAAGTCCCTTAGAATTGTAAACTTCCTCCTCCTTTGCTCAAAACCTGTAACTTAATGATGTGATTTAATTAACTGTAGTCTAGCTAATGTCTTTTGTGGTGGTCCTTCAGGAAGCAGTTGTTTGGATTGGTCTTTACATAAAACATTTCTCTGAAGTAGACATTCAGCAAAACTGAGATTGTGGACTGGAACCTGTGAGAATCATTAAATGGGGTTACAGGGATGGCTGTGAACGTGCTTTGCCTTCTTCCTGATGACCCAGCAAGAACTGTCCCGTGTTTGTATGGTTTGACACAGACAATTCATAGATAAATTACAAGCCTGAGCACTCTGTCTTGTTCTGGTAGCTCAATAATTTTGTGTGAGTCTTTCTATGCTAACTATGCCATCCTATGCTGAGAAAATGCTTCTCTGTTTACTTATCTTATGCACAGGTAGCAAGTCAGCTGTTTCACAGGCTTCTACATTTGTGAAAGTGACATTGAAGATTAAGCCCTGATGAATTTTTAATTATTGTTATTTGATTTTCAAAAAAAGTTAGAAGAAAGGTAGAGAAGTTTGCAGGTGACCAAAGTGACCTTTTTATTGTAGTGTTGCAATATCACAGCAGCCCATCAGGAGGCTGGACCCACTTTTCAATTCATTCATGCAGATTTATAACAACTGATAAATTTGCTATGGGGCTGTGCAAGATCAAAGTACATGTTGTTTATGAAATTCCAGGGATGAGAAGAAAGGAACACTATAATCTGCTTGTCCCATTTCTTCAGTGTTTATAGTATTACAGTCCATATTGGATACTTTTACTTTTATTTCTAGCCCAGTGTGCAGTCTGTTTCTTGCATCTTGAAGAATAAAGAAGAAAATATGACTGCCTGTTTATGCTGGGACTTCTACATTAAAAAGATAAACACACAGAGGCATAATTATATATTATTTTCTTGATCCTATATAACTGTGTTTTTTTCCTGAATAATTCCAAGATGACAGTGAATAGATTTTCCTCTAATATTTACATTTTTTTTTTGTTTGTGAATAAAGCACACTAGTCTTTCTGCCAAAGGGCAAGAGTTGAATGTTGTCAGCCAGCTAATGTAGGAAATTTGCCTCATTCTCTCCCCAGACTGCTTTGGATTTTTGTTGTTTTAATAGAATTTAGTAGAGTCAATTTCTTGTTTGCGTGTTTTATTTAAATGACCACCTAATATTACATGCAACACAAACTGATTCATGTCAAAGCTAGTAGATTAAAGCAAAAAAACCCCAAAACCAAACAGTTTTCCAATTGCTTTTGGACCATTCACACATCTTTAACTTGGATTCAGATGGTGGTCCCTCACCCAGACCCAAAATAGTGTCTCAGGCTTCCCTGGTGGGTGAGGAAGTAGTGTTGAGGTGCTGTTGTGGCTTGTGAGGAAGAGGAATGAGCAGGTCATGGTGTTTCTGCAGCAGTCTGTAGAAAGAAGCCCTGTATGTGCTGTTGTGCTGGAGTATTGACCTCAGAGGTGCCTTTCTGGAGAGTTTTATTGTGTCTTGAATTTGGGAAGAACAGGTAACAAGAGCCTGGCAAAGAAAAAAGGACTGGTGCACACTGTGACTTTGTCCTCTGAAGTGCTCATCTGCTTCTTCATCACAAGTGGTCTAGAGGTTTCCTCTTTACTTCTTTTTCAATTTTTGTGAAGCTTCCTGAGACAATACCAAAGGTTTCACCAAATTATTAGATATGCATTGTATATGTGTTTGTTGTAATAATGTAAGAGATTAATATGAAATTTTTTCCTCTGTGGGGGTGATACAATTTCTGATTAACTGCACATGGAATATCTGCTCTTTGATTTGAAATTGATCTTCCTTCAACCCTGTTTTGTGTTCTGCTTGCACTAGCAGTTTTGTTTAGTCTAGAGAATATAAAAATAGCTGTAGAGTAGAACCTATAGAGTTTTATTATAATCTTAGTATTGTTTCTAGTACTTTTAAGTTGCTATATCAAATTTATAAAGTGTCTTTGGATACTTTCACTGAAGTGATCATTTAAATTGAGTGGGAAAGAGGGTGGAAAAATGTGATAGTAGCAACCAAGACATCTTTATTTCTTATTTTTAATAAACTGTTTCTTTCTATTGTTATTATATATAGACTTCTAAAGCTTTTCTATGGGCTTGTGTATTTTTTTTTTCAAGCAGTATTATGAGAATTCTCTTATGCTTTGACAGTGTATGTGGAAAGTTTTGTTTGAGTGAGTATCAGTTTTGTTTGAACTTGTAAGATAATTGAGGGTGTTGACAGTAAGATCATCAAGTAGGAAATTTTTCAGAATTGTTGTCAATGAACTGCTACTGAAAGCAGGCTTGAAATCCATGCAAGAAGTGCTGCTTACCTTAAAGTTTAGTCTTGCTGGAGCCAAAGCAATTATTTCCAGTATCTCTAAAGGGGTTTTGATCAGTGTTCAGAATAAGTTTGGGAATCTCTTAGTTCTGAACAATACTTGTGCCTGGTATGCGAGAAAGAGAAAGTCAAGAAAATGGCCCAGAGTTATGAAGTAGGCCCAAGGGGGAAAAATACAGTGTTTATTTATCAGTGCTGAGAGACTTGAGAGTTTCACTATGCAATAAAGCACAGTGGCTTTATGGAATTTAGACTGAGAGTCCTTACAATAGCAAAGGAATGATTTTTGCTTATCAGAAAAGACTGGATTTTTTTTCTACAGCAGCTGCCTGGGCCCTTCTGCTGAAATCACTTGGATGGAGGCCACGTGTTTGTCTGAGGTAGTTTTGTTTTAGTACTTTGTAATAAACTTCTGGGCTTTACACCTCGAGGTGGGAGAAGCTTTGATGGTGACCATTCATTCCATGGAAAACCTGGATATCCTGTCGTGTGTGCTGGGGGTGAGAGGGATTTAAAGCATCTATACACTGAGCTAGTTTTGTAGCTGCACTCGTGAGTGTCGTGTGGGTGACTCTGTGCTCTTGCTAATATTATTCCTTGAAAAACACATTGTCATCATCCCTGCCCCCCTGGCCTTATTCTCTCAGGGCAGTGCCAGATGCAGTCTCTTATTAAAGCCACTCAAGGAAGATTCATGTTTAACACTACATTTCCTGATGGAAAGCAACCCTGGAATTGTTTCTGGCACCTTTTCCCTGTGCTTATAATCTCGTGTCTCAAATTTTATGGCAGACATGTGGAAATGCAGCTTTTGTTGTTGATTATTTTGTGAGATGATGTATGTGCTGCACATCAATAAATTTGGGGAGGGGACTGGTTTGCTTTGGTTTTAAACAGTTGCAGTGACCTGCAACCTGCTCAAATTGAATGACAAAGCTGTGTGAATCTTCTACCTTCACAACAGTTCAGAATATAATTTTCCTTTTATATTATGATAATGATGTATACGTAAGGCTGTGTGACTGTTCACTGCAGAAAGCCAGAGCTTCCCTGAGGCAAGCACAGTTTATAGATCAAAATGAGTATAATTTATTAGCATGAAGCCCTTGCCATTTAGTTAAGACTTAGATAATGCATATGTTATGGAAGAAGATACTAAATTGGCACGGGGCATTTGACCTACCACCATCTGCAAAGCCTGCACTCCAATTTTCTGCTGTTGCCATGGGCTGCAGACTCAGACAGGAAATCATGGTAGGATGGGACAGGGTCCAAAATATACACAGCTAGAATAAGGTCTGCAGTTAAAAGAGAGCCAGAGAACAGACTATCTGTTCTACTGAACAGGCAGTGCAAAGTAAAACTGGCTCGTGTGTGCGTGCGCATGCGCGCTTTAAATGTCTTTTTATATTTTATATGCTCATTTTTTTAAAAGCTTGAATTTTTTCCATGTAAAGTAACGTGTTTAACTTCAAATGATCCATTTATATACAAGAGGTCTGATTCAACCCTTGCTTAGTTGGCCACACTCATCTGAAAGAAGAGTAAAACGGGGGAGGATCAGACTTCTGACACACAGAAGTTACCACACAGAGTTTTGCTCGTCAGGTCAAGCAAAAGAGCAGCCCCTTGCCTCTGCTTTTTCCCCCACTGCTTTGGGATTTGGTTTTGTTTTCAGTGGTTCTGTGTATAGTTAAATGTGTAGTGTTCAGAGTAGAGCTGTGTGAGGCTTCATGAATGGTCTGTCAAAAGACAAGAGGCAGAAAGTTGGTTGGTTAGCAGAGCTGCATCGGTTTTGAGCACTGGGTATATCATAGGGTCAGAGTTACAGCTTAAAGGAGATACACGGGTAGGTTGAAACAGGGAGTACTGGGGTAACTTGCTTTGGGGAGCAAACAGTTTTATCTGTTGCTGAGAGAGTAAGCTAAAAAAAACACCAAAAAAACACTGAGTGTCATGCTAGTAACACTTTCTGGACTGACAGAGTAAGAGTTCAGCACTTCTTGTGGCAAAAAACTGAACCAAAATTTTTCTCACCATCTGTGGTTTTTAGTTCTGACCAAAGGGAACCATACAAGAGGGTGGTTTGTTCCCCAGGCATTTTCCAACCATAGGTTTTATTTGGCTGTAAGAACTGCCTCCTGCTTGCCTTAGCTGTGTATTTAAGTCCCTTTTCAGCTGCATGTGAATGGGAGTAAGGTGAGGTCTGATATGTTGCAGTGCCAAATATTGCTGCATGCAGTGATGATGTATCTGCCAAGAATGAGACTGAAGCTACCAATTAATTCAATTTAGAAATCAAATAACTTAGGTAGCATTTAACCCTGGGGCTGGGATCAGTGAACAAGCAGTGTGTTTCATGACCCTGTATCTTCCAGTAACTTGTGCTTTTTTTTGTAATGTAATTTCAAAAAGACTTGCTGATTTTTATATTTTATTTTTAATAAAATCTGACTTGGAGACAATTTTCAAATTGCAAACTGTCTCAGCCAAGCCATCTGCCTGAGTCTTCAGCAGAGCATTGTATTTCTGAAAAACATTCTAGCAAAACATTACAATTCTGAAGTTTGGGCTTGATTCTACATTTAAAGAGGTGATCCAAAAAGCTGCTGCTGATTTGCATGTGAACACTGCCAGACATATCTCTGATGAGAGTACATAACAAAGAAGTGCTCCAGT
This sequence comes from Heliangelus exortis, assembly GCF_036169615.1. NCBI lineage: Eukaryota > Metazoa > Chordata > Aves > Apodiformes > Trochilidae > Heliangelus > Heliangelus exortis. The sequence goes on from NC_092439.1 coordinate 1,929,540, forward strand.
GATTGGGTAAGGCTGATCTGAACAATCTGTTGTAGGCTGTAGCTCCTGATATTCTACAGTTGTGAGATGCTACTGTCACTTGTATTTTATACAAGACCTTTTGTTGTCAGGTCCCTTCAGCCAGTTGTAGGGGAATGTACAATGTTTTTTGGCTAAAAATATTCATGAAGCTTGCATGGGCTAGCTTAATCTGAGGGTTTTTTCTCACTTGTTTTTGTCACCCAAAATTCAGAAGATGAAAAATTTCAGAAGACAGAAAAGTTGATTTGTCTTAGGGATTGCTAGACAAATTCTAATTTGATTTCTGGGTCTGAATAAGGATATGTATTAATAATCAGTTACAATCTTGACATTGCTGCTTTCTTAAGTGTTAGTAAGAAGTTTGCTCAGTGAACATCTGTAAAAATGCATAGGAGTGGTTCATCTGAGGACACTTCTCAGGGACAACAGTACTTTCTGTGCTTGTTGTGTGATGAACAACATGAGCTTTAAGAGACTCGTGTGGAAGTGATTGCTTCTACTTTTTGTGATTTGCTGTTGAAGAGAAATAAAGCAGTTTATATAAAGCAGCTGCTTATTTTGGAACACAATCAGCATAATACATTAAAGAACCCATTAATCACTTAGCTTAACCTTAATTTTATTATTTTAAAAAAGAAACACTTCTTGCATCTTACATTCATTGCAGAATGTCAGGGATGCTAAGAAACATGTTGTGTTCACAGCTATAGGTTAAGAACATCAAATTAACTTTTAATAGGGAGAAAAACCAAGATGGATTCCTGTTGAAGTACTGGCTCTTTTATTCATTTTTAGGAATAGAAGGTAGCTGTGTAAATACCTGCACAAATGAAGAAGTGCTGTGATTTTTCTCATCTTGTTCCATAGTTGCCACTGGGATAGTGGCTTCTTCTTCTCGTTCAATCCTTGACAACATGAAAGCCCTCATTTTCCCACAAATCTTCCAGGGGGAAATAGAGTAATAAACCAACTTCTCCATCTTCCCTCCCCTCAAAAATCCCAACTATAATTCTAGAAGAGAACAAATTCTGTAGTTAGACACTGAGTTCCTTGGCACACTGTCTGTCTCATATATCCCCTATGCAGTTACTGGTATCAGAAGAGCTTACTACTTTATAGTCATGTTAACTTGTTGCAGATATTCTTGAGTACTGTGGAGAAATGGATCAACCATTAAAACCTAGATTAGTTTGGAGGAAGAGCTCAGTAGATGACTTTTCAAAAGAGATTTGATCAGAAACATGCTCTGTGATTGCACAGGAGCCTAATACAATAATCTGTTCCTGCAAACCAAAATGTATTCATAACCACTGGCTCAAGCTGTCATTCAGCTTTTAAGGAAGGTACTCAAATAGTATTTTCATTTTATTGGGAGGGTACAATCAGGTTTGTGGTGCTTTTTAATATATAGTAGTTCATAAAACTGGCAGCCTTAATTGGATGTAACAGTTAGTGTAAGCATATGAGGTGAACCAGAACTCTTGGGATTTGAATTGCTTCTTCCCTTAAAATACTCTTGCCTTGTCTCAGTGAGTAGCTGAGGTCAAGAAAAATGTATGTAATTTTGTTTGAATAATGGCATTCATGTAGCTATGCTAATGAGCTGTATTCTGCTGTCTATCTTACTGATTGTGGACTGGACTCTGAGTTTATTTTACATCTGTGATGGCTTCTGTCTGCAATAGAACTTGTCTCAATGCACAGTGATGTAATGGATCAGGATCTGACCTTAGTGCACTGCTTTCCCACAACTGTTGTGCAGCAGCCACACAGCTGTTCACAGTTTTTTTAATGTTTTTTTTCCCAATTGGCTGCTTTGGGAGACATTATTCTTTGGCCTCAACTTCCTAATGCAAATAATCAGCCACTCTTTGGTAACAGCATTCAGACAGAGCAGGCAGTGGTGTTGAAGGCATTAAGCATTACTTAAGTATTTGTTCTGCTCAAAATGTTCAGGTCCTTAATGAATATTGGGTTTATTTTTATGGGCAGTCAACTATGTGCTTCCTCCCTATCTTTTCTGACAAGCTGAGGCAAGGGATGCACTTAAAAAAGGAACAATCAATTTCATATAGATATATTTTTTAGGCTTGTTCTTATTAGTGTCATGGACTCATGCTATGTTACATTCAGCATCCCTTCTGACGTGGGGAAAGTAAATAATAAAAGTGAATAATGAGGAATATAAATTAATATTTTGGGAGATGGAAATCCTGACTTGTAACTACTTGTTTGTGTTAGAATGACTGAAATACTGATTAGGAGGAGCTCCTGGAGGTCATCTAGTCCAGCCTCCCACCTGTAGCTGGACTCCTGCCAGAACTAGATCAGATAAGCAATGGCTTGGACTCTCTAAATCTTTAAAATGTCTGTGTGGTAGATCCCACAGCCTCTCTAAGCAACTTCCTCACTTTAGAGTGAAGAAGCTTTTCCTAATGTCCAGCCTGAGGCTGATGATGAAGACATTACTCAGCGTGGACTCCTCAGGTGCTTACATGAACACTGCCTGTAAGTACTTGGAAAAGTGAAGACCTGAGAAGACAATATTTTAGTTTCTCTACCTACTGCGTTATGATGTGGAGCATTCACAAACCAAAGACTCAGAACTGTGGCTCTAAAGACTATCTGCCCCTTTGTCCTTACACCAGGTGCCCAGAAAAACAGGTACTGGATTATGTCATAGCCTCACATATCCCTTACAAGCAGAATGTCACCTACAATAATTAATGGACTAATAATATATGGGTAAGCAGTTGAAGAGAATTTTATATTCATTAAAATAGCAATGGTGGTGACTGCAAATTTCTGTGTACCCACACCACTTATCTTACCTTTCCTTTCATCTTTCATTTATCTTGGTTTAGGTTATAAAGTTTTGGAGGGAGTAAAGTGTAGATCAGGGCACTTAAAGTTACTCAGTTTTAACTTTGTTGAGCTCTTGAACCGAGCTATCAACAAACCAAGCTCTTAAAGTAATTACTAAAAATACCTGATCAGACTTTTCACTTTTATCTTCCATGAAAATCAATAATTGAGATTATGCTGAAATGTTCCTTAAAGAGGATGGGTCTCATTATCCAGCACTATCAGTTCTGGGTGTGAGGTCCCCTCTGAGACTGACAGTACTGGTGGGAAAACAGCAGAGAAACATCTTGACATTCTTTCAAACTCTGGAAGTGCCAGCAGAGATAATCCTTTCTGATACATTTTATTTACCAGTGAGGTATAGACTGCAAGTATTGGTATACCCCAGAAAATGGTTGTCTTCTGTCTTGAGTGGGGCAGCTAAATTAAGCCTACTAGTAGTAGCAAGAAGAAACTTGCTCCCTGCATACAAATTCATGTCTGTCTTTCTCTAAATTTATGTAAACCCTCTGTGAAATTGCTACTCAAAAATGACTTCACTAAGGTTTGCACAAGTTCTTGGCAATCAGTTATGAATACTCACTGCAGTAGCCAGAAAGCAGCAAAAACCCCTGTAAACTAGAGAATAAATGTGGTGGTGTCAGTTATACCAAAATGCTCTCTAGTTGTTCTCTGGTTTTAGTTGAAAAATGACTAAAATAGTATCTTAATATAGCATTTATTAGTTACACCCTGCCACGTGAAATCCAAAGAAATGGCTCCACATAGAAAGCTAAAATGCCAGAGGTTAACTGTGCTTCAGTATTCCATATTAACCCAAGTAACTATAGTGAGCTACTTAAATACAAACATTAGGAAAAAAATATCCTCCACTATTCTAAGTCTGTTGCCAGAGAGCCTTTGAATTTAGGTAATTTCATGCATGCAGAGGTAGACTTTATTTTTCCTTCATCAGCTAAAATAACAATAAAGCTGAACTTGGTGTATTTACTTAATGAAACACAGGATCCCTGCCCTGATGTTTTTAATCAGTACCCTCGCTATGTGGTAATTAGGGGTTCTCTCCCATGGTTCTGTTTTTACTTAACTTTCAGAATGTGTAGCCAGTTTAAATTTCCAGAGATACTTGCATATGTTGCCTCATTTACATGCAGATTATCCAGATGGGACTATTAAACACACACTCAGGTTACAGAAACGCAGAAGTTTTCAGCACTTTTTTATTCAATGAAGAGTATTTTTGAGTAAAATGTTGTGTTTTGTGAGTAACTAATTCATTCCACTCTGTGGATGTGACCAACTCTTTCATTTCATGCACACGGGGCTTCAGAAGCTGAAGAGGGCTGAGAGAGTTGCCTGCTCCACAGTGTGCCACTGGGTACAGCTCTGCTTATTTTAAATTACATACCTGAAATCAGGTTCATGCTCTAAATTTGCCACTGGAAGCCCTATTTGCATTATAGGTCAAGAAAGGGGGTGTTGCTTTCTCTGGGAAGACTGAGGAACAACACTAAAGAAGAGGCTACAGCAGGCTTCCTGTCTTTAGGCTTAATAGCTAACTCCCTGAAAGTGACTTGTTAATATTTTTGTCTCTAACTGTACAGCTGGGTACCATTTTCTCCTGGCAGTTACAGAATCACTGGAGGCATGAGGAAGCAGAACAAACATACAGCACTTAAAGCTCTCTACTTTATGCTTCCCAATGTAATATATGATGTTAAAATACTAGGTGGTAGTTTGGTCCAATATAAAAGTTTTATTGGTATGAATTTGAGCCAGCCACATTATTCAGGAAGCCACTACTGAGTTTTTGAGTCGTCTGAAGTGTGTGCTAGTAAAACCCTTTTATAAAGCAATACAACCTCATGTAAGCTCCCAGTATGACTGAGTCATCTGTGTCCTGGGATTTTAGCTAGTGGGATGTTTGTGATGTCAGAGTCTCTGAGATGCTGGTTTGTACAGGTCTACTGCTTGTAAAGCTGGGCAGAAAGAGTGAGCTTCTCCTGGTCCCAGATTTTAGCAAAGGGATTACAGAGAAACCACCTCTCCATTATGCTGAAACCTAATAATTAAACCTTTCTCACGTCAGAACTGACTCTTGCTGCTAATTCCTTTCCCTTCACGAGCATCAAGAGGGAACTTGCCAGCTTTTATCCAGCATGCTGTGTACTTACAGATTCTGTAGAACCAGAAATGTCTCTCATTTTGGCTATCCAGTGCCTCTTTTTCATGAGCAGAAAAATAAAAAAGCCTCCCCCAAAACATGACCATAGAAGTGATGAAGCTGAGACAGTGGGGCTTGAGTTCTGGGTTGCAAAGGGAAAAAAAAAAAATGTTGTCTTTCATGGTGTGCTGTGCACATCTTGAAATAAAATAACCTGAGAGATGAAAACGTTTTGGTAGCAAATAAGTAACTGGAGTGATCTGGGGTCAGGCCAGGTGATGGCCAGCCTGGACAGCCAGCATATGAGCATTGCTGCTTAAATGTTGGGTATACACCCAGCTGGTGTTAAAAGCTTCTGAAACCATGACTTTGGACAAAATAATCTCCCAATCCCCCCTCCCCCCCATTCTTTACAAATAATAGTAATGGAGAAAATACCTCATTGTAGAAATGCAGTGTTAGGATGAAGTTATGTTGCATTCTGATTGCAGTGTTTGCTCTTTTTATGTCTGAGAAGCTGTTTAAATTCCCAGCTAAATAGGTCTTTCCAGGCTTGTTCACACACTTCTTTGATCTGGGTTGGCACTTTTCTCTTTCATTTGTTGTAGTTTTTTTCTTTGCAGTTCAGCTGTTCTTAATCATAACGGCTTATGAATTTGGGTATGCACTTCAGCTCTGACTTTGATAATGAGGGGTTTCATCTTCACAGTTTTATCATAAATAAAAATTAAGAAATTGGTAATGAAATATGTTTTAAATAGTTTCACTAGGAGAGCATATTACAATGCATTGTGAGGAACCTGTTTAACTGGTACCAGTAGCAGTCTAACAGCAGCTTGACTTTAAACCTATGCTTACTAAACACAAAAAAGCCTCAGAACAAATTCAATTTTCTTTTCTGAATAAAATATGGATACCTAAGTTCTGTTAAAAATAAGGTTTCCTCTTAAGTGTTGTGGAGGAGCTGTTGTATGAATACAGACTAGAGTTAGGAAACCTATAAGGAGCTAGAGATTGCAAAAAAAAAAATTGCTCAGAGTTCTTCCCTTCCCCATATTCTTTGCCCCGCAGAAAAAGAGAAGGATGACTGAGGATGAGAATCATTATGAGCAAAGAGTAGGAACCCAGAACTGAAGGATTTACCATTCCAGTGTGGCACTGTACCACTCATATCCTGTACACACTGTAGGGAGTTCTGTAATAGCATCCCATGAAGGGGGGGATTACTAGAGACAGGACTAGGGGTGTCTCCTGCTTTTGAAATGAAGGATTTATAAAAGCAGGATGTTATTCCTGCTTTTCTGTTGTCTGAACAGCTCACTGGTAATACTTAATCATTGGGTGCAATAAAAATATTTGTAAATCTCTCTGGGTTTGGCCACATTGTTCCTATGTAAATGTAATAGTACATGGAAGGCTGTGGGTGACAAAAATGGGAGAAGCTATAGCCAAGGCTTAAAAACACTGGACCTGCCTTCACTGCTAGGACTGCTAGGTCTGTTGGAAAAAGAAAATGGATTGCTTTGGGGAGGAGGAAAAAGGCAAAAGGAAAACAAATCCGTTTATAAAAGTAAAAACATGTTATGGGAGAGCTTTGCTTGTCCTGGAGTCACCCTTTTTTTTTCTAGCTGGGCTTGACTTCATTTAATTTGAGTATTGCTGCTGTTAGTACAGCACTGTACCCATTGTATTGATGTGTCACAGAAAGTTCAGTTGAACTGTCCAACCTTTCAGTGCAGTCAGTGTTAAGAGTTGGAACTGAATTATAGATGTTCTGGCTGATTCAAGTTTAGAGCTTTGGTACTCTGCCTGCATCCTCCACTGTCCAGCTGGAATTTTAGGCCTTGTGACTGGAGGGTGAGATGTACTCAGCACAGCACCAGTCAACAAGGAGATTCCTCAACAGTGGTTTTATACCATAAGAATCAAACCTGTAGTGAAAATAACAAAACCTGCGAGACCTTACTGCAGTAAAAACCACTGGCATCTGTATTTTCCACATTTTTTACCAGCTCACTTGTCTGGTATTTTATCTCTATCCTTGTAGGCTTGGACTCTCAGGAAGGCGAGTAGTAAAAAGATAAGGAGCCAGTTAACTTGAAGAATTTACATTATTTTCAGCTGTGGCATTCTGTCAGAAATAAATTCAGTGCATAATGATGAAATATTTTAAGGAATACTTCTCACTGTGCAGTCAGCCACATTTGGGTATCATTTCCATGTTGTAGCAAAGCAAACCACTGTGCATACTCATTACAGAAACATGTTTGTGCAGCTCACCAGAGTGCATCCAACAACAACCTACACATACCCGTCTGGTGACAAACGATTGCTCAGCCCAGCAACAATCTGACTTCTGCTTTATGATAAGCTAAGGTGGTTTCCTTTTTGCAAATTATGGGAAGGTCTCTTTCTGAAGCACGTAGCCATCTATTTTTGGATTCAGTTTGTATCACATTTGTGGTGACTCTTGCAGGGTACGTCACAGAGCTTGTCATCATTCTTTTTTTAAATATTATACAGCTGAGTAGAATTAGGGCATACCATACACATGAGGAAACCCTCTCTGTTTTCTCTCCCAGCTACACTGAAAAGCTACATTAGTTCACTGTGTGTTTGTGCATATCACTAAGGATTGTAGGCAGTGTAATAACAGGTGGAGAAACTCTTGAGAATCAGATGACAGGTGAGAGTTTCGGTGTGCTGCTTCTACTTCACACCCTGCTTACAAAATATTAGAAGGGCTTAAGCCAGGAGCTTCAAAGTTTGTTGTTGTTATAATAAATAAACTTGTAATTTTTATAAAGTACCTAGTTTTAGTGTTTTACAAAAACTCAATAGGCCTTGCAGCACTTTGTTAAGGCAGAAAAATACTGAAAATTAATAATAAAAAAGGCAAATTTTAAATATGTGCAGAAGGAGTGATTTGTTTAAAGTCACACACAAAAAAACAAAGTGGCAAAACTGGAAATAAAATCCCAAAATGTGTCTCTGATATTGTGGTGTTACTAGTAGTAGCAAGTGTGGTTATTTAAGATAAATGTCAAGTTCTGCATGGAAATTTAGGCTCATGCCATAAATGTGTGTGACCATAAATTTGCCTGCTATAGTAAACAGTCTTAAATTAGGTATTTTAAAGACCAGATTTTACATAAGATGTGCTAAACCTCTGGAAATGTTACTGACTTACAAGTGGCTGGATTTCTTTGTTGCTAAATTTGTTCTAAGATCTCTCTTCCTCTGGAGAAAAATTATTCCATATAATTTTAAATTTTTGGCCTTGCTGGTTATGCGTAAATTGTGGGGTGGATTTACACTCCAGCCTTGCAGATCTGGTCTAACACCTCCCTGATGTTCCTGCCACAAGGCAGGGTAGGACTTGAGTGTGCATCTCTCCAGCTCCTCCCCAGTCTGCCTGGTTGCCTGGGCACCTGTGTTTTCTTCTAAGAAAAACAAGAGTTTCCAGTAGATTTATGGCTGCATAGTTGGGGAAATGAGGCTGCAGGGAGTCCCTGGAGTGGTCCTGTTGGGTAGGTTAGGTATGATTGAGGAGGAGGACCAAACAGAGCCATGCTGTAATAGGTAGTGGTTACACCTGAGATGTGCAAGACTTCTCATATCTTTGGATATGAGGTATGGTATCTTGGCATCCAGATTCATAGTCTCATCTTCCTTCTGCAAGGAAATGAGAGAGTTGTTCAAAAAAGAAGTATTTTTCAAGCAGATGCCAATAAATACTATGAAGAGCTTAATGAAAGGTTATAGTCTCTTACGGGGAAAAAAAAGTTTCATTTTCATCACTGCAAATGGAAACCACGATGTAGGTGGCTGCTTGCAACAGAGTCCAAACTCGGCTGTGTGTCTTAGTTCTGAGAACTGAGCTGGGTTCATCCTTTCCCAAGAAAGGTTCTGGAGTGCAAATGATGCCCTTCCAACATGGGTGGTAACTGCATAGTCTTGTGTTTGTTGTTGCTGGTGGGTTGGTATCTGAAGCAAGCTACACCTCTGTTTAGCTGCAATGGGATAGAACTTGGTAAATACAATTTCATCCTTTCCGTGCACCTGTGATCTGGACTTTGTGGTCTTTTTCTTTGTGACTCTTAGTCTACATCTGGTAGAATATCTTTCCTAGAGAAAATTCTGGTGTGATTATTTTTTTATTTTTTTTTCCTCCACTACATATATGTTGAGTGACATTAAAAAAACCAATCAAATTGAAGTCATGAGATGCAGTGGCTTGTACAGGTACTACCATTCCTTTTCTGCTGGAGGAGTTACTCTAATGCTAGTATGCAAGGGCTTATATTGTCTATCAGCATAATTGAAACATAATGATTAGCATAAACACATTCACCTCTGCATTGATTCCTGAATTGCTAACAGAAAAGCAGGAAAGGCTTGATCTGTGCCTTAAGAACCTATGATCTGGCTCTGTACACAGCATGGGAAGGAACAGAGCTGTTGAGTAAGAAATTATCATTGCTTGGTAGTAACTTTTCAAAGTGGAAACCCTCGAAACTGAAACTCAGAAGAGTCAGGTGCTATTGGAACCAAACCCAAACAGAACACTTGAAATAAAACAAGTTAACTGCACCATCCAGTTGAACCTTGCTTTGAAATTAATGAGCACTGATTTTTGTTCTTGTAACTGGAACTGGCTTTCATTTTTGGAGGAGTAATTACTGAAATGTGCATTGCTGTTTGAAATTTTTCTGAGTGGGGATTTCAGTGCTAAGTAAGTGGTGGTAAAAGTTCAGTAAGTTGAGCTTAAAATTGTGTAAGTGGAGCTGCTCTGCACTGGTTAGGGTTGACCCCAGAAAGAAAATACCTTATAGACAGTTGTCTGCATTTATGCCATCACTTGCTGGTGAATACTAATGCTTACACTGTGTAAGCCCTGGAATATAGCTGAAGTCTGCAGTTGAGAAAAATATACTATCTTTCAGAATATTCTTAATTCACTGAACAAAAAGAAGATTAAAGCCAACCCCAAAATCAACCCCATTTTTGTTTTATTTCAATTGATTTCTAAAGGCCTCTGTTACTATAGTAACTCCAGCAGGTCTTTTAATTAAAAAATTTGTAAGAATTCATCAATTATTCAGACATGCTGGGGGGCAGAGGGGGAAACGGTGGCACAAACGTTTTACAAAAAATCCAGAAGATTTGCAAACAGAGTATTGCAAACAAAGCTTGACAGATTTTCCATTAAGTGTGACAGGGAGTAACACACCATCAGCATAAGCACATTGGGTTCAAGTTCTCAGAAAGCAATCCCCTATTTCAGGGTTTCCCCCTTTGGCTAAAGAGAGAAAAATCCCCAACACTGTCCAAATAAAGCACTTCCCTCTCCACATATACAGATGGTAGAATTTAGTCTTCGTAGACCCTAAATTTAATTACAGTGTATCTGAGCAGAGCAGTGGTATTATCACATTAATTAGCAGTTAAGAGAACTGTTCACTACTGGAAGCGTTGAATACCAGTGTGTGTGCTGCAGGTACCAGTTCTATCCAAGGGGAATCATTTAGTAATAATGAGCACCTTTCAAATAATAATTGCTTTTAAAATATATGCTGTCATCTTTTATGATCAGGTATGTTTCCAAAATGGAGTTATATTCCAAACAGACCTATATTGACAGGGCCAGAGTAGAAGAATTTGAGGCATATTATGTGAACAATTTCTAAATGCCATCCCTTCAGCTAAGTGGATGTATTTGGCAGACTTGATGTAGCTGTGGGAGACACCACAGGGGAATTCAGTAGTGAAATTTTGGTTGTGAATCTCACTTTTTAAGAAGGGGCCACACTTAATGACTGAGATTTGGACTATCTCTCAGTTGCTTTTCCCCTCTGCAAGCAAGTACATAACACTTTTTTCTATTGCATTCCTCACTATATCACACATTCCCAACTTGATTTCATCTTCTGATGAAGATTTAGTTGTATGCCCAAGTAGTAATCTTGCCTCTGGATCTAACTTGAGTTTAAGCCCAAACATATAAGGCTGTGCCTGTGCTAAACTACTGCTTTCTGGGCACTGACCCTGCTTCCTTGGATGTGTTGGGAACAGAGACTGTGCTTTGCAGACTTCCAGTTTTTAATTTTTGTTTTCATGCTCCCTGCTTGCCCCCTCTGTGTCAAAAGCTGCTTGTTTAACTGGCATGGCCAGAGCTTAATCCAACTTTTTGCTCTGCCTGTTCCATTTCTTCAGGACTTGGATTCTCTCAAGTGACAAGAAATCTAACTAAATTCTGTTTAACCTACTGTGCAAGAGTGGAGGGAAGAAAAAGGTGATTTTAAAGAAGTATCAAAAAACTTCATGTTTCTCGAAGAAACTAGTTAATATCCAGTGTTAGAAGAGGTGGTAATAAGGAACTGCCAATGCTATATAAAATAATTTTGGGTGTGGATACCATTCTGACCATGCTAATTAGCACTTACCTTTAAGCATCTTCATTAACTCCTGGCAGTTCTGGTACCAGCACTATATCTTGATAGCATTTTGGCTTAAAATGCACGTGTGGTTGTAAAGCATAATTGGGTTGAGAGCAGGTTTGGTAAGGTCTGTTTTTGTCTTTGGAAGTCCAGTGAGGCTCTCCCAGTTAATAATGCAGGGATGGATAGGAAGTAAGGCACGTTTCTGAAGCTGATTTAAAGTGAAAAGTAATTTTTATATTAGCCAACGTTTCTTAATGGATAGACAACAGTAACATGGGGCTTAGAAGTAATATTCACAAAGGTTAATTTTAACTTGGAGAGGAAATTTTCTGTGAGCTTCATGCTTTGAACATTTCTCTTGAGTAGCTTCTGGTTTAGACTTGGTTCTTTATTGGCTTGCAGATCATTGTTTCTCTGGGTGTGAAGCAGTGTTAATGATACTAAGTTTGAGGACCTATAGGTGTATAAAGCCCTTCATTTTCCTCTGTCTGAAAAAGTTGGGGTTTTTTTCTACTGAAAAGTTTTTGAATGAAGACTCTAATTTGGTTCTTGTAATGAAAGTTGCATGTAAGAAAGGAGCAAGTGTCTTAGATCACAATATAATCAAGAACAGTAGAAACAACTGTTTGGGTTGTAACTTTTTACAGGTAAAAGTAGCATGTCTGTTGTGTCTCATAGCACAACCTCCTTCAGGATCAAAACTGCCACCGATGATGAAGTTTCCATTAAAGGATAATAAACTCAATATGTCTGTGTGACAAAAGAACTCTCTCTCTTATCTCTTTGGAATAAGAATGCTCTTTGAAGAGCTTCATAAAAGACTGCAGAATGAAATAAGTCTAGTGGATAGTTATTTTGAATTTCTATACAGGATGTCAACCCAAAGGCTAAAAGGATTATCTGTGGAGTAAAAAAACCCATGCAAAACGAATGCTTTGCTTCTATGTAGTGAAAGACATCTCTTTGGGAAACACAGGTAAAAATTGTTCTTCCCCAGCAGTACTTCAAACCAGGAATGATTCCTTGAAATTGTGGGAGCCATTGAGATCCAAGGGATCTGTCTGCAGCTTTAGGTTCAATGTAGATCTCAAGTGTACATAAGCAGTAGTAATCCTGATCCAGCATATGGTTATCTATCTCTGGAATTGGAACTTTTTTTTTTAATTTGCTTACACTTTTAGGTGAAAGCAAGTGACAAGAAATATTAACTGGAATCATTGATACATTTACTTGAGAATTGCTTTTCCTGAACTAACTAAACGTTTGCAAGCCTGAAACTGGTGGTAGGCTGGATCTGAATATTTAAAGTAGTCGCAGTTAATGTCTATGGATTACTTTTTATTATTCAGAAGCAATCTAAATACTGAGTTTTTACTCAAAGGCAGAGATATGGTGGTAGTGAGGCTGAGGAGAGAGTGCTGTTTTGCTCATTCTTGGCCATATACACAAACTGAGCACATATCAACCAAAAAGAGGGAAATTATTTTACTGATTTCGGGATCTAATGCATTAACTATTTGTTGACTTAGTACATCTTGTTGTTTTTTCTTTTCTTTCCCCCCAAACTAATTCTAGGATACTACTTTTTGAATTCAGAAATTGAAAATTAAAGAGTAGATTTTTTTTTTTCTTTTCACTATGAAAGGAGAAACTGTTTCCATTCATAATATTTCTTGTGTGCCAAAAGTGTAAAAGTCCCTTTAAGATTGAACAATTTGAACAGTGAACAGCATTAATCAATCTGGCAAATGGCTAAGTTGTGTGCTGATTAGTAAGCAGCCAACAGTAAATAGCTCTTTATCTAAGAGCTTCCATAGTGTATATAATGAAGATGATGAGAGGAAAAATTCTACCCTGCTTATAGGAAGGCAACAGAAACAAAAAAACCCCAAACTTTGCAAATAATTGCCACAGCACTATTCTTTTGTGGAGAATATATCCAGTGAAATCAAAAGGAATGTAAAACTTTCCTCGGGCAAAACAGCTTCTGTCATCTGAGAGCCTCTGCATCTTCATTGACAATTTCAGAGCTCCCTTGTCTTCTGATCACCTCAGTGAAAAGCAGGGTTGGCTCAGTGGATGAGGGGTTTTGGATGAGAGGCTTAAACACTGAATAATGTGGCCTGTGGGGATGAGCAGAGAGGGAACAGAGATGGGTGGCACTGGTGGATAGCCAAAATTCAGTTTATCAAAACATTTGGATGCTTTTGTTGCTATTTCATTCATGACATGCCAGAACTCTGAGGGGGAAAAATGAAAGGGGATGTAGGCAAAAGCTTCTAGAACTCAAATTTACAAGCCCTGATCAATCCTAATTAAGTTTGGCAAATGGCAGAATAAAATGAATGATGCCAAATTATCCTGCTATACAGTGTGTGATAGCTTAACTATTTTAGCTATTCCAGAGTTGTAAATTATGAAACTGATATCACACTAATGTGATCCTTTCAGGCTTCTCGTTTATATTAATGAGTTTTAGTCATCTAAGGCAAACTGATAACTACTGATTAATAGCTCAGCAACTTTCAAACTAGCATCAAAGGCTGTTCTCTCCCTTTTTTTCTTGTTTTTTTTTTTTTTTTTTTTTTTAACTCCTTGATGGATTATGAGTTAAGACAGTTAACAATTAACTCTAAGCTTAATTGAAATCCAGATCTTAAATTCTTGAGGGAAGTTAATTTAATTCTGATCATGGCTATAGCTGATTTTAGTCTGATTTTTTTTTTAAGTAGCTTTGAACTTGCAAAAGAAGAGCGTTTCACAATTTTTTTTAATTCTTCTTTTTTAAGCCTTTGCAATCTGTGGAAGAGGGCTTGTTAAACTAATAGTGAACAAAGATAAATTATCATAGCAGCATCAAATAGCTACTAGAAAACCAATTAAACCCCTAAAACCCCCTCAAAATTATCAAGAAAAGCCCAACAGCTTTTCTTAAAAGTCAAAACTGGTTTTGGTTTCTGTATATTTGTATGAAGAGACCATGTTTTCTAGACAGTATGAAATGGCACAGACCAGAATAGGAGTTACAGAATTGGTCATGTGAGAAGTAACCTTTAATTTGTTTAAGAAAAAATGGGTTTGGAAGAAAAATTGAATGAAATAACAAAAGCAAAATCAGCCTCTGAACAAGACTGGAGTTTTCTATGCAGGCAGCTGGTTCCAAGTGAATCTTTCAATTGGTTGTACATTCAGTCTCTTGTTTTTCTGTTGCTACTGTGAACACAAGATTGTCCAAAACTGTTGGAATAGTCAGTGCAAAAAAGACATCATATTAATATGGGACATGCTACTCTAATACCTATATTAGGTTTCAAAACATTCCAGTTTTGAAGTAGTGTTTTTCAAAGGCCAAGCAGCCAACAACGTAGCAGAGTGTTTGTGCAATTATTATTACAAATGCTTTTTCCTGGGCTGCTTACTAAAAATTGCATCAAGCAGCTGAAGTTCTTGCCTTGGCAGTCAGATAATCCAGGTCAGCTTCTGCTCTTCAAACAACTGCCTTCATTGTTTTTCAGGAGGAATATTACAGCAGTTTTCTAAATAAGCCATTTCTCCAAATAAGGAAACCTGATATGCTGAGAACTCTTGGCCTGGAGATCAGAAGCTCTGTTCACTGATCAGTATTGCTTTAGAATACACAGTGATGTTGACACTTGTTCTTGGTGCCTGGTGTTTGAGCTTTAAGGCTGTCCCACAAATGTGCACAGTGATGGGAGCTAGACTTGTGAAAAATCAGACTGGAGAAAGGAGAAGAGAAAAATGAGGAATAGTAAATGTTTAGTCTTCACTTCAGATCAATACATGTTACAGTCACTGTGTGTTCCAAGCAACATCTGCTAGAAAGGTAAATCCATCCTCGTGGAAGTTGAATGCATGTTTTAAATTCAGACAGTTTTGTATTGTATTGTCAGGGATGTAGAGTAAAAATAAATGTGAAAGCCATTTTAAAAGCTTATGTAAAATTTGTATGTGTCTTAGAGGATGTTGTTCTTTAGAATGAGACCCCAGCTTAGGCTTTCTTGTCAGATTGACTGGTTTGTTTCTGATCTTAAGATCTTAAGATGGAGGGTGAGAATTATGTACCTTAGGGAAAAAGAAAATAGGACTTCACCTTTCAACAGTAGCTTGCATAATGTAAAACTGTGACCTTAGGTTATAAATGCTGATTCCATCCAGTTTTAAGAATAAAGAATACATAGAATCTTTTTTAAAAGCATCAGTTGGTACCTACAGGGTGAAATCTTGATTCTGTGTTATTAAATGTGAAGTTCCCTGAATGGTTATAGCACTGCATGTCAAAACACTCAAATGAGTGGAATTTGAATAAACAAATATAACATCCTTGGTATCACTGACTCACTCCTTGATAATGCAGTGCTGAGCATCTGTTACATCATGGGTATTTCCTAGAGAAAAAGGAGATAAACATGAAACTTGCCTGCAGTGTAAACCTTTTATCACAAAGGGTGTGGAGCAAGTCTTTAAACACCTTTATTTGACTCAGACAAGCAGGAAGAAGGCTGTTACAGCCCAGGTTAGAGTTCTGGGTGAATGCTTCTCTTTTCAAGTTGTCGAGTGACTTAACCATCAGGAAACTACCATTTCCAGGGTGAAACAAATTTAAAAAAAAAAACCAAAACAAAACTAGTGTCTATCCACTGCTTTGTTTACAATTTTTTTTTCTAGCAGCTTTATGTAAGATCTCATATCATTGGATCCACTTTGTTTTTATTCACTTTGGTATAGATGAGGAGTTACTCAATTTGAAGTTGAGGCATCTTTAGATAATAGTATTCTTTAGCTTTATCCATGGAATTAGTCCCTACAGGTAACTTCATGGGATATGCACTGCAGAATCAAAAAGTCAATGAAAGTTATGGTTTGTTGGCCCAACTTGTATTTATGGTGGGAAAAGGTCCTGCAAAAATAGTATGTAGTAGCAAACATGTTATAGTACTTAAAATTGGGGACTGTCATAAATATTCTCTGCATCACTCTTTTGCCCCTTGGCAGTGGAAGGAATCAAAAAGGAATTAATTTTCCGCATTCAGGAGGGCAGTCATCCTGCTAGGTCTATCACAGACCTGTGAGCAGAGCCAGTCTGATGCTGCTTCCTAGGGAAATTCTTATCACTGGGAGGAGTAAAGCCACACTCAGCAGATCTTTGTGCATTTTTGGGGGGACTGTAACAGAAATTCTCTCTGCTTTGTGCATTCAAGAGCTGCTGCTCCACAGATCAATGCTTTTTATTACAGTAGCTAATAAAAAGAGCTTTATCAGGTTACCTTGCTTTGTGTCTGGTACTTACATCTGTCTCTGTTAAACATTTCCCCATTTACTGCAAGGGCATTCCAGTCCTGTGGCTGAGAGGGCAGCTGTGCAGCAGCACAAGTGTAGAGGGATTGCACAAGCAGGAGTTTTCACTGTACAATCAAGTGAGAGCTCACCAGTAAATTCTCTCCTCCCAGCTCTTCAAAAGAGGTGGCATATTTCTCATGCCAGAGGACTCATTTTTAGTGGCCTGAGCCCATACAGCATGGTAAAAACTGTTAAAATATGTCAAACCCAAATATGAGCTGACTGTTACAAATCAGAACGTGTGCAATCTCAGGTTGGTTTTTAAAGCATGTCTTGCAAAAATGTCTTGGTCCCATGATAAGAATTCTCCTCCTGACCTTCCTTTTGTGCACTTACAGAATCAGGAGGTATCATAGACTGCCTCTTGTAACACATTGGTTTTTTGAAGCTGCAATTTAATGTTAGGATAGTTCATTATTAATACTCAGGGAACAAATACAAAGGACGAGCTCCAAGTTTTTTAGTTAAAATTGTAAATAAAAAGAAATCAGAGTCACAACAGTGTAAGCAAGAGCATGATCTCTGCTCAGACTCTTGAAAGAGGATAGGAGATTCAGATGGGTAGTTCTTTTGGTCCTTGGTACCCATCAGGAGATTGGGAGTACCAGTACTTATCAGGACTACATTTTACTGTAATGTTCAGAAAGTCTTGTTGCAGAAAACTCTAGTTTCCCCTAGCATGTCTGTTTCATAAGTCTGTTTCCTTATAATTACCAGATGTCTTAATTTTCTGTTTCCAGGTCTGGTTGGTGAAAAGGATAGGAAATGTAGAAGTGGCTTTGACTTCTTTCAGTGTAACCTCTAGCTAGAAATACATGATAGTGCAAAACAGGAAGAAAAAAAATGAGAAATGTGAAAGCTGTTGGTGTTCTAAGTGGAAGCCCTGCTCCCTGAAGGATAGAGCTATTTCATGTTCCCCTTTTCAAATGGAGCATTACAGCATATAATGCAGCAATTATTTTGTTGGGAGGTGTTTCATTACCAACCTGGGCCTTGGAGGTGATGGGAGAAAATTTGTCTTGACCTTCCAGCGAAGCCATAAAAGAAATGGTGTCTAAATAATAAATGTATAGGACAAAAGTGAAATGCCTAACAGTGTTGCACTTGGCTTTCATGACATCTGTGCATTATAGTATAAAGAGCTGGTATATGGATCATTTGAAAAGCAGGAAGATTTTCTATTGTTTCTTTGCATTTTTGACCTTCCTTCTTCTCCAGGTTCAGTCCTTCTCAAATAAGGTTTTTTTTTTTTTTCTGCAGGATGTGTGTTTTTCCTGGTTTTCCCCTAGGAGTGGAGCAGACAAGAAAAAGCAGATTTGTTGAAAACCTTTGATCCCAAAATGAGGATCAGGATTTTAGTCACTCTACTTTGCCTTATGTGCAGCATTTTGCATTGGTAGCCACACAAGAATGAATCTTGCCTTCTCCCTTTGATGATCCTACAACAGCAGGATCAAAAATAGTGTGGAAGAGGAAATGCAGGAGGAAAAGCTGCTATGACAAATGGCTCTGCTTTGTATTGCTGCTCATGGTTAGGGGGTTAGAGTGCAAGTTGGTCTTGGGTTTGGGTGTTGTGGGTTGTTTGTGGATTTTTTTTTTTTTTTCTTTCATTTTCCACATTTAGATTAAATAGTTTTCGGACCAGCAGTTGGGATTGCCATTACTAACTTACAAAACTTTTAATTCTGTAGTGGCATTGTTTAGTCCCTTGTTAAATAATCATAATGCTTTCTATGCTTCTGCTCTTTCCACTTGTGTCAGAAAGGCTGATTTCCTCTCGGTGATTTATGATGAAGTTGGTTTGAATGGAAAAATAAATTGCCCTAGAATAATAGTTCATTATCTTATTTTTAACTCTCTCCTTCAGAACAAGAACGGGTCTTGCCTTGTGTTGTTTTTCTTATTTATATTTGGATCTAATGGAGAGGGAGATACCCTTTTGTTAAGTGAATGTAATGCCCCCCAAAGAATTGCTGATCAAGACAGATAAATGATTGTTATGTTGAGCTTTAATAATGTTCCTGAGAACCCCTGTGTAACATTATCCATCAGGCTGGAGTGTAGGAGTAACTTCTGATTGTATCTGGCTTGAGTGAGCTGCCTCATTCACTGTGAAGTTTCACATCCCCAAGGACTTCAGATACCAATCAATCAGCTGGTTTTCTGTGGGTGCTTGGCAGTCTTTGCTTTACTCCTCACTGAAGTGCTTCTCTTCTTGGCTCAGATTTTTTGGAGAAAAGCAATCCTTTAGAGAAGTAAAAGCTGAATAACTTACTCATTGCTTTGTTATAACCTTACTTGTGTCAGCTAGGTCTCTAGAACTCCTAAGATTTGGAGTAATGCTTCTGGACACAAAAGGTTTGCAGCGATTACAAGAGGTGCAAAGGAGAGTTTGTGTAGGGAGGGGTTGGATGCACAAAGCAAAGTTCTTGACAGCCAGGGGCTTAAACTGTAGCATCTGAAACACAGGAGCTCTGAGGGGCAGGAGGGCTCCAAGCTGCTGAGTTCAGAATGCAAGTGGTGAGACACTCCTTGCAATGACAAGGAACTACTGATAAGAAAATAAGCAGGATCTTGCCTGTTTTGAAGTCTGTTTCTAATTTAGTATTCCCTTTGGGAAAGAAAATTCTAATCTGCTGCACTGGTTTCAAAATGCTGCCTGTGCTAATTCTAGCTTGGAGCCTAAGGAAACACAAATGGTGCTCAAGTGTCCAAAAGACTCTCCTTGACACAGAAGCTAGACACTAGCCCTTTACATTGTGCTTGTGTTTCTGAGGTTCCCTCCCTCCAAACACAGCTGCCCTTCTCCCAGGTTCCTCTCCATTTCCAGTCTCACTTTTCCATATTTAGGAGTCTTTAGTGGCTTCCCTCGCAGCACAGTTCCAAACCATTGCATTTGTGCCAACTTAGTGCCCTTCATCTGAGCTGACTTCAGTCACCTTCCCTAACTCCTCTTTTCATTCTTAAGACTTGTTCAGATGCTATTCTCCTTCTTTCTAGGTTCCCTTTCTTCACCAGCTTCTCTTTTACCTTTTTATAGCTCCTTTCCACATCCTTGTAAATCCTTGTGTGTTGGATTCTTGCTGCTTTAGCTTGTTCTTCTGTTCTAGTAAAGCCTTTTGCCAATAAAAACGTAAATGTTTGTGAAACGTGTCTGTTATAAAACATCTTCTGGTAGCTGCTGTGTCCCTGTTAGGTGTAATATTCTGTGATAATATTCTATCATTTCAGCCATAGCTGGCACAGCTCACTTTTGTCTCTGTACCCAGTAGTGTGCTGTCTGAATCTCATCTTCTATTTATTTAGAAAATAGGTATCTTAAGTGATTTAGTGAGTATTGGTTCATTGGAGGTTTGAGTTGGCTCAGTGTAATACACAGCTCTGGGGGAAGTAGGGGAGTGCATTATTTTAGTTGTAAAAGCAGACACTTGATGTGCTGAGAGGATGAGAAGCATGATTCATCTCTCAGTTTATGTTGCTATTATAAATCTAGGAAAATACCCAAGGAGTAGCTGTAGCTTTAAATAATCTCAGCTGAGAGTTGGTTTTGATCACTGGGAGACACACCAGCTCTTCTGAGAGCTTCTGGAGAGCTTTGGTGCCATTTTGACATAATGATGCCTGTATATTAGAGTGCTTAACAAGACTGTCAGCATGGTGTCAAATATTTGTGTTCATGTATGCACACACACAAAAAAGATTTAAAACTTTTCTTGTGATCCTCATCTCATGACATCTTGCTTTACTCTGTCTCGGGGAAACAGCATCACTGATGAAATGTTTGCTCTTTTTACTGCCTTTCAGTCTCTCTGTTTTGCCATAAAGAGGTGATTTAAAAGAAAAATTACCAATGTCTATGTTTAGATGATCACATTTCTTCATGTTTCCTGTCTGCAGATAGTTGAGATAAGCAAAAGCATGTTCCAAATTATAAGCTGGAAAGAACAATCACCGTGTCTCTTCAGCACTGCAGTTGCAGGATGGGTCCTGACAGTAGCCTATGATGCAGATTTTAATTTTTTTTCCTTCAGTCAAGTTGACAATGTTGATACCATGTCAAGTGACTTCCCATAACTCTTTGTATGAGGTTACAAGAAGGTTCAATCTCTACAGATGTGTACTTCATTAACAGCAACAAATCCTGGTAACCAAGCTGTGTGGCTTTTTAAATTTCATAAAA
Source organism: Heliangelus exortis (assembly GCF_036169615.1). Lineage (NCBI taxonomy): Eukaryota > Metazoa > Chordata > Aves > Apodiformes > Trochilidae > Heliangelus > Heliangelus exortis. The sequence goes on from NC_092439.1 coordinate 1,950,571, forward strand.
TATAAGTCCCCATTTTATGAGCCTACTCATAGGGGGTCTATGTAACATATGTACCATGAACATGTTTAAGATACCAAGATATTACTAAGGTTTAATGCTGATTTGTATGGAGCTTAAGAAGAATTAAATGCTCACTTCCCTGAAAGTTATTTGCTGGTAGCAGGAAGAAATGCCGGGGTAGCTGTGAATATGCTCTCTCTGAAGCCCTTTAGGTAATGTAGAAGTTAATATCAGAAGCCAGACAGCCCAAATAAACTGCAAACAGTTTGAAAAGCTGTCTTTATCTCATGATAAGAGTCAGCAAAACTCAGCTGAGCTGACAGCTGAACTACCAAAAAAAAAACAAAACAAACAAACAAAAAAAAAAAAACAAACAAAAAACCAAAAAAAAAAACTGTCTTGGCATATGTTTTCAGTCCTTTTTGTAGAAATGCTAATTTATGGTAAAGATTTAGTGTTGGGAACCTTTCTTGTTGCTGTCTTCACTGACAGTTGTAGGCTCAAGTGCTGAGTCCATTTTGTTCTATTTAGTTGAGCATTATGGAGTGTACATGAGTTGTAGTCTCTGTTTTGAACTAGAGTTGCAAAGTTTCACACAGCAAGAGAGAATCTATGGAGTCCATCCATCCATCCATCCATCCCTGAGAGGGGTGCAGGAAGCCAGTTGGTGCAAAAATGCAGTTGTGGAAAGAGTTGAGATCACCTACTCTCACCTCTGGGATCTGGCTACCTCACTTGCTTGGGTGATTTTGGACTTGGGTGAATTTCCCAAGTTCATCTCAGCATTGCAGAGCCCCTGGGTAATTCTGAGGAAAGAATTCTCCCTCCTGCCCCTTGCACAGACCTTCAGATGCCACCCTGATACACATTATGATCCAGAATTTTTTCCTTACAGATAAAAGTGTTTTTGCTGTTACCAGTTTGGCTCACCTGTAGGTTTAACCAGTTCTCTACTGGATTTGAGCATCTGTTGTGAATTAAGCTGGTTCAGGCAGCCAAGCCCCCTGACTTTTGCTTCCATTGTTATTGTTTTTCTGGGCTTTGTGTGCATTTGGTTGTTGATGGCAAGTGCCCTCCAGAGCATATGGCTCCTGAAGCATGGTGTCAGCACAACAGCTACCCTTGGAGAACAAGATAAAAAAGAATCTTTGTGGGAAACTACATAGGAAGAATCTTCAAAGGAATGATATGAAGAGCATCTCTTGAGACTTAACTCTCCTAATCAGCTGAAAAAACAGAGGACCAGTTAATCTTTCTGGCCCACTGGTGAGTTCACAGGGTCTTTCAGAAGTTTTTGACTGAACACAAGCAAGAATCCTTGAAAAAAATGTTAGATGTACCCTACCTGGTGTGCTTGCTGTCGATTTGTGGTGAAAACTTGGGCTGATGGTACAACAAAAAGTATTACAGCCTCAGACTGGAAGCTCTTGGCAGTTGAAGTGTGGCTTCTGTTCATGGGAACCTGATGGCCTGGTAAAGGCCACTTATCTCTGGGTTGCCAGCCAACATCAGAAATGAACACAAGGGAATAAAACTTGGGCTCTTCATTCTTTTGTTCTCTCTCCATTGCCCATGTTTATTTAATTTGACAGCCTGGCGAATAGGATTTGTCAAATACTGTAACCTTAAGCAACACAGATATTGAAAACCATGCTTTAAATTTATACAATCCAGATGTGAGAACCAATAAAACACTCAGATGAAATGAAATGTCAGGCTTTGTGGGGAGAGAAAGGGAGAAATACTATTTGCCACTTATTTTTCCACATGACATGAAGTGCAGAGCAGGGTTCAATCAATTATATTAGTCTCCAAGAATAGAAGCAGGTTTTGCCATTTCATTGCTGGTAGCTAGTAGTAAATATGATTGATACCAAAATGCTGAATCTCACAAGACTTGTGAAGTAAAAACAATTATGTGTTTGGTGAGTGAAAAAGCTTGTCTCAGGAAGTATTTACAACCAAGTTGTTGAGATGATCTCCATCTCAGAATGGTAAAGTCCAATTAAGCTAATCCTGTAGTATCATGTATGAAATTATTTGATTACCTCTTTCTTCCAGCAACACAAGGCACCACTCAAAGAGAGAACATTTCTTTTTCCTAGTAGTACTAACAAAAAAGCCACCAATTTAATGATTTTAGGTCTGCAAGAGTTACTTGGTCAAAGAACTTGAGTAGACTGGGGGAAAGGAAGCTTGTAAGCTGTTGCTCCATGTGTGCTGGGTAAGGGAACTACAGCCTCTTATTTGGGAATTTCACACATTCTACAAAATATATTCTCAAATTATGTGCATAGAACAACTCTTTCTGCAACATTTCTTCTCTGGTATGTAGAAAGGTTCTGAATAATAATTATCTTGAACTAATTTTCAGCTAAATCTCTGAAGAGCTTCTTCATTCTGATGTATCAGTTATCAAAAATAGTTGTTGGAATGCAAGTTTGGGGCAAAGTCTGTAGTTTTTGCTAGAGTCTCTAGGTGTCCTGCCCTTTCCAGACCACACTTGAGGTACACTTTGTGTGCAGGCAGCTTAGAAGTTCAGGCTGATATTACTACTAAAAGGGCAGAATTTTAACAGATAACATTTTTTAAACCCTGGCTATTTTCCGAGAGAAGTATTTCAGAGAATGCTCCCTAAGTTGTTCTGTCCAGAGTTTTGTTTATGCTGTCACAGAGGTTTTGCATCAATCACAGCTAATTCAGCTGGAGACAACACTGCTGAAAGATGTCAGTGAAGACAGATCCACACTGAAAAATTCCATGTTTTTGAAACAATGTAATATCTGTCTGGATTCTGGCTCTTTGAAACCTTGGTATAACCAAGAGCAAAGACCTAAGTAGTAGAATTGTCATTTTAAAAACTCATTCTTTTTCAGCTGATCATCTGATTTAGCCTCTTGGGTTTGATTCATTCATTAGCTGTGTAATCCATTCGTTTCTGCTGAGGTTCCATAAATCACATGCTCACCAGAGTGGAGAGTTATTTGGAAGGATGGAAGAACCATTAAGTAGAAATGAGAGTATGTGTAAAATGTTCACCCTCCATAGCTGGGGGCACTGAGCACTGAGCTCTGTACAGTGTAGACCGGAAAGACCATTGAAACCTCTGCCATTTCCCCTCTTTCTGGTTAACATAATAAACCTGGGACTAGGCTGCTCCCAGTGGGGACATACTGTACCTTACAAAACTGGGGATAGCTTTCTTCTGTCATGCTCAGCCACAGCTTTGTATGTTTTTCCTCCAAATTACAACCTGGTTTTAATCTAAACAGACAGCAGTTCTGTATGCCAAGCACATCAAATATCTAGAGCAAGGATAACAGAATGGAAGGGAAGTAACATGGATCACAAAGTGAGTGTGTGACAGTACAAGGAAGGAGGGGGGGGGGACTGGAGGAAGGAGCTGAGCAAGGAGTGGACCCCCTAAAGCAAAGCAGCTAATGGAAAAAGCAGTCAGTGAATAGAGGTATTGTATTCAACTTCATGAAAGAGATTCCCCAGGGATAGGTTAGGTTCCAGGATAAATGAAATCTCCCCTCAAATGGCGTTCTTCCCCGTTCAGATATGGGCATGGTGATCACCTATTAAGAAGCAGAATTGAGAGGATTTATCACTTCTATTCTAATTTACATGATTCTCCAAGTGTCTTATTTTTGCCTTGATTGAAAGGGCTGTGTCATCAGAAGATTCAGCCTTTTTGGAAGGTATTTTCTTCTAGGATCTCTTAACCACCTCCTCCAATTTATTGTTTTTTTCTTTCACCTTTTTATGCATGGTGTTGGTGGAAGGTACAGGCTTTTTCCACAGTCACTGTAAAACCCTCTGGAGAACAGAGTCTGGAGAACTGTGTAAGTCTCCATAGCCTGGTGTCTCTTCATGCATCAGGCATGGTTGTAACTGGTTGTAACTGGGTCCAGTTCAGCAGTGGTGTTTGCATTGTCCTAGCTCTTTGGAAACTCATGCAAGTGCTGGACAAAATGCACATTTACACTGTTTTAGGTAATTCAAATCCTGTTAATTAAGCATGTAGATGTGGTCATTTACTTAGTAGATCAAGTGTATTAAACCAGAACTTTCTGCAATTGCCACTAACAGGGTGACAGAGAAGGACTGTGATTTTTGTATTCTTTTTTGAAAGTTCAACAGAACTTTTTGGAGAACGATTACAAAAGTAGTCACACACAGAAACAGGCACAAAAAAAGAGCCATTTTTGGAGTAGGAGTGGGAGTGCAAAGGAGACATACTATGTGTAAAAGGTGTAGAAATGGCTTTAAACAAAACAAAACAAAACAAACAAACAAAAAAAAAAAGCTGAAACATGTTCTCTTCAGGCTGTGGTCTCACTCTACAGCTGCTCCTGCTCCAGCCAGGCATACAACAATTTCTTTGCAGCAGTCCCTAAGGACTTGGCATTGCTTAGGCTGTCAAGACCAACAACAACACAGTGCTGCTGAAACATATGAAGCACAAGTTGAGTGATGCCAACACTTTATAATGTTACAGAGTTGTTCCCCAAATAGAAGGATCCTGTACTGAACTGCTTGCTGCTCAGTTCTTTTTTACAAATCCACACCTCTGACTTCTAGCTTTTGAGAAATGTATTTCTCTCTGTGTTTTTTCAAAGATGTTGTGTGTTCTCAGTCTTACATCTCTTGATGTACTGTATTTTGACAGTTGCTTCAAAACTTAAGTGGATTGGGCTCTGGAGGGTTGTAGATTCAGACTACAATTTCAGATGGATGAGAATGAGGGAGGAAATTCAAATATCATAAGCATCTGAATCCTGGGAAGCAAAGTGGTACATGGTAGCAGAGCCAATATGTTAATACAAGAGCAGAGTGCTGGAAGCAGAGTTACAGGACAACTGGGACTAAGTCACTTCTTTCTGAAAAATTGCACCCTGAAGGTCCTTGGGCTTGTTTTCTAGAACAATGGAAATGATCTACACTCAAGAATAAGGGGGAAATGCTGAATTTCAGTCAGTGTTCTCACTCTGACTCTCTCCCTGTGGCCACAGGTAAATTGTTTTGTTTCCTATCCATAAAAATTTCAGATGCTTGCTTCTCCTCCCCAGAGAGGTGTTGTTGGAATTAATTTCTATTTATGAAGTATTTTGGTGTGCTGTCATTCTTTATGGGTCAGAATGGACTTTAACCATAGAGAATTTTAATCTGTGGCTCAGGAAAGACCACACCTACCACACTGCTCTCAGCTTTATTCATTTGAGTTGCCAGAAAAAAGTTAACAAATTGGCATGAGCTCAGAGAAGAGCAACCCAAAAAACTCAGGGACTGGGTGGAAGGGTTAAATTAATAATGCAAGATTAAAAGAGATAAATATATGTATTTTGGTGAAAGCTGTTCCCCTAGAGTTAATGATGCTGTATTATTCTAAAGATGTAAATGTTGAAGGACTTGCTTAGTGTGCTCCAGAGAGGTAACTGGCAGAGAAAGGAGGAAGCAAAAAGGAACTTCCAGTTGAATAGCAAGGCAGAAGAATTTCCTGACAGTGGATCTCTTGCTCTGTAAAGCAGACTTGCAGGGAAATGCTGAAAGTCCCACTGTTTGAAACATGAAAGTCTTGTAGATGAGAAGTCCTGAACTGAGATAAAGATGAAACCCAGTGGGTCTTGTCTGCTTCAATTACTGTAATTTGAGAGATGCAGATACCATTATTGATACACAGCAGTCATGCTGAGGAGCTCAAATCAGAGATAAATGCTGTAGAAACATTTGAACAAGTTTCTCCCTATCTGTTGCAAAATCTTTTGGATGGGACACTGAGCAGCCTGGTCTCTAGTGGGAGGTGTCCTAGAGGGCCTAGAATTAGATGATCTTTAAGGTCCCCTCCAACCCGAACCATTCTATGAGTCTATGAAGGGTTAGAAATTAAAGAGAAAACTTAAGTCGGGAAAACTCAAGGAAAATAATTTTAATTTCCCAGTTAATAATTAATGTTTTTTCCCCTTCTTAGCTATTTTTGTTTCTCCTAGATTCCAGGTGTTCCCATGCTGCAGCATGTACCAGAGCTGACCTGAATATTTGAGGGAGGATAGCTGTGGTGCCCTGGAGTTTCCTTGCAGGCAAATTTACCCTGGTAGTCTTAGCAGGGTATATTAACCCCTGCTTAGTGCTGTGCTGTTGCAATGGCTGTGTTTCTGGTGATGCTTGTTTAGACTTACCACAAGCATCTCTAAAATGCTCAGTAGCTAGCTAAGAATTTTTCCTAGAAAGCAGCATCAACAAAAATTAAAGCATTAATCAGTATTTCTACCATTTATATAAGATGGAGACCTAAAATCCAAACACTGATTTGTGCAGTTTATTTAGATCTGGCAAGTCCTGAACTCTGTTCTGTAGAGTTAAGGAAGAAGTCAACCTTAATCATGGTGTTTAACTTGCCAGGCACTGGGTTTGATCAGAGAATTGGATCAAATGTCCTTTGTAAACAGAACAGTGCATTTGAAACCACATGTGAGAAATTACAGCCTTAATCATATTGCATGGGAAATGCCTACATTATTTGTTTAGCTAGGAGTGTTCACATTTCTGAAGAAAGTCTGAAGCTAGGACTTTTACACAAACTCCTGTAGTCTTTTTACATCTGTTAATTTTAGTGTACACGAGATCTTCCATATAATGCTTCTGCCAAGCTTTGTTACCTGTGCTGATGAGCCCTGTAGGATTTTATTCCCAGCCTGTAAAACAATGCTAATCCAGGCCTGGAAGTCCAGGTCCATTCCCTTTTCCTGTCAGCATTTCATTGCTTGTCTACAGCTTTCTGCCATACCAAGGTGCAGCCATAGCAGAGCAGCTCTTAACATCTTGTTTCATGATTTCAGAAGCACGTTGTATGTACAACAGTGCATGAAGCTTTAGGGCATCTCACATGGAGGCTCTACAAAGGGAGATAAAATCCAGACAGATGCAGGTATGGAATTGCAGCCTTCTTAGGTCACCTTTTTCTAGGATGCTTCTGTTTTGGGATGTTAAATTTGAGATAAAGAGGTTTTCAAAACCAGTCCCAGTGGAATGAAAAGTGTGAAACAGTGAAGCTGAAACTCCAGGAATCTTCTGCTGTTTCTGTGCTGGCTAACTCAAGTACACAAACATATACAGGCAGCATTTTTAGCATTTGACAGTGTACCAAACCATTCACTAGATGTAAAAAAATATATATATATAATTGTGGTCTGGAGTTGAATGCATTTGGTCTACTTTTTCAAAATAAAAATTAAAAAATGCGTGCCATATAAAAGCTTCCAAACTACTGTTGTCAGTATTTTGGTTAATTAGCTGATTACAAAAATTTAAAAAGCTGTAATTTTTTATTTTGTTGAACTCTTTACTTTAGACTCTCATCTTAGCAGGAGAAGGTCTGGTATAGGCCCTCTATAAATTAAAACCAAGGTGACAATTCTATTCCCAGGACCAATTCTGGAAGTCAGAGCAGAGCAGCTGATTTTTTCCAGGCTGTTTTAGCTTCCTTATCCACTCCCTGCCATCTGTCCATCAGAATGTGCTCTCTGCATCCCATCACTAACACTGTTCCAAAGAGAAATGCTGTGATAGGAAGTAGGAACTTGGCTTTCCCATTCATTAAATACATTGTGGCTTAATGATAAGTTTAATTGAATTGGCTGAATAAGTGCTCTTTGGGCATGATGCCAATGTTTCTGGAAGTCTGTGTAACTCTGATACAAGGCTGCCTTACAGTAGGCACCAATTTGTTGTCTGTTTCTGTGATTCCCATCATTTTACAGCTCTGAAGTGATATTTATAAAAGTATATAACTGGCTGCAGCCTGATGCTTGCCAGCACTGGGCTTGGTTTTTTGTTGTTGTTTTGTGGCTTTTTTTTTTTTTTTTTTTTTTTTTTTTTTTTTTTTTTTTTTTTTTTTTTTTTTTTTTGTTGTTGTTGTTGTTGTTTTTTTTGTTGTTTTTTTTTTTGTCAGAGTAACAACAATTGGCATTAGCACTTTGGAGATGGTGTTCCCTTTCCTGGTGGCATGTGCACCACCAACCAAACTTTTCTTATTTGGCTCCTGGTTGCTGTCTGTTCCTGGCCTTGACCCAGAGAGGTCAGCAGCTCTTTGCCTCCTTCTTTACTTTCTACCATCATCAGGTCTGTGGCATAAGAGGAATCAGAAGGCAGGATAACTTTGTTGGCTTTCAGGGATTTCTAACACCAGATTTGCTGGGTTTGCTTTTCATTTACTAGTTCAGTGCCTTGTTCCACACTCCTGCTCAGAACTTGTTAGAGAGTACAACTCTGCTTCAGATACAGGGATGCCTTTCTGTGGGATTCCTACTGCATCTGTGAAGGCAGGAGAAGCTACACAAGTTACTGTGCTGATAAAGCTGTTGAAGCTAAGGCAGAACTCCTGATCTGTGCTAATACACAGTATGTGCATACTGCCAAAATCCTAATTCTCTCCTAATTATTTAACCATTATTTTTATTCAGGGACAGGTATATATAAGAGAGGCAGTTTCAATTATTTACTGCTTTAGTTGGTTAGATGTTCTGTGCCTTTAACTAAAGATCTTATCTAGAAGCAACAAGTGTGTGTGTGTAGGTAGAAAGATAAGATGGATCTCTTTAGGTATTCTGTTGTGTTCTGAACATTGATTTGGTTTGATTTGACTCCCTTTTTTCCCTCCTCTGTCAAACTTTGAGCTTCAGCAAGCTGCTTCTAACTACTAACATATGTCTGGGGGTGGGGAAAGAGATGCAGGAAGGAATATTCCAAGGATTACAGTAGCAATTCTGCATTTGGTAAGTTGGTCATCAGCTCTTTCAGTTGTAACAGAAAAAAAATAAAATGAATGGTTTGTAGAGGAGCTATAAATCTGAGAGAGCAGGTTTGCATTGTTTGTATGGGGATCACATAGCAGGTTGTAACTGTAGTTTACCTCATGTTTTCATTTATGAGGATCTCAAAGCATTTCAGCACTTTGAAGTAGGGAGATGTTTATTGCCTCTACTTTACAAATGAAAACATGAAGAGCCAGACAAAGCTAGAGCTTGAATTTCTTGATTCCCAACAGCCATTTACTGTTTTCAGTGTGAGATGCTGTGTGGAAGGAGATTTGAAATTTCAGCAAGTAGTGCTTGAGTGGGAGATGAAACTGTATCTGAGGTGGTGCAGAAGACCAAGATCTCTTGCTACTTAATTTGTTCTTTGAACCTCAATATCATCTTAACTTTTGTCTTCAAAGTCCCCTCTTTGAAGGGGAGGGGACTTCAAAGATTCAACACAGTCACATTTGCCTGCTGTAACTGGACAGGGACTGTTCTCACTTGAACTTTTAAAAATCTCCCCATTTAACTCACCCTGGTGATGATCCCAGTCAGCTATCAGCATTTTTCTTTTAGTGCTTTGGTCTTTTACTGTTCATCATGACCTGGGGGCCATCTTACCACCTCTGTCTTTGAACACTTGAGAATATTCTGTCAAACTCCACCCCTCCCAAAATAAGTACTTTTTCTTTCCCCCTGCTTTAAATGTGAGACATGTCTGTTTACTTTAAGTCCTTAAGGAGCATGAAGTTGTGACTTAATTGCTGTCTCTGGAGTATTTCTTGGGAAGGCAGGTAGTTGTACAAAATAAGAGCAGTAATGGTTGTCTTAAATCAAATTATTTTAATGTATGGTGTGTGTGTGGTCAGTATCTCCATTAATTTTTGGTCTCATATTTGAGTTGCCCAGAAAAACCTCTGTGACTATTGCTGGGAGTGAGCCAAGAGGAACAATGGCTATTAGGAGTAGAAGCACATCTTCCACATAATTGCCATCATGTTTGAGGACCTCAGTTGTACTGCAAAGTTCATCTTTCTGCTTCTGTGCATTCTTTTGTTTTCACCACCTGGCTTTCAGCACTGTGCAGGAGTTGTACTGGGCTGAGGTTTTAGTTCAAGTCTCATCTTGAACACATACTCTTTTTCTTTTTTTTTGTGTTTGCTCAGACTAAAAACTTTGGTTACAAATCTCAGTGAACAAGTCCTTTGAGCTATGCCAATTGTTTCTGGAAACTAATTATTGTGTGTTTGTAAATGAACTTGGTAGAAAGAATGTTAAATATATCAGACTTGCAGCAACAAGTCTCCTGTCAAAGGAAAAATACTAACCTCTCCCTAGCTGATGAGATAGCAATGATTACAGCCACCAGCTGGTAGGAAGGTGAGGAACAGAGCAAACCAGGAACAGGAATAGGGTTGTGAGGATTATATAATAAGCTGCTTCAGATAGCAAAAAGTTTCTGAAAAGCAGAGACCATGATTGTTGTCCATACCACACACATGGTTGTGTGCTGCTGGTACTGTAAGCAAAGCTTTTCCCCCCTCTCCCCTTCCAGACTTGATAAAAGCTGAGTGGAACAGGAATTTGAATGCTGACTCAGAGGCATCAGCAGGTATTCTGTCCTGGTTGGTTAGATTCCTGCTTTTCCAGCTACAGCAGGATTTCTGCAAATGAAATTTCAAGCTCTCAGATGCATCCACTTGCCCAGAGGGGAATAATGGAATCCAGAATGTAACAATTCAAAACATTCCTGATTCCAGACCAATCCCCTGAGTCACTTAGTGCAAGGGACACAATTTAAGAGTGAGCTCAGTTCAAAACAAACCTGGAGTTCATTAACAATTTGTCCTGATTTAATCTCCCAATCCCTTTATTATTCCTTTCTGGGACTCTCTGAGGTGAAAGTTGTATCTTCTGCTGGAATAGTGCCCCATGTCAGTGAGGTGCAGCACAGCCCACCCGTGTCTGGCTGACAAACTCCAGGACTGCCATACAGAAAAGGAAGCTCAGGCTAAAAGCAGGGCATGGTCAAATGGATTGCCACGAGTCAGTTGAGCTCCTTGTGCCTCACCCTGTTTATCCATCAAAAGGGTCTAATAAACTATGAAGTGTATATTTTGAAATTAACCCACCCTTTCCCCCCCCCTGCATCTGTAACGTGCCACTTGAGGTGGTTCTTGTGTTAAACAGGTACTGTGCCAAGGTAACAGATGCTGAGACAGTGTCAGATATCTACAAAGTTCTCTCAGAGTCTGCCCTTGTAAGGGTATAGCTGATAGTGACTTCATCTCAGGTGTCAATGGCTGTACTGCATAATTAATTATAAAATTATATGCCAGAGAGAGAAACAGTAATGCTCTTTCTGTCTGTTAATGCCAATGAATGGATCTGTTTACTTTAAGGATCTATGTCACAGTTCAATTTTTTTAAAAATCTTTCCACTGGCTTATCATTTCACCCAGACTTTTCCGTTAATTAATTATGTGGTAATTAATCCTTGTTGCTGTTCATATATATCTCTTCCATCTGAGTAAATTCGTCTTGCCTAGGTGACTAAGAACAGAGGCATTCATGAACTTCTGGCTGGGCAAAAAGTGACCCCAACAAGCTAAACTATCCTTTTAGTCCTCTGGGTGTTGATCACTTCTGCTCCTGTGAAGTACACATACCTCTGTTTGGCAATAGGATACCTTTACCTTTACCTACATGCTGTGTATTTCTTTCAAGTGCATTGCCTTACACAACCTGTAAGCCTGGGGTGTTCTTAGTGTCAGTGAGAAGTGGGTGCTGGGGATGTGGCATGTCACCTCCCCTGTGCCAGGGGTTCCCTTCACAGACTCATCCACAGCATAAAAAACGGTGCAGTTCTCACTCCTGCCAGCACTGGATGTTCTCATCCAGGAGTTTAATGCCAGATTCCCATGTGTGTGGTTGCTGGTGAGCTGTGGTTTGCTGGTGCACTGTGACTCTGACACATGGGCAGCAAGTGACATTCCCTGTATGAGGCACTGCTGTGCCTGAGCTGTGAGTTTGGAGGCTGGGAGCTATTGTGATGGTTGGATTAGGGTGGCTTTCTTTACTAAGACCTCACCCTTCAGGGACAGTGAATGCCTTCTAGATTGTGAACATCATTTAGATACACTCCACGATTTTCTTGAATTGGGACAACAGCTAAAGTACAGAACCATTTCATTTACAAGCTACAAAATTGCCTGTTTTCCAGTTGTAACCTAAGGATGTAACTTAATCTTGAGACTCTCCAGCTGCACGGTAGCCATGAAAGCTCAAGTGAGAGCTTTCTTTTCAATACAGAGGGGAGGTGTATGTATTATTCATGATGCAAAACCTAAGGCAGTAAGCAGGTATTTGTGTTTTCATTCAGGTCAGTTATTTGTCTCTCAAAAAAAAAAAAAAAGCTAGCAAGTAATAGGTTGGGTTTTCCCCCCTCTGCTGATTACAGTTTATCCTCTTTCCTCATACCCTTCTTATCTTTTCTTAATTCTCTACAGAAATGCTTCACTGAACATGTCAGATGTTTGGTATTCTGGTGTTCTCTGCATGGGCTCACACACTTCAAGCAGTTGCTTTAGAAGACCTATGAATTGATTTACCAAATGTGAATAATCTTATCTTAAACTGTTCTGCTTTATTAAAAAGGAAGGCACGGGAATTGTCAAGAAAAGTTCTTGGTGAAAATTTGAGCGTGAATCATAAATTGCTTCTGAGGATATCTGAGTTCTGATTGTTTGAGTGCAAATGCTGCATAGTCAAATTTTGATCTGATTTAAAACCCAGGCAAGCCTTTGATGTGAGTGAGGTTATGCAAGGCTGGCTTTGCAAGCCTCTTACCATTTCCTCCTACGAATACAACCCAGACTCTCAGTCTCTTCACGATGAGCAAATGGTTTACTGGGAAATTGACTTGGTTTCACCAAGGTTTTCCCAAGTTGTGGTGTGTAAGTAAGGCAGAAATGAATATAAGGCATCAAAAGCAAGTTTTATGTATGAACCTGACAATAGCTGGCCTAGGAGCATGGCACTGGCAGAATGCCCAGTGCCTAGAAAATGTCTATAAATAATTTTGTTTCTTTGTTTAGCAGTGAGGTTAGGGGGATTCTCACAGTTTTGAGAAGCAAGGAAAATGGGTGCTTAACTTCTTATTTTGTCTGGCTAATGACAATTCCCAAACGGCACAGCTCATTATTAACTCTTGTTTCTTTAAGGTAAGAGATCTGGAGGCTGCTAAGGCTTTAATAAGCATGTCTGCAGATAATGGTATGTACTGCTTAGCTCAACTATTGCCTGTGCTTTTTGCAAAGCCTTTCATCTGCCAGAAGGGTGTCTGAGTCTTAGGCTCTTTTTGCTCATACTGACGTTGGTACAGAGGTTGCATAATTCAGTGGCGTCGCAGCATCCTGGTGTATGCAAGAGGAGAAACAGGTCTTTTATTCCTTTGTTACATGGGAGAATCTTCTCAGCATTGCCACCTGGGTAGTCCTGTTGTTGCAGGGGGCTGTCTTCAGTGTGGTGATTGAGTGTAATTAGCAGAATTACTTAAATATGTCCATGGTTCCATTTGGGATAGTTTAGGCAGAATGTTTAATAGTCCAGTGTGTTCTGTTGTTACAGTGGAGAACACCAGAAATTTGCATATGGCAGCAACTGTTTAAAAAATTAGAAGTTAAACACTGCAAGCAGGACCAGCCCATCATAAGCTTTCTGCCAAACCCAAACCTCACCTCTGGGCACTGCTTCTGTGTGTTAAGGCCCACAGTGCATGACACTGCATTTTCTTTCTTAAAGACCTCTCAGTCTGAAATAAGCTCTGACCAGCAGCTATGACAGCCATGAAAGGAAAAGTCAGTAAGAAATGTGGTGGAGATGCCTGAAGAGGAGAGGGGCTGCATGCAGGGAGAAGTGGTGCTTAGTTTGGCAGAACAGCTCAGCTAACTGTTGGTAATAGAATTTGTTCCTACCTTTTCCCCAGCAGGTGGATATTCCTTGACTTGCCAGGGCTTATACTGACAAGAGTGTGGTCAGTGCCATGAATCCAACTCCAATTTGTGCCACAACCTCTCATAGGGAAAGGTAGAACTGCTGTAAACTGCAAAAAGATTTGGAATTCTTTTACTTTTGTAGCTTCTGGACATGGCTCTTCCTGTAGATTTCCCATGACTCTCAGATGCTCTCATAAGAGAGCCTAAAGCCCTGGGAGCTGCTGATCACACTAGCCTGTAGCAGGGGCTAACAGTGGTAGAATTTGTGTGTGGTTTTCCTTGTAAAAAGAAGCAGAGCATGTTTTTAAGGAGCATATTTCCTTTCTGCCTCCCCTCAGTGCATACAGATGTTATTTTGGAGAAAACTGGATAGAAATTTTAGACTATGCTGTTTCCTAAAAGCCTTTTCTCAGTCTTGTGCATCTGTTGCATGTATACACTCTTGTAACTCAGAAGGGCTGTTCTTATAGGTTCCCTGATGAGATTTATTTTCTGGGACTTACTGGAAGCATTATAGGAGGGAACTTGTAGCTAGTGACCCAGCTACATTGTGTTTTTCTGTCTGGTTTTTATTATGCCTGTGGTTTTCACTAAATTTGCTTCAGCTGTGATTTATTTTAATCTTCTGCTCTGGTCTGGCATTTACAGTTTATGCTTGCATATTCCTTGCATTTTGAGTCTTCTTTCCTATTCTCTGAGTTGTGGGGTTTTGTTTTAGGTGACATTCAGGCCTGGGTCTTTCTCCTGAGAATATGGCACCAGTTATCCAGATCTCAGTCAGAGCCTGATTCCAAGTCAACTCAGAATCTCTTCCTGGACTCAGATCTTGCTGCCTTTCTCATTTACTGTTGCTTCCCTGAAACTGGGTCTTCTGGCTTTGAACAACAGTTCAATTACTGGTTTCACACAGATTTTACCATTTGATGATTGAAAGCTGAAGATAAATGGGGGGGATTAAATAAATTGAAAGGATTAACTAGAGTAAAGGCTGAAAACAACAAATACTTTGGGCTAAAACTGCCCCATAAATGCCAAAATGGCACAAGTGATGTGTCTGCCTTAATTCTCCTGTATTGCTGCTATATCTGAATGGCCACTGTGGAGTCTGTAAATCAGGAGTGTGGCTTTTACATGTTTCAGCTGAAAGGATGGCCCACCCTGAGCAGGGTGGAAATGGCTTGAGCTTCCATAGAGCAGCAAAAGGCTGGGTCAGTTGTGTTGACAAAAGAAATGCTTCTCTTTCAGGGAGCTGGAATTCCTACTCTGAAGGTGGAATTTCCACAGAAAATATTAAGGCAAAGCCTCAATTCTGTCCTCTCTGGGGACTTGGTAAAAAGATGGTAATTTCAGTTGGAATGTTTGGGAGTTTATTTAATGTAGTAAATAACAGTTGGGTGGCATTCAAATGCATCTGAAAAGATTTTTTTTTTTTTTTTTTTTACCAGATTCATTATGGGCAAGTTTTCAGCACAGACATTGTGGAATGAAATAGGAGCAAAAATTTTGTCTGTCTATTTGAGGTGGTTCTGTTGTTGGAGACAGATCAATGTGACTATTGCAGAGCCCAGGATGTCTTTCATTTTTTTGCTGTTCACTGTGTGTGTTTGGGGCTTCCATTTTGTCAGCACTGAGGGCTTTTTGTAGCTCTCAATCTGTGAGCTCAGCACTGTTGCCTACAAGACCTGTAGTCCAACATTGTGTATTGTTTGGGCAGGAACTTCTCATTTGATTACCATATGATTCACAGTCTTGCTGTGATACCAGCTTATGTCATATGTGTCCTGCTCCCACACCCACAGAGCTCACATAAATTATATTTATTTTGTTTCTTTTGTAGTAAAAAGGGTGGCTGGAAACCTCAATTGTGGAAAGCAAGTGTGGTCAGCTATGACAAGGTTTTCTGGCTTTGCTTCCTCTGTTCTTCCTTGCATGTATACACACAGAGCACAGCCTTGTCTTTCCATCCTAAGCTGGGATCTCATTATGCTATATTTCCAGTTTGTTGCCTCTCTTCCTCAGCTGCTAACACAAACCCAGTTATTAATACCAGCCTCATGCATATTCTGTTCCCTTCCTGTAGTCTTCTTTACAAATCTTGGGCAAAAGATGCCATTCCATCTGCCACTGCTTCAAAAGCAACCAGGTTGATGTTAACTGAGTGACTTAGCCTGACTGTTCCTTTAAACAGCCCTTGCTACTTTTGCATCCGAGCTTAACAATTTAATCCTCAGTTATTCCTGAGCAGCAGGGAAGGGGTAGTGTCTCAAGGAAGTGAAACATTAAGGTTGCCTGCCATGGCCTCTTATCTTGGGGCTTGAGCTTGTGCATATTGCCTGCTTGTTGCATAGGATCCTGCTTCTTATCTTCAGTGAGCCAGCTGGCAGGCATTTAGGGCAACTTTGAACTGAAGCTGTAGCCCTGGGGAGGGTATTGGTGCAAGTGGTGCAAGATACCCTGCCGGAGACTGTGAGGTTGTTACTGGGGGTGCTCTGGATCCATCCAGGATTGCTTGTGGCAGGTCCAAGGGGAGACTGACCTCTGTGTGACTATCAGGCATAAAGAAACCAACCCAGCATGGGCTACAGTCTGTCTCATAAACCAGAGAGCTGGGACCCAAAAGGAGATCCAGATTTAGACATTGGGTAATGGACTTCAGGACAGGGTTCAAGTACAGATAGATTTGCCTTACTAATGGGCCAGTGTGGATTCCCACTGAAATCTTACACTTCTCTTACTTCAAATGAAACTCCGTGTAATGATTTAAACCATTTAATTGTTTGCAAGTCTCTGTCCCTAAGCAGAAGAGCAGAGAAGTGAAGTGTTAGGCAGAAAACTGACTGGTAAACCACAGAAGCTGCAAGAAGAATTTAGTGTGTCAATAACCCTTCCCCTCTGTTTTCCATGAGGCTTCAATTTGATGCACACTAATGAGCAAAATACAGTGAGAGCTTTTCTTCTAGGAGGTTTTCCCCCCTGATTCTTTGGTAGCCTTAATACTTCACTTTGGCCCTCTAATTTGGTATCACCAAACCAACTGCCAGGTAGTTTTTTTTTTCCTTAAGAATCTTGAAGGGAACCACTCTCACCCCGGGGTTCATTTTTCAGAATATGTGGAGAAGAAACTCTTTCACTTCTAGTCACTGCCCTGGTAAGTCTGAATCATGCAACCCTGTACAGTTTAGTTGGTGCAAGACTTGGATTTTCTTTTCTGCCAGTACGAAGCAGATCATCCAATGAGGCTGATTTAAGCTTTGAGTTGAGTGGTATCAAGTGGAAATTGGTGCTGTGACACTTGCTTGGGAAATTGGCAGGTTAAAAGCAAAGCCTCCAAACAGAAGCAGTGAGAGATTGTCATTCCCTGTGCCAAACAGAGCAAGTTTGCACTTTCTTCTAAACGCCTGATGTGACAGAGAAACCATTAATTGTGAGAAGCTGCAAGAAGTCAGTTACAGTTTTGTAAGTAGTTCTGATTTTTCATGTTTTCACATAGACTCAATCTTTTTCTGCTATAGTAGAACAAGTGATCTTTAAAGTATTATTTTGGAGCACTGTAAACATAGGAATGACAGCAAGGGCTGCCCCCTTGCCACTCCCTCAGCCCTGGCTTCCCAGTGGTATGAGCCACAGCCAGTACCTTGGATGTTCAGTTGCTGTTGGTTGTTTTTCTTTCATGCAGATAACTATCCAGACTTTTTCCGTGGCAGGATAAGCTGCTTGCAAAGACAGGCTATAAAGCAAATTATTAAGAAAAGTTATTTTAGGCTAGTTTATCTGGTGGGATTTATGGGCATTCCAAAATCACTCTGCTTCCATAGTACAGAATGGGACAGATGATGTTGAATAATAAAATGAACAGGAATGTTTATTTTGTGAAAAATAGACTGTGCAGCAGCAACTGCATGCTAGTCAGTCAGGAAAATGTATGAATGCTGAAAAGAGATTAAAGAGGCATTAGGGTGAGCCACGATGTTATGCTTTTTAAAAGAGTGGGGAGGAGAAATCCATCCATTTCACAGTCTGGCTGTGGGCCTGCCAGCCCTTAGTCATGGCCTTGTGAAAGGGAGCAGAGAAACTGAACTGACCACTTACTTGCCTTTTATCTTTGGAAGGAGTTAGTTTGAAAGAAAGAAAAAATGGAATTCAGTCTCTCTGACATGATGAAATAAGCCGTTTTTCTTTGGCTATCATCTGAGAAAGGAAGGCTCTGCCTGTCACAAACTTGGATGCAATTCAGGCGTGCTGTGCTGGAGCCCCACAGGGGGATGGAGCAACATGTCCCAACAGGGGGGATGTCAGTAACATCAGCTGAAGCTGCTCAGAACCAGGCAGGGAATGTGGAAAGCTGCAAGGAAAGACATATCTTCCATTTAAAGGTGACAACTTAAGGCAAAAACAAAGTAATGTGGCACACAGATCCAGTAGGGATTGGTTCCACCCAAGAGGTGACAGGGGAGTGTGTGAGTGGAGCTCAGACATCTGAATAGCTGTTGGTACAGAGCAGTTGGGCTGCGGTGGGGAAAAGCCTTTTCCTCCACTAGGAAGTTAAATGGGTCACATGTTCCAGCTGGAAGCCATGTGGATCCATTACTCATTGCAGAATTATGGTAAATTGTCCTCTCTGGAGCCTCTGCCCTCTGAGCACCCACAGGAACCTGTTCTTCTGTGGGACACTGACTCTTACTTCATGCACCCCTGGCTTTCCTTCCAGGGTACTCATTTCCATCTCCCTCTTTTGCCTGGCTCATCTGGTGTTTGAAGCCATTATAAATCTAACACAGAAAAAAGTCTTTGGTCAGAGAGAATCTGTGCTGCTCAAATGAGCCTCACACATAAAGAATATATTCCATATCAAATATACATATTGAATATACAAATATGTTCTGAAAATGGCCATGTTATTCACCAGTTCCTAGGTGTGTGGAAAAGGAGGCATGGAATAAAATATCCTGAGGGTCCTTTGTTCAGGATCTAACTGGAGATACAGCCTGAGAAGTGTAGAGCCTTGTTTCTGTGTCTGTAACAACATCCCTCTGTAGTCTACCTTGTGACAGACCAAGCCTCATGCTGCAAGACTCAAAGTTTCAAACAAAGTGAAGCTTTGTGTAAAGCACAAAGTGAAGATAAGCTGTGTGTCTTTAAGTTTAACCACAACTGATTGATTTATTTTTTTTTCTTTCTTTCTAGTCAGACACTGGCAATAAGAAGAATTTCCTATGTGTGCTAACTGGTGATCTTAAAAGTCATTTGCCTGCTCCCACTGGCATGCCTGGGCTTGTCTTTCATCTCTGTTCAGTAATTTAAAAGCCCAGAAGAGCACAGATAGAGTTTAGCCTTATCTCATAATTTGCTGTAAAACAGATTCTTTGCTGAATAACTGGGTCTGAAAATATTTTCTATCAGTAGAAAAGGATTGCATTTTCACTGGGGTAGAGATGCTGCCACAAACGTAGAGGGAGGGCTCAGCCTGTGTAGACATTCATGGTGGATCTGGAGAGAACACTTCTGGGGCTCTTCCTTTGCTCTCTTGTGGTCTGTGTAGGTTGAGAAGTGGTATTTTTATTATGGATACCAGAAATCTGTAATTGCAGCAACACCTAACTCTTGCTACACAATAAGCACAAAAAATCAGGTTAATACTTGTATTGAAAAAGCTGCTAACTTTGTCATGGGCTGTGTGTTTGCTGTTTGAGGTATGCTGGGTTTGCCCTTCCCCCAAGAATACTGTGGAGGAGAAACAGAATTATGAAGCAGCCTTGCTTTGAGGCTGCTATTTAGTAGTATGTTTTATAGAGAGTACTATGTTTTATATAAAGCAGTAAGCTGATGTTTGGTGGCTGTTCATCTCAGTGGATCATGAATTAAGTGTTCACGATAGGATCTTGTCCCTCTCTGAAGACTGAGGGCTTTTTGTCTGCTTTTCTGCTTCCTTCCTCTGAATCTCAGAGCTTTTTCCAAGGATCTCTGAGGCATCATAAGTGGGAAGCAGTATTGTTAACTGTTTAACAGATGAGAAAACTGAGGGAAATGCTGCAGTCACATGATTTAGTAGCAGGCTGGAATAAATTCAATATTTCTGCTGCTGGGTCCCATGAGCTATGTACTAAACCTACTGTTGCCTTTACAGCCTACTAAGTCTTTTCCCACCATAACCTCTGTTTCAGCACAGTCTTATGATTTGTAATGCTGCCTCAAAATAGTTCTCCTTTTCTTCTGAGAATAGAGAAGTTTTTCTTCAAAATACCTCCCCTCCCCCAGATTTTTATTTTTAATCATCCCCTGCTGAAAAACTCCACATCAATCTGATCTCAGCTTGTCCTTCCAGCAGGAGAAGAGGGGTTTGCATTGGCCCCTCCAGAGCAGGGAATGTCAGCGCCTCTCTGGGTTATTTAAGATACATCCACGATGTAATAAATCTGATGTTGTCATTCTAATGGTACAATAACTTGGAAATGAAAGAAGTCAGCTGGGGGAATGTGTGTGCACTGGAAAAATCATCCAAACTACAGTGCTGGAGCAGGGCTTTGGATATTGTTGTGGAAAAATCTTGGAAGCTGTTAGTCTGGTGCACAGAAGCAATGAAGCAAAACAGTGACGTTTGTTTAGCAGAGGGAGAGAGTGTGAGAGGTGTCAGACTTAATGCATCCAGTCCTTGTAGACTCTTTATTGATTGCTCTTTTTTTTGTGGTGGTACAGATCTTGTTGGCATTGTTCCTTAGGAGAAAGTGAACATCAAGAAAACAAGCCAGAGGGTAACTAAACTACTACTGAAATAGACTCTAGCACCAAAATTTTCTGTTGTTGGACATCCCAGCTGAAGAGATGGAATAGATTATATCCATATGCAAATGTCTTGAGTTTTTAGGGTGTCAACCAAGCACCATGTTGTATATCCCATAAAACCACTCACTGGAGATGTATTTTACCTGGAGACTGCGTAGGTGCCCTGTATTCACCAGTAACTATGCAAGCAGGAAAAGAATTATCTACATCCACTTTTCTCTTCTCCCACCCTTTTCCCTGGAGTATGTGTGACTTCCAGAGCACTGCATTTCCTGCTCCACCTAAGTCCTGGGGAATGATGCTGGGTAAGGACTTTGATGCCCCTGCCTACTTTTCTCAGCTGAAAAACTAAGGTGGTGATATTGATCTTCCCTTTGTAGAGGAGGTGGGGGAGCTGAAGAAAGGGGTTATGGTAGTAATTGTTTAAAATTTAAAACTGCTTAAAAAGGAGGAAGGGCTAAGGTTGTTTCACATAAATAAATCAATGTTCCTCCAAAGAGTGGTTAGGTCCATTTCCTACAGCCCAGAAGAATGGGTATGAGGAATTCTTCATTTGTTTTTTCAGTCTTTTAGATGAGAAGAGATCCAGAGATCTCTCCCTTCCTAAGAAATGCAGAGTTGAAAGCTGTTCCCAAAGTTCCCATTAGACCCAAACCTCAGAACTTTAACCATGTTTGAAAAAGGAATTGACAAGGGTGTCTTCAGTGAAGCCTCATTCTAAACCAAAATCTGACAAATATTCTCTGTATCATGGGCCTTTCATTATAGTTTGAAATCGGGTCCTCAGGTTTCAGATAATGTGCAGGTGTAGGTAGAAAACCCCTCAACATTCTCAGTCCTGGGTGGGAAGAAGAGTAACATTAATCTACCTAAAGGGTACTTCTTTCCATTATAAAATGCAATAAGCAGTGTTGGGATTAAAACCTTCTGCAACAAATACACTTCACTTGTATTAATGGAGAAGACATATGGCAGCAGAAATCAGAAACAACATAACCTCTGTGAGGTTATGGATGGATGACCTTTGTTTGCCCTGTAAAATTTCTTGCATTCTGCTTTTCATTAGCTATTTGCCTATGAGATTTATATACTGTATAGATTTAAAAAATATATATATATATGGACTCTGGTACAATTTAGAACTAACAGAGACTTTAGGGATGATGTGATCAAGCTTCGAAAAGCTGAAGTCTGTTTTTGATGCAAGACTGTTCCTGCTCAGGTCAATGCATGAGGTCACTGAAATGCAGTCACTGAAGACTCAACAGTTTCTGTAATTATGGCTGAAATGCTCTGTCACTCATATTTAGGAGTTACATTCTTTCATTTGGGGATGTCCTTGGTATTCATGGGGGTATCAGAAGGGAGGAAACTTGCTGATAACTTGGAAGGAGCTTCATCTTCATCCTGTGCTGATATTTAATGATTTAATGAAAAGTTTAGCTCAGATACTGGCTGCTGTTGGTTCAGTGTTGTATCCTGGAACTTCCTCAAGACCAAGAGGATTAAGAGATTATTTAATTTTTTTCCTAGGATGTTAGCTCTGGTGGGAGATTAATGAGAGATTACTGGAGCAGTTTAAGAGGATTCACTATTGTAAGAGCTGAATATGCAGAAGCTGAACCTCTTTTCAGGTTGTCTTTCATCAGAATGCTCCAGTGTATAGGGTGGGGAGAGATGAAGAATGTACAAAAAGCCTTTAAATAAGAAAAATCCTTTTTATACATGCCTAAAGATTATGATAGAGTTCATAGACGATAAAGAAATCTTAAAGAAAAAAATATTGCACAGAGGGGGTTGAAAAGTTTGATGGAAACCTGTGTTCCCATGTCCTGACATTTGCACTACACCATGGAGTAAAAGCTGCTTGTGTGAGAGCAGAGAATTTCCTACCTCCTTTTCCTCAGTCGCAGCAGTTTTGGTTTCTTTTCTGTCATGTAACAGGAAAGCTTGTACTTCCACAGCTTTTATCCAGAATTGCAACACGTTTCAAGAGGAGCAATTAGTCCACTCATCTGTGTGAGTAATGTCAGGGATACTCTGAGAACACATTCTCCCCAACTACCCTGTAAGAGCAGCCTTCAGGGCTGAATATGGCAGCAGTCAGAAAGCCCACAGCAACACTTTACTCAACAGTTGAGGCCAGGGAATAAAGAAAATTTTAAACTACATGTGTCACAAGTGAGTTAAAGCAGTTGGAACAACACTGTTCTTGTTCAACTGTTTCAGGATGTTTCAAAGTCACCACATTAGTAAATGAATTAATTGTTCAAAACTGGGAAACAGCAGCCTGTGGGTTATGTCTAATTCTGTAGCATTTGTTTCTTCAGCAGGCATGGCCAGGCTGAGTCACAAGCATGATTCTCACTTCTGTGAATCCTCTGTCTGCACAATTGCAGAAAAGTTTTGACTTTCATTTGAAAATGATGATAGAAGAACCTTCAGGTTATGTTCTCAAGGACTGAAACACTACAGGAGCACCTGCCTAGCTGAAGTGATTGCTCTCTCCTGAGG
Organism: Heliangelus exortis; assembly: GCF_036169615.1. Lineage (NCBI taxonomy): Eukaryota > Metazoa > Chordata > Aves > Apodiformes > Trochilidae > Heliangelus > Heliangelus exortis. The sequence goes on from NC_092439.1 coordinate 1,973,663, forward strand.
TTTTTAGGGCAATGCTAAGACCCTCAGAAAATGGTCAACACACTTTGGTGGTGATGATGGACTGGCTGAAAGTGGCAGCCAAACCTCCTGTCCCTTCCACAGGTGAGCTGGCTGGCCCAGCACAAGTACTGTGCCATGGCCACAGCCTCCTTCTTGCTTCCCACCCCTCTGTGACCATTTTTTGTGGGAAAGAAGAGAAGAGGAATCCTGAGGAAGCTGGGGAGCTGTGGCACTGGGAAGTGCTTTGGACTTGCCAAATGCACAAGTCCAGCCCTGACTTCTCAGCATTCCTCAGAGCAGTTCATACAAACCAGCTGAACATTTTGTATGTCTGCAGGATAGTAGTTTTTCTTAATGGGTAGGGCAGCATTGCTGTGTGTGGGCAGCCACTGGTTTTTGTTTTCTTTTTACCCCCAGCAGTGACTGCATTTCCTTCTTCCAGGAAGCACTGCCTATGAACTCAAGCCATTTAGTGGATAAGAAAATTCTCTTAGATACCTCAAGATAAAAGGCATCCATAACACTCCTTCAGAATTAATGATGTCATGCCAGCTCCATCAGAGAGTTTATGAGTCTTGGCTTCCTAGACTCTCATAAAATAGGTAATTTATCAGTTGTGCTAAATGAGAGAAAGCCCCCTCCAGCTGAAGTCAGGAACGTGCACACTTTGATTGCATTGGGAGGGGAAGAGAATGTTGTGAGATGAGCTGTCATATTGTACCTTGATCAGTGCTGTTTTTCATTTTGGGGTGAAATTGGCCAAATACTGAAAAAAGCATTCATTAATTATGATCTGTAAAATACTGACCTTTTTGCATGTGTTGTGCTTTCCTTTTTTTATAAGTCCAGCACCAGACAGAGTTCCTTGGCACACTGGTGCTATACTTAGAGCCACTGGTGCTGGTGACTTAGGGCTTTTGGGTTGGAGCTACCTTGCATTATTCCATCTTTAAGCATGAACAAAGAAAGCTCACATCTGAGAACAGCAAATTCTAGAAGCATTAGTTAGAGGTGTGCACTGCTCTAAAAATCTTAAAATGTTTGAAAAACAACCACTTCCCCCTCCCCTCACCTCCCTCACCCACCCCCCCCAAAAAACCAACCAGTCAACCAAAAAGCTTAACCCATGGTCTTTAAAGCTAAGGAGAGAACCCAGACCTCCTGTAAAACCATTTCTGCCTGCCTGTTGTACCAAACAACTTGCTAATTTGAGAGTAATACTGTTCCAATTCTCAGGCTATCTAGGCTGATGTAATATTTTTGGCCACAATCAGGTAGATCATAATAAATTTTCTGGAACCATTTCTACTTCTCTGTTTCTTTTCTTATAAACAACTTTTTCCACTTGGCAAATTCAATTTGTCTCAGAATGCCAAATCTGTGGACAAGTTTTCTACTAATTTTGAATAGTAAGTCTTTTGTTGTTTTCTCTAAAAGCAGAAGAGATGAATTCAAGGGATCCTACTTAATTTATGATTTTCAGTATTTTAGCAGTTTCTGTTATTTCTACAAGACTGGGTGGCCATAGAAGCATTTGATTTTGTTGCAGTTTAAGCTGAACTGAATTCAGTCTCATCCATCCCCTTTTGCCCTCCAACATGTTTCCATTGCCCTTTTTATGCCTGCACTTGTATTTGTATGTTTATGTGACCAAAGTTAAACCTCCTGAGATGGGTGCAAAAAAGAGAGACAGACATCCCTCTTTTTCCTGAAGCATCTGATGATACAAATGCCAATTCTTACAGAAGCAGAGGCCAGGAACTCAGGATAAAAGCAGAGAGGCAGGAGTGCAGCTGCTCTAGTATTGGAGGTAGTTCAGTGGAAGTTTAAAAGAATGTGGGTGGTAATGGCAGTGCCAAGTCTTCAACTCCTTTTTAATGCCTTAGGTCTTTTTGAGATATTGCCTCTTATCTGTGTCAGTCTGCAAGGGATGGGGAGTGTGGAGACATGGTTGCAATCTGGCCTGAAGCAGGTTATTAGGATGATGTTTCATCAGGTCAGCTCTTTAGAGAAGTTGAGAGGTGATTAATTTTTTTCTGGAGACTAACAGGTTAGACAAGTGCCAGTCACCTGGGGGGCATTCAAGAATCCTGTGCACTGCAGACCCACAGCAACCCATGAGAACAGTCAAGGGAAAAAAAAAAAGCTCATTTTTGCTCACTCAAGTGTCCAGGCACCTCATCCAAGACAATACCACAGGGGCTCATCTTGCAACATAAACACAGGAGCCTCATTGCTCTTTTCTTTTTTTGACAGTTTTGAACAAGTAATACACAACTCCTGTACATCTGGGAAGTGAGAATAGCAGAGGCTGTGATAGCAGCAGGACTTTGATATATTTCCTGCTCTCAAAAGCTGCAGCTTTTGCCACCTGTGAGTGACACAATGAATTGTTAAATGCTATATAATACATCTCTAGCTAATGCATATGGCCAAAGCTGAGAGGTTTGGGCTTGACTCCCACTGAATTTTTCTCTGTGCACACCAGGTTTTTTTGCTATCTTCTGGTTTTGTTGAAAAAAACCAAATCTGTATTTGCCAGATTTGATCAAGACATATGCTTTTTTTGTTTTTTTCTGCTGGCTTAGTGTAGATTTATACTCTAACAACATCACCAGGTACTGAGAAAGCTTTTCCAGTCCTTGTCTAGGTAAGAACTATCTGTGAGCTGCTGGTTTACTGGTAAAAATGGGATTATAGGGAGAAACTTGAATGCGTGGAAGAAAACTCCTATATTCTGGACATAGTTTGGTGGCTTCTGTAGTGACATTTCTCAAGGTGAGATGAAGGAGACAGAATGCTTACACCTGAGTGAGACACCCAGCAAAATACAAACAGAGTAATAGTGCAGCTGGAGCTCAGGATTCCTACTGGCTTTACAGAGATTGCACATTAGTTGCTGTCAGCATGGAGACCCCTTGACATTATTAGGTCAAAAAAGGTGCTAATCCATCACAGAAAATGGCTCAGCACTTGATTTATATTCATTTATCTTTGCTCTGCACAAATGCTTTGTTCCTTATCCCTCTTTGAATCAGGCCAGCCTAATATATTGGCATCTCAATCATCATTTGGCTCCTACTGAGATGAAGAAGCAGTGGTTGGGCCTGCAGGGCCATAACAGTAAATCAGTGATTTATTAGCAAGAACAGGGCAGGAAGGTGAAGAGGATCTTGAGGAAATTAGGTAGTTAGGAGACTGTAGCATTTTTCTGCTCATGTTTGATTATTCTGCTGTGAAGAACTGCACAACAAAACCAGAGGTTCCATCAGTGTTGAGAAGAGGCATCTCCAGCTCTGCTGGATCACCCTTTGTTTATTCTGCCACTTTTCAGGGACCAAGGTGAGGCAAACAGAGGCAAATTATATAGGATGTTAAAGGATATGGAGCATTAAAAGTTCCTGAAAATTTTTAGGAAAAACAAAGTATTTCCTAGAAAAGGAAGCAGATGTATCTTTTATTTATTGGACTGCTTTCCAGTGTTCTCCCATTCTTTCACTAATTCCTTCATCAGGGAATGTTTGGGGTTTTTTCCTGCTCCTTTCTCACCATCCTTCATGTAGCTATTTCCAGCCCTTCCGAGTCTCCTGTGTACTTCTTTCCCTTTTCTGTTATTGTTGTATTTCTTTGGGGGGAAAAGATTGGTCTAAAGTACCATATCAACTCCAAATAACTCTGTGTTGTGGAGCATCTGGCTCTCAGCTCTGAGTGATGTGTTCTATCTCCTCTTCCAATCTTTCCTCCTCTCTGTGCTTTGAAATTCCCTACACAGAACTGCCATGCAGTCTGGTTTTAGCCTTTACCAGCTTGTCCTGACTTAACAGAATATTCTTTTATTCAAACTGTTGCTTCAACAGTTTAGTGGAAGGAGCAGAATGCCATTTGAAGAAAAAATTACTCTTAAGATAGTTGAGCCTCTCCAAATCTGCATCTGCCATCATTCTGACTTTTGCTTTCTTCCGTGACAAATTTCAAAAGCCTTCTAAGATATTTTTTCTTGGCAATAGTCAAAGCTATTAGTGTTACAGAGCTACAGTGCTTGCATACAAACAGCTGGATCCAGAAAGTGATTACTTATGTGGTATGAGATTATTTATGTGGTATGGACCTTTGCTTTTCAAGTACTTCCATGCTGTGCATCTCTGCTGCACAGCAGTAGAGATTTTGCATGTTGCCATAAGAGAGAAAATCACAATATAGAGCAATATAGTCTGGGTTCAGCAGGGAACCAAGAAAATATCAAATACCAATTTTTTTCCCATAGCATAATGCCTAAAGAAGTCTTATGGACAGAGGTATGATTTATTAAAAAACATATAGTTTTTCCAGCTTTGCTGGTTTTTTTATCAATGAAAAGATCTTCATCTGAGAGCCACTTTTCTGTTGTTTTCCTGAGAAATGCAGGCAGGTTCCATGTAATCTTAATTTTGACCACCAGTGTGTGAGATGCTGCCATGGGAAGATTCTCACATTCAGGAGCAGGCTTGTTCATTGCTGGAAATGTGGGAGAAGAATGCAAGATGATAATAGCTGCTGATTTCTCATTTGCAGTCACTTTATGTCCTTCCTTGGGTCATCTTCTCTTACAAGCAGGTTGCTGTTTGGTGCCTGCTTGTGACCTTGGGCAGGTTATTTCAGCACAGCATCATTCAAGCTTACTTGGAAGATAATTGGCTTCCAGATTTTGAAAGGTGTTTAGAAGAATGGGCCACACAGCTGCAGACAGGAGGCACTCCAGAGTTTGTTACCTCAGGTCCTGCAGAATTTGCCAGAAGTGATGGGTTCAGGACTGAGCTGCTCTTCTGGCAAAAAGGCCAAGAAATTCCACTTTCATTTGCAGTTAGCAGCAAGTTCCATAATGTTCGAAGAAAATTATATTGGTTATCTTTCTGGAAGAAGTAGTGGTAATAAAATCATGATGTTATTTTTGCTTATTATCTGTGGGAACAACTGTTTTGGTATTTGGAGCACAGGCTGCACTCTGACCAAAGCTGTTCTGTTCCTGTGTGCTCATTCTCTGACCTCTGTGGTGTTACACTGTCAGTGTCCCTGTTTGCACACTATTGTAAAGCAATAAATACTTTCCTTTTTAATTCTGCCATAAGGCAATTTTTCCTGTTTTTTCATCATCTCACCTGGAGGAGGTCACCTCTACAAGTAATTATTTTCCAAGTGTCAAGAAAATAATTGCTTGCAATGACAGGGTGTAATTGGACACTCACATACAAGAGAGCTTTAAGATAGCACACCAACAAAATCCATTTGGTGAATGAATTGAATCCATTACAGATATGGTGCATGGGTGTAATAAAGATAGCAAAATGTATTCTTCTAGTTAAAAAAAAATAAATACAAGATTGAGGTCTCTAATTTTCATCCTCTACACAGAGGCCATGTTAAAAAAGTGAAACATGTGGTAGTGTTTCCAGATTCTTCAAAGAACCATGCCCATTCAGTCAGAGCACTGTAAAACATTGCTGCTTTTTATGCTTATGCAAAAAAGATGCTGTACTAGAATAAAAAAATCTGTTTTGGTTTTTTCTTAGCTATTTAGAGTTACAAAACAATGCTGGGGATCCATTAATCTGAGTAGTTTCCTGACCAAGTGTTTAGATCTTAATGTAAATGTCTATAAATAATATAGTGGCAACAGCATTCTTTTGAAAAGAAAATTCAAAGAGGTACTGTTTGAAAAGGGAATACTTGCTTAAGGCAGTTATATTTAGGGCTCTAATGGAAGTGTACAAGTTATGCTTTTTATACAAACTATAAATGGCTACAACCAAGAGACTTTGAAATGCATTTGGCACTTGTGCAATGTGAAAGACAGGCCAGAGCCTTGTACTGGAGTTGTTGGTTTTGTGTTGGGTTTTTTTGTTTTTTTTTCCTGCTAGCTTTTCCAATATTGCCAAATTCTTGTAGTATTGCTGCCCCTAAAGGATTTTCCCAAAATAGATACTTTATCAGCTCTGGTTTGTAACTGCTGTTGAGCCTTAAAACCCTGAATCCTGCAAACAAGCATGATGATGATGAGTAGGAGGCAGGAGGAACAGAAAGAATATTGCAAATACCAAGGTAGATATTAAAATAGGTTCTAAAAACAAGAGAGAAGTAGCAGAAATCGTGGAAGAAAATCAAGCATGAAAGTAGGTGGTATGAAATGGTCTTTTAGTACCACACAGGGTGTGAGAAATAGGCTATGTTACAAAGATAGAGGCAAAATTCAGCAGTTGGTGAGTAAGTGGAATTCCTCAACTCCACTTCTGAGTCTCTAAACAATTGGTCATTGTTGACAAGATCTCCAGGATGCTTTGATGTGAGGAAGCAGAAAGTTGCACAATACTGTCATTAGTAAGAAATTAATTTGCTGTATTGTGGAGAAAATACCTGCCAAATACTTCCAAGTTTGTGTTTGAGGAAATAAAAATTAAGGCAGAAATAGCTTATTTTCTGAGATTGAATTGTTGCTGGTCATCAGCACAGTCACAGTACATGGAGATTGTAAACCTTGTCCCATGGTGAATGTCAGACACTGACAGAGTCATCTGTATGGTGGAGTTTGTGTTTATACTTGTCCCAAAATCTTGAGCTCACTAAATCTAATATAATGCTCCGGGCAGTTTTGGGCAAAAAATGACAAAACTTGTGATTCATGAACTACTCCTGCATGTAGATACTGGTGTGAGCAATTTATTGTCACTACACTGACACCAGCAGTGGAGGTTAAGCTCCAGGTAATCAAACCTACACCATACTGTCTTTTTTCTTGTAAACTACCAGAGACAAACCCCACCTGAACTTTTGTGTCATCTGGCCAATGACTCAAAACCTGAATTATTTTTGTCTGCTGGCATGGCAATGCATGTGATCATGCTAGTGAGACTCCAAGCCTTGCCCTGGTGAGCTCATTTTTATGGTCCTAGAACTTGTGTTTCACTAAGATAAAATTTCAATCTCATATTGAGTGACAGATGCATATTTTACCCTGATAAAATCAAAACCGTGCAGCTGTGCATCAGAGGGTTGGTGTTGCTGACAGCTAATGGAGACAACCCTTGAATCATCTAAAGACCAGACTCTACTGCTGAGTTCTTATTTCCTCATGGCTTTTTTTCAAAGTAAACCTAAAATAAACAGCTCTTACATTACTCTGATGTTTTAAGTCATTCACTGATTTAATTGAAGTCTTGATGTTTATTATTAGGTGACCACAGTTTCTAAAATTCTGTTTTAATGGCATGTTTAGTACAGCCAGGAGAGTCTAACCAGGGGGGATTTTATCAGGCCAAGGACTCACCTGTATAAAGGGGTTGATGGGCAGAGTGAGCTCCTTCAAAAGATTGCTCTGGAATAGCTGGGAAGGGACTGCATGGAATTATTCTGGAGTACTGCCCTGGTCAGAGTCTCCATTCTGACATTCCCTAAGAAAAGGAACTGGGAGTGACAGAGGATATAAATTTACTGTCCTCCTTGTGTTTGGCAAGCATAGAGATCATGGGATGTATAAATAGAAGAATTGAACACAAGGAAAGAGAGGTCATTATGGCATGTACAAAGGGCTCAGTCAGACCACATCTGGAGAACTGGGCATGATTCAAAGACCAGATTTCAGGAAGGACAGTGAATAATAAGGGATGGATTAGAAGAGGGTATTGTAGAGGGTATGAGGCCTCTAGCTGGCCCCTGCAGTTGCTGCAGTCCCACTGGTTACTCCAAATGAAGCTGTTTTTATTCTAAAGCACCTAGACTGGAGTCTTCTGAGGAATTCCAAGAGAATGGGGAAAGTGATATAAACCCCTTTCCTTGAGCTTTCTAATCCCCACAGTAATGCTACTAAAGGACTTCAGATTTCTGGAGTTACCATGCATTGCCTCTTGTATCTCTCTTTTTTAAAAGGTTTGTTTTTCAGCGTTCATGTATTGTTTCATATATATATATATATATTGTTTCTTCTTTATAATTTATTGTGGTATTTGTGCTACATTTGTTAGAATAACTGTACCAATATTGTACCCGTATCAGAATCTCTATCAGGCTTAAATCAAATTTGCCTCTTAATCCTCTCAGTTGGGTAAATCTTCTCTTCTTGTATCAGAAGCTTCACTGAGGTGGAATTGCCAACGTTGTGTCCTATATTCACACAGCAAGGAAACGGGGACACTGTTGAGGAGGAGCATACAGAAGGTTGTGTTACAGCTCCATGGCCTTGCAGGAGCTGTGAGCTCTACTGGTTTTGGACCAGGAGATGCTGCAGTGAACTGCAGCCCAGAAAAAGGGTAGTGGATTTTGAGAGTGCTTTAAAACTCACTTTTAATACTTAAGTCAAGCAATGCCTACGGACACTGAGAGCTACATAAAGGACCAGACTGCATGTTTTAAGGCAATACATCTCTGATAACATTCCTGAAGGTCCAGGCAAACTGCATTTTGTTCATTTGAAGGAGATGTTATCTCTATGAGCACCTGGACCAAGCCTGGGGAACCCATGTCAGGACTGTGTGAATTGGACAGATCTGTCCCAGAGTGTTGGATTAGGGCAGCAGCTCTTCAGAGGAGAGATTCAGTTGGGCACTTCCAGAAGATCTGAAGATCTTTTCTCTTTCCTTGAAGCTCCTCCCTCTTCTGCTTTTCCATCTGTGTTCAATTACAGAATTACCATTTAACAAGGATGCAGATACAAGCAACTGTGTTTGATTTTTCTTACTGCTGACAAAGACAAACTGAGAGAGATGCCTGCCTGCTTTACAGCAAAGGCCACATTATTTTCCTATATGTTAGCAATTATCTGCATTGTTTCTTGATCACAAGTCTTTCTCACAATCTATAACATGACTGTAGTTAATTACAGAGCCTGGTGTGTTTAGATTTGAGTGAATTCTATCAGGAACACTTTGGTTGCCTTTTTTTTTTTGAGAGATGGGGAGTGTTTGTTTATATTCTGTCAGAATGATCCTTTCTCATTTCATAAAATAAAGGAGAGTTGAGCTTTCCTAGCAGTGGTAGGTCAGCAAAAGGAAAACAGAGTCCCAAGAACTGGCATTAATTCTAGATGGTGCCTTCTACTCTGAATTGACTGGCAAGAGGGAGCTGCTGCATGGCATTGTGTTGCTTGGTAAAATGGGAAACAAAAAAACAAGGACAGCCTTTAATGCTTCTTGCCTTGAAGAATTACAGGAACTTGTGCAAGGTGACAAGTAGTTTGATCTCGTGGCCAAATTCCAGAATTCCAAAGGGGAAACTGCAATTGCAGTTGATGCAGTTTTTACCAGGTCCATTGAAATCAGAGGGGTTTGGCTGTTCACTGCAGCATAGCCAGGTCATCACCATCTGCCTTCAGGATCACAGTGCACAGGGATCAGCTATCATTCTCACCTTGAAAAATGTTTCTTATGGAATTTATCACATGCCAAAAATTACAAAAATATGCTGATACTGGACACCCAGACCATTTTTTCTAATTCGCTTTCCTAGTACATTTTTGTAGCATACTCACAACATTCTGATTTCACATATGTGGCTTTTTGTGGTGGTATTAAGGGCTTTTAGAAGCAATTGCTAATGTATAGACACTACCCTGAATTTTTTGAGGACTTTCTGGTTGGTTTAGCCAAATGAATACTTGTGTTCTGTTGTGCTCATTTGCATTATTGTAATGAGCAGTAATGATCGGGGGTTTTTTTAGGTGCCAGGCAAATAATAAAATGCACAGACAGTCCTTACCCAGCCCCTGCTTTAATTCTGGCCAAAGATAGAAATCAATATACAGTATATTGTCTCACAGACTTTACTAGGCTTATTAAAAAAAAAACCAAAAAAGCATTTTTTCCATATCAGTGGTTTGCAGTCTATACCTCAGTCCTAATTCTATTCCTTTGCATAACCTGTCATGAAGACAGCCATTGCATTTCTGAAATAAGGGAGTTAGTACCCTGGGCAATTTCCATGAGGAATCCCAGACAAGCAGAATTGGAGTAATTTCCAGACAAGTCTCCTTGGCCCTTTGCCACTCGTGAGTGGCCCCATCTTAACCTCCAGACATCATGTAAGTGTTTGAAAGTCATCAGATGGCTGTTGAATTAATCTCTAAGAAGTTGTCTCCTGACATGAAGGATTTAGATTAAAGTAGAGAAAGCACAGAAAAAATCACTACAGAGAGGTAAAAATGATGGCTAATCCTTTTTCATGAATATAACATGCAAACAGGATGAAGTCTGTAGATAACATGGATACTTCAAAAATTATTTGAAATAAGCATTTTAAACACTCAAAGGAAAATTCAGGTAGAAGTCTGTGTTTGCTTGTCTTGAAATCAAAGAAGCAGAACTCTATGCCAGACATCTCATATACATCTCAAATAAACAATGTTAGAAAGGTTGGAGCTGATGATCCTTGAGGTCCCTTCCAACATGACATTCTGTGATTCAGGCTCTGAATTACCATGGGACATTCAGGGATAGACCCAAGGTTCCTTCCAAAATTTACCTTGCCCTGAGGACTGGGCTGATGGCCCAGCTTGGGGAAACCACACAGAGTTTTGCACAGCCCTGGCTCCTGGGAGCAACTACCCCTGGCCAGAGCTCCCAGCAGAACTGCTTCACCTCTTAAAGCAGAAAGATGTCCAAAAGTGTGAGCAGACTTTTCCCTGGGCTTAGCTCAGGCTGTGGAAACATTTCTAGTTGCTATTAAAAAGCATGAAATTACAGACAACAATTTCAAGATCTTTAGGCAAGCAGAATAATCTGCGTTTAAGGAATTGCTTACCTGGAATTTCACCCAATCGTGACTACTTTTAAGATCATTGGCAGCAAGGGCCCATGAACAGGTTTCATTTATTAACTGAGGTAGGATAAACATGCTTTTATTCCCAGCTGCTGTTTCAAAGGCTCTGGAAGCATCAGAAGCAAATTGCTAGTCACCCATGCCTTAATCACAGTCCTACAAAGATGCTTTCAATTGGGCTGCTACAGGGTGTTGCTTTATGCCATTTGAGAGAGGTGACAACTTAGCTCCTCGTGCTCTTGAGGTTTGATTTAAGCCACTCTCAAATTAATAGACCCTCACTAACTTCACCTGGGTTTGGATCCCATATTTAAAATCTTGGCTAATGGAAAAAAAAAAAAAAAAAAAGTGACCAGAATGCCAGGATACAGCCAAGGCTGTGTAGGAAACACAATGTAGCCCACATCAGAGAAAGTATTGTAAGAAGAGTGGTGTGCATGCCTGCATGGTTCATTCCTGCACAGTAATTCCGTGCTGTTTCACATTGTTCTGTGGGGAAAACACATTCCTGAACCTCAAGGGCTAAATTTACAGTTTTAGCCTGGTTTCAAACAGAGAGTGTTTTGACATGAATTGATTGATTTCAGTTAGTTTTGCTTATTTAGCCAGCCATGATTAAAACCAGTGTTGCCACAAATATAAAAAGGAAGGTGAATAGAAACTGCCTTTATGGTTTAAACCAGTAGAACACCTTTTGACTGCAAACTTCTTGATTCAGGTAGTAGGAGAGCAGGTTCCACCACTGGGGGTACAAGTAGTCACCACAGTGCAGTTGTCTGTCATCAGACAAGATGTTTTTAATTGGTATTAAAGGTTAAGTCATTTTCCTAATTATAAAACCAGAGGGCAAAGCTTGCCTGCAGATGTCCTTGTGCCTGAGCTTCTGCTCTGAAGACCAAAGGTGATGCTTTTCCAGTTACTGGAAACATATTGAAGAGGGAATCATGATTAGCATGCTGCAAGGCATAGTAACTCTGGGGTAGCTTTCTACTTTGCTGCCCATTCTGTCACTGCTCTCCATCTGTCTCAAGAGCAGTGTTGAGAGGTGTTTTTTTCTCATTCCCAGGCCTGCTCATACCTACTGAGACCTGCCAGACACAGGGAGCTTTTCTGAAATCTTATGTAATGAGGGCCTGAATCACACCCAGTTGCCATCCCAGGATAAAAATCCCCAGTGGCATCATCTGGCTTTGGCACGTGGCCAGAGTCTCAGTAACTTCCTTATTTCCCTCCTGTACATCAGGGATATTCCTCAGCTGTACCAAAGCAGATGAGAACATAAATCTTGTCTGCAACTATCTGGTATGAGTAATTTTTCCAAAAGTAAATAAATCATCCCCATTTCCTCTAACCCACAGCAACTGGCAAACCGGTTAACTGAAAAACTGAGAAAATGTTGTTTCGTTTGTGAGCCAACTTAAATCATTCTACAAATCTTTCTTTTTAATTCCTTGTTAGAAAACAGAACCAACTGAAACTGGCTGGCAGAGGAAATGTGCCCCATTTTTTCCCCCCCACTGCCTGGCTTAGTAATGTAACTGCCAGTTGCTGTTTTCGCCTCTGTAGAATTATATGCCTCTATTTGAAACTTTTGACAAATCAGTCTATTTTCATTCTCCCTTGGCCATAAATTCAATCCATATGTTTTAAAACATCCTTTCATAGCTTTAACATGGAAAAGGAAGTGGCTCAGGCTCTGTATAGGAGGCTGCAGTGTATTTAAAGCAAGGGCTTCTAGTTTGCATGCATTGCTTTGGTTAAGCTCTTAAAGCCTTGGCTTCCTAATTATTCAGGCTACAGAGGGCATTGGCAGAGTTTTCTCCATTAACTAACAGTGAGGTACAGTGAAGAAGCACAACAGGATAAATCATTCCCTTATCCTCAAAATATCCAGGAAGTTTTTGATGCAGCCCTTGGCTTGACCACCAAGCAGGATGCAAAGAGGATGTGAAAAGGGTAGGAGAGATCAGTTCAGCATGAAATTTCAAATGAAAACATCAAGACAAAGAAACAAAGCTCCTGCACAATGTACTGGCAGGGTTTTGTTTGACAAGAATACACAGCACCTACGTGACAGGAGGTCACTGTAATAGGACTAAAGTATCTCCCCTTCTAAGACAGACCCAGGGTCAGAAGGTGAGGGTGGGAAGGAAATGTAGGTCTAAGCTGAAATCCATTGGTATTGCTGTGCAAGGAGCAAAGTTGAAAAATCAAAAATGCAGGATGTAGCATGGGCAGTCATGGCTGTAAGTGTCCTCCTCTGAAATAATGGAAGCTTTGGGCCAGGGAATGCTATTGGAATTGCAGGAGAGATCCATAATTTAAACTGTGGTAGCAGGGGAACACAGCTGAAAATATGGTGGCAACAGGGTTAGGAGAAGACTGGCTGAGTAGACTGCAAAGGGCTTTTTGGGGTCCACCTGTACTGTGGAGGCAGTGTCACTCCATGGTTCATCAGATCCACCCCAGGGTGCCACCAGAGGAGGAAGATCTGATCTCCCACCTGAGTCTCAGCTACAGAGTCTCAGATCCATGGTCCCCACCTCACATTGGCTCTAGAGATCACATCCTTCCATCAGATCCTCTCCTTCCACCTGCACCACAATGAGCAATAACATTCAACTTGCTAATTTGAAGAGAACCATTCACCTAAGGGATTTCTGGGAGGAAAACAGGGAGGCATATTATTTTTTTAGATCTCCATTTTGTACTGCCTTGCATTGTGACTTCAGATCTGCCATGTTTGAGCAAAGATACTGGGTGAAAGCAGTGACTGGGGGGGTGTGAATGAGGCACCCCTTTTAGGGACCACCTTAATGTGAAACCATTTGTCAGGTTTTTTGTAGCATCCTCAGGCTTCACTACCACTCCCAGCCAGTTCACCCAAGTGGTCCATACTTTGCCAGCAATGAAAATGGGTTGCAGGGATAAGCATGAAATGGGATGGAATCTCCATACAACCACCCAAAACTCCTTGCAGATCCTATGTTCACTTCAGTTACTGTGCATTACTGCTGGTGTGTGCAAGAAAATAAATTGGAAGGAGCATGTGTGGGGTGAATGTGTGTGTGCAATGTAATTGTCATTCTGATCTCTCATAGAGGGGTCACTTTTAGAGATGAAAATACAGACAACCTCAAAACTTGTGGGTGTAGTTTGGCATACCCAAAACACACGTGAAAACCACAGTCTGCACATTTGGAACTCCTTGCAGGTTCAAAGAACTGGCAGAGCCCATAGTTTTGTTTTCAGAATTGCAAACATTGCAGCTACCAGTTACCTTAGATGGACTTGAGGGTGTCTTCCATGCCTCTCCAAATCAGGCCCTTGGATCTAAGGATCTGCATACAGCTGTTCAGGCTGTGTGTGCACAGCCGAGTTGTTGTATAAACACTATTAGAGACTCCTCTAAAGCTTTTCATGTAGCTTTATCTCAACTGCAATTTGTTTCTAGCTTTTAAAGGCTGTAAACCATCCAGCTTTACTCCCCAGAGGCCTAGTTTCACTGTTTCAGCCATTCCAGTGGTATTTACAGCGCTGTTTGATTTTATTTCAACTGCTCAAAAGACCTCAAGTCCCCCAGGAAAGGTGCAAACGTGTTCAAGTTCCCCATTGCTTCTATCAGCAGAGAGACTTGGGTTTCTGCTCCTGTAAGGTCACTTGTAAGAGGTCTGTTCTCTGCTCTTGTCCCCAGGTGTGCTGTCCCTGCCTGCCTACTTCAGCCCCTACAACGATGGCTCCGTGTGCAGCGATGGACGGGCCGATGCCTACGCCCAGCTGGAACTCCGGACTTTGGAGCAGTCTCTGTTGGCAACTTGTGTTGGAAGCATCTCTGAACTGAGTGAGTTTGGGATGTGATCAAACGTGGGTTTTCTTGTAGCAAAGCTGGAGAGCCAGTCCCATCATTAGTGAGGTCAGGGGGAGCGTTGCCCTTGTTGACAGTTTGAGCAGCGCTTGGTTAACGTTGGGTAAGATTTAATTGTCTTGTGGTACCGTTTATGAAAATCAGGTTGTTTCATTAAACTACTTTATATTTAATTCACCTTGGGGATGCATAAGATGTGGCTTTTCTGGCCTTTTGGCAGTGGTGTTAGTGCCAGAAGAAGATGGATGCTTTTGCCTAGATGCCTCTGGAGGCTTTCTTGCACATTTGTAGAACACAGCTGTGGCACCTCAGATGGCAAAGGGGGTTCTCTTTGTCAGACCTTGTGCAGTGGAAATGTCAAGGGTGCAGGATATTAAAGGAAAAGCTTTTTGGTTACTCAAATAACAAAAAGTGGAGGAAAAAAAATCTGAGAGCACTTTGGTAACAAAAACTTGTTCAAAACCCTCTTTTTTAATGCTAACCAACTGAAATGTTCCATTCCTACCCTACTCACAAAGCCCCTTTAAAGTAAACAAAAATGATTTGTGTTTTCCCGGTCTACTTTTCCCTTGCAACATTTCTGCTGGCATCAGTTTCTTAGTCTCCACCATCTGAATGCTAATGAATGTCAGGGCCAGCAAGGAGTTTGTGGGTTTTGCCATTTATTTTGCAACCTGCCTTAATTTGAGGTTTTCAAATTCCTTTAACACACCTCTATTTATCCTGGAACACAAGAGAACATTTGTAGCATGGGCCTAGAGATTGAATACAGCTTCCTCTCTCTCTTCCCCCGACCCTGGTTTGGCCAACTTGGTCATTACATCTAGTGAATAGATCTCCTGATACAGTTGCCTACTTTCCTTTTTTTTTTTTTTTTTTTTTTTTTAAGCATTGCTGCAACTTGCCAGCAAAATAAAGAGGGTGAGTGTGCAAAGGAGAAGGAACGTTATTCTCAGCTTAAAATTTGAATTCCAGATGCATTTCTGCTAAAACTGCTCAGGCTTCTGGGTTAGCAGCAATGCTCAAGGATTCACCATGCTCTCCTAAAATGTTCAGACCCTGGAGGGTCAGCTACTGAAGTGGAAAGGCAGAGATGTTCAGAGGTTTTCCCAGTCTGAAGTGAGTCCTTAAACAAAGGAGGGACAGAGCTTTACATCCCAAGTGGAGATTGAATACTCTGTTGGTTTGCAGCACTAACAATGTTGCTGTGTTTAGACATATGGAAGCTTTGTGGGGGGGTTCTCCCAAACCTGGGTTACACTACAACCCTGTAGGGTTTTTTTTGACAATTCAGTGTATTGCTGTTAGGCATAAATGAAGAAATAATAATCTCCTAAGAATTTCAAAGGGAGGTGTGACTCAATTCAGATCAGGGCTCTTTCTCAGGAACCAGCCTTGTGATGGGCCGACTCTTTCAGTTCCATCCTTTCCCAGTATTGTACGTGTAGGGCACAATAGAGAAACATTTCCTGTGAGAGTTTTAGGGGATTGTAAAACATAAAGCAATAGAGGATTCTGCCAAGGAAAAAACAGATCCTAGCTATGTATAGTAAGTTATAGTAATCCTTCAGCTCAGTGGTATGGCAGTTGCACTGCTCAGAGATGCAGTATCTGAAGCAAAGCTCCCCAGAGTTTGCAGTGCACCACAATAAAAGAAGAGTAAACAGGGTGTGCCCATAGCAAGCTTGTTACACAAAGACCAGCTTTATGTGACTGCATTTCTGCTGTCTTGGGGTCATTGCTCTGTGAACTTTAAAATCTGCAGTCTTAAAATCCCTTCTGAGTAGAAACTGTAGTGCTGGCCACCTTCTTCCAGGCCTCCCCACATCCACCTGTGCTCTGGCATAGAGGTGGGATGGCCTGAGTTTGAAGAGCAAGAGAACTGAGCAACTGAGAAAGCTCCTGGACTGAGTTTCTTACAAGGCTCAGGGGCAAACTTATGGCAAGCTTGTGACAGCATGATAAAGGTCTCTAATAAGAGAGTCAGGTCTAGTTATTCTGCAGAAACCTGCTAGAGTGAGAATGAGAGGGGATTTCCAGGCTGAACATCATTAATCTGTTGTGCCTGGGTGGGAGGGTGGAAAGTCACAACCCAGTTGAAAGAAAAGGGAACAATTTCACAATAAAATGGTGATGCTGGCAGTGAGAATAAAGTGTTCGTACTGGTGTTTGTTACTGGCTTTGCCTTGTGGAAGCTGTGCTCCCAGATAGGGCAGTGGACATTTTCCAAAGATACCAGTAGTTTTTGTGGGCCTGCTAGAAACATGGCTGGAAAGAAGAGAAAACGTAGCTATAAAATGGGTGACCCTAAAGCTGTTGTTCTGAATGTATGGTGACTGGGAGAAGTTTTATTCTAGGATTTCCAACTGATAATTTGTCATTTGAAAGAAAGTTACATTTCCCATAGACCAACCTGCAGAGTGGCTGCTTTGTGGAGGAAAAGGAATATGTGTGCACAAAAGGCAATTCTCTTGGCTGCAAGAGATTTTATTTAGTTGAAAAAGTGTACTTAAGGGGACTGTGGCTGAACCTAAAGGAGGTGTTTTTGCATTTTCTCTTTGTGCAGGTGATTTGGTATCACGAGCAATGCACCACATGCAGTGTTTGAACACCATCCGCCCAGGGATGAGCCCCATCCGGCAAACCCGGCAGCAGCAGCAGCCCATCTCCTGGTCCCCTGATGCTCTCCACACCCTCTACTACTTCCTACGTTGTCCTCAAATGGAATCCATGGAGAACCCCAACCTTGATCCTCCAAGAATGACCCTGAACAATGAACGGTATGTGTGTCAGTGACCTGCTGGTCCTCAGGGAGTTAGGCTGAAATCTCCTCTTGCAGGACACCAATTGGACGTGCACGGGCAGCTCTGGCAGCTTTCTGGGATGCTACCTCTCAGGCATCAGTTGTTCCTGCAGTCAAGCCAGATTAGGTTGTTGGTCTTGCCAAGTTTATGAAGGGTTGGAATTGGAACTGGAAAGTGAGGTGTTTTTTCATGCAGTCTTTCCAAGAGAGGCACAGGCTGTGTGCTGCCAAAAAGGCTTGTCTAGAGACACTGCCAAAAGTCCATGTGGTTGCCTAAAGAGGTAAAGACCTTAGCAAAGAGAATGTTACCTTCTGAATATCACCAATTAACAATCATCATCATTCTTGGGAGAAGCAGTATTGTTTGCTGTGGAGAGGTTTGAAGGGATTTATGAACATACTTCAGCTGATGCTGTGATTCTGGTATAGAAAGAAATTTATATAGGAAGCCAATAACTGAAGAGAAAAAACAGTGGGTCTCCCTGCCTGTTGCCAGCATAACTGACTCTGAAAGTAAGCCCATTATTAGAGTGGGTCAGAAATTTTCCAGCAGGATATTTTTTCTGTTAGAAACCTTCCTGGTTTCCTTCCTGCCCACCTCCTTGGCAGTCTGCCTGCCAGCCTGGTGGCAGTGCAGAGCTGAGGAGCCCTCAGAGCCCTGGCCACAAGTTGAGTTCCTTGGCAGGTCAGGCAGCTCCTGCTCCTCTGCTCAGAGGCAGACTGAGAACTGCCTGTCTTGCAGTTGCATCCTGCAGGGATCCAGGCTTGTTAGGTTTCCCCAGACTGAAATGCATGTCTAATTTTGTATTTATTTCAAAAATCTTACCTAAATGGGGAATTCTGGTTTCTGATTGCATCTGCTTGCTTTTTATGCCAGCTTACTCTTTGGATTTAGTTTAGCCTACTGGACATCAGGCCAATGGATCTATCCTGGCCCTTTCCCAAAGCAGCCTGTTGTTGGGAAGTTTCATAGTGTAGTGAAGAGTTGTGAGGCTTCATTCAAAAACAAGGAAGCAAAATGTTTGGACAGGTGAGCAGGGAAAGGAGAACAGCTCTGCAGATTTGTAAATAATGTACTTTCTGCTTCCCCCCCTTGGGCTTTGCTGTACTGAGCCTCAGCTTCTGAAGTTGGTATGAAAACATGGTAACATATAAATAATTAATTCTTAACGTTTATTCTAAAAAAACCTACAAAAGTTAGCCCTCTCTCTTCATCTTCTCTTCTACACATGTGGGGATTATGGTGCTTTTTCCTCTGCTTTCCTTTTACCTTTGCACACTGTGCAAAAAATGAGTTTTCATGGGGGCCAAAGTCTGTGAAGTTGCACCACCAGTTCCCACAGTTGTGGAGATGAAACTGCTGAACAGCTTGTATCAGAAATGTAGATGAGGCTTTGTTTTGTGTTGTGTTCTTGTTCTTTTCAGTACCCTCAGTATAATGATGTGGCTACAGCAACTTGTTTTGTACACTGAGGATAATAAATGAATTAAATCAGGAGTGCAGTTACCTCTCCAATTGCTCCCAAACAATGCTCTTCACATGGTTCACTGGACTTTTTTTGGAATGCAGGCTGCAGCTCTATTCTATTTTAAAATCCACACTAGATCCTGTAACAGCTGGTGTAAGGGAAATTTCTGCCATTTTTTCCTGACCAGTACTTAGCTGTAGAGGAAATTAAAGAGGACATATTAAAATGGAGCAAAACCTGACATTAGGGGAGGTAAAAACCAGAACCTGAGGACCATCAGTTTAAACAATTGGTTTTCAAAGATTTATGAATCCTGGAATTGAAATTAATACTGCCCAGAATACCAGAAATGAACACCCAGCCCTACCTTTTATTTGTTCCAAGGTTTATTTGTATGTGTCTTACTGTACTGACCTTTGCACACATTCTTTAGTATAGATATTTTACACAGGAGAGAGTTTACTCTTTCCAAGCTTAAGAAGAGAGATGTTTTAAGGCTGCATGTGAGATGCTGGACTCGTGGCATGATTGCTGTCACAAGCAAGGACAAGCCTAGAATTCAGGTTCTGAAACTGTGCCTAATGGAGGGTGTCATGTGCCATAAAGGTCTTAAAAAATCCTAGTTGAGCTTCTGAACATATCCTGCAGCAAACTCTACAAGGTATGAAAGCAAACACACTTGTACCTAGGTATGCAAGGCAGCCCTAGAGCCAGTTTAAACTCTCAAGAGCTTTATCCACACAAAACACTTTGGCAACTGAAGAACCTAAGTGGGTAAACTGTAGAGTCCTGCAGGAATGGGAGAGATGTTGTCATCTCTTGAGGATCTTGGCAGATAGAATTTTCTGTTTTGGCCTCCAGTGTGTGAATGATTTGGGATAGCAATAGATTGCAATTCTGGAAAGTCTGTGGCTTGGTTATGTCTGGTTCTGATATTTACCTCCAGGTAAATGCATGAAAGCAGAAGGAGAGGAGGCTGAATTAGGTAGAAAGCACCCAGGTATCATAAGCAAAACATCTGAAACATTTCCTTGAGGAATGCAGCTGCTTGCTGTATGACCAAGCCATGACCCACCTGGAAGCCCCAAATGACCATATTTGCTATTGTTTGGTGTCAAATAAGCCACCTGAGGAGGTGTTTTGCAAATACAGAGTGCCACTTGTGCAATCCTTTGGCAAACAGATCAGACCCTGAGGTGAGAACAAACTGCTTTACTCAGGAACCATACACCTGACTGCCTGAGGGCTGAGAGCTGCTCTGGGTGTTCAGAGAGCACATCTGTCTTCCTTGCTGCAAAAAAAGTGTCTCTGCTGGGCAATATGGTTCTTTTAGTTCCTCAGAGACCACAGCCTGTGTGGTGTCAGAGGTCAGACAATGTGGGTTTTGACCACAAAGAGGGAGCAGATGCATGGCACTCCCTCTCTCTCTTCTCTCTGTCTGCTCTGGGATTTTTCCCATTGCTTATGTCAGGCTGGCTGAGCTTGGGAGTGCTCTGCAGTGTGAGATCATGTCCCAGAGCAGCAGAGCATGTTTGCTGGGGTTGCTTGGGATACTGGCACTTGAGAAGGGCCATCCAGAGGTAAATGAAGTTTCTTTTTCCCTTCATTTTTTTTCCCAAGTGAAGTATAAAGCTTTTGTCAAGACAAGAATGCTTTCTCAACTATATTTATCTTAGGGCATATTTGTTTGCTTCCCATAAAGCATAAATCAAGGTCACTATTACAGTTTCATCTTGCAGCTGGGTGGAATAGTCTCCTCTAGGCTCTTTGACTTGGCCAGGATAGTTCCTAGCCTTAAAGCTGGGAATAGACACCAGTGACTGCCCTCATCCTCTCTCTTTTTGGTTGTCATGTGCATACAGCATTTATTGTAGGAAAATCAGCATGATCTAAAATCTAAGAATAGGCATAAAAATTGGATCCTGCTTCCTTGTGGAGCTGATCATCTGTGTGTCTGGTACCCTATTAAAAAAACACCCCCAAAACACAAACCAAACCTATAAATTGAGTTTGTCTGTTGTTGATC
Source organism: Heliangelus exortis (assembly GCF_036169615.1). Lineage (NCBI taxonomy): Eukaryota > Metazoa > Chordata > Aves > Apodiformes > Trochilidae > Heliangelus > Heliangelus exortis. The sequence goes on from NC_092439.1 coordinate 1,994,605, forward strand.
TTGTTGGTCTGTAGAATGTTCTAAAAGTAATTCTGGGCTTGTCCAACAGTGCTCGTGGATTCAGCCATGTCAGACCTTTCTGAACTATCAATGTTGCAGACAGGCCAAGCTTTACACATTGTCTGAGTTTGCTGGTGCATTATTTTATTCCAGATGTCAACAAGTGTTAAACAATTCACATCAGCAGAAACACACAGGCTGTACCCATCTGACTCTCCCAGTGAAAATCCAGTAAAATGCTAGTGAGGTTCCAGAGCTGATGTAGGATTTGTCAGCTGCCAACAGTAAAATTTGGGGCTTGCCAATGTGATGGAAACTCATAACTCTTCATCTGAAAAAGCTGTGGACACTGCAAGCAGCCAACTGCACTCACACAGGGGGCTGCCTTGTAAGAAAAAAGAAGCTTCATTCTGTTTTCCATGTGCAGGCATCTAGAAGGTTTATTCAGACTTGCTTCTTCTCTGGAGGAGCCTGTTTCATGACGTGGTTGTAAAGAAACCTGGGGTCACTCAGTTTCTCCTTTGTTGCAGGAAACCCTTCAGAAATGCCACTGCTCCTTCTGCTTTCATTTGGGTGGCTGTTTTTATCTTCAAGGTTCAAGAAGGACCTAAAATTTTTTCACACTAAAAAGAATAGTAACATCCCAGATAATCAACCTGAACTGTCCCCTGAAAGTCTTGGTCTGTGTTGCCAGGGCATCCAATTGGCTGGAAAAGGAAGGAAAACCAGGAATAACTTGCAGAGCCTGCTGCTGAGACCTGTGTTTGCTTGAGGTACATCCTCAATATCACTGTAAAGGATTGCTGCTTTCAGAGCTGGTTAAAGCTTTTCAGGACAAATCTTTTCTCCAGATGGGCATTTCCAGACTCTCACTCATCTGTCATGAGGCTTTTTTCCCCTCTACTCTTTTTAAGTGCAGGTTTATGGAATTTTATTAAGTGCAATAGCTATATCATTGTCTGTCTTTTAGATTTATTTGTGGCCTAGCCTTTCCTGATTAAAATTTAACATATTTATGTCTGAATTCTTTTATTTTACAGCCATATCCCATTGTTGCCATGCCACATCAGGACTAAAACTTGATACACTTAGTTTGATGAGCTGTGTCTTTGAAAAGGTTTCTTGTCTGAATGATCTTTACATTTTTCTATTCTGTCTACAGCTGCCTCACCAGTCAAGAATAGGTATATAGGAATAATAAAAGCAGACCCTGGTTTAGTCATTTGCCTGGAGAGAGAATAATGCTCTAATCATACATTGATGTTTAATGGTACTGAAAGTACCACTCAAAGTATCCCTGAAGTCCAGGGGGTGATTACAGAAAGCTGTGTCAGTGAGCATATTCCAGTCTCACCCCCATCCAATTGTCCCATTGATTATATTTTTGTCCCCAGAGTGATTTTGGCATAAAAATATACTGATTAAATACTGGGGAACAGAAGGAAGCCTCACATTGAACTGTGCCCTTGCGTGGCATTGATTGTTCAGAGTGGATGGAAAAATTTTCCCCTCTCTGTTTTAAAGAAAAATTAAAAAAGCTGTTTGATATTGGTGAATGCTTAGTTTGGTAGATTTATTAGAAGAATAAAAGGCCATAAATGGGTAAGATCAGCTTCCTTCACCAGCACTAAGGACAGAAGCTGTTCAGGTGTATTTTTGTGACTTTGACTATTGGATGTCAGACTTAATTGTGATTTTGAGATACTCATTCCCAAGGAAGATGGAGGGAAGCAGAGGCCCTATTTCAGAGGCCCCTGAGCTACAATCAGCATGTATCTGTTGGCTAAAATTAACTGTTCATTGGCAGGGCTGTTCCTGACCTTAGGCAGCATTATGTATTCGTTGAGCCCATACAAAAAATTTTCAGTAGATTCCATGGTTTTGAGAGATGAGAACATACAGCATTTACCAGGAGGTATCAGTAACTTTATGACACTTGTGGTGAGCAATTTTCACCTTCCTGCTCTTTCTGGGGACTTCTCAGCAAATATGACAGCAGTAACATCTAGCCAGAAAAAAAACATTTCCTGACTTCCTAATAGTCAGATGCCATGATAGTGGGAATTCTCCATATGTGCTCCTGGTATCCTAATGGTGAAAGACTGGAGTGAGATCCAGGATGAAATCTTTGTATTTGTTTATTCCTCCAGGTCTGAGTGTCTGTGCATGTTGTGAGCACTTCTAGCATGGAGTATGTGATGAAGTGAATTAAATCCCAGTCACATTAGATTCAGTAGAAGACAGACAGTAGCTGTGTTTAGGTTCATGGTAATATTCCTGCCTTTGCCTGGCATCATCTATTCAGGTAGTTTTAAATCTTGGTTGTTTGGGTTTTTTTTTAATTTTTCATTTCTTTCTACTTCAAAGATTGCTAAATTGGAGTGTGAGGGTTGACCTTGGCAGTAGGGAAGGGAATTAATTGCAAACCCTGAGGACCAAATTCATCCAAATGTAACTGCTGAAACTGGCAGTGCAGTACCTGAATTAGATTTCCCCCTCTTCATCTTTTATGTTGTTTGTATAAACAAACACTGCTCAGGTTTTTTTAACTCCATGTGTTTCACACCTGGGACAGACCAGCCTTATTCTCCCACATGAGTGGCTTTAATCAATTTGTAGTGTTACTGGAGTGTTTCCAAAGCAGCCTGTATCATCTGATCTTTCTGTACTGGAGCAGGGGTGTGGTACAAGCATACCTTATTTAAATCCTCTGCAAAATTGCAAGAAGAACCTCACTGCATATAAGCTGGAACAGCACAGAGCAAACTTCATGGAGAGTAAAGGGCCTGCCTTCCTGTGCCAGCCTCAGCACACAGGGAAAGCATTTCAGGTAAAAAAAGAAAGAAAAAAATAGATGTTAATGGCTGTAGGTGAAGCCATATGCTAAAAAGTCAGGCTTTGGGGCTGTCCTGAAACCTTGCTGCTCATGGACTGGTTTCCATGGACAGTACTTAAAGATGGTCTGAGAAGTCACAGATACAAGCTTGCAGGGTGACAGGTCACCTGAAAGATAACCAGTTCCATGTGAACCTGGGCAACCTGCTCTAATTGACCCTGGTTTTGAGCAAAGGGGTTTGGACTGAGCAATCTCCAGGGCTGCCTTCTAACCTCAGGTGTTCTGTGCTGCTGTGGTTCTAATTACAGTCATTGTCCCTTGAAGTTGTTTCACATAGGTCAGCCTGGTAACTTCCCAATCATTGATAGGTATCAGAATGTTGCTCCCTGGAACTGGCTGTTCAGGTGGACAACAGGCAGCAGTTGATCTTTACCACCTACCTAGTGAAGTAATAAGACATTTGACAGAGTTGTCCTATCAGTTGCAAAACATTTGTTTGAAAAACACAATTTTCTGCTTTCATAGGCATTTTATAGTCAACCTCTGTGCTTGCTGGAAGTCCCCAGAAAGAGACTGTCTTTGGCCTAAGCCATTTCTAGCATGTATCCCCTATTTATAAAAAAGTTTGAAATTAGATGGATGATCTTTGGCTCCCTTGTTTAGCACTGAAGAGATGACAGCCACTGTGCATGTGTGTGTGCTACCACCCTGTAGCTGGGCTGTATCTACAGCTACAGTAATTACTGTAAGTACTGTAGACACGTCCATGTTAAGTTCTTGGCTTCTGCTCCTAAGTTTCCATCTGTTCAGATGAAAAAGAAGGTGCAAAAAAAATGATAGTCTGGCAGCTGAGCTGCCTGCATTCTCAGGGCTGGCACAAACAGAAATCCCTGGTGCCTGTAGGCCTGTGTTGTGTATTGTTTATTCTTGGCTGTTTTATGATGAGAAGGCTGAGCAGCAAGCTAGCATCAAAAATGAAGGAGGAATAATCCAGGGTAACTTAAAACAAAACTGTTGCAGCATGCATTACTAAAATGCATTGCAGAAACACAGAAATTATTAAGACAAGGTCTCCTGGCTTCTTTTTCCACTTTTTGGACAGTAAGTGCCCACTGAAACAGTAGAGGACTGAGTTTAAATTTCTCTACCTTGCTCTGTCTGGTTTGTTGTCATTTACTGACAACCTGGCTCCATTTTCCCTAAGCATAGGACAGTATCACAATACCAGCATAGTGCTCTTTTTTATCTGATAGAAATAAAAAGCAGTAACTAGATGAAATATTCTGAACATCTTGCAAAGAACGATGATGGTGACAAGCCAGCAAGTTTCTTCTTTTTAAGTAATTGTTGCTTCCAATTGAAGTTAATATTATTTCCTATTGGACTAAATTACAGACCTTCCCTTGCAGAGCTTGCCTGTTTCCTAAGGAAGGAGTTAGCTGGTGCTTTAACAAAGGCCATGCTAAATAAAGACACAATTCTGAACTTCTGCTGCTGGCAGGTTGTTGGGGTTTTCACTCTTATTGTTCTTGACATCTTCATAACAGAGAGTGAAGAGCCAAGAAGCTCTTCTGAAGAGAGTTTCTGGGTATAATTTATGGTAATAGCAACGATCACTCTTTCTCTTGGACCTTGTGGAGTTTAGAAACTAAGCTTTCCCTGGAGCAGTGCTACATTGGTGTGTCTGTGTCCTGTTTGCTTTTTAAAGGAGACCCCAGCAGTCTGCACATCCTTGTCCTCTGAATGCACGAAGAGCCATGACCTGGTGGTCGTTACAAAGCTAAAGTGCACTGTTTTCAGCACATGTTTTTGCAGTAGATGCTGAACTGACTGTTTTAAAGAGCATGTCTGCTCTGCAAGACAAATCCTATTCAAATGAGATACATGTCTGAGCTGATTCAGCTTTGTGGATTCTTCTAGAGCTAAACAACCTTGTGTTGATACCATGCATGCTGGTCTAACGTGTTTGCTCAGAGACTGAGCTGTGTTTTGCTGTTGGTAGTTATCAGCCTAAACCTGGAGTGATGCTGCTGAAAGGGGCAGTTTTAGCCTGCAGTCAGACCTCTGGGAACCTCAGTTCCACTGAAGAATTGGTACCTCAAGCTCTTTCCTTCATGGATTAGAAAAGATACTGTAATAGCTAGAGTTGAGGGAGACAAAGAAGCTCCAAGTTTTTATTCCTAGGCTTGCTGGAAAACTTTCTGCTGCTGTAAGGGATTCACTTAGCCATGTCTCACCACTTTGGCTTCCTTCAGAAGTGCAGAAAATCCTTCCAGAGAAACATGGGGTTCATCTGAGACAGGTGCTTCAGAATGTATAGGATTTTCCAGTAGGAAAAGATGAGTTTGTCCCTGATGAGGTACAAGGAGAAGATAGTTAAGCTAGCTGAGCAGAATATAAGCACATTACCATGAAATTATAACAGGATGAATATAACCTGCTCAGAATGTATCTTCTTGTAATTAATATTGCTTACAGCATCCAGACAGATTAAGAGTTAGGTCTGTACAGCACTGCACTGTGCCAGGTGCTGAGTGCTCAGTTCCCTGTTGTGGCTGCCAAATTCTTCAGGAAGGCTCTCCCTGAAGAGTTGATCCATTAGAACATCACAGAAGCATATGCTCCTTAAATGACTTTCCATCTGGACATCCCATTCTTCTTTATACAAGCAGCTACAATATTTTAATTAACTCACTTTGGAACCTCTGCTAAACTTTCTGTGTTGAGATGCTCAATAAGCTTAAGGGTAAGCAGCCAAGCTAACTTGAAATGACTGTACATGCAGAAAGGGCATTTTCCCAGTGATGTCTTAGAGTTTTGTCTGTGTACACAGCTTTATTCACACAGTCAGGGCTCAGAGGTACCTGATGTGAAGAAAAGCAAATTAAAACCTACTTAATTTTCAAATAGTTTTGTTTCTTCAGTTTTCTTTGAGGTGCAAACTTGGGAAATAAAGAACTCTTTCCCATATTTCATATGTTTTATTCCTTACCCGTCCTTGGTGTTTAGAATGCAGCTCACTGGGTACTGATAGAAAGCTTTATTCAAGCAACAGGTAACAAAGTGTAGAGTAGATGAAGCTTTTCAATTACAGTATTTTTCCCAGCAAGCTAAAAAATAATTGTACACATTGCACTTGGTGTTAGAATTGATGCATGTTTAACTTTGTAAGTTTTAACAAACTCATCGATGCTTCTGTGGTTTTAGGTCTGTTTGCTGGCAGAAGAAGTTTAGGGAGGCTGAAAAGAAAAAATAATCTTGGTATTAGAAAGAAAAATTATTGGTTTGTCATGCCTAGTCATCAGCTGAGAGAGGAGCAGGAGCTTGAAATTCCTCTATTCCTGTTGTAACCACAGCACTGCACCCTCTGCAGTGGTCAAAATGAAGCAGGTTGGACCTGTTGCAGGAACAGGTTTTAGCTGTGTGTAAGAAAATTCCATTGCCTTACACCCCATTAGAATCTTTATCTCATCTATTAATGTAAGACTATTTAAGTGTACCTATTTATGGAGAGAGATGGGGTAAGAGATAACCTTGGTATGGAGAGTTGTATGGCAGCTGGGTTTCTCAATCTGCCCCCTAGTCAGTGCTGCAGATGTCGTGGGTATAAACAAACACTGCTAGTGCCTTATTCAGGCATTTGCAAACTCAGCATAAAATCTGCAATTCTGTAGTTGAGAGTACAGGAGATATAAAACTTCTGTAGCATGGTAAGTGCATGCTTCTGGCCTCCTCTTTGGGCCAGTAGTCTTGACAACCACATGCATGATGGTGTCAAGATTTCTAGGTAAGTGCTTTTACATCTTTTATTTGCCAGAGTGTTGTTTGTGAGGATTCTCCCTACTTCTGGGGGTGAAATAAATGTGTTTTGAAGAATCACTGAAGTGACCTGCTGGATTCTGCAGTGCATATGTGGATGCCTTTCCCCTTCTGGAGAAACTGGGACAGAAGTTGAATGTGTCAGCTTTAGGACCTGACAAACTTTGACTTGCCAAGTTTCATGGCATTTTGTCAACTCTGGCTATTGTTTGCAGCATGTAAATTCATTATAACTGGGACTCTACAACTCTGGCCTTACATCAAGAAACCTTTTCCTAAGAAAAATCAACACAGGTTTTTATCTCATTTCAGTAGAAATGGCAGGAGGCTGCTAATATCCAAGGCAGAAAAATCATCTTAGCTCAAATTTGTGTGTCCTATTTCCATTGTTCTTAGTTTGAACAAACTATTACCTGCTGAAAAATCTCCTGCAGGTGTATATTGAGGTATTGAAGCCCAATATTATTATTTAAAAATCACCAAAAGTTCATAGGCTGTAACAATCAAAGCAAAAAGAGAGTGTTCAGCAGCAGTGTTAGCAGATGTAAATAACCATGCTGAAAGCAGCCTTAATAGCTGGAATTTCTGGCATCTGCTGGGAAGCACCACAGCTTCAACTGCTGAAATTTAATGCAGGCATACTCTAAATTTAGGATATTTGGAAACTGAAAGAATTTGAGTTTTTCCAATTAAGTCCACCTACCAGAATCCCAGAGCTAAGCAGTTCTGTCTGCCCTTTGTAGTAGTCCTGAGGTTGATTGATATCCACTGATACAACCATAAAAATCAAGGTGATAAAAGCATAAGAAGAGTTTGAAATTGGGAGATTTCACAATATTAAGCACAAAATGGGAGAGTGAAGGTATTTCTGGTCTGATTTAGAAGGACTGACTTCATCACAATGGTGGCTTTCTGTAAATTCAGGACATTTCTGTTGCTTCTATTTCTTATATTTATTCACTTACATTGCACTGCTTATGGAATGCTCCAAAGCATAATGCAAACTTATAACTCAATAGACTTTCCAATAATGAAACCCCCACAACACATTCATTCACCACTGATACAAAACATCTTTGGATGAAACAGAACTCTCAATTTCCGCATAGTTTTAATATTTTCTCTTTTCAGTACTTTAAAACAAGAACTGAGGAATAAAACAGAAGCTCCTTGAAGACAGCAGTGAAATATATTCCTTGAGCAGCTTGCCATTAGGACAAAGTCCTGCTCTCTTGCAAAATAATAATTTTAAAAATGTCCCACTGGCATCAATTTCATCCAGCAGTGATGTTGCTCCTTGTAATTTTTCATTCGTGACAGATCCTGTGTGTCTTACCTGGTGCTGACTGAGAGAGCAGACAACTGCCTATTCATTCACAAATCCCTGTGGGCTTGATTGTCTTTTATTCAAGAAAACTCTTAAATTTTGGCTGTTTTCTGAGACATTCTGTGGTGGTGATGCAGCAGCCAGAACCTGGGTTGAATAATGGCACTATTGGGTGGAGTGGGTACCTGATTTTAGCACACACATTACATCACTGCACCTAAGAGAGCTCCCAAATCAGCTCTTTTCATCCACACGTATTGGTGTGCTCTAATTTCACATTAAATTAGTTTCTGGGACTTCTCAGATTCCAGGAATGTGAAAAGCCAAAATACTACTTAGATTTTCATTAAGAAAACACTGACATCAGCATGAGGTGAGACTGATGTTACAAGAAGGCCACGCTCAGGGTAGCCTGACAGGGCACAGAAGAACCATGTCAGTCAAGTAATTAGAAAAATAGAAGTTTCATTAACTGTTTCTTAGTTCTGAAGAGGAAAGAATCATCTTTTAACCTTGAAATGTTTAGCTTCTTGATATCATTATTTTGTGCCTGAAAATGTCTCTTTTGAAATATTAATTAGGTTTTGGCTTGCCCTGTAAGGTAAATGGGAAACGTTTCCTTGTTTATTGTGAAAACCTTTTGCTTTGGTGAAGATTGTCTTTGTTTAGCTGAACAAACTTCTGCAGTTATGATTAAACAGTTTTCTGTATTTCAGAACTGCACAAAAATATTTATCTTTCTGGCTCTTTGTTCACACACTTGAAACTCAGGAGCTTCAGGCAATTTTTGTAAGCACGGCAATGCTCTGCCTGCAGAATTTTACAACTGGGCTCTGAGAATTAATTCTGGGATTGAATCTGGCAGATTGGTTTTGGCTTGAGAACCAGCATATGCTTTAACATATGCACGTTGGCAAATCAGGTTGAAGTCATAACTAAGGAGCTTCTAATCACAGTCCTCCTGGTGCTAGTGGGAATTCAGCATCATGGGCAAAAAAAAATTTAGGAAGGAGGAGACTCAGCCCTGGAGAGTGAAGAACCTCAGTGACCCCAGATACATCTGCTTCCAGATAGCAATGTTTGGTTTTTTTTTTTAGTTTGCCAGGGTAGCTGCTGGAATGAACCATAGGAGTTATCTCTTGGTTTTTCTGCCCACAGGATCAAGGCTAATCCAAGAATAGCAGACACCCTGTCCTGGCTCTCTGCCCGTGTTTATCTCTGCCTATCACACAGCATGCTGATACAGGCTCAGTCCTTCAGCACATGGAGTCTGGATTCATCTCCTGCTCCAGAATTCACTTTCCTTTGGTGCTTTCCTTTGCAGCAGGAGCTGTAGCACATGGCAAGGTTTCCCCCAGCAGTCCCATGGGGTGGGTCTCAGGAACTGGGCCACCCTCCATGTGTCAGACTGGTTCAGGGTGGGGGGAAGACATGCCAGCTCCTTATTGCTTTCTGTTAGCAATTGGAGCTAACTGGGATGAAATATCTTCTCCCCTTTTCTGTGAAGATCTGGGACTGGCTTTTTTAAAAGCTGTGGCAATTGTTGAGATGACCCTTGAATCAGATCCAGCATGGTCATTCCTATCTTTTTGCTGTGTTTGTGGGAGTCTTTTTTCAAATTTCGTAAAATATATTGAGTCTGAAAGGAATGGTTCCTGATTTAAGCTGGTTGTGTTTTGGAGCAAAGATTCTTTGTTTTTTCTAAATCATTGTTTCTGTTATATAATTACATACTCAGACTTTTTTCCCTGCAGCTTGAAGAGGGGTTTAGAGAATCCAAGCTGTAAAAATGCCACTGTTTTCCACATCAACTTGACATGGTTTAAGTTTTGGCTGCTCTCTTGCCTCAGAGTCGTTTCCCTCCTCCAATTAATGAGACTTCACTCTGTTCTCTTTTTGACTCCGTTGCCATCCTTGGGACTTTTCCATCCTGGTATAAAGTTCAAACAACGCATCTTTTCCTGACCTCCCTCCTATATGATTCACCATTTTGTTGCAGTTTTACTCCTGCCTTTTTTCCTCTCTACATAGTTCTGCTCCTTGTGTGTGTGTGTCCCAGGACCACTAACTGAAAAAGCTCTGATGAAAAAGCCTCCTTGGCAGCAGGGCAGTCACTCCCATTATCTCTACTAGTGATTCCTTTTAAGCTTATTCCTTCAAAAAAAAACTTATTCTTTAAAAGAAAAAAAAAAAAAAAAGCAGGTGAAACTGAGGTCTGGCTTTTTATAGCTGTTCTTAACTCACTTTGTGTCAGTGAATTTGGGCTCTGAAATTTTAGGTTAAAATGGGGCTGAACCATAAAGTTTAGTTCCAGAGTTAAACCCAAACAGCAGCTGGCTGCATTGAAAGCCTTTTTTTTTTTTTTTTTTTCAGTCCCTTGCTCAAAGCCCAGTGATCTCTAAAGATTAGGGATTTTTCTCTGCCCATGTCCTCTGCTTGGTAAATCAAATACAGAGTAGTTATTATGGCCTCCCCTACTCTGACCATAAGTATTCTGACATTTACCTGTGTTTTGCAATGCTAAAGTTTGTGTTTCAGATTTTAGCAGATGGAGGGAAGAGAAAGTTTGCTCAGTCCAACCAGTTAAAACAATATGGGAGATGGTGACATGTGTGTGTCCCAGGACCAGCTGAGGCTGCCAACAGGGAGACAAATTTTCCCTTTTCACCTGCTTCCACTGGGACAGTCATTTCTTTCCTGCTTTAGGAGAAGGAGATTGTTGTTTAGAAGTTTGTTTTTCCTTGCTGTTGCTGTCTCTGTTGGCTCCTTCTTTGTTTTCCTGTAGCAAAAATAGCATTAAGAGTAGAGAGGTGGCTGGAGGCAAAATGTCTTCTTCTTGTCTTGCTCTTCCTGTCTTCAGCAATCTTGTCACTGGGTCCTCCTGGGGACCCAGGCAGGTACAAGTGCATTGTCCTAGCATTCAATGCAGAGGAAGGATGACATAGTTTTCTAGCTCCTGTGGAGGCCTTTCCTCCTTTGAACACAATTAACTTCCCTCTGCTAAAAATGTCCTGGCCCCAGGGCTGTGTAAAATCCTCAGAAGAGGCCACTGGGGGATCAGTTTCCTTGTGATGTGTCTGGTAGCACTGGAAGTCTCTGATCCCACAGTATCTCCTCAAGGGCTGTCACATGGGATCTCCACGTGCCTGTCATGTTCTAGGCCAATTCTAACCAAATAAGCATAGTACATTTTCCAGGGAAAAGTTACCTGCTGTGAGTTCTCTCCAGGTGTTGCTGCCACCACCCTTCTTGGTTATGTCCAAAAAACCCAACGTGTTTCAGTTTGAACGAGGGGCAAAGCCCACAACAGGGTCCATTCTTTCTCTGAGCACATCTCAGCCAGCTCCAGCTTCATCCCCTTGGGAACACAGTGGCTGTTCCAATTCTAAGTGGAAAAAATTTCAAGTAACCTATGACTAAAATACAGACAACACCTGACAGCCTCAGACATGACTGCAATTCTTTACAAGGTGTGTAGTAGGTAAGCAGTGTCCATTTTACTTGCTACTGCTGTGTACTTTCCTGGCTTACATGTGGCATCACTTGAAGACAACTTTATGGCAAGAAACTGAACAAAGCAATGGTGGAATTCCCAATATCAGAGATTCATTGAAATCAGAGCTTATATGTCCCTATCCCTAGTGACCTGCTGCTGCAAGCATCACAGTTTTTCCCAGGGCTCAGTCACTTCATGTGCAGAATTTAATGAACTGTCAAATGCTGCTTTCTAAATGTCAGGAAGTCCAGAGGAAAATGCACAGTACAGACCATGGCACAGATAGAAATGCCTAGACAGAAATTAATTCTTTAGCTTGCAGCATCTCCCAGTTAATTTTCCATTAAGGTTTCTCCCCTTCCCCCCCTCCAGTGTTTTTCAGGCTGTGAAATGATCAGTGTTTCCCTAGAGGCAGACAGATGCCCAGGTTAAGGACCACAGGGAAGATAATTGCATTTCTTTTCAAGAAAGAGAGTAATTGCATTTATTTTTTTTTTTTTGTGCAATGCAACCCAATATTGGCATTTTATTAAGTTGAACTGCATCTTTTTCTGCTCAGGTTGTGGGATAATACTGTTTGTTTGTTGGTGTGGCAGTGAGCAAAGAAAGAGCTGTTGGATAAAAGAAAGGGGGATGTGTATGTCAGGAGAGCAGAAAGCCCATCCTCAAGCTAGAAACTCTCAAGAGAAGTAAAGCTTCTAGCAAATGAGAAATTGAAGTCATTTTAGTCACTCCTGATAGCAAAATGATTTATCAGACTTGCACAGAAATGCAGGTGGTGGGGTTGGGACAAACTAGGATGGCACTGTAAGCAAAACATCCTTCCTGATGTTTCTTTTTGCAGTCCAAAGTCTGCTCACCTTCAGGCACAGGATAAGGAGGCTGAGCTGAGAGTTTTAAACCCTTTGGAAAAATCTGGTGAGATTTAAAACAATAAACAAGCAAAGATTCTTTCTCCTTTCCATTCCTTCCAAACCAGGCTCTTCATTCTCACGGTCTGCTTGTGAATCCAAGCCACTTATAACCCTGGCACATGTGAATTTAGCACAAAATGGAAATTTCTCCATGACACATGTTATTTCTGGTGAAGGCTCAATGGTATTTTCTCTTGGCTGACCACAGTCTCTTGCTGCCCAGTGTAACAGTTCCTAAGATCTGGCTCATTACCTGATAAGATGATCAGGACTCTGCTGGATCACTGTGGTTCTCTGTTCAGCAATTTTCCCACCATTAAAGTGTCAGGGAAGCTGTGACGTGGCCTTAGTAGTTTATCTACCACAAAAGGTGGTAGATACTATCACTTTTGAGTTTTTTCCATTGCTCCTGAGGTGTTCACCCCATCTGACTTTGAGTATTTAATTCTGGTGCTTTCAGCCTACCTACCCTACCTCTCTGTCCTCACCACATCTTGGGAGCTTTGAATCCTATACTAGAGGTTCTGATGAGTACATGGGGAGCCTGAATGCCTGAATTTAAAAGGTGTAAATGACTCTTTTGCAGGGCAGATAAGGGTTGAAGTTCTCTGGAACAGTCTGCTGAAAGGCATCTCCCAAATGCCTGCTGCAAGTTGTTGCTTTCCCCTTTGGGACATCAGTCACCTCTGAGGTGGCTGTGATTGGTTTCATCCCACCCCATCTATCTGGGACAAACCAGAAAGCCTAAACGTGCTGGGAGATTCCAGCTGGACTTCCAGAAAGTCTTTCCTCTAATGAGTTACAGGGTAATTTTCAGAGTGAGGAATGGAACAGACCTGATATTTTGGTAAAAGCAGGAGGTAGATGTCATGTTGAAAACACCCTTGCATTGGCAATCCAGGATTGATCAGGTTGCTTAAAATGACCTCTGATTTTCTAGGTGCTGTTTCTCTATAGAAGAGAAGGAACAGAGGGAAAAAGAGTGCCTGTGTTTGTAAAGAGACAGTGGCACTGTAGGAGAGCTCACCTGGCAGCTGGCAAAATGAAAGCAGATGGCATAAACTCTACAGAGTAGAGTTATTCCACCCTGAAGGATCTTCAAAGGGAGTTCTGCTTGCAGATCCCATTACTGAGAATTTCTAAGGGGACTGGTGCTGCTGACTCTTACTGTGCTCCCATATGCATGCACACATTTGAAAATGCCTTTCATGGGTTCAGCTGCTTCCATTAATACCAAAATCATTTTATATTTTCTGGTATGTGTCTTCTTCTCTGAAGTTTGTGTAGGAATTAATACCTTCTCTCGGTTATTTTCTTTGGAATGCCTGAATGAAAGGGGCTTTTTCACCTCAGTGTTAACAGGATTGGGAATAACTGGAAATGGGAAGGGTGCTTGCAGTTACAGCTGGCACTTCAGAGCCTTCCACCGGGGTGGCAGCTATCCTGGGGAAAAAATCAAACAAAGAATTCATCAGCTGAAGAGGATGGATAGGTGGGATATCTTGTGTATATTATGGTACCTACATATTGTAGGGTCAGTTGTGCAAAAATAGAGGCCTGAGCTCTGCAGAAATGTGAAAAAACATTGGCTTGTGCTAAGGACCAATGGAGGTAGTGCTGAATTAGCCTGGTTTTACTGAAGTTTCAAACAGAATCTGTGCAGTGTTACCAAGTGTGAGCAGTGGAGCAGCCTGGAGCATGGATCACTTAGAGCAACACAGAGTCATAAACTGCATCCCTGGGATGAGAGCCCTTCTGATCCCAAACAAAGTGTGGGACCCTGGAGCAAGGGGGGCCCATTTTGGGTAAGAAGCAGTTCAGATAACCATGACAGAGCAGTTTGTTCCCTCCACCTGCTGTGACCTCCCTGTCCTGCTGAGCAGAGGGACAGAGTTGACAGAGTTTTTCCCTGCAGGTGGGTTTGCTCTGTGCCAGCCTCCCACAGGCACACCCAGGAAACGACTCGGTGTGGCAGCACGAGGGATCGGGGCCGTCTTAACTCTGTTGGATTTTTTTTTCCTTGTTTGCACAGACCCTTCATGCTTCTGCCACCACTGATGGAGTGGATGAGAGTGGCAATCACCTACGCTGAGCACCGGCGCAGTCTGACCGTGGACAGTGATGACATCAGGCAGACAGCCAGGCTGCTCCTACCTGGACTGGACTGTGAGCCCCGGCAGCTCAAGTACGTGGACTAAGTTCTATGAGCCCCTGAAGAGCTTGAAACTTCTTAAAATATTCTTCTTGCTGTGCTTTGCAGGAGGCAGATCTCAAATTGCTATACAGGCAACACGTATTTTACCTTTTAGTATTCCAAGAGCTAAAGAAATTTTGGGCGACCGTTGGGACTGGGTGGGAGGATTTTGTCTCATGAAAACTTACGTAGGAAGAATGAGAGAGAGAAGGCTAAGTGCAAGAATCTGTGGCTTTTTATGCTTCAGCCTTAATTCCAAGAGTATTTACTTTTTGTAATACCTTGATGGAAAGTATCAGTACCTTTTCAATTCCTCCCCTCACATAGATATTGAACAGGAATTTATAATTAGCTTGGTTCATTAGCACATCACAGGTATTTTATTCAGGTTTGTAGTTCTCTAAGTTGCTGTCATTAGCACTGGTTTGGATATCAGGGTTACATCTTGAACTTTAGTACCAGGTAAGTACTTATTTCTTGAAAGAACTTTGTCCCCCATATACCTTTGGGTTAAGTGAGTGGGCAGGATGCATTAATAACAATAAATAATACTTTTATCTTGCTCTTAAGTGATGAAAAGATCACCTGAAATGATAAAAATACACCTTTACTCTCACAAAAAGCAACAAGAGGCTTTTAATCAGGAGCCCTGTATCTGAATTTATTGCTTTTTATTCTTCCTTCTGGCAGCCAAAAAGGCTGTTACTTTTTTGCTACATCCTCTGCCTTCCCATTTGTGAATTGAAGGGTAATACTTATTACCCACAAAAACTAATGCAAAGCTAAATTAGTCAGTGAAAATGATGGTGCAATTAGATGGATGAAAGTTTCATTTGCTGCAGCTTTCTCCTAGGCTTATTCTCTGTGCTCAGACAAGGTGCCTGAGAGACCCAGAGTGCTGACAGTCTTTTTAAAAGTGAAGTTGCACAGGTGATCCTCAGCAGTTATTTAAACTCCTTGGCTTCAGACTGGAAGGGAGCAGCTGAATTTGGACTTGGCATCCAGAAAGCAGGAGCTGTATGCTGAGTCCTGGAACCCTTTCCTTCTCTCTTTTCTCTGCCAGTGTACGTGTGTTCTGTGTCAGTTTAAGCACACACTACCCTGGAATACGTGTTGCTGGTAGGTACCAGCACAGGCAACTTAATATGGGCTAAAATAATTTCACATATGTGCCTAATGCTTGCCAAAACCTTTGAAATTCTTTGATGAACAATACTGTAGAAGACCAAACCAATCAAAAGTACTTCCAGTCATGTTCATGGTTTTTCTTTCAGTCTCTCATCTAAAAACGCTCTTGGTTTCAAAACTGAATTTGAACTTTCTGCTTCAGAGGCATCCTACTCACATCCCACTCACACTGCACTGGTTTTTCCTGCACATTGACACATAAGACACAGGTAGTCCCTTACCTTTATAGATTGTACACCTTAAAAATAAAGAGAGAAGTGATTTGGGTGTTTGATTTTGCTGCTGATGTGAGCTAAAAGGGGAGCCACTTAGAGACAGCCCACTTTGTGAAAGTGGAGTTTATCTCAGGAACTTCAAACTGAAGCCATTATGATAGAGCTGTGAAATTAAGGTCTTGATAGAAACCCAGGAGGACCAAAATAAGGGCTGCAATAAATAGAAGGAGGGAGATATAAAGGGCCTCAACCCAACCACGGTATGTGGGGTCTTCAGGCATAAGATAATTGAATTGTTCTGAACTGTCTTACTTGGGTTTTATCTTCAGAAGTCTAAGGATGTTCTGTGATGTGTGGCTTGAGAGAAAGGGCACTGTCTTCTTGCTGCATGAAAGATTTAGACTAATAGAAAAAAAGCATGAGGTGAGAGCAATGCCTCATTTCCAGTGCCCCTTATACAATCCTTTAAAGTAGTCATTTGTACCTAGCCATTACAGCACACTGAGGAAATCTTGGAACTGAAGCCAAATTTATCCTTGGCTTGCTGTGTGACTGCAGGCAAATTGCAACTTGATTTTCCTCACACTGCACAGCCTAAAAGCCATATAATGATAGTTTCTTGCAGCAGTGAAGCATCAGGTAGGGTGTGTTGAAATCCTGTAAAGAGAAGGTGTGCAGAAGAAGAGAGTATAATTAGTACAACCTGAAATTCAGACCTCTAATATCTGTTCTCTAACACAGACTCCCTGGGCAGTATAGTTCTTCCACAACTACTGTTTGTGTCTTAGTAGATGAAGCCTCCTAATATGATGCTTTCAGTTTATGTTTGCCAGACAATTTACAAACATACTCAGTATTCAGCTGTTACTGGTTGAGTGATAATATAGGTGGGAAAATGCTAGACTGCAGAGAACTATGTTTTTTCCCACCTACTTAAATGTAAATCTTGGGATTTTAATATTAAGTTATTATCATACACTGCTTTAAAAATTATTATTATTGTTGTTGTTATTATTGTTATTATTATTCCTCACTGCAGACCAAATTTAAATGACTCACTACCAGTAGTTATAGTAGTAGTTACCATTTATGAAACCCAAAGCCTCCAGCCCCCTCTTCAAGCTCTCCTTTCCCAAACCAGGACCTGAGCCCCATCCCTTTCCCTGCTCTCTGATGTCTCCCAGTCCACCTTCACTTCATCCATTTATCCCTTGGGCACAGCTGGATGTACAGGAGCTGCTAACAGGACAGCTGCAGAGCACAGCTTTACCCTAGGAAGCACGTGAGAGTTTGTCTCTCCCCTCCACAGGATAACAGCTCACACAGAGAAAACCTGCTGTGGTTACAGCAGCTGCACAACACTTGTGCACAAGTGAGCTCTTTCCCTCAGCTCTGGTAGTCTGCTGTAAATCTTATCACACTCTATAAGAAAAAGCTACTTTGCATCTCTCATGGAGGAGCTACTACTTTAGTC
Organism: Heliangelus exortis; assembly: GCF_036169615.1. Taxonomy (NCBI): domain Eukaryota; kingdom Metazoa; phylum Chordata; class Aves; order Apodiformes; family Trochilidae; genus Heliangelus; species Heliangelus exortis. The sequence continues at coordinate 2,012,068 of NC_092439.1, forward strand.
AAACAAGATTATTAATTTACTGGCCTACCTCTAGGATTTATATGCCTAGCATTAAGCCCTTTTCCTTACTGTCCTCTTGTACTCTTGTGTCCTAATCCAGTGCCTGGGTGCTTCAGAGATCTTGTTTTCTAATGCACTCAACTGCCTCAGGGACACAATTTATTTGCAGATGTATTTCCAAAGAGCTGGTGACTCCAAGACTATCACTTTGCTTCTCTGCTGACTGTTCCCCTAATGACACCCTGGTGCAGTTCCTTTCTGAAAGCAGCTGTGCTGAGATGCTGGTTTCCCCTCTACAATGTGAGGGGTCACCAGGCTGTAGAGGGATCTTTGTTAACTCAGCATATTGTTCAGAGCATCTGCTCACCAGTTGTCACCCACCATCAATGGATGTTCAGAAAAATGACCAGCTGAATTAAAACGTGATAAAGATTATTCTTGACTCTTCTATGTGAAGTGATGAGTGTTTTAGTTATCTGGCAGGGCATACAAAGCTTCCAGAAGAGGTTAGACTTCTTGAGAGCATCTCATTTTTCAAAGGAACTTGGCAGGCTGCTATCTCACTCCCTGAGAGTTTGCTCAAGAGCCTGTCTTGAAAACCAGGCAACTAGAGGAGAAGACATTGATCCAGAAATAACATCAAAGGGCTGAATCTACCAATGCCCAGCTGAGATAGGAAACACCTCTGATTTGGCCATGGCTCTTCAGTGAAGGAGATACACTTCCAGGTTTGGAATTCAGAAGTCTCTGAGCAGATAAACAGAGGATTTACAGTAAGCCCTGGGCTCCTTCCAAATGAGATAAAGGTCATTTGATAGTCATCTAAAGGATAAGGATTTAATAGAGCCTCATAGAAATATTAATGCACTTAATTTTATTGACAGCTTGAGAATGTTCCACTGCCTAAAGTTGGTAGTTTCTTTTTTGGAAAATAAAAATTAAAAAATAAATAAAAATCATCATCTCCTTTCAGCAATGCCTTTGATTTCAAGATCCTAGCTAGTCTGGCAGGCATAGTTGTATCATGGCATTTTGTTATATACACTTTCAGCCTCTTTCTCCTCCTTGCAACACCTTGTATTTATTTGGTGGTCCTGTAAAAAGCAGGAAAATACAAATATTATATTCAAAACACACGCAGCTAATTCTTTAAAGCAGCTGGGGTTTGGTGAGGTTTTTTGTGAGAAGCTGCACTAGAGAAACATGGTTGCTGCAAGTGCTCAGTGAGAAAATACCAGAACTGGTTCCTGGTCCAGAAATACCCCTCATGACAAGGAATAAGTGAGTGAAGGTAACCAGATTTTTTCAGAAATCATAATGCAATGGGGAAGGTATATGATAGGTAAAATCATGGAAACTTGTAAGCCTGATTTCTTAGGAGATGGAGGTAAAGAAAAAAAAAAAATCCAGGAATTCTTTTGTTCTTCACAGACCTGAATGTTGCTTTAGTTCCTTCCGGAGGCTGGATGCTAAGGCTGCTACTGAAAAATTCCAGCAGGATCTGGGTTTCCGGATGCTGAACTGTGGAAGGACAGATCTGATCAACCAAGCAATTGATGTGCTGGGACCTGATGGGGTTAACACCATGGATGATCAGGTATGCAAAACAACTCTCACAGAAATTCTTTGCTTGAACAAATTGCATGCTCCTTCCCAAGCAGCAAATCAATACATGAGGTTGTAAGTGTTAATTGCCTCTCCCAGGGCTTTCTAATTCTAGCTTGTGTTTCAGTCTGAAAATGTATCCCTTAAAAACAAGCAAACAACTCCCCAAAAAAGACAGTCAAAGCTTAGAGTGAATTGTTTCTTTATCAGCTGGAATGTAGGTCTGTTCCTTGGATGGGCTGTCTCAGACACTGATGGAAGACAGCTTAATACTCTGGCTGTGAATGGAAAGTCTGATGTTGTCTTCATGCTAAGACAATGTCAGAATAAAGTGGGGTTTGCCAGTGACACCCTCTTCTGCTCCAACAGCCCAGATACAGTCTGGGTCAGTGGTGAGTGACCAAAAGGTGTGGCTGGCTGATGGCTTTCAAGTGTGAAGTGAGTTGTGTATTCTCAGTACAGCACCAAGAACCCCAGTGGTTGGAAGTCCATCATCCTGATGTGTCTATTTTTTTTTTTTTTCATTTTCATTTCATTTTTTTCATTTCTTTTTCTTTTTCACTTCTTTTTTCATTTCCCTGCTCAGCAGTGTCAAACCAGAGGTATTTGGTAGGCTGGAGAGTCTTTCACTGCTTCTACTTTTGCTGTCAGCCCCATCAAGTAACAGCAGAGTCTGTTCTCTGGGGCATCATTCAATGCATTGAATTAGCTTTTAATTAAAAAACCCCACCTCTCCCAAGTAAACACTCATTATAGGTGCCACAGCAATGAGAATGAGCTGTCATGTCTCAGAAGCAGTGGGATATTTAGCAGTAGGAAGGCTTTGTGTTCAATTAGAGAGGTGTTCTCATCAACAGCATTTTACTGCAGTGGCATTTCAGACCAAATTCTGAAACTCACACATCTTCCACAGTGCTTTCCACCATCCTGCAGTTTTAAAGGATGTGTGAACATGTACACAAGTAGGAGCACAAACTGTTCCTGCACAAGCTTTTAGCTAGGTATGTAGTTATCTCCACATCCAATACAGGGAGCTTTGTGGTCACAGGAGTGGGGTATCACATCATAATCCCTTGATACTGACTTTATTAAAGTGACAAAGGAGGCAAATTTATATTATTAAGGTCTGCCAATTCCCACATTTATCATATTTTTTGCAGTGCTTGTTTATGTAGCCTTTTTGCTCTCTGAGAGCAGATTATTTTGCATTGTGAACATTACCACCCTAATACCAAAGAAACTGGTGCCAAGGCCATCTTGGCACTGTGGGATTTTTTTACCTTTCTTCAGTGAGCCAGCAAACTTGGAGCTGTCTGGCTTTTTTTTTTTTATGCTTCAAGAGCCTGAATTCTGTAGGGAACTCAGCTGAAAGTTTGAGGAGTCAATAATTTATGGTCTCATCAGCCTCTTGATGCCATCTTCCAGCCACTCCCACTGGGAACAGGGGGATTGCAGAGTGCTGGCAGCTCTTGCTTCTTCATAGAATGCTGTTCTCATGTCTCAAAGCACAAAGTTTTGGCACTGGAGGAGAAGGGTAGGACAGGCACCCTCTGGAGATATTGTTTGTTTCTCTGAAATTTTCCACTCAAGTGATTCTGGAGCAACTCATCTCTGCAGCCAAAGGAGTGTCCTGCTCTGCACTACCAGCCACAGAGAGTTAAATCCAGTCTCTAGCAGTGGCTCTGTCATAGCTGGGATAAGAAACCAAATCTGAACTTTGCAGGTAGCTCCAAATGCCCAAACCTGGGGAAACTGACATGGGCATGGCAAGAGAAAGCAGCTCTCTATGTCCTGTCATGGGAGTGAATGTTTTAATACTGGCACCTGGTCAGCTCAGTTCATAGATCTTGATTTCTTTTTGTCATTAATGAATCTTAAGGAAAAATAAAATAGAAAAAAAGCAAAAGGAAAGGTAAGTCTATTCAAACCTGGTAGTTTTAGGACCCTATGGCAATAAATACAGGTTTGTGCCTGCAGAGCCCAGTCTTAAATTCTCAATTTGGTTTACTTATCTGTAGTGAGAGAGGATCCTCCCAAGTCCCCTCAAAACCAAACCCCCCATCCTTTTCCTACCCCCAAAACATCTTTGCAAATGTTACTGCCTCAAATGCAGGAAAGCTTGGAATTGGGGCTGTTTTAATAGGACCTCTTTTCATACAAGATCAGAACTCCTCTGTGTGAGATGCCATTGTATTTTGTGATACATGCCCCTCTCTAAAGTTGAAGCTGTATTATTACACTAAGCAGCAGAGAAAAATTCCTGTGAAAAATTCCAGTGGTCACAATAATTAAGGGGGAGAGGGGAGAAGCTGTAGAGCTCTAGGATGTGAGCAGGAGTGGGTTTTACTCAGCCATTTCCTTTCTGTCCTTGGCTACTTTTGGAATGAACTCAGTAAGTAAGGCTCATTTATCTCATCATTCATTTCTGAGCTGTCATGGTTTGCTGGTTAAGTAGAATGAGAGAGATTTATGGGATTGAAATGCTGAAATATTGTGGCAAATAGGATTTTAGCAAGGGGGATAAATTGCCAAATAAATTCATCTTGCATCTTTTTGTGTTGCTTTGTGCTTTTTCGGTTCATCTGGCTACAAATGATCCAAGAAATGGTGTTTCTTTTTTGGCACCCTTGAGAAGGCCCAAACATTGCAGACAACACATGGATGGGGTTTTCTTTTGTATTTTTGCAGTCTTGTCCTTTGATGTTTTGTCTGCACTCAATACTAATGAGTGTCTTGTGCCCACTCTGCATAAAAACCAACATGTTTTGAACATCTGGTTATGCTGTCCCTACACACCTGCACACACACACTTTTCTATACTTTAGGATGCAAACTCACTGTGTCTGTGACAGTTTCACTGTTGATAAATAAAGATAACTTTTTTTTTTTCCCTTTTCCTGAAGGGTATGACCCCACTGATGTATGCCTGTGCTGCTGGAGATGAAGCCATGGTCCAAATGCTTATAGATGCTGGAGCAAATTTAGATATCCCAGTGAGTAACAGAGGACCCTCTCCCCATAATTATTCATCTGTTAACTTAGCAAGAGCTATTACAGAATCTCTCCTAGCAACCAAAGGCTTCATTTCTGGAAGCTTCTGAGCATGCTACTTCTTTCTGAAATCACTGCTTCGGGAATTGGGGAGAGGAAAGAAAACCTTCAAAACCTCTTGGAGCACTCAGTGGCTCCAGTTATGGTTGGCATTGGCACAGCAGGGTGAAGGAGCTTCCCTCCTGAAAGAGCTGCCACTGGGAGAGAAACCAGTAAGCCCATTAAAAAGGCCCAGGGGATTGGACAGTGTGACCAGTGCTGGCCATCTTCTCAAAATGGTCTAAGTTACTGTTCCCTGGGGTTGTCACTTACAAAGAAAAAAAGCCAGTTATGTACCAGTCTAAAGACTGCAGCAGACAGAGCCCACAGTGGGTAATAACAACCTTGGTTCCCTTCTCCCAGGTTCCCAGTACCTCTCCAAGATATCCTTCAGTCCATCCCGACAGCAGACACTGGACTGCTCTCACCTTTGCTGTGTTACATGGACACATCTCTGTTGTTCAGGTAAGCAGAGGAAATTCCCCAGTCAGGAATCTTTCCAGGAGAGGGATTGAAGTGCAGCCCCCTTATTGCCAGGCTTCCTCAGCAAGGGTCTGTCACAGGCCTCCACGTGCAGGTTGGTGGAAGCCTTCTAAAAACCAACAAAAAGTTGTGTGGTTTGAATGCAACTGATGCTTTTCCTGGGGAACTGTGACTTGATGACATAATTCCTAGCATAATATTGTATCTTTTTTCCTTTTTCTCTGGTTTCAGTATTTCAGCACCAGGCTTACCACTTCCAGAACAATGCTGCAAATTATTTCTTTGGTATTAGATAAAATAAGGCCTTCATTTGGAGTACTTACAGGTGGACTGCTTGATCAGGATGCTGACATTAGATCTTAATTGGTTTATACATTTATGTGTGCAGAAATTAAGTGCCTGCTGCTTTCTGCTCTAATGGCAGCAAATCAGCTGTAACTTCCTTTCTAATCCTATGTGGGAGCTGAGCCTCTCTCATCCTTCCCACTCCCTTTTCTATGGAATTAACACAGAGGGCAGCAGAATGGGGTGGAGCCCTGGAAATCCTTCCCAGACTTCAAGAGGAATTCAAAACTGATCCCATCAGATAGCCAATTGCTGGTGAATTCAATTTGCCTTCTGCTCTGAGGGAAAAGATTAAAAAAAACCCAACAAGAAAGTAAAAAAAAAAAAAAAAATGTTAGCAAAGGGAGGCTGCACACACTCGCTTTTTTTGTTTGTGTAGGTTTGTAAATAATTACAAAGCTTAGAGTCCACCTGGCAAATTGCCAGAGCAGCCTTTGGGATTACAAAGCTTGGACAGCTTTAATTTACATGTGAGATAAGAGTGTGATTCTCCCAGGAGATGGAGCCAAGTATGTCAAAGCTCCTGTTGGACTGCATTTTACCCACAATGTTTGTTTTTTCTTATTTTGGTTAAAACTTCAAGATGACAAATTTTTTTTTTTTTTTTTTTTTTTTCATTCAGTACCTATTATTGAAAGGGCAGAGCTCAGGTGTGAAGGTTTCAGTTAAGGTTTTCACTGAAATGGGTGTGAAGGTCTCAAGTTAAGGTCTACCATGTGACACTTGGCACCAAGAGTCGTGCTCTGCAAAATGTTTTATAATAAAAAAGTGAATGCATGTGCTGCTTGTGCCAAAGTCATCACTAACTGGGGCTGACCAAAGCTGTTAAACTGTGACAGTGTTAAACAACAGCTGGACTCCTACACACAGTGGGAGACCCTCCTGAGGGCTGGTGATGCACAGACAGCCAGGGCTGACCCTTCCTCCCATGGGAGAGGGTGCTCTGGGTGTCCTGATGCTCTCTACCTGGTCATAAAAGATCCCCATTGTCTTGTAACCTTCTCCCCTTCATCTGGGAGGGGGGATTTCCCTTGCAGCAGCTCAGTGAGTTCAGAGAAAGCAGGTTCTGTGTATTCTGAGGTATGTTTGGCCTCCAGGGCTAAGTCCCTGGAGGAATCCTGTTTCCTGAGCACAGCGTGAAACTACACGAAATGGACTTCCTGCACTGAAGAGCAGCTCTGACTGCAGAGCTCTTTGGAGTTGGAAAATTACAATTGCAAAACCATGGTCATAAAAGTAATTTAAAAACCTAAACCAACGAGTAGGTGATGTTCTCCAAGGTGCCAGGCTGAGCACCTTTCCAGCATAAACTCACTACGGAAAGCCCAGCCAAGCAAAAGAAAATAAGAAAACTCTAAACTGACATTCACGTGGAGACTTTAGTCCTAGGCTGTGCAATGAAATGCAAGAGAAATTTCCCTTGTAATAGATACTTTGCTTTTGCCTTTGAGATAATCCCTTTGTGTAGACTTCCCTAGGCATCTACTGGTTTGCCTTTTCAACACACAGCCTCCTCTGTTTTGTCTTTCTGAATTGCTCTTTTCTCAACTCTTTGCCTTTCATGTGTCTGTTGCAGCTGCTCTTGGATGCTGGTGCCCACGTTGAGGGCTCTGCTGCTAACAGTGGAGAAGACAACTATGCTGAGACTCCCCTTCAGCTGGCATCAGCAGCAGGTAAGCTGAGCTCAGCCTCAGCACACTCCCTCTCCTCCTACCACAGAATAACCACAACTCATCCACCCATGGGTCCAGAGTCTGTAAAATGTGTTCAAAAGTAATTCCTGCATTCTGAGACACTTTGCATACTGTACCACGGGTATGGTAAAGGTATCAAATGAGTAGTGCAGTGAGATAGCTACTAAAAAGTCAGCTTTTTTTGGTTTTTTTTTCATTTGTAAAGCACTACTAGGAACCCTGTCTGGTTGGCAGTGACTAAAAGCTGTCATCGTGTGGCAAAAGCTTGATGGGCACAAAATGAGTGTCTGCTTTTGCAACTCGTCCCAACACTCACCTCCTGCCAGCAGCCTCCACAGTGAAACTGACTGAAACAACTCCTTTGCACAGGGCAGCAACAAGGAACATAAACCAGCTACTGTCTAGTCAAGGCTTGTCTTGGATCTAAATAATGTCCAGCTGCAAAAAATAACAAGTTTAAATTCAGCCTGGAGAAAAATAACTGCTACGGAAAGAAATTTGTTTTATTAATTTAATAAATACAAGTAAAATTTTGCAGTGCTTCTACCTAACTGGTAGGAGAAGAGTTTCATGTTCTGTGAACAAGTCTGTGCTAGCTTAAAAGTACCTGCTGGGTTTCCACACTTTTCACCTCTGCTTTTTACTTTTTTTTTTCCTTCATTACTTTCTGCTTCATTTTTGTGTTTATGAGGCCGAGTCTCTCTGGCTTACTCTGCACCAAGCTTTGCTGAGGGGATCAAAAAATGGCCTCCTCCTCTCCCAGTGACAGATTCCCTGTGCTGGGTCTCCTGCCACCACTCTGCTCCATCCAGTGAGAACAGTGGAGAGGAGGCCTGGCTGAACATGGGCTGCACTGAGTTACTTGTCTGCAGGGGGGGTTTATGAAGCTGTGGTCAGCAAGAGCAGCTCCTGTCTGGCCTCTGTTAACCTCACCCAACTGACCAGCTGAGACTCTGATCCCAGTTGCACACCTCTCTGCTGGTGTGTTTTGAGAGCAGCAGACCAGTTTAGTTCTTTTTTCATTCTGCCTCTAGCTAGTTGTGTGTCATGAAGCAATTTAGGTGACTCAGTTTCCTTCTCCTGAGATATTAGGAAGCCTAATGAATGCTTGCAGGATGCTCTGAGAGCCATAGTTGGTAGCCTAAATGTTGCTGGTACAGTGTCTGTTACCAGTCCTCTGCTACATGCTTTCAAGAGGTAACAGACATGGAATCCTCATGTTTTTGTCATGTTTTTGTCCATTTTTTCTTAGGCAACTATGAGTTGGTCAGCTTACTGCTAAGCAGGGGTGCTGACCCACTCCTGAGTATGCTGGAAGTCAATGGGATGTCTTCACCACTTCATGAAGAAATGAATTGCTTCAGTCACTCAGCTGCACATGGGCACAGGTAAAGCTCTGTTCATGTTCAGAACCATTTTTTAGGGCAGCACAGTTTCTCAGACCACTCCCATTCAGTTGTAGGTTGTGGGGTTTGAGTGTTTTGGGGAACAGAAAAAGATTCTTGAAACCAGTAGTTGCTCTCTGCAACATCCCTTTGAGAAAGAACGATGCAAAACTTTGATTATTCAGCAACTACAACTTTGATAAAAGAAAGGGATTATATTTTAGCACAAAACACAACAGAAAGATCATTGTTTGCTTTTTCTTATTCTCTCACTTGCTGGTCTAGCTTTGCAGCACTGAATAGGAGCTGGCTCTAGGCCATACCTGAGCAGACCAAGTTCCACCTGTGGGTAGGTTATGAGATTGTGGTTCATGTTCTCAGAGGGCATCTAATCAGATTAAGGTGGCAAAAATAATCTGCATCAGAATTTGGTTGGACTCAATCTTGAAGGCCTTTTCCAACCAAGGTGATTCTGTGATTCTGCAGTTTGGTTGACTGCCTCCCTGGTTTCTGAATGGCTGACCTAGAAATCAGTCATTAAAATGCTTGAAAAAGCCAGCCTGGGTTTTCCAACCCTGTTTGCAGAGTAGTTGTTTAGAAATAAGACATTACGTACAAACTCATCCAGAGATCCTTCTGTTCCCACAAAAAAAATGTTGGTGTAACAAGGCAATTAAAATAACCCTGAAACCACCCATGTGGATGGGGCTGAGAGGTACCCAGAGGGTCTCACCACAGTCCTCCCAGTACCATGAAGCTACCTTGCTCCAACACAGCTCTGCTTTACAGTGGTGCCAGGACTGCACCATCAGGTACATCACACATCTGGAAACACCTGGAATAGCTCAAATGAGGCCCAAACTCTGCAAAGCTGGAACGGCCTAATTCAGTTATTTACAGTGTAAAACAACACAAAGACCATTCTGTTCCCAATTCTGTTCCCCTCCCATGATCTTCTGCAACATGCAAACTGCAAAATTTAAGGCTTATTCTCTAATTGGAACGGTCAGGGTGATCCTAAAGCACAAAATTAACCTTTTTTTAGTCATACCGAGTAGTGTGAGTGCAAAGAGAGCACCAGCTAGTGGCAGTTCAGGGCCACAGCTGAGTACTGGGGTGGACTTGTTAGGATGGGGAATGTCTGCTGCAGATGGCTCCAGCTGGCTGGAGGGACACCAACGATGCAAAGCTTCCTAAAGTGGCTGAGACAAAGAAGAAAGCCTCTTTCTTGCAACTGCTGTGACAAATTCCAAACCAAAAAAAAATCTGTTTGGATTTTGTGATAGAGAACTATTTATTTTTTTTTATGGTTTCTGTGTACTGATGCAGGAAACAGGTCTGACTAAAACAATGTAACAGTGCTTGAAGGTGCCCATTTGGGAAATCAGCAAGGGTTCTAACAGACACTGGTAAATCATACTTCAGAGCTGAAAATGTCACCACACACGGGCTGAAAGAAAGCAGCATTTTTCTATGCCAAAGTACAGATTGCAATAGAGACCAGTTTGCCCTAACACTCTGAAATATGACCACTAAGGTACAGGAACATGTTCCATTCTTTTGCCCTTGCTACCAGGGCATCAGTCTCTAGCCAGTGGGATCTCTATCCCACTGGAAAAGTGTTTTAAAGTCTGCTCCATATCTGCCAGCCTTTGGGAAGGAAATTTATCATTTATGAAGCCAGACCCCTAAGCCCAAATCACCACAGTCCTGTCTGAACTGTTGATATTTCATTTATTACCAAGGGAGATGTTTTTTTCCTCCTCAGGAACGTTCTGCGCAAGCTCCTGACCCAGCCCCAGCAGCTGAAGGGAGATGTCCTCTCACTGGAGGAGATTTTAGCTGAGGGAGTGGAGAGTGACACCTCCAGCCAGGGCAGCTCCAGTGAGGGGCAGGTCAGACTCTGTAAAACAAGGATGAAGGCTCTGCAGGAGGCCATGTATTACAGTGCTGAGCACGGCTACGTAGACATCACCACGGAGCTCAGGGCCCTTGGTAAGGTGTTTTCTTTATTTTCATCGTGTAAGTTGTGAAAAGCTGCTTCTTCTGCCCCTTTCATTTAGAGAAGAAATTGATAACCCCAACTGCAAAGCTATCCCAAGCTTATGGGAACCAGCTGTCTAAAAAAAAAAAAAAAAAAAAAAAGTTTAAGGCCCCTGACAATTTTTTTTTTTTAAATTCCCACTGATCTAAAATGCTCACTTTTGGCTGGATCCTCTCTTCCCAAGTATCAAAAAGCAAGGGGTATGTCTCTCTGTCAGCAACTCTGATATCTATCATTCAGTCTTAGAAAGGCTGGTCTCAAATCAAAGATAACATCAGAGATTAAAGGGTTTAAGGTGAAAGAACAATTTGATCTACAAGAAGGAAAAAGAAGCTTTGAAGCTTGTGTGTCTAGACAGTTACAGGTCTAGGCGAGAAGACTTCAGACCATGTTTATGTGGTCAGTTCAAATTCTTACAAGGTCAGTTCAAATTGATTTTGTAGTTCTGACTGATCTTGAAGCTAAAAACACAATAGGGAGTCTCTGGGCTTTAACAATCAGCAGAAAGTTCCAATTTATGGTCCTATATTGTAGATAAGTCACTTAATCTGTCACTTAATCTGGATCAAGTCCAGTCATCTTTGATATCATGACAAAATGGTATCTGCTGTTAGGGTGTGTGTAAAGATCTACTTCAGTGCCACTGTTAGCACTAGGAGCAGGACAGTTTACTCACAGGTACTTCAGCAAATCATCCTCCACTGTCCTTTTTCCTGTGGCTACAGGAGTCCCCTGGAAGCTCCACGTGTGGATCGAGTCCCTACGGACAACCTTCTACCAGTCTCGTTACTCAGTCGTCCAGACCCTCTTACGGGAATTTGTCACCATTAAGGAAGAGGACTACAACGAGGAACTCGTTAATGAAGGGCTGCAGCTCATGTTTGATATCCTCAAAACCAGCAAAGTAATTACTAGTTTTGTATCAGTAACAGTTTTGTAACAGTATCAGAACCGGCTGTTTGGCTTTTGCTTTTGTACAAGGTAGAACACAACAAGAACACTGGAACTGGGCTGCCAAGTCCCTAATGAGTGAGGGAATGAGAATGGCCCTGATAGCATTTGTCTGAGCCACAACCCTCAGAAGTGCTCCTCACAGAAAAGGCATTTCAGGAGAAGGGAAAGCTCCTGAAACTGTTGCTGAGCATTCTGTCAGAACAAACTCACTCAGACCACCTGCTTGTCCTTGTTTTTGGTGGTTATTCTTGTAGGGTGCAGTTGCTCAAATGAACTGTTACAGCGTGTTTGAAACCTGCTGAACACAAAGTGCTGACTGATGATACCTGTTCCCTCCTCCTTACAGAATGATTCTATCAACCAGCAGCTTGCATCCATCTTCACCCACTGCTATGGCACCAGTCCCATTCCCAGCATTCCTGAAATCCGAAAGACACTGCCAGCCAGGCTAGGTAAGATGCTCACCTAAACACTGAAGTTCTTGGAATTTTTTTAATTTTATTTTTTCCTAAAAACATCCACATTTCAAAAAAAATATTTACCCTCTTTTTTCTTACCCTAACAGATCCTCACTTTCTAAACAATAAAGAAATGTCTGATGTCACTTTCTTAGTAGAAGGAAAGCTATTTTATGCACATAAAGTCCTGCTGGTCACTGCATCTAACAGGTGAGTCACTTTCCACAGCTCAGCACAGGGTTTTAAAGGAAGTTTTGGCCTTTTTTGTCTCTCATTTTTGTTTCTATCTCTCAATCACACTTTGCAGTAAGGCAGATACTGAGAATATGACTACAGACCATAATTCAGGTCACATTTTCTTTGCTAAGAATAGTAGTTAAGTTTCTTTGTTAAGAATAGTAGGAGAGTGAGAGTAAATATGAGTTTTTCTATCCCTTCCTAGTATGCTTAAAGAGTCCCAGAGCTCTATTGACATAAAATAAGCAGTGATTAATTATCCCTGAATTCCTGCTCAATATTTGGAGTGTCAGCCATTCCCTGCCTTCCCATTCTCCCTCCCTCAGGCTTTGCCAGCTAGACCCACACTTGCTCCACATTTCCTGGAAATCTTTCCCTGGTATGCTTACACTCATTGTTTTTTTCTCTGTTACTGGCATAGTAACAGCATTGTGTAACTATTACAGGGTGGGACTGGATCAGACTCAAGAAATTTCCAGGTTAAGTTGTCCCTGAAGTTCTAAACTAATTGCATTATATTGAAATAAATGAATCTATTTTCAACTTGCATGCAAGAACAAGGAAAGATTTTTATTTCCCCCCTGCTTAAGCTGTTTGTTAGTAGGTGATGAGTGTGTGAAGCACTAATACAGAAATCTCTTAAAACCATTTTCAGGTTTAAGACCCTAATGACCAATAAAACAGAACATGATGGCCACGGCAGCAAGACTGTTGAAATCAGTGATATGAAATATAACATTTTCAAGGTATGTAACTTTACTTTTTGTTTTCTCTTTTCATCTTCCATACTTGGAAGAGGGCCAAGTCTGTGTAAGTACCTGACTATCACAGGTAATTTGCAAGTAGAGATGGAGTTCATTTCAACACACAAGTATCTCAGGAGTAATCTGATCTTTGTCAAAACTTTTCAGGTAGGACCAACATTAAAACAGAAACCTCCAGCCTAAATTCTCATTTCCTTACTGACTCCTCCATAAAGCAGGAGAAACCAGTCTTGTACTGAAAGTACTTTTAAGACCCCAATTTCATACTTTTAAAGGGACCATTTTCGTGCTGTGCTAAGCAAAAAGTAAACTTATTTACAGCAGGTGGAGTGCCAGGCTCCATTTGAATTCAAATCAGTTTATCAGAAATCAGTGGTGTCCCTTTCAAGAAAGGTTCAAAACTGAGATTTGCACTTTGCTTTTATGACATTTCCCTACTTAATGGATCTAAGGGAGGTTCATTCATGATGGAGAGAAAGCAGGATACTTCACACCCACCCAAGGAATAAAGTCAGTGACATGTGACAGGTGAGTTAGTCCAGCTTTCCAGATCTGCATTTCAAATTTATAAGTGTGGTACAGAACAGGGAACTCTGCAGTGCAGAAAAGGCTGTATGACTGTTTCACTACAGGGGTGAGGCTCTTCCTTTTTTTATAAGCAAACAAACCAGCAAAGCTGTTGCTCAGCAGTACTGTCATCTCATGTAGAGGGAATGGAGTAGAAAATGAAGTAGAGTTTAGTTTTGTTCTCACAACTGTTGTAAAAGGTAAGGACAGCACGTGGTCCCCACACCTGCTTATGCAGGACCCTGGAATGACTTCTCTTTCCAACACCAAATCCACTCATTCCCTGGCTAAGGTTTAGCTGGGGGTGTGCAGATGTAGATGAAAGAGCAGAAGCTGCCTCTTGCTCTCCCTGCAAACAATTAGGCCCTTTTCCTCTGGCCCAGATGGGGGTCTGGAAGCTGATTAGAAGCACAGCAGGGGACAGGAGTGGCTGGGAGGTCCCTGTCACACAGGCTCAGGGGTGGCAGTTTCAGTGCTCTGCCTGTGACCAGCCTGCCAGGCTTTACAAAACTGGATCCCAGGAAGGGTTTCAGAGGGACATCCGTGTTGCTCAGAAACACTCTGTCACTCTCAGCCTGAAATCCTCAATAGGGCCCTTTTCAGAGCCTGAGGAAGAAAAGAGATTTAGAAAAGCAGCAGATTTGCAACACTAGGAGAAAAAAAAGCCACCAGCAGAGGAGAGAGCCAGCACAGAGCAGGATTCACAGCCTCTTGTGACTTCAGTGATAACAGCCTCGTGCTTGGCCTTCTTCCCATTTCAGATGCTGATGCAGTATTTATACTACGGAGGAACGGAATCCATGGAAATTCCCACCACTGATATCTTAGAGGTGAGAGTGTTGGCTTCTAAGTCTTGCCAAGTACACCAGGACATAAACAGAGCTCAAAAGGCAAAATCCAGGAGCTCACAGCAAGCCTCCAATCTGGGAGCATATTAACACTTTGAAATGAGCTGAAAGTTTCAGAACACCACTGCCTGGAAATAAGAGCTACCAGTGATGTTTTATAACATCCATGAGATGTTGAGGAGGGGCCAAGGTGGGAGGCAGCAGCATGGAGAGAAATTACTACAGTGCTTTGGTACTCAGGGTTGGGTGAAGCCTCCTTGGCTGCTGGTGGGGTACAGAAAAGGTGTAGCTGGTTCAGCAGCTCTGGGGGCCACAGCAGGTTAAACATCAAGGGGCTGGAGACTGTTGAAAAAACAATAAATTTAGAGCTGAACTTCTGCAGTGAAGATGATGGCATTGCAAAAGTTGGACTAAGAGGCTTCTCCATTACAAATAAGTCCTTTGACAATACTGCTGTTTGGTCACAAGCAGTGTGCTGAAATTAAAGCTGGAAGGAAAAGACTGCATAAAACTATTTATTTTTTTTTTCCTGAGGAGAGGAAGGGGGGCTTTGAGCAGTCTAGAGCTCATATGTCATGGTGACAAGGTAGCACAAATACACTTCCTGCAGGAGGAGCAAGCTTTTGCTAAGAGGGGAGATCTGTGGCTTTAGCTAGGCATCAAGTGGCCTTCCTGCTCTTTCATGAGGACTTGGCCATTAGAACAGAGAGTGAGAGATTGTTCAGAGAAAAGCTCCCCCATTCAGTCCGTTTCCCTTCCCTACCAGCCTTTCAAAGCTCATGATCTCAGATAGCTTCTCTCTTGTCCTGATAGCTGCTGTCTGCTGCCAGCCTGTTCCAACTGGATGGCCTCCAGAGACACTGTGAAATCCTCTGTGCCCAGACGATCAGCATGGAGAACTCTGTTAACATCTATAAATATGCAAAGGTACACAACAAAACCCCCTTCTCCAGGAACCACAATGGAACAGCACGTGTGCTTTCTGCCCCCTTGGTTTGGTAACTAAATACAACAGGCACAGAGAGGGCACCTGCTATGCTGGTAACTCTACCCCACAAGCACGAGTGAGATGTTTTGTTCAAGTAAAGTCCTGTGCAGCCTTAGAATGTTTCCTGTCTAAGGCAATCATGGATGAAATTGATGCAAGATCCCTAAAGAGCAGGGGAGAGGTGTCTTAGCAGGCTGACCCAGCAACATCAGCAAAGCCTGAGAGATTGAAATGCTCAGAGCAGCAGGGGCAATTGATCAGTGCAGCAACTAAGAAGTAAACCCTTTCCTAGCACTCCTACTGCTAAAATATATTCTTTATAGCTCCAGAACTAGTGTGAACTCTGTTGTGTGGCACACACATTCACCTCTATAGCAAATAACCCACATTGTCAATAAAATCATAGGGAAATACTCTGTCATTCCTGGAAGTTTGCAGGGTCAGATCCCTGAAGGACAAGCAGGACAACTACACAAAGGGCTGATAAGGATGTGCATGTTTATGCTGTGAGTAATGTCACACTCATCTTTTTTGGTTCCCAAATCTTCATGATGGGCAATTTTTTTCCATGGAACTCAGGCTGGTTTCTTTCAGTTCTTAAAATTTAACAGTATGCAGTGGTAGAGAGGGGGAAGGGAGCATTCCCTACTGGCCTTTAGTACTTTTCCTTAAATTACTATTTGCAGAAAGTTCCCAGAAATGGGTGTGTTTGTGTGTGCACAGTGCTTCTTAATAAAGAAGCTGAGTTTCAGTATTTTATTACTGACCTTCCCCCACTGGCTGTGAAGCAAAGGGCCAGGAATCCACCAACATGCTTTAGGAGTGTAACATCCCTCTTTTCCTAAATGCAGCCCCTTTCCCTAGGAGTTAGGCTCAAGTCCTATGAACTGTGCATTCTTATTGCCACGAGCTGTGTGCCATCTGGCAGAGCAGCATTTTCTGCTGCAGCACAAACTCCCACAGCCAAACAGGTATCTTAGCCAGCTGCTTTGCTCCTTTAAGAGGGACAAGGCTGGAACTCAGGCCAGTAGCTCTGCCAACAGCAGGGCCATTAGGGGAAGGAATTAAAAAAGCTTGAATGCTTCCCTGCTCACACCTGTGCCTGCAAAAAGCACCAATAGAAATTACAGGCCATTACTGGTCCTACCTTCAGTGCTTTCCCACTGTTACTGCCATCCTTTTTCTGTCTTAGAAAACATGAAATGGAAAGAAGAGAAACGAGATCTCGTTCTTTAGGCCTGTGCCCCAGAAAAACCTTAACTCATCTTCCTCTTCCACAGATTCACAACGCACCTGAACTTGCCTCTTTTTGTGAAGGCTTCTTCCTCAAACACATGAGCTCCCTTCTAGAACAGGACTCATTCAAGCAGCTGATCTACAGCAGGAACAGCAAAGTGCAAGGCCTGGACCCCCTGCGGGACCTGCAGACAGCCCTGGCCCTGCGCCTGCACTCCATGTACGTCACCTCCAGGGTGTGAAGTGGGACCCAGGCAGTGGCAGGAGCAGTGGTGCAAACTGCAGGGGATGTGTCAGCAGGCAGAGCTGGGGCTTTGCCTTCTGGATCTTGCTGAAAGTCCCCTACAACAGATACCCCTAGGCAAGGGTGCTGTGCCTCATCCCACTGACCAGGGCTGGGGAGTTTCTCTGTGCTGCTACTGTCACAGGAACACTGTCACAGCACAAACAAGAACTGAGGATGCAAGTGAAGAACCTGAACCAGAGGGAAAAATCAAGGCTGCCATTTAACCAAGCACAACACAGGGCTGTAGAGAAGTGAGGCAATACACCTAGACCCAACACCTAGTATGCAGTCTTCAGTGTCTGTCCACACACCACCTGGTTCATACACACAGATGTTGTACGTGTAAAAAGGCTGCAGAGGAGGAGTTGTCTAATCCTACAGCCCACTGCCTGTTCAACCAGTCATCTGTCTGACCACAAGGACTGGTGCACACAAGCTGCATCACTGCAGTAGTAAACACCAGTGTCTGTACATGGCAAGAGACTCTGACATTCATTTCCCCCTCCAAACTCTTTGCCCCTTGAGAGAAAGGTGTTTTGTAGACATTCAAAGCTGAGTAGAAACTAACACTAACTCTGAAAGTACTCACTCTCTAAACCTGATATGAAGAATTGAGCTGGGGCAGGCAGGGGAGAATTGGTTTCCTGGATTTTTTTAGTACTTTTTTACTGTGCTGATTTTCTTTTTTGGTCCATTTCGAGGAGAGGAAAAAAAGACTGTCTATCCTTTCATTGTCGAGGTTAGATAGATCACTTTCACCTTAAAAACCTCTTTCTGAACCTTATCTGTGAGACCTAACACCATAAAAGATTCTTTCTAAAAGCCTCAGGTGTAGTAGGAGCCAGCACTATGCTGAAAAAGCCTGTCCAAAAGTATAAATAGCAATAAAAGTTTTCCTGAGACCCTGAGGAACATGGAGCTTGACTGTTTGGTCTCTTGCTGGAGCTAGTTGGGATTAGCAGCTCTGACCTCCAGTCTCCACTCCCACAGCCTCATCCATGGAATGATGATGATGTTTCCACAGATGTGCTACCTCAGGAGGGACTGGGTCCTACAGGTAGGCTGCAGTCTAACATTTAGGCAGCAGCATTTGAACAAGATGCCTCAATTCATGCCCAAGATTCACATTTGTCCTTTCATCCTATGCCACCTTCTATCTGACTTAGGAGAACTAAAAGGAGACAGTTCCACCTGCAGTTTTGAGTCTGAAACAGTGGTTTTGTGTGGCTTTTTTTTTTCTTTTTAAATAAACCCAATCATAGGAAGGCAGTTAGTTGTGTAAAAGCACAGACCTTCCTCTTACCTATAGCTTTAAGGAAAGAACCTCAGATAACCCCACTGATCTTCTTTAGCACCCACAAAAAGCATTTTTGCTAAGAAGCTTTCATTTTAGGCAGGAGAAGAGGAAGCCAAGTTTTCAGTGGAGAACTACTACTTCTTAGAAATTCAACAATTAGTATGATAACACTGGAAGAAGGAGGCTCAGCTGGCCCCAGCTCCAAAGCTCAACATAAACATGATTTAGGGAGATGAAAGAAAGGAGAAGGAACAACAGCAGCTTCCAACAAATCCATCAAACTGGCATCACCTCAGTCCTAAAGGATTTACCTGAGAGGCAAACTGCATGCAAGGGTAAGAATTAGTCTAGGTTCTGTAAGCTGACAGACACATTGGTCAGGGCATGCTCCACTTTGTGCTTTAGGTGCACACCCACTTTTGAACATCACCAGCTTCAATAACCCTTTTATTATCAATAACCTAATTTATTACCAGAAAGCCATACAGGTGTTTCAAAATTATCACCAGCCTGCCTGAAAAATACCACAAAAGGCTTTATCTTGGAAAGTATTTTCAAATAGCTGCTCCAGCTATCTGTACAAATATGTAGGTCCTCTTTTGTTGCTGTAATATTACAATGCTTTGTTAATTGTACATTAATGTTGTCATTTATGTAAATGTACCAGGATTTTATTAACAACGTAATTTTAAAATACACAGTTGCTGTTGTTTATTCTGCTCTTTTAACAACAAGAAAACATCTTTAAAGAGCCTTCTGGGGAAAAGGACATTGCAGCTTTATCATCTTAAATCAATTTTGGTATATATACTAAAGTCTATGCTTTAAAACAAGGGATAATGAGGCATTCCTTTCTCCTTCCTCGGCTCAAACATTTTTTAATGTAGTAAGTTTAAATTGCATTTTTCCTAAGATTCTTCTCTGCAGCAGAAAAGACAGAGAGGGTTAAAGCAGCTCTCTGGAGGTATTCAAGCAGTCCTCAGAAGTTAAACATCTGAGTCATAAGAAAATGGGAAAAAGCAGGTAACAGCTCCTGAGTCACCTCAGAACCCAAAAATATCTTCCTCCCTCCCCAGAGTTTCCCTCATAAATCTCATCCCAGACCCCTACTGCGTTTGGAGACAGTGGCTGAGCTGTAACTCTGAATTTGGTGCTACCTCTCCAGGACTCAAATCCTTCCTTGGGATGCAAAGCACATTTCAGAGGGAACCATTTATACAGCCAGAACCTGTAGCTGGCTGCTGAGTCTGTCATTGTTTTTTCCTTTGGATTTCCCACCACACATCTAAATAAAGGGAACAATGCAGTCTATCTGTCTGGTGTAGCAAGACTCAAAGTCCAGTTCTGTATGGTACTGTCACAACATTTCTTGCCATTTGATTTCCATGATCTGCTGGGAATGCTGCACCAGAGGAGTTCTCTCTTGCCTTGTGCCATTACACCAGCCCACTTGGAAGCCAACCAACTCAAACACTGCTTGTTCTCAAGAACCACAGAATACAAACACCCAAGGATCCCCTTTGGAGCACCTTAGCAAGCAGATTAAATAGAAATTTCTTATTAAAGTAGTTGCATACCACCTATATTTTACACAGCACTGCCCTTGGAGTCCTAGGAAGTAGCATAGCAGAGTTTGCCCAGATCTGGGGAAGCAGAAAACTTTGCTGGCTGTAATTATATCATTTTAGGGAGCTGTGGAAACAAACAGAGCTCACACATCTGCCTGAACCTGTTCCATGACTTTCAGCCTAAAGCTCATTGCTTTGCAATAAGCCTCTGCAGAGCAGGCAGGTGCTGGCTAATGGACACTGCCACTTACTGGCCCTTTGCCCTCACCAAAGGCTGCCCCAGCAGCCAGACACTGCTGCCTGCACCTGCCGTGATGGGGACAGCCAAGGAGGCTGGGAAAGGGGGAGAAAAAGGAGAGAAGGGGCTCCCTTGAGGCACAGGGGCAGCAAAGCTGCTGTCACCACTGCTGGTAGCAAGGGAAAGGACTCAAAAGTTGGATTTTCCTCCCCCAAGAGCAAGTTTTGAGTGTAAGCACAGAACACAGATTATTGCCTTCAGCACTATTTGCTGAAAAAGGCAGAAAACCAAAAGAAGGTTTCTGTCATATGATGAATGCTTTCTGTCATATAATGAAAAAAATCCCAGCACAGCAGGAGAAAAGGCCTTGCTAGCATCCAGAGGGTCCCAGAGCTGGACTTGGTTCAGTGCTGTCCATTTTTCTACTGGTGGTAACTAGAAAAGTCACAGGCCAGCTCACAACAGCTCCCTCCCCACCTTTAGCCCTCAAAGATATTACAAAACTGCACCCTGAGGTGCCTCTAGGTTTGGGCCCTTAGCAAGAGACAAGGCTCCTGATCTAGAGACTACAGGGGGAAGGAGCAGTGACACAGTCAAACCAAAAATACAGCTGTGGAAGCAAAAAAAAAAACAAACCTCAACAACCAAACCTCCCAAGACAATATTACAATGACCAAATGGAAAAGACATCATTTCCTCCCTGCCTCTTCCCTGCCTTGCCCTTAGCCAATCCACCAACCTTTGCTTTCCAGCCAGCTCACATCTCCCTCAGGCAGCTATAGAAGGAAAGACCCTTCCTCAAAGTGCCTCCAGCAGAAGGGCAGATCCTCAACTTTGCTGCTTTTACTTCCTCCCTGGTACCTCACAGAGGTCACCTCACTCCAGCTGTCAAAATAGCTCAGGGGTCTCCAAGCAAGCAGGATGATTCCAGTGACAACCAGGTCACATCTACCCACCACCTGCAGAGAGCTGCTCAGCTGCACCAGGCTTTCCCATTTGCCTCCAATTAACCACAGAGCTCCAGCACTGCTGGCAGAGGAGCCTGGGCACAGGAAAGGAGAGTGAACCTGCAGCAACACCACAGATCAGTCTGAAAGAGGCCATAGTTCAAAAAGAAAGAATTCAGAGGTTCAAAACAGGGCCTGAGACACTGAGGTGTGTGGTTACTGGGCTGTGCAAAGATCTGTCCCCCTGACTAGGGGAGGAGAGGGCAGGAGAGCTGAGCTGGATTTGCCTGTGGTTAAATCAGGCTCCTGCAAGCATTCACAGCCCCATCTGCAGGGGATCAGGGTAGACCAGAAACCTACCCTGGTCCAAGAGAAACAGTCTCCTCATATTCAGTCCTCATACTCAAAGATACAAATCTCACTCTTTTCTCATCCCCTACATTGTGTGGCATTTTTAGTGCACTTCTGGCTACAGGAAGACCTTGCTTTGTTGTTGGACTGCATTCAGCTAGTGCTTACTCTAGCTGGAATTTTAACCCAGCTTGACTGATGGAAAGCACAGGCAGAGGAAAATGTGGTTTGACTAGACTTGTTAAAAAAATAAAAATAAAAATCCACATCTCTTGCCTATTTTAGTATCTGAGGGTTTTTTCCATTTTGCCGTTCAAAGAGCAAAAGGAGGAATCCAAAAAGCTGCCAGCAATCATAAAACATACATGGAAAACCTGAACAGTTCAACTGAATACACACGTTTTTCTGTAGAAATAGCAAAATTCTCCTCAAACACAACTCCTACTCAGAAAAAGAGAGGCACACCTGCAGCTCAAGTCTTCTACAATACACTCAATTTACAGACAACACAGCAAAATTACTTCAGCCCAACAGAAAGCAGCAGAGGCACCTCTGGAGAGACCTCAGCTAAACAGTCAAATCCTCTTTTGCTTGAAGAATTCAGATCAGTTTTGTCTCCTATCTTCCACCTTGATTTACAGACAATTTACAGGCAGTCTTGCTGGACTACAGATATTTTCACAGATCAACTACCCAGCCTGTTGTTGGCACTGCTTCCAACTTCCTTTCCTCTCGACAGTGCCAGTAAGTTGGGTGTCAAAGTTTTTATGATTGCTGCCTCCTAGCACCAGACTGAAAGCTCCAGAAACCTCAGCCCCATGTCAGGCTGAGACAGTAACAGCTCCATCACAGCCCACATGCAGGTCACAGCTTGGCACAGTCCCAGCAGAAGCAGAGGACAGTCAAACTCATGCCTTGTTTGATAGCTAATCAGCACAGCCTTATAAATAAACAGAAACTTTGATATATGTTCATATAAATATGAATTTTTGTTAAACTATTTTGCCATTTGACCCTTAGCTTAGCTGTTAAAACAAACATTTTCTGGGCTCTAACAGCACAGGAGTGTTCTGTAATAAAATTTCTCTTAAACCTTACTATTGAACCTATTGGTAGAACTCCAGTTAAACAGCCCTCTTGGGGCACGCATTGTAATGTCCACCATCCTACATTTTCACCAAGTTCAATCAGCATTTTCTTAGCACAAGAAGTAATATGCAATTAAAAAAAAGCCTTCTGATAGTGTCACCCATTAGTAAGACCCAGAGCAAGTAAAACACTACCAGCTGGGTGAGCAAATCCACCAATCTGCACAGGTTAGAGAATCTGAAATAATTGCTGCTGCTTTACTAGTGCTGAGTTTCAACTTAACTCAAAACTTTCAACTCAATGCTTTAAAAGGACTCCAGAAGTGTTTAAAGCTTTGACTTGCAGCTTGTGAAACCATAGCTGAGTCGTGCCAAGCAGAGCACATGTAGGGGGCACTCAGTCAGCAGCCACTGGATACCAGTTTCATACCTGACCACCACTTCAAGCACATCTTTGTCATCCCTTCCTCTAATGGCTGAAGGATGTAACCAGCTAGGGACAGTCCATAAAACCCACTTTTACTACAATAACCATTCCTCAGACAAATGTGACCATCTCAGGAGGGTTCTGCATTGAGCTAAACAAGATATTGGAAAACCACAGTCCCAGAGACATCCAAGGGAAATGTGGGTTTGAAGCTGCAGAGCCACTGGGCTACAGAACAACCTCCAGGCCCAGCATTCACCACACTGCTCCTGTTTCCCAGAGCTGTTTTCCTCTTTCCTGGCTGGGAAGCATCCCCTGAAGGAGCTCCAGCCCTCACTGAGGCCCCTCCTGCCTCAGCCTGCTCTAACATCCCCTGCAGTACAACTTGGTTGTCTCTCAGGATCAAATGTCAGCAGCACATTCAGCCAAGGGTTGTTGGTCCTCACCCCAATTTTTAACAATCACAACAGCAAAACCAGAGAGAATTCACACTCACCTTTTCTTCTGAGGACTTCTCAGGCAGCTGTGAAGAGCCTCACACTTCCCACCTTCCGTGTCTGCTCCTTCCACAGCTTCTTTCAGGACAGCCAGCCACCTCCTCATCTGCAGTGCTGCTCTGTCCCACAGCTGGGTGACAACAGGCCCCTCCTCAAGCCTTTAAGGGCTGCAGATGCAGATCTCCAGTCTCAGCTCCCTCAGGAGGGGGATGTGCCCTTGTCACTGACTGTCTGGTGGTCTGCTAACCAAAAGTACTCATGGGGAGCCCTGTGGAAGGGCCTAGGAAGAAACTGTTTCTTCAAGGATTTGCTGGAAAAAGGAGCTGTGAGCTCTACAAGTAAATAAGATGCAGCTGTGTGTCAGCTGTAGGTTCAGCTTCTCTGTTCTAAAACTCGAGGGTGTGAAGCTGGGACATCCAGACAATGCACCCAGGGCACTGGTTTGGGACAGTTTGCCTTGGTTTTGAAGCCTCTGGAGATCAAGAGAGTCACAGAAAGTCCAGCTTCAGGCTGGCACACATTTACTACCAGCAGCAGAGCTGGGGAGTTCAGTGCTTGCCTGCTCAGCTGTCCCTGAACTCCATGAGCTGACTAAGTCCAGGTGTCAGTATGATTGTGCTCATTTCCCAATGACCTTAACACCAAACTTTCCACCAAAGTCAAGCAGCAGCTGTAGGGCAGCAGGGAGACAAAATGGCCAAAGCAGCTTCCCCAGCACCTTTTGAGCTAACCCTGCTTGAGAAGTAGGAAATGTAACTTGCTGAGCTATGGGAATGCTGAGACCTTGTAAGCAAGTGTGAATGCAAAAGAGCAGCTTTTGTTGCAGCTGCTTGAGGAGCACAGTCAGTAAGGACTATGGGCTGCTTTCCAAAAGAGAAATGTTCATTGTATCCCCTGAACTCCTGAGAGCAAGGACCACATCAGGAGGCTGAATGGACAACACAGTGCCCACTGAACAGCCAGCCCCAAATAACAAGGCACTTGTCATTCACACCAAAAACTCCCTCAAGCTACACAGGAGTGGTAGTATTGCTGAGCCAGTAGCTGCAGATACCAGCATGTGCTGCAATGCTCAAAGGTAGTCACATTTCTATCCTTTGTTGTCCAAACTCTTTTTTTTTTTTTTTTTTTAATAAAGACACCAACCATTAAGATTTGGGAAATTTTACAGATTGATCTTTGAATGGAAAGTCTAAAGCACCCTCATAATATCCCAGTGTGTTGCCCAGTGCTTGCTCAAGCTCTGCAGTCACACTTCATAAAAAGTCCTCATAGACTCTCTCCTGGCAGTGTCACTGTACTTCCCAGAATACAAACACTTTAAAAATGGCTCTAAGACTTTTCCTTCCCTCCAGCCCTCACTCCCCCCCTCAAAGAAAGTCTTTTGATTTAAAAGAACAGTACTTCTTATGTACAGACCCATCACTTCTTAATTCGAGTTCACTGATTGGCTTTTAAATCATTTCTTCCACTTCTTCTGCCTTATATCTTTAGTCTTCTTAAATTTCTTCTGTTGCTTGGGTCCTTTTGCTGTTTCTAATTTTCTCTTCTCACTGGCAAACAGGAACAAAATATCTGTTAAAAATACAATAGCTTCCCATTCAGCTGGGAAATTTGTTCTAAAAGGGGAGGTGAGGGTCTACATAGAAATGTGGTTGTGAGAAAACACTTCCAGTTTCTTGGGTCATTTAAACTGGTGCTAGAGGACAGCACAAACAAGAGTATGACCTAGATTTTCCAGTTGTCTTCAGATTCTCTGACTAATTTGAATCCCACAAGATCCTGATTTTTGGCTCTTGCTGTTGCTTTTCAAGACTGCAAGTTATGTGTCCTAAAGGAAATTCATACAGAGCACCTGGAAGTTAAGTACCTAGAAAAAAGCCTCACTGCTGACAGTATTCAATTTTGTTCCTGCACTAGATGCAGATTAGAGCAAACGTGACAGAGCCCAAATCTTTATAAAGCACTGACAAGACTCTCTCATTCCTGTCAGGCTTCTGAAAACTCACAGCTTCCAGCATTCATGAAAAAGAACATGAATATACAAAAGGTGAAAATAGAGATCACATAATTACTTCAGCTGTCAGGCACCCCAGGAAGGGGAAATAAGCAAGTGGGCAAGTCTCAACTATAAATCCCCAAGGAAAAGATGAGGAAAGACTCCATGCTGGGCAAGGTAAAAGAAAGAAGATGGATGAAAAGGAACTGCAGAAACACAGACTCAATATTTTGCAGGCTTAAGCTCACATTTGAAAGAATTCTTCTTCCCTGACTTTGCATTTTCTCCAATGGGATTTTCACAGGCTCCCACCCAGGGTTAGCTCCCAATGCAAATGGGACAAATCTGAGGAATGAGGTCTTTACAAGTGACCCAAGGGAGACACAGTACCAAGGTCTGTGTGACCAGGACCAGGACTTAACCATGGTAAGAGAAAAAGTTACAATAAACAACTGAGTTACACAAAGAGAGGACTAAAGAGCAGCAGGGAATTCTCAGCAGCTGTCTTGCCATTAGAGGAACCAATGAGTAGAGCTCTCAGGTTCTCCCACCCTGATTTCTCCAGGAAAACTGAGAATCTATCAAGGACACTACTTCCAGTTCATCAGTGTTTAACCCTTCAGCTTCACTCTTTTGAAAAACCTTGTAATTAAGCCAGAAAGAAAGACCAGAAGCCCCTCTGAGGAGTATTTAAACTTCCTTAACCTTTTCAAACTGACGATGGAAGCGTTTTGTCCTGCTTTGCTCAGCACCTCATTCCATTCTTCATCATCACCCCGGATAATATATCTAAGTGGAAAAAAAAAGTAAAGGAAAATCCAAGTAAAATTGCTAGCAGAAAGCAAAAACACATAAGGTGATTATATTGTTAGGCACACACTCTGCTACAAACACTGCAACAGCTCCCAACCACAGCACAATTTGGAAATATGGGCAGCACTAGACTGGCAAAGGGATACAATGGTTCATCACGACCCTGTCAGCAGACTCAGTCCAAACTGGGTCAACAGCAACCAACAATTGTCTCCATCCAAAGCTGGTCAGTGCTGAATGAAGTTCTCTCAGGAGGCCCTATTGTAAACATCACAGAACTGTTCTGTGAAAGCCTCTCATGAGACAAGCAGAGTGCTGAGCAGAGTACATCTGTTATGAAAGCAAAAAATAAGGCCACAAAGGTTATACTTTCCATAGCAGTGCTGTGCTCTTCTCCTCTGCCCACTGGATTTTTTTAATAGACCTTCAAGCACTGCAGCTTTAAACCTGACAGCCATAATCAGACCTATATTCTCTATACAGATTATTTTCTAAAAGCTTGTGGTGGTAAACAAAGAGGATGCAAAAAGCAATGGCTTGTAATAGAACACAGCTAAATTAGCAGCTGCTTTTGGACCAGCAGTAAGCTTCAGTGGTACAGCTTGTCTGGGAAAAGCTGAAGAACTGCAGCTTTCTTTTGAAAAAAGAAATTAAGACAACAATTGCTATTCAAATAAGCTCATGTTTTGTGCCCTTGTCTGGGTGTTCAAATGCCCTGGAAATTGCATACAAATTTAACTGGTTGTAGAGTAGTTGCTCTCTACCTCAAGTTCTTTGAGCTCTACAAAAGATCAGCCTTTGTTCATACAAGGCTGAACAATAGTGGACAAAATCTTTTCAAATCAAACAGCTCTGTCTCTTCCATTAGTTTTCTATAACCTGTATTGAAAAGTGTCCAAATTAGATATTTCTTTCTCTCTCCTCATGGAGGAGAACATAAATTTATTCTGGGTGAAAAAAAAAAAAAGGCAACGTGGTCAAAGATGACAAACAGGCATGTAACACTATCAGTGTTTTAACACTGAACTAAAACTTCTAAAAATTCTTATTATATTGGTTTCCTAACATGACCAACTTGCACTTCTAATCTCATCCATTTTTGTCCTTCCTTCCTTCATACATGATAACCAAAGATTCAAAGAAGCTTTCATCCCTTTTCTCAGATTTAACAGAGATTAACCTAGAACCCAAACAACTTTTTTGCAATGTCAGTACAGTGAACAGAATTTATAAGACAAAAAGTGGGAGGAAGAGAGAGAAGGGAGAGAATCAGTGGCCTGTTGGTCCACAAAAAGAGACATCTGCTGACACTTCAAGTAAATTGCTGGTTCAGCAGCTCAGTATCCTACAGTTTGTCCAGCTTTACAGCAGTTAAAAGGCATCCACACACACTGCAGTTGGTAAAAGCAGCTCTGGTTGTTTTTTTCTGTTGGTCTGGGGTTTGTTTTGATGTTGGGTTGGGGTTTTTTTTGCTAAAGAAGAGAGTATTAAAAACTAGCTAGGTACTATTTTCACTTGAGTTCCACTCCAGCTAAGCTGGACAGCAGACAAGAGGATCAGGTATCCTGATTTAAGGAAACCAATGACTCTAGCTAGAAGCAGAAAACTGTAAAATTAAAAACAGTCCACATCCAGCCAGCTTGCTTTATTACTCCATATTACAGAACTTATATAATACCCACACTGTACACAGCCAGGTTCAAGATAGATACACAGTAAGAGCTACTGCCATGATTAATTTTACCATTTAAGTGGCAAAAGAGATGAGATGTAAATGAAGAATATGCTCCAGAGGCAGTGGGACAGAGCTGAGAATTGAACCTGATATCAGACACCAGAGGAGAACTGCAACTGAGACTCATAGAGAAAAATCCTTACTGTGTAAGGTCCATTTCCTTCAGTTTCCCCACTTCTTGCTTGTGTTTTTCTTGGAATTCCTTTGCAGCTTCTTCCTACAACAGCACAACAGATGCATTGAGTTACAAGTGCAACAGTGACCATGTAATGCAAGGAAACACCTTTCCCACTGAAAGAGAAGTACAACCCCTAAAACAAACACCAGACAATCCTGAAAAGCTTCTCTATTTTATATAATTGCATTGTTATTTGTTTGTATAAATACACCTGCAATATCTAACTCCAAGAAGATCTCAGTACATTCAGAGAAAAATCTATCTTGCAGATGAACAAAGCACGACTACAAGCACATAACACAGAGCTGTCAGGTTTTAATTGGCATAAAGTGACAAACCTGACATGGAATTCTTTCCAGCCAAGAATATTTAGATTACAAGGCTTCCACACCCAAGGGAACTCCATGAATTGTTTACATATGTATGAAGAAGAAAGTTGATAATTACCAAATCGTCATTTAAAGATTTCAGTGTTGGCTCCATGACAATATCCTTTGTTGCCACCATCTGCTCCTCCACAGCTTTTTCCTGGACTGTGTTGAACAACTGTAAATTAAATAAGCCAACACTTGTAAGACTTGCTGATGTTTCTTCTGGATTACTGCTTCAAAATAAGTAAAAAATCCTGTCTGTCCCCAAGAAACCCTTCTAATCTTGCAAACATTAGCAGGCAGTTGTTCATTTCTGATGCATGCATTCCATCATACTGAAAAAAAAAGCTCAAGGCTGCTTGCTGAAGGCAGAATTAGATACAGTTTGTATAAAAATGATGCAACTAACATCAGTCATCACTCAGTATCATTTATAAATGCAGAGAACCAGCAGTTTACAACATACTTTATTAATACAGCATCATTTGATTACCATTTGCAGCAAAAAAGATGTGTATTTATCTTTTTATGTGTTATTTTCTTCGATATAATTTATAAGGGTGCTATGTTGAGCAAATCACCTCTCCAATGAACAACCTATGGCAGACTGCAGCAGCTTTGCTACTGTATCCCAAACTTTGAGAATCAGAGGCCCAAGACACAGCAAGAATTTGCAAGCACTTGGCAGTATCCTTGCTCACTTGTATCACATTACTCACTTTATCACAGACATCAGAGGAAAAGGAAACCAGATCCAAATTTTTCCAATTATTTCACTGGAGATCAAGTCTACCTCTAAATGACATTGGAAAAAGTTTCTTTTCAAGAAAAGTTGAGATTCCACCAATGCAGTGGCTCAGGCTCAGCTGGTTGTGTGCTTAGTGTTTGGGTCAGGATTTAAAAATTATTTAAAAAACATCTCACAAGCACTACTGTTTGGGAAAAGAGTACATAAACCATTGCCATAAATACCTGGTTTTTTTCCAGCTTACAACGAAGCTTACAGGCAACTACTTGGGACATGTTAAAGATGCTCAGTTCAGATTCAGCTTTTAGTGCTCAGTGTGGGAATCACCCTGTGGTTCAAGACAAGCAACACAGAGCTTGTCAGGTGCTGTTACCTGGACAACTTTGCGGATGATTCTGTTGAAGAGGCCCATCAGCTGACTGCTGGGCAGCTCTAACTCCTTTTCCAGCTGGTCCAGAGATTTATGCTGCAGGCCAATTCCTAGAAACAGTGCCTGAGGAAACGACAAATATTTCAGTTATAGAGGCTTTTAGAGCAAGTACATAATACCCTCTACACACCCTACACAAGGTTTATCTGGTATGAGCTGAAGGTTTGCTCAGAAATGAGGACATTTCAATTGTTCTGCTGATGGCAGGTGCCACTCCACACTGGGTACAGATGAATACTTTTCTCATCAAGAAAGCTACAAGATATTGAGGGGTTTTGAATCCACATTTCATATTATAAATACATGGATTGCTTCACTGAATAAAGAACAGAATACAACCCCTACAAATTTTATCCAAAGCAAACACTACAGGTGGAAAACACTACAAGCAGGAGGAATCATGAAGAGGGCTGCAAAAGAAGCAACTAGCTGGAGTAAAGACTTTTTTTTTAAAGATGACATAAACAGGAAACTATTCCAACTGTATCTACAAAGAGAGGTGAAGCATGGCTTGTTCCCACGGGGATACATACCGACTGTGCAGCAGAGAGAGAGATGTCCCCCATCTGGTTGAGAAAAAACATCCTGGCAATGGTAGGTACCATGTCCATGATGAGGTGATAGTCCACCATGTTACGGGAGTACATCTCTAACCTCTTCAGGTCATATGGGATGAAAACTGATTCCAGTTCAGCACGGCTGATGGCTGATGGGTAGAGCAGAAAGACAATGCCAAGGCTGCTCTTCAGAGCTATCCAGGATGTCAGCACTTCAGCAGTTCCTTTTCAAATCACTGAGTCCTGGCCAGCAGCTACCCCACAGGTTCACTTCCCAACACGCTTCAGAATTCAACTCACTGCTACTCAGACTGGCTTGGTTACTCAAAGTCTTTTCAGACAGACATACATCCACATGAAAAACATTGCAACTGTCAAAACAGACTCTTGTGTCAACTCAGAGATGTCAGGGAGTGAAAACAGTGAGGGCTGAGAAACACAGCTTGCCCGGTTTTAAGCTGCCTTACACTGGTTTTGCTGTTGAAGAGCTTTGTTCCCTTGTAGCTGCAATCAAAACTCTTTCACCAAGAGAGACACTAAATACCCACAAGACACAGATTACCCAGCTCTCTCAAGAGGATTCCCTTCTGTCAGGAGAATACTGAGAAAACAGCAATTTGCTTTCAAGCCAGAAGTGACTGCTGGAACTGTCTTGTCTGATTTCTTTTTTATACTCCCTGTGTGTTTCCCACAGCCAAAGGCTGGGCTGTGCCCAATAACATGCAGTTAAACTGATGCCTCTCTCTTAGGAAGACCTAACATTCCAATTCCCAAATTTCTATTGACAACATTCTTCCTAAGATCCTAAGCAAGCTGCTCTGCCTACTGACCCCTGATGTTCCAGCCTTCCCATTTAACTCCATACTGGATTTGGTAGGTGTTTTGTCATGCATTTAGCTGTTAGAGTCAAGAGCCTTCTAATTTTGGGTTACTTAAATCTTTGATGATAAAAAGCAAGAAAAAAACCAATAAAATCACAACAAAAAAAAATCACTACCTGTTTTCAGTGGCAGAAAATGTCCTCTTAACTTTTACTAAGAAATATATGCATTTTTTTCTGGATAACGGAACAGAAACTGGTAACTGACCCACAGCAATTCAGGGCAATTCAGATCATGTAATGTATTTGAGAACTCTGATCAACATAAACATACACTTTAAGATACAACCTAAGTGAAAGCTGGGAGCCAGGGTACTCACGTGGCTGTGGTGGCTGCTTGATATTTTTGTTCTGTAGAATATTCAATGCCAATGAGGGAGAGAATGTGCTGAACTGGTAGGAAAGCAGAGAAAGGAAACGTCTCCTAAAATCTACAGGACAAGATGATAAAATAAATTATTCCTGTGGACCTCTAGAATAAATATCCCTGAAGATTCTTCTAGAGGTGGCAAAATTAAAGTTACCTTTCCAGAAAGCAGTAAGCCAAGGCTCCTGCTCGGTCTCCTCTTCATTCAGCATCTTCAGCATGATGCAGGAATGCTCACCTGTCAGGTCGTTCTAAGAAATAAAATACATTCCCCATCATCCCCATGAATCTCAGCTGAAGAAGGCAAAGATCTTCTAAATCAACACCAACAACTCATGTATCAATCACTCCTGATCACCACTACTTAGTGTAAAACCTATAAACTTTTAGAATTTGGTAAACCCCAGTGCTGAGGGGTTTTTGCTTCTTGGGGTAACCAGCAGTCACCAGTATTGCAAATTCCAGCTGCAGCTCAAGAGCCAGAAAAGCAAAAGAAAAATTACACAAGACAAACAAATTATTCTCTCCAGAAGTACTACAACTCCTAGTGCTCTTTTCTGTAAACACCTTGAGAAATAATAGCAGTCAGCTCAAGGGCCACTTGCATATTTTACCAGTGACATTAATAACCCTCAACAGCTGCACCTTTACTCTGATTTTGAAGTGTAAGCTACTTAAAAGACCACATTCACAACCCTAAAACTACTCTTTTAGATAACTATGGGCCCTAAGAAAAAAAAACAACAAATACAAAATAAATCCCAAATGCAGCATCATAAAACTTCCCTGCCCACATGACATCCCTCAGAAGCTAATGGAAAGATGTCCAGTGATTTCAGCAGGCCTGGATTTCATTCAGAAACTGCACACTACTTACTGGTGTCTGCCTCAGGTAGACTGGCACAAATCCAGCACGTTTCCAAAACCTGGGGAAAAGGAAAAGAGAAACTTGGCTTTAGAAACCAAGTGAAACCAAGTGTGGAGGGAAGGAGAATGTCCAAGGGCTACTCTATCTATATCTATATATTATCTATAGATTTTTGAGAGCATATATTACAAAATATATCATTTATATAGTTGTATTGTTGCACTGGATGTAACTAGCAAGGAGAATAATGTCTTACTTGAGTAACCTTGGTGTCAGGCCATAAGATACCCCTAGATAATCCAGGTTTTCAGCTTGTCTCTCACTCAGTTTGAGAAGTAAGGGAGGCAAATCCTTCCGAGGTTTCACAACCTCTTCTAGTAAACTAACAGTCTGAAAAAGAAAGCAGAAATGGGCTAGTAGCACTTCTCACAGAAATCTGCAAATTAAATATTTTAATCTATATAATAAATAAATATGAGTATTTCTTCCTGAAGGAGGAAAATTATTATCGAGACTTTACTGTGAAAAACAGAGAATACAAAACATGTACTGAGCTCCATACCTCACTGCTTACAGTTGCAATTTCTTGGGGCTTTTGAATTGTTTTTTCTTCCAAACTTGGGAATTTGCCTTCATAGTACATCTGCAGTAAAGTCAGGGCTCTGCTGCCATAGCCCATCTGTGAAGTAGGAACAACACACTGTAAGTAAAAAAGATTTATCTAGTTTTTTAGATAGGGCAACAAAAATCTCCTCTTACAAATTAACAATCATCAGTGCAGAGATCACTCAATCACTGCAAAAACTCATTTTCTGTGCTACATGGAAAGGACACTACAGAGTGTCCAAAATCACAATGAGAGCCCAGTTGGTAGTTGAGGAGTGTGTAATAATTCTGGGTGTTTAGCTCTGACACAGAAAATGCCAAAAGCCAACATGAACATTTGGAAATCTCATAATAAATATCACTGGATTCTTATTGTTCACTGCAGCCTGGGGTGCTGGCATGCTACAGTGCTGCCAGGATGTACTGAGAGGACAATGACAGGAGCTCTGGTTTGTCACCCAGCCCAAGGAGAGCAGTGTCTCCCAGCCTGCTGTGGCATCTGACCACTTCTTAGTGGCTAACCTCAATCTGTTACTACCTCTGGCTCACACCCAAGCTTAAAATGCTAAAAACTGGAGCAACTGAAACGTTCTCCTTGTTCTTCAGCTCTGCCTGTACAGCCATTCTCGTGGCACCACTGCTGACTCCTCACAATAACTGGGTTCCAAAATACTTTACCCCCTGATAATCCGGATGAACCGCAATGCGAACAACACGCCCTCCAGAAAGGCTCCCAAAGTCTGGATCTTGGAACTGCAAAAGAGACAGAAGTCAGTTTAAAGAACACAGATGGGTACTCTAAGAAATATCACTGAAATTTATCCTGGGTGTGGGGACACAACTGAATTATTCACCTGCTCTGAAATGGTCCAAGGAATAAGATCACCTGAAGCTTTTTTCCCCCTAGAAAGGCTGTTCATGATAGACTGGCGAGAGATCTCTCCCTCCAAGCACACCTGGCAGAGAAGGTAAAAGAACATTCATGGAGAAAAAGTGTTTTCTCCTCCAGTCACTCTACTACAGCAGAATCAAACACATGCTGAACAGTTCACTAGGTGTGTGCTGCTCTCCTACCTGCACGACAGCAAGGACTTCTGGTAATGAGTTCTGGGTAGGTGGAACAGGTGGCAAAAGGCAAAAAAGATGATGGGCAGGTGCATCAGATAGCATCTGGAGATCATTGGGTGAGTTCTGGAGGATAAAGGCAGTCAGGAAGTTGAATTAGAAGAACTTGAAAGTCTGGTGTAATGCTAGTAGGTGACCTCTAAGCAAGACTCTGTTTTCTGATTTTAATTATTAAGAAACTTAGAAAGTTATTAAGAAACTTGGAAACAGTACAATACTTATGGATGAAGAAGCCTGTAGGCCAGTTCATGGCTTTTACACTACCAGACAGCATCTGTTTTTCCCAAATGAAGCCTCTTGCTCTAGTATGCACAGCACTGAACATTCTATTTTTATATAGCTACTTATGTCTTAGTCTACCAAAACTTAAATATCTTTCTAAGTGTCAGACTTTTAGTGCTCTGTACTGCAGTAATTATGGATTTACCACTCACATTTACAAGTCAGCCATGGTCTTCAACCTTGAGATGAATTATTACTCTTTCAGTAGTGCAATGGAGCTACTCTTTTGGCTAACTTAAGGCTACAAAAATATAGCAAAGAGAACTGCAAAAGAGATTCATCACTGAAACTGCTTTGAAAAGACTGTAGGCTCATCTAGAACTTAGTCTCCAGAATTTCTCAAGATAAAAATATTCCAGGTATCTGTAAACCCAGCATATTCAGGCAAGATGAAGGCAGAGATCTTCTCAGAGAAGGAAGAATACCCACCTGTATGCAACAAGAAGCAACTGAAGCTGCTGAGAAAACCTCAATTAGGACAATTCTGCTGTCCGACCAAGCACTGGTCTTTCCACAAAATTCCTACCTGAAATTTTGAGAGAAGTAGCACAAGCTTTACCTTGTAGTGTGAAGCCACATAAAGGGCCATCAGTCTCTGCAGAAAAACTTCTGATGCTTTGTGGTAACAAAAAAGTGTGTCTCTATTTACGTAGTATCTAAACAGAGGAGTTAAGGAAACAATATCCTTGGAAACCAGAAAGAAAAGTTCCTTGTTGGTTTAGAACTAATACTGTTGGGCTACAAACCAGCTTGTGCTCTTAAGACTTTACAGCTCAGTGTATTGGAATAGTTGACTGTGCAGTGCTCACAGCTTTCACACCCTTCAGCTGCAAAACTAAACCTGTTGACAAAGGACTTCATTCAACCCTTCCTTAGGATTGTCCCTGCAGTAAAGCTGGAGTCTGGTAGTGTCCTGGTAACACACACCTGGTCTTATAAAACAGTGATAAGAGCTTAAATCCAGAATTATGGCCTTAACAGACTTTTGACAAAAGATCAAGTGGTGAGGTTATCAAATTAGCTGCAGAACCCATTATTAATCAGTTTGGAAAAGGCTCCCTCACCTGAAAGCAATAAATTTTGATCAGAGCACAGCATCTGGGTAAGGATACAGGTCACAAGTCTCAGGCAGTGGGCAGCCAGAGATAATTCTGGTGATGTTGAGACAGTCCAAACACAGGAGATCATTTAGCCACTTTTCAACTGGG
The DNA here is from genome assembly GCF_036169615.1 of Heliangelus exortis. Taxonomy (NCBI): domain Eukaryota; kingdom Metazoa; phylum Chordata; class Aves; order Apodiformes; family Trochilidae; genus Heliangelus; species Heliangelus exortis. Next base: position 2,047,632 of record NC_092439.1, read on the forward strand.
TCACCAGGGGCATATCTGATTGATTCATGGAGGGAGACTTCATGCAACGTACGAGCTGCAAATAGAGGGGAAGAACATCTACTGTTGGAAGTTACAGCTAGCAAAGAATCCAGTAGGACCAGTTCCTTTGAAGACCTCCCAGGAGATTATAAAATCATTACTTGCATAGCTTGCATCCCTTAAAAACATTTACATCTGAAAATCATGAGGAAAAAAAGAGAGTTTCTTCATTTTCCCATACCACTACCCTCCTACAGCTGGAGGACACAGGAGACACCCACAGTCAGCACCAGAGATCAAGGTTAGACACCACAGAGCAGAGCACAGTGCAGTACCTGAGGCAAGTTTTGCTGTAGCTGTAGATTTGTTCTCTGCTGTCATGGTGACTTGGGTTTGTGCACTCTGCTGACGGAGCTGCTGGATGAGCTTCAGAGATAGTGACCGACCAGTGCCCTCATACCTGAAAAGCAGAAAACCAAAGTCTGCAGCAAATAACCAAATATCAGCCCTGAGCCATGGGAAAGCTCCAGAACAGAATTAGGTTCCCATCAGAGCTATGAGCTGTTCTCAGGCTTTTGAGGGTCTCAACCATCTGTGAGAATCACTGCCTTCTGATGTTGTTGTTGACAATGCAGGACATGGCAGCCTAACCTGTCACTTTCTTAGACATATTTCCTCAATTTTTCCTCCATATTCCTCCTTCCTTCTACATTGGAAAGAAGATGATATTCTGCCCTTCATGCAGGCTGCAGAACCCTGTTTATACATTTGCTCCTTGCAGCAGAACACAAAAGGTGCAAGTCAAACACTTAATAAATCCACAGTGGAACCAAACAAAAGGAGCAAGTTCAAGTACTGACTCCTGGTTATTTCAGGGAGAGTTCCACAACAGATCAAGAATTATCATGATGTAATAGTGCTGAATAAAAAAAATGTACTGTAGATAAGAAATAGTCCACCAGCACTTGCACAACTGATTTCCCAGGCAGACAGTTGCTGCTCAAGCCTTACCCATTGATTGTAGAGGCCATGAAAACCAGGTAAGGCCCCAGCAGGTTTTTCACCAGGGGCAGAGGGATGGCAGCAGCTTCATCAATCACAACAAGTTCAGCTTGACCCAGTTTCACAGAATCAGCAGGGTGTATGTACTGCAAGGAATGAGACAACACTGTCAGTTCAACAACAGCTTGTCTGGAAATTAATGAAATGTCAGAGATGGCAAAGCTGGAGCCCTGAAAAAACTGTTTGTTGTCCCTGTTCTCCAAGACCATCAAGCCAGAGACTGAGACACGAAAACAGTCAGGAGAGGGTTCACATCACCCCCACAAGGACTGGGTCACACGTCTTGTTTTGCACATTTGCACACAAAATTATCTGCAGAGACCATGAAGATATAGGAAATCTATTTACTAGAAATATATGCTCTTCCTTCACTGTTTCTTTCACTTGCCTTTGCTTTTGTCTCAAGAAGAAACTCACATTCAATTACCAAGGGAGCTTTGTAATCTACAAGTTACTCAGAAAGAAATAAGATGTTTTATGAAAGAGTCACCAGAAAAAAGTGTCTGCTTTAAAGCAAAATCAATCAGGACAGTAATAAATTCCACGAAATAAACATGCTTCAAATCAAAACGATTGCAGCAATGGTAAGGCCAACAGTTAAGAACAACAAGTAAAGAGCAAAGAGTGCAGAAGAGGCTGGTTACCTGGATGGTCTGTCTGTGCTCCTTGAACACATTCACTCTGACAACAGCCTTGTTAAACTCTGGATTTAAAGACTGAACAATTTCATAGTCCAGGTGTTCCTGAAACAAAACATTGCTCAACAGTAAGCACAAGCCAAGATCTAAAAAAAATTTGGTTATCATCATCAAAATATGCCTGCTAACAATACATTTTTATTTCAGATTCTAGTTAAAAGTTCTTAAAAGCTTAAGAGGTCTGAGAAATGACAAATTATTTGCTTAAAAACTACTTAACAAAGAAACTGATTTTCCCAACTTAAAAACAGAGAAGGGATTATGATTCATTTTTGCAGAACCTTCTTAAAAAGGCTGGTAGCTAATATATGTAAACAAAAATCACAGATGAGATACAAAATCCCTCCTAACCAGGAATTCTGCTAAAGTATTGTAAAACATCCTGCCCTCCTTACCTGATACTGCAGGGCATCAAAGCCTTTAAATATGAACTCAAAAAGAGTGTGAAGGTTATCGGGACTTGGAGATGTTACAAAGATATTGGAGTAACTGCAAAGAAAAGTAAACCAAGAGTTTAAGTCCTTTTTCTAACAAATTTTATATATACATACTAAGAAGAATACTAAGAAGAATGTTTTCTTTATGGAAGGGGTTGATTTTACCTACGAACCAAAATACAACAGATTCATTTAGGCACTTATCTCACTTTTTTATGCACAATTATTTTGATGTTTAAAGACTGAGGTTTTCTTATTATTATAAAATAGAAAAACTTGAACTTCGGTGTATGGATTTTTTGGTTTTTTAAACTCATGGATACAAATAAAGTCTGGGAGATGGATCACTCACCCAAAAGCTACTGCTCCAGCAATAGCCAGTCCCAAAGCAGCAGATTTACCCCGTCCCCTGGCTGCTGTCAATGCCACAGTGCTCCGCAGAGTCTTCTCAGAGATGGCTTCAATGAATTTCAGAACTGCTTTTGCCTGGTGGTTAAAAGAAAACAGAAAACAAAAATCAATTTGTGTTTAAATTGCTCCCAGACTTATCACGAGTATGTCTGCTTTGCTTAAACAGGAAGAGAAAGACAAGATGGGAGAGCTGAACATTAAAACTCAGACCAAAAGAAGTGCAAGAAGTGGTAATCCTGACCCAATGAGTTCTTGACATTACTCAGGTTGAAGCACAGATCAGCAATCAGTAAAGCAATTTTTTTTCCTCATATCCAATATAAACCTCCCCTGGTGCAACTTGAGATGAGACACACGTGCAAGATGAAATGCAAACATCAATACCTAAGGTGAGCTGTCAAGGACTGAGTACCTCAAACTTACACTTAAACATCACACCAACCTGATCCAGAGTTTTACAGCCATCCACCAAAACTCCTACAGGCTGTGTGTCCTGCAAGCTCTCCTTCAGTTCTTTCAGCTCCAAGTCCTGTGGCCGCAGGCTGTCTTCCTGTAAGCACAGGATTTACCACAATGGGATTAGTAAAGGACACTTTGGGACAATCACACTTTGGAGATGTCTTCCAGTACCTTTTATTAGGCAGAGAAAGCTGTGACAGAAAAAAAAATAAAAGGAAAGACAGCTTTTCAAGCTACAATTTTTGCAGAACTTTCTGCTTTCTTTCCATGAGACCATTACTTGACATAAATCAGGATGAAAGAAAAGCTTCCTCTTTTTAAAAATTTCAAAATGGTCAACTCAGATCAATTCCTCCCAAGGAAAAGCAGCTGACATTGCTTACTGACCTGGGACTGTGGTGGAACTGGTGTGATGTTTGCAACATGACTGGAGATGGGCAAAATATTCAGCTGATCATCGATGACCATGCAATTTTTGCAGGAAGCCAGAGACAGAATGAACCTGAGCAGTCAAACAAAGGCAGCTCCATAAAATATTAGCAACACAAATGCATTTAGGTAGTTAATTTAAACTCTTTTCTAAACCCAGATACAGTATTTACAGCCACAGCTGCTTATAGCTGGACTATGACGTTACAGATGGCAATGTGCCTCTTTCCATAAAATCAGGATGATCTACACAAAACAGACTTAACATGATTTCTTCAAAGAAAAATGCTAAATAAAGACAATCTCCCAAGAGAGAATTTAAACAGGAGGTAGGGACATGGAAGTGTAAGATTTGAATACACAACAATTATGATGAGCACTGAACCTCAAAGACTGCAATCAGTGCTGGCTTATTAATCCTTCTAATTTCTGACATCACATCACCACCAGCACACTAAGGAATAAATCCTGCAAACTGCCCATGCCTAGAGCCAGGGCTCAGTCACTCAGTAAGAACTGCTTATTCTATACCACAAAAACAGAGAAAACACCTTTACAAGACATTTGTAAAACCACACAGACTACTGCACACTGAGAAAGTTTGTATAGAATTTTTGCCAAAATTTTGTCTATAATTCTTGCAACCATAAACTGTATTCATTTCCAAAACAGTTCATGAAAACTGCATGGAATTCCACTGCAAACCTAATACTTTCCTAATATGAGCACACCACATTGTCCCAGATGCTTTTCTTAGAACAAAAAAACCCAGGATCCTTCACACACTTAGTAACTTACCTCTCGTTAAACCGTCCTACAACATCCTGGTGAGCCTCTGTTCTGTACCGAGAATGAACATCCTGAAACAAGAAGAAAAAGTCAGTCTGGAGAATGGAAAGCAGTAACAGTAACAGTGACACTGACAAGATTGTTACTCATGGGACAATCCAATTTTCTTTTTTTTTTTTTAGAGTCTCCCTTTCCAACAAAACCACATCCCAGATAGGATTCTGTTTTTCTGTTTGTTGTGAAATATCCACATTTTCCGAATCCTTCTTAAAAATGTACATTTCCCATCAATATTTCCCACAATTTTCTTACTTATTCAAACATACCATGGTCATTGTATAGAGCTGCTTCAGTGAGTTCATAGTTCTCAGGAGAATCACCACAATTCCACCCCCCTCTACTGTTTCAACAGTTCTAGCCAGCAGGTTTGGAGTCAAGGCTTCAAAATCCTAGGAAATAAATAAAAATTCAAAGTTGCCTAGAACTCATTATTACAACTAACACCTACTAAAAGGAGAAAAAGAATCTAAAAACATTACTTCCAAAAGCTTACTTTGCACTTGACATTTGCATTAGTGTCCCATTAAAATTCTACCATTCTATCTCACTCAGAAAACTTGTAAAACATCCCTAGGCCCTTACATCATTGAAGTAACAGAAGCAACAAACACTGTTCCTGCAGCATTGAAACTGAAAGCAACAGACACTACTAAAATGTCCTTTTTAATTCAGAAGTTTAATTCCTTACCTGAAGAACACACATTCCAAAAGTGTTACCAAGAATCTTATGAGTTTCATTGTAATAGCAGTAGCGAATATTTGTAGCTGCAATAAATAACTCAAAAGGATCATCATCTTTTATGTTCAAAGTCCCACTTTTAATCTTCTTCTGTAGCTGTCTCATCCTTTTCTTCCGGTGGCTGAAGAACAAAATTATACAGAAGTTTTCTTGGATAAAGTTTTTTTTCTTGGACATACACTTCTGTGCATTCAGGCCTACGTTCAAGTAGTAACTGGAAGTCAGACTCAGCCTCCAAGGAAAAAAATTTTGGACCACAACTGCTGCTTTTACAATATGTTCCCATGTGCCCTCAGCCCAAAGGGGTGGGTATCACACAGAACCAGCTGGTTTTGAAACTATTTGGTTGGAATTATGCAGCTTCAGGCAACATTTCCTTCCCGACCTTGTGTGCCGTCTGTCAGTACACACACAAATCTGAGAATTTTAAACACTTCTTCAAAATGAAGCAATTATAATGCTTAATCTGCATTCAGTCCTAAATATTTCTAAAGCTAAATTTCTAAGGAATTAAAAGTTTTGGCCTTTTGAAGTTAAAAAGGTGTGAGAAAGATTGGTCCAGAACAACAGATTTAGTGTTAGAGCTACAGAAAGAAATCAGAAGTACCCAGTGCTCGTGTCAACTGTATTATAGAAACCAAATTTCAGTTCTGGAAACCCAAGCTTCCTGTAGCTCCTCCAAGAACTAATCTTGTTTCTCTTTACAACTGAATCATGACACCTACACTCAGCAGGCCAGTGACAGAGTTTTTCCTTCATGCAGAGCAGCAACCATAGAAGACACAAGTGATATCTTACCTGCTAAAGCCCAGCTCCTTTTTGTAACACCATAGCACAGAGGGTCTGGCCTTTACAGTTGCTTTAGACAACATGTGATGAAGTATAACCACCTGTCAAAACACAGAAACCTTGCTCAGCAGCCATACTCACAACGTTAAAGAGCAAAGTCTTTTTCTACACTGGATTTTACAGCTGTTTTCTACCAAGCACCCATGTGCAAAACAGAGGGATCCCTTGACATGTGAATGTTTTGCTCCTTTTTACACAGATCTGTGAGTCTATGACTTCTCCAGGGCTGCATGACATTGAAGACACCTTATTACATCTATCATTTCCTCAGCACTCCTCTTTGGCAGAGCAGCTTGCAATTGCACAGAGTCGAGGCGATTATTTTTGCTAAATACAGTTCCTGGTATCTGTCACTTAGTATAGATCAGCACAACATTTTTCAGACTTCTTCTACCATTTACAAAGATTTCATTTTCAACTTTAATTCTGGTAGTCCACCTCACTCCTATGGAGCCTCTTCATTCAGTCAGCCCACTCACATGCTGCTTTGGAATCCAGCTCATCAGGATGTGCAGAATTCACCCATCCACTTTCAAAGTTAGTTAATGACAACTTTATTCTACTGCCACCCAATCAGCTCATTATTTCCCAAGTGTCTGTTTTTTTTTCTTTGAATAACTACCTTGTCTTACTTTCCTTAGAAACTGGAGCTAACGGAATTGACTTATCCTAAAACACTACAGTCTTGCAGTCCTGTTCTCCCCTTTCCACTCAAAAACCTCAAGTTTAGAGTCTCTGAAGAGAGACGAGTTTAGTGATTAATTTATTTCACACAACGTTACCAGGCAGGTCCAGTCCGAGTTGGGGTGTGTGGACACCTGCGAGATGTCAGTACCTAACACACCGCTTGAGAGCAACACCCTGACACAACACAACTGACAGGAAAAAAACATCACGCAAGCCAGAAAATTAAACATATCTTGCCTCGGTTAAAAAAAACCTACTCCTGTTTGCCTGAACTCGCTTTTATTCAACGTTCACCAGCTCCTCACACAGGAGATGCTGAGGGACGAAGTCTCCCCAGCCCCCCCTGGCGCCTCCGCGCCGCGCGCTGCCTCACAGACGCCATCGCTCTGCCTCATCCTCGCCGGGCTTTAACTCCGCATTTACTGAGGAAAAAACCGGTACCGGGGGAATTACAGACCCGGTACCGGCTTCAAAGCCTCTGTTCAAGATCAGCACTTCCCCTCCCGCCCCGCAAACGGGGTGAGCTGCCTCTGCCCGCCGGCATAAGCTACCTGATCCTTGCCGCGGTCGCCGACCACCACGAAGAGGGCCCGCTGCCGCTCCGCCACCCCGTTCTCGATCAGCACCCGAATGCGGTTATCCACTTTCCGGCGCTGCATGGCTGCGGGGGTGCTCGGACCTTCCCCTCACGGCCCTTTCCCCCGTCCCGTCCCGTCCCGCCCGGTGCCGTCTCCTCAGGCGGCAGCCGCCTTCCCGCCGGCTCGCGACAACCCGCGTGCGAGAGGCGGCGGGCGGGAGGGCGGGGCACGCGCGCGCCGCTCGCCGATGGAGGGCCCCGAGGCTGCCGGCGCCGTTCGCCTGCGCTGCGGATGTGTATATATATATAAAATATTTTATTTCAATCTTTATAAAGCTATTTTCCACACGGTAAAGCCGCAGAGGGATTAAGGAAACACACACGGATCAGAATCTCGACGGTGAGTTTATTAAAGGCGCCGGTTTGGCCGTGTGAAACCTCCCCCCCGACATGGCTGCCCCTGACTGGAAAGGGCACCCGGGAGATCGCTGCTCCTCACAGGGAATCCTGCTCCTCACAGGGAATCCTGCTCCTCACAGGGATCTCTCCTCCTCACAGGGTTCTCTGCTCCTCCCAGGGATCTCTCCTCCTCACAGGGATCGCTGCTCCTCACAGGGATCTCTCCTCCTCATAGGGATCGCTGCTCCTCACAGGGATCTCTCCTCCTCACAGGGATCGCTGCTCCTCACAGGGATCTCTCCTCCTCACAGGGATCGCTCTCTCCCTCCCAGGACCTGGGTCAGGGAGTACCTGCACCCCGTTTGAGAAGAAAGTGGAAGGAAACCGCATCTTGGTTCTGACAGAAATGACAGCGAGATAGAGAATGTGGCACCGGATTCACCAAGGCCTCGTCTGAGATTGTCACTGTGAGAAAGTATAGAGAAATAGAAGGTAACTGCTTAAATAAGGAGTCTCCATCTGTAAGGAGTTTTGGAAGCTACTTTTTAAAATTACCTTTATATCCTCAATTACATATGACGTGTGCCACCACCACTTAGCACCTGGAAACACCTGGAGTCCTAGGATGGATTTGGAGAGTCCTAGAATGGGCTTGGAATCCTAGTATTTCTAGGAAAAAAAAAAATTAAGATGATCATGACCTCCAAGACCACCCTGGCTCTCAAAAATAAGAGACACAGAGCAGTCCAAAACTCCCACATCTCTTCCATTTGTTTTAATTCAGTGACTTTCCTCTGACTGCAAAAAGGGGCTAAACCAAACTTCAATGGCAACACTGGTGGTTACTTTTTTAAAATTATTGTCCTAAAAGAAACTTGCTTGCAAACCCCAACCCTGTTAGAGTAAACAGGGTGTCTCTCATGATTCAGAGAAGGTAATTCCATTTCCACATACTGTGGGTCTGCATAAGTGATACACTGTGGCCCCAGGTGTCTTTTGAGGAGTGAAAATGGGCATTTGTATAGAATATTCCCATAGAAACATGAAAAATAACATCTTTAGGACATGTTATCATCAGATACTAAATTATGAAATCTCAAGACAGACCAGGAAAATTCCCAATAAAACTACGTAGCTTGTAACATTTGAGCTCCACTCTTTAATAAAACCACAGCTTTTTAAAAGTCGTCTATACAAAATCCCAAGTTGCACAACTGCAGAGCTGCAACAGGAAAACAATTCATCAATCTGGCTTGCTTTAAATTCCAGTGAGTTTTCAGAAGCACTGAATTAATTCTCAAACTGATAGAAAAACTACTCCTAGTAACCTACAATCTGTAACGTGAACCTTCCAATACCAAAGTTGAGCCAAGCTATTTGCATAGATTTATTTATTCTTAACTTTTAATACTGGGGGAAAAAAAAAAAAAGTTCTGAACTTAAAACATTTGAACAAATGAAGTCTTTAAAACCAGGTAACATCATAGGAAAAAATGTGTTTAATACCACTGGATGTGTTTTGGGATAATATACTTAGGTTTTAAAATATAGTAAAAATATGAGAAAACTATTAATATCATAAAGGCTGTAGAACAGTGTTTTTTGAGGACGTGAACCCAGGAAAACCCAGTTACTGAGACAAAACCACCAATGCAACAGAAGTGTAGCAAGACAATTCCTTAAGGTATAGGTAAAAGATTTGTTTAAAAGGGAAGGACATACAACATTTAAATAGATTTATTTTTCAAGTGTTTACATAAGCCATGGACCAATTTGTTTTAAATGTTGAGTTAAAGAACTGCAAAGACATATATACAGGTATGTTTAAGGCCATCAGAAATTTTAAACCTGACAATTAACTAAAAGGTAATTCTGAAGATTTACTTTATATGGTAGATGCATTACTAAAATTTATTCTAAAATTGAATAGCTTCAAGAAAAAGAAATACATTTTCATTTAATAAAAGTCTAATGGATAATTACTAAAATTTACCTTAATACCAAGATTTCAGGTGTACTCTTGATCCAATATTTGAGCACATTTTTATAGAAAGGAGAAACTGGCCATCATAGCTGGAATTGAGCTAGTTACACCCATCATTTTATGAACATTAAAGTGTGTGGGGAACAGAACGTAGTTTTACAACTAATGGGTTAACTGCAGCAAGAGTGAACACACATCAATTTAATTCAGAACAAAATGTCAAGTTAGGCCAAAGTTTTCCTAATACAGTTCTCTAGAGCACTGCAAAGTGCTTTAGGATCTGCATTTTAGAAAACAGTTCCCTTCCCTCCATTAAGGCTACAGAGCCACAGAAAAAAAAAAAAAGAAAAAAAAAAAAAAAAAGAAAAAAAAACAGAAAATAAAAATGTTAATAGAATAGCACCTCATCCCTTAGAGAAATCATTTAGAATATTAAGTTTCTCATCAGAGAATCACACACCACACCAAAAAGTTCAGTAACATTTAGTTTCTGAAACCTTGTAGGAACAGAGGCAGAAATCCAAGATGCTGCTTTTAAGTTTTCATAGAAGTGTGCAAGGGTCAGGGGCTCACTCTCATGTAGAGGAAGAGACACAAAGTTTCCTCACTACAGCATCGAGCTCTTCTTTTAATGTTAAGATGGTTTGAATGCAACATCAGATCCCAGGCAGGTAGCTACAGTGGTTCTTAAACTCATGGAACCTTTTGGAAAACACATCAGGATGAAAAACATTTGAAGGTAAAAGTGAGCAGTATCTGCAACTCTGGAAGTCTGAAGGACCTTCCCCACCTCTTCCCTCTGGAAAAACAAATTGGACTAACAAAAACACAATATATTTTTTTCATCTGATATTAAATAAGGGTTATAAGGTTTTCTGAAAGTTCATGGCAAAGTTAAGTTACACCACTGACTGCAGCACAGCCAAGATTGATACAAGAACAATTAAATCACACAGATGCTGATGTTGTGAACAAAGAAATAATAATTTTGTCATTTAGAGAAAAAGGAAACTACAAAGTTTTGCCATGTTTGAGTTTCCAGTTAAGTTCCAGACAGCAATTATAACCATATTTATCCCAGTCTCAAATAAGGAAATTAACTTTCCAAGTTCAATAGGAACTTTTTTGTTCAGGATCATTTCCCTGCTTGCTCTTCAGATGAGGCACTGATGTTTTGGTCAATCAGTGGTGAAGAACCCACTCCTTCTGTTGAGCTTTTTGATGGTGCCAGCTCAAGCAATTAAAAACCCTTCCAGTCCCATCCAGACTCAATGCAGAGGGAACACTGCAAGAAGGGGAGACATGAAAGACTAAAATAGAGTCTACTTCATAGCTGCTAACCTCAACTCCAGCTAGAAATCTGTGTTCTCAATCAAGACCAGTTTCACATGAGCAAGAGGGATGATCTTTTGCTTTTAAGATGTGACTGGCAGCCTCATTAATGGGGCTGGTTAATGAGCAATGTTCTCATGTCCCTTCCTATCCACAGGAGACTTGGGATGGAAGAAAATTGAAGAATGCAGCACAATTTTGTCCATTGAGCTGTGATACTTGTAATGAATGGTTCTTGTGAAGGAGAGGTAAGAAAAGACAACTACTCTGCTTAGGCAATGCCAGAACTGAAAAAAAAAAGAATGGAAAACCAAGCTTTTTCTGACCAGTTGGTTTTGGATCTTACTCTGCTGGACCACAAAGGTTTACACTTATTTCCTTTTAATCATACCCAGTTTAACCACTTTTTCAATAAAATTTCTAGTATTTTCAATACTTGGCTAGAGGAAAGCCTTTTCAGTAACTTTTCTGTCTCCAAAGTAGTTACTCAAATGCCATCTGGGGGGAAAGAAGGAAACCCAATCCATACTCCAAAGATGCATATGAAGGTAACCTGTAACCCAGTCAAAGAAGCTGCCTAACAAAAAAAGGCCAGCAGGACATTTTGAGAAGACACATTTTCCAATTCTTTAACAGTTATAAAGTCCCAGCAGAATACATTAAGTGGTAATTGACAGGTCAGAGTTCCTCTTCCAACTATTCTGGATGATGTTATTATGCTTCACTGATTGCTACAAACAAAAGAAAAGTATCTTGGAAAGAAAACAGGCATTGGTGAAGTCTGGAACTACCTCCACAGCAAAATCTGAAAGTTGTGTTGGTGAAATTTCTTAAAACCACAGCCTGCAAAGAGGGAGAACAAAGAGGTAAAAGGTGGGACCTTGGGTATGACACACTGGCTCACGATTTCTGAGTTAAAATATTTAGGTTGCAGCATGTCTAGGAAGGGTCTAAGTTTCCCAGACACAGCCAAAATTAGGTGGAAACACCTGGAAACTCAAGTCATTTATAAATTACTCAAGAACCCTGCATTACAGCCAAGAAGAAGTCAGATGCTGAAGCTAGAAGCTTGTTCTCACACCCCACTGTTCATTATTACAACCTAGTATTAGGTGATAAAAGCCCCTGCCAAAACAAGTCTGTATCTTAGGCTGCCCTAAGTCATCTGCTATGCTCCCAAAAAGACTAATTCATTAAAAATCAAGTAAAACCACTGAAGGGTGCAACTGATGTGTCTACACACAGGCTCAGAAGTAGCACTTTCACTATGCTCACTCTCACTTCCCATGCACTGAGTCCTAAAGCAGCACCTAACTAGCATAAAACCAGCTCTGAAGGGCTCTGCAACAGAACCAGCCCAAAACAGCCATTTGGCCTCAAAATGATCACTTCTTATGACTGTCCTTGCTCAAAAGGAGAGCTTTTTCAAAGAGAGTGCTTGTGATCTGGACATTACCCAGATCTAGAGCTAAATTATGGAGTGAAAATGCTTGTAAGATCCCCTGAACAGGCCAGAAAGAACAGTCAGTGGCTCCAAGTGCCATACTGGGACTCAAGGCAGTTCAAGTATACTGTTTATTAGATGTATTGAGATTAAAGGAGTCAGTGCAAATTCCCAGATGAAACACACCTAAGTTTCTGACAGTTATAACACACATCCCTCAATAAGTGTACAGTAGAGCAGCTACTCTAAAGACCATTTTCACACATGAAAAGGCTGACAAAATTGTATTTCAATTTAATTTAGCCTCTCAGCTACCCGATGGTTTATTAATAAATTAAAAAAAACGAAGATCAAACCAAAGAAACCCCCAAAATAACCCGAAAACCCTAAGTGGAATGTTCTAATCCATTCAGTGGTCTTTAATTCAGTATGCTGCAAGTTTACTGCCAAACTACAATTAGCTATTTAAGAAGCAATTGGTGTGCAATGGAAATTGCTGAATAGCTTGTCTTCTAACCAACCATTTATAAAGTAAGCTGATGCACAAAACCAAAATAAAAGAGTTCACTGTTTTCCTACATCAGTGTAGCATTAAAAGGTTTGTCTTTTTGTTTTTTTCCAGTTAAAAAACAGCTGGGACTATTATCTCAGTAAGAGCTTCATAAAAAAAGACACAGAACAGCAACTTCTCACCAGACTGCACTTTATGTCGTTCTACTGGTATGGAATGTTTCTAGACCTTGACTGAAACTTCTGCTTCTAGCCATCAGCATCATTTGAAGATGTCTGGTATGTAATATTGCCTTCATAAGCTTAACACTTCTCTCAGTAAAAACCTTTTTCATTTGTGCTCTTCACACAGAACATGGAAAAGTGGTATTCCCACCTATCTGTATGGAGTTTCAGACTATTTCACAACAAAGACAAAAAAATCCAACAAAGTTCTGAAAGTTCAGTTATGATACAAAGTAGAAATGAACCTCTCAGTGAAAACAACCTTCAGTTTTGTACAGAACAGTTCAACAACTGTTCCTTAAATTTCACTTTCCCACAGGTAGACATTATTAGATGACCAATATTTAACATATATATAGCACTTTTCTTCTTGCACGTGCTATAGAATGCAACAGAACTCCCAACACCTCTATGGAGGCAGCTATCCAAATATTCTCCCCACTGCAGAGAGAGTGCATGTGCACAAAAGGTAGGCACAAGTGATTTTCCAAAGATTATACACCACAAGTATGCAGTAAAGCTTGAATAAGACTTGGTATTTTCCAGCTCCTAGTCTTATGGCATTTTGTTTATACATTGCTGCCTTGATGAAAAGAAATGTCCATAAGAGAAAAGTTGCCCAGAAGTCACAGCTATTAGAATGAAATAAGAAAAACAGGAAGAGGGTTTACATCTATTCAGGAAAAAAAAAAAAAAAAGAATCAGGGGACAAAAAACCCCCAACCAACCAACCTTCTGAAATTCACCCCACTACATTAAAACTTGTTTCAGTCGTTGAAAACCAGTGTTCCAGGATACCATTTTTATAAACATGTTTTATTTGTCTTGCTTATACCATTAGAACTGTAACTGCTGGCTGTCATTTCCCTTAAAAGGGGAAATCAATTCAAACACATATTGGTGCTTTTCAAAAGATAGCAATTAAAAGGGCAGCAGCAGCGGGCATTTGAGATTTCTTAAAACCTTCAAGGCTGCAGGAAAGACAAAAAGACATGTGACCAAAAGTGTTATGATTATCCATTAGAGATTTCCATCAGTACCGGCATCAGTTATTTAGGTGATAATACAGCAAGGTCAAGTATTAGTGACAGACAATGTCCAAGTCATAAGGAATGATAGAGAATACCAATCCTTACAAAAGTCATTGCTATCAAAGAAACTTTAAAGTGTTTCAAAGAGATATCTAAATACTTCACATCAAATATACAGTGGCCATCCAGGTTATATCTCACATATGTTGCAAAATTTTGATGTGCCAAATCAAAGCCTTTTTTTTTTTTTCCTCTTTTTTTTCTTTTCTTTTTTTTTTTTTTTTTTTTTTTTAAAAAATTACATCATTACACTAGCAGTTATGCAAGCAATCTTAAATCCTTAGCCACAGTAAACAGGGCCCTGGTGATGAGTGCTGTAGCTAAGGGTGCTGCTTCTTTTGTCAAAAACTGGCTAAAAGCCTATTTGTTATTTAGGGAAATATGCATTACTATGCATCTTTAACTGTTCAGTGCTTCAATTTAACAGGAAAAAGTTGAAATGCAGTTGCTCTACCAAGCCACACTTCACTTTTCCCATCCTTTCATGGAAACTTTTAAAGTTTTGCCAACTGCCACCACAGTAAATCTTTACGGATTCGCAGGTTTTATCCAATTTTGTTACATTGCTTTTAAATGTCAGAAGTGAGTCTTTGCTTTTTCCTGCCACTTCAGTTAACCATGGAGATTGGATCACCCTGAAAATTGCCTTTGTTGCTTTACTCTTAGCAAGGGTGAGGAATCTGAATCTCATGTGCAAGGCTCAAGATGATGCTTAGGACAGAACATGCAGAGTAAACGTTGTTTCGTTCTTTTCCATATCCAGGTAATATAAAGCTGGCAACTGTAGTCCTGTCATTATGGGTAATGAAAATAGTCCCTTTACAACAAACTTCCTGCAAGGGAGAACAAATAGATAATAACTCTTCTGGTAACATGTATAGTACACTGGCCAGTGTGTTTTTGGCGTTTAACATAATCCTGTGAATTTATTTAATTCACTTGCTGAGCATTCATTTGAGGCATCCCTCTGTTTGGTCTTGGGGGCCCTCCACGACCTAGAAAACATACAAAAAGGCACTTGAATTATGCATAAAATCAGGTTGTTTTTAAACATTTCTAAATGCTCTGGTCTAAACTAGGTAAGACTCAAGTGTGTATCTATCTAAACTAACTATGGCTCTAAAAGCTCCTTCAAATCACAACTCAACAGAATTCTTCACAACAGGCAACTAAACTTCCACCACAAATTCAAAGGATCACAGTGCTACTGAAGTCACAGGGACCTCAAGAGGTCCTCCAAGTCCAACCTCTGTTCAAAAGCAGGGTCAGAGACAAATAAGCTTATTCTTGTGACCTGAATAAGAAGTGAGGTCACTCTTTAAATCCCAAACTTGAGAAGTCAGACTGAAAACTTCGATTCAGCCCAAATCAATTATTCACTAATCAGCAACTACCTCTGGGAGCTCCCCGAGGTCCACTTTGTCCAGAGCCACGCTTGAAATTCTGTTGGTATCCATCCTGAAGCAAAGCAATGAAAAACAAAATCAAAACTTGTTAAAAACCTGGAAATTTTGTTGTTTTTCAGGAGGCTATTAATTGTCAATAAAATAAAGAGCTTTTAAAACAATATGCAATGACAAAACACCTGTGACTGCAAGATACAGCACATTATTAGTTTAAATTTATCTCAGAAAAATAAATTCTTACACCTACGAGTACCTAGCAGGAAAATTGAAACATACAACGATAAATTCTCTCTCCAATTACAGGGTATGTTGTTCAATGTAAGAAATGCAAATTATATTAGTAATGAAAATTAGTTTTAATGGATTTAGGCTGGGTTTTTTTCCTGACAAATATTTAAGAAAGAGTTCTTTATAATTCACTCAACCTTGCTAATATCTGCAGAGATCAATCAGCCAAACAGAACACGTTTCCCAATTACAACCAGCTATTTAATATTCTGCCATTTCTAAATACCTGTTTAGTACCTGAAACCTTCAAGATTAAAAGAAGTACTTGGAAAAGTTTTCACTAACAGATCTGAGTGCTTTGTTGAGAGGTGCTTTTTTCCTTCTAGTTCGAGACTGTCAGAACACACCAGTATCTTACCCGCTGGTAGTTTGAGTAATCCCGAGGAGCATTAAACTGGGGCTGTGTGTAACCACTGTTTGGAGTGTTGGAAAAGGAAGGACGGTAGCCATCATATCCTCCTAAGGAACAGAGCACAAGTCTTTCATGTGGAAATGACAGCCTGTTACATTATGTTTCCATATAAAAAAAAAAAAACCAACATACAGTTACAGCGTCTTAGCTAAACCTGAGGAAAACTTCCCCTTTAATAGGTACTCGCTACCTGCAAGTCAAGTAACTGCAACATCAGTGCTAATATTACAACAAGTATGAAGATCTAGTAACAGCTGGGAGGTGATAGCAATTCAATGCCTTTCTCTAATAATCTGTATTTTGATTTATGCAACATTCAATCCAGAGCCAGACATAATCCTAGGAGCTAAATGTACAGCTGTGACCCAAGCCTGTAACAACCAACTCAAGCAAGAAGCTGCTCCTAAACCAAGACTCTCCTGAATGCTGGGCACCATGTCCAAGGACTGGTCCAGTCCCATGGGTCCAGCACTTGTAAACCAGGTCAATTTTAAGCAGACAAATAGTGGATAATCACTGCATTCCCTACTACAATCACCTGCATTTTTGTTACACAGGTTTCTCCTCTGCTCTCCAACCATAGTGGGAAAACAACAAGGCAAGAGCACATACTACTGTACCCATTGGTCTAATCCCAGAACACATGACAAGGAAACCATCTCTCTCCCATTCTAACATGCACATCTTGCTAACACTGACAGCCACATCATCTCCAGGAATTAAGGAAGCTCTGATTTATCCAGATACACAGAAATCATTCCTCTGTTCCAATTAATTGCCTCAGAGTAATGACTTCTGAACTTTGGTTCTTGTATTTCTGCTTTACCCAGCCTATTCTCAACATGAGGAAACAGAGAACACTTAAATATATTGCTTCTACCATAACTGGAAATAAAAAACTATTTTGAAATATCAATTGGAATATGAATTTTTCACTTTACAGTTGCGAAATTGTTGGATATTTCTGTGTTTGATTACAATTAAAGTAGATGCTTAATCAAACACTAAACCTTCAGCACAGAACAGAAAAAAATGCTTATTTACATCCTAGTAACAAGCTTTCACCTAACCAAACATTTAAAATAAAGCTGCTAAAGTTAAGGTAAAGCAAACGAAATTTTAAATACACGTTTAAGTATCTGTACAAAGACCCTTCCTACAGTGTAAACCCAAAAGTAGGTCAGTTTAGCACTTGGCATGGTGCTTCTGGAAAGAAAGAGGAGTCAAATGACTGAGCTGAATGAAGGTGTTTACCTCTGAATCCATTCGCCGGTCCCCTGTAACCGTTCATCAAGCCACGAGCCCCACGAGATCCCCCACGGGACACTCCTCGGCTGTTATAGTAAGGCTGACTGTTCCGTGGGAATCCAGTGTTCTGCTGGGGAGGCTGCTGGTGGTTACCTGCCACTTGGTGACTCTGGTCCGGGGAACCATGGTAAGTACCAACCACTATTGTGGAAGTGGAGAGAAAAAACCCAAAGTATTAAATTCCATTTATTCCCACGTATACTCGCTTTCAACTCAAAATTCAAACCTTTGACTCAACACATCACAAACTAAATGCAGTTAGGTGTAGCTGTGTCAAGTTGAGAATGATGGGAACATTTTAACAGAGCTGCCATTCTGCCTGCACAGGCTGGGGGATTCTTTATGCAGGACATGTTAATTGAAAGGCAAGAGCAGGATAGACAGCTTGAGGCCATCTGCATCTTCCAAGTGAGGTTACTTTCAAGTGAGGCATGCCACAACATCCCCACTTAGATGGATTATTGGGAATGAAGTGGATCACAAAAGTAACCTGAGGTCTACTGGCTCAGTAAGTGTAATAAAAAAAATTAAATTCTGTACATGAGCAAAATAGCTGTAAAATTTAGCCTAATCCCTAATGCTGAAGTAAGATGTCCAAGAAAATTTCTAGAGTGAAAGTGCCTCTTGTACACAAAAGGCACCACAATTTTCTGTCTTCTACCCTCAGCCACAGAGCTCCCTACTCCAGAGTTTCCCATTAATTCTTGTGGAATGCATGCAGTGGTCATCCTTAGCAGAGTTTAATGTGTGCAGGTTTTGTTGCAAGGCCACAATTTCCATGTATTGACAGTTCCACTCACTGTTACAGTAAGTTAAGCATTTTATACTACATGGCCCACTTTCAGCACCAGCATTCCATAGTGTCTTTCTGCCTTGTGCTGTATATGGCTCAAAAAGCATAAACCCAGGATAATCTGGTTCTCCTTCTCATCAACCCATAACAGTATCCCAGTTTGCAAGGAAATCAAATCTCAAAATCATAATCAGTTGTAAAGATCCAGCTCTTCTTCCTTACTCCACCTCCAGGAGTTGTTAGCACTTCACCCTCGTCATCTCTGTCCTGTGTCCTTCACTCAGAATCTCTCTCTGCATCTGCAGATTTTCTCTCAGTTGTGAGACAACCTCAAGATTATCAGAGCAAATATTCAACTATGCTGTTTTTCTTTAGAGTGATCCTTTCTCCTGTTCATGTTTTTTAAACCCATATAAAACTGAATCAAATGGCAGAATTCTATAAACAGCTGGAAATACATACACTGAATTTCACCCCTGTTGGATACTCAAACCAAGACAGAACAAGAAAAACCAGAACAAAACTAAAACAAAACCAGAGGTAATCTTTGCAAGACTAGGAACATCTTAGACTGTGTGACATGTTTTGATACATCATCTAGGACTTCACAGCCTGATCATCTGCTCTTCTGAAGCTACTGTCATTTTAGGTTTTGCTAAAATGAGTTTACCTGTCTGGAGTTGTTCTTGCTGAAGATCTGATTGTTCTACTTGGTGAGGCTGACTGGAGAAACTCTGGTTGTAACTGGCCTGGTATTGATTTTGCTGCTTAAGGGTTTCTGGCTCATTAACAGGAGGAACAGGTGCATTCATGTTGAATACCTACAATGTTAGAAAAATAGCTCTCTGGTCCAATTCATTTTTTTTACAATTCCTCATTGCATGATGTTAAGAAGTATGCAGGTCTGAGAAATGTGAATAACCAAAGACTGTTTTATGTAATTATATGACTGATTCCAGTGTTTCTGTAACAGCAAAAGGAACAACTACCAAACTGAAGGGATTAAATATTCATTTCCTACTTACTGTTTGCATGGATTGGAATGGAGCTGCATTAACATTGATTCCGCTGCTATGCAAAGGTTTGCTTGATCCAGCCTGGAACACTTGTGGCTGGGATGCAGTGGGAAGTGATGATGATGATGGGGTCTGGTCTGCATTCAGTGACATCGAAGCCTAGTAATTAAAACAAATAATATTTTAGCAGTTTTTGAATAATAATTTTCAAAAAATTAATTTGAAAACTTCATTTGAAAAAAAAAAAAAAAAAAAGAGAAGTGACAACGCCTCAGATTCACCTCAACAAAAGAGTATTTTCTACTGCAGCTGAACAGCCTCATTCATGACAGCACAATGGGAGAGGAAAAATGTACCAGTCTTCTCTCTCATTAGCTTGAAACACAACTAGAAAAAAAACTACAGGGGGAAATGAAAATGTTTCTGGGCTAACTTCTAGCCAATGTGAAAAAATAAATCACATCTCCAACAACACTGATGCCAGCCATGTTACTTCTAACTAAACAATCTAGTAAATCAAAAGTCTGACAATGAAGGACTTACTGGTCACAGCCAGGCTCAAAATTTTCAAGTTCAACTGAAGCAACCCTATCAAAAGGTAACTAAAAACTACAAAACTTCATTTATGAAGAAACATAGACTAACGTTTGATCACACCTGCAAGCAGAGTCCTTCCCACCCTTGGAAATCTGACTTGCCTGAATCTGGTCAACTGATTCTTTCTGTGGCCGTTGCTCTGCTGTGTGAGAAGGCTGATACATAGGTTGGGAGGCTGTATATCCCTCACTTGTAGAAGAAACCAAAGGAACCTGACAAAATAAACCCCAAAGCCCCCAAGAGTCAGCTGATGCTCACACACAGTTTTATAAAAAGCCAGAGAACTCTGGAGTGATTGGGAAACTCCAGTAAAATTTGTATTCCAGCAGATCTTTACTACCATTACAAATTAACTACTTTTAAACCAAATGAGCCTCATCCTGATATGTGTTTTAAATGACACCTCATCCTCTCTCTGCTAGATTTTCTTCCATGGGTATTTCTGAATCAGCTGGATATGGATTTGCTTTTACCAAGGAACATTCTCTTCCTGATGCAATCCCAACTACCATGACAACAATGTGGAGAGAAGACAGAGAAATATACACAAATTTACACGAGAGAACTCCAAGCTCATACAAAAATAGGGAACTGCTAGTAGACAGTTGACTGAATTTGCTCATTCTACAGCCTCTGTTCCTCTACACAGAATCCCAACACGAGCCAGCTAAGCAGAGGACTTTTTATTTAAGATTATGGGGCCTTTCAAGAGACAACTGGCAATGACTGATGGGTGCCTTGCTGAACATTCAAAAGGAAAGAGGCAAGTTAAGCTACTCCTTGCAAAGCCCCCAAGAGAATGACTGGCAGCATTGGTTGAGGTAAGGAAAGAAAGAGAAAAATCCACTGGATTAAGTCACAGACAGAGTTTAACAGTGAAATAAAACCTAGTTCTGAGAGAACTCTTTGCCAAAAAACATTAAAACATTTACCTACAAAACACAAGTGCTGAAAGTACTAAGACTCATGCAAGTACATATAGAGGAAACAAGAAAAAAACGTATTTTGTTTCTATACAAATGAGTGACTTAAAATTGCAGATGTAATCTGGACAAGGTAATGCAAGCAATTTATACTGTCATAACTCCAAGAAACACAGTCTATCCAGATTTTCTTTTCAGTTTTTAAATACCTACAGGGATTGGATTCGTTACTTGAGAGCAGAGTCAGAGATTTTACAGATGCTTAACATAAAATCACAACATTTTGATGACCAGACATCTCCCTAAGAAACTCACATACCTTAATGAAAAGGTGAAGATACCATTTACACACTGCATTTCTGGAAAGCTCAACTGAAAACAGCACTCCAACTAATTCTGACTGCTCTACAACTCCAGTATTAAAATACAATCCAAGCAAACAATTGGAACCAATCCTTAACAGAACGAGTCAAAAACACCACCAGAAACTATAGAAATCCACCAAACCTGTTTATGGTATGACATCCACTTGAAAAGATACAGGTTGCCCTTTAACCAAGTAATTTTGGTTTTGGCATTTCTGTCACAATTAAGTATGTGAAGGACAACCTGCTTTTCTCTAAATCAAAAATTTTACTACACACAATTTAACATTAAAGGAAACACTACCTGGCAAAGACTGATATGTCAAATTACCAGTTGATCTTGAACAGAATGCACAGAGAAATCTCAAGTTAAACTGCACATAAAAGGACTACACAAAGAGGCATTCCAAACCAAGTCCTTCCTCTCTCTCATAAAAATATTAAACTACATCCCTGTTACATGTGATACAGATTTAAGTGATGGCAACCTAAAACACAGGCACACAGAAATCCATTTCTGAAATGAAAATCACATCCACCCACCTAACTTGGAAGACTGATGTGAGCTCCACACACTGAAAGAACTGGTAATGGCTGAGAAGGCCACACTGGAACCATTAAAATGAGCAGTGCAAACTGCAACTGCTTCTGTGCTTGTGTCCTTTGGCTTATGATACCTCTACTCCTAGATGCAACTTCCTCAATAAACCCACAATTCAACCATGAACCTGACAGCTTTCCAAAAAAAGGCAATGCCTCATAAGGCTCCATTAAAGAAAATATGCATTGCCTGCATAGCATAAGAACTGCACATAGCAATGCCTGTAAGTGGCAGAGCTGAAGAGGTAACAGAGATAACCTCTTCCCCAAAAACAGAACTTCAGCTTTAAGTTTCTCATATAGTTAGGAATAAAATCTTGCAACATAAATCAAGATTATAATCAATTTAAAATCCAATATGCAATTTAGTAAATGTTTTACCTGTGTAGCTTCTGGTTGCACAGGAACTTGATTTGGCTGGGCAAGTCTTGACTCAGCATGAACTGAAGGAAAAGAATTTCACTTAGTACAATCAAACCTTTTAGAGAAGCATCTTATCTAATTTACTTGAGACCTCACCATTGAAAAGATTATTTCGCCTTTAGCATGGCAAAGCTCTACTGAAAATACCAATTACCATTGCCAAGCTAAGTACAGTTTTCCCAGTTGTCCAAAATAAGCCAGCAATTTGCAAAAGACTCAGAAAAACTGCATTTGGGCCATTTAAAAAAAAAGTTTAAAACACTCCACACTTCCAGGCAATACCTAGGAAGGCAAGTGAGAATCTAAAGTCTACAAATATCATGCTTCCTCCTCAAAAGTATAATCACCTTTCTGAGAAAAACACACTCTTAACAGTGATGTAGTGACCCTTTTACTATGCAGAAGTAACTGAAGCATTTCTCATCAGATGACTTGCAGGCTTCCCCAATATTTATGTTTAGGATTTACCATTACAAACCTGGAGGGCAAACCATTTGTGGCATGTCCAAATTCTGTGCTGGATTCATGGGCTGTGCAGATACAATGGCAGGATCAAGTGTTTGGTTCTCAAATTCCAGCATAGAGTCCTGGGGGAAACAAAAAAATTAAAAATAATATTAAAAGCAAATCTAATTTACTGTATTTTAAAAATATTAACACTGAGAATACAGAAGCAACTAGGCACAAAAAGGAAGCTTAGTCCACAGTAACACAACTGCTGCTTATATCATACACTTTAAATCATTAAGATACTAAAACTTCCAAAACGCATTTATTGCAATAAAAATTCAGACCATGTATATAAATTAAGAGCTTATATGACATAAAGTAACTACAGGGAAACTTAAGAGATAGACAGAATAGGCAGTCAACTAATCTTTATTCTTTATCCTAAATTAGCACTTTGTATGGAAAAAAAAGGAGCATGAGCAGTGTGTGCCTCATTAGTTACCAAGGTGTCTATTCTTTCTTTGTGGAGGAGGAGAGGCTTTTTTTGATTTATTCCATTATCTCCATTTCTGGCTGCTCTGATTTTAGATCCTAAACACCAGCCTTCCAGAAGCAACCCAAAAAGTATTCTCCTCATGTGTAGCAGAGTTTTTTCATAAGAAAACTCAGAACTGGCTTACAGAAGGGATATTTTCAGCTGGTCTCATTTAAGCAGAACACATAACAGCACCCAGTGACGCCTTCTTTGGAGATTTAGTACAAAAAAGGACCAAAAAGGACCAAAGAAGGACAAACATTCTAATTGTACTTAGCAACACAGGCTTGCAGGCTTTGTAGTTTTCAGATAAACTGCAGTAGACTCTTGAAATAACAAGTAACAGCCAAAAAGTGCTGTTTTGTTTCTTCAGTTCCAGCTTCAGGGCTGAGCATACCTGCATGAAGTTGTAGGGGCCCTGCATCTGTGCCATGAGGTCCTGTACTCGCTGTCTTCTAACAAGGGGATCTGCTTGAGCCACAGTAGTGAGTGTGTGAGGTTCAGGAACTGGAGGAGATGTAGCTTGTGTCTGTTGCTGCAGTGAATTTACAACCTAAGAAGAAACAAACAACAGACTGAAGTTTCAGCTTAATGTTAAGTGACTCTGTAGTTCTTGAAAATTATGACTATTGCCCAAAAAATACTGCCTAGAGAATATTGGTAGTAACCTACTCATAAGAGCACTTCATGATGGTAGAGTGTGCTCTAATTGCTTTCTTAATCCCTACTAAGAACAGCATTACCAAAAAACTTGTTCAATATTTACAGGTATTTTTTTAGAGCAGGATTTGAGACAGCAATTTATCAACATTTGGAACTTAAAGAAAGTCAGGGAAGAGGAGGTTTCAGAAATATGCACATATGGAGAACAATTTTTTCATTATGCCTTCTTAGTACTTATAGAGTCAGAATTTTCTTAATTCTGAATTTCAAAATACAAATTTTCATAGCCATATCAAGTTCAAGTGTTACCCTAGCTAAATAGGGTAAGACAACAAGACCACGGGAGGACACCAGAAGCAGGAAAACAACTCAGAGTGGTAAAGAAAGCTCAGATTCACTAGAAATATTCCAATATGTTGCACATCAACAAAGACACAACAGCAACATGCTTTCAAATACCACCTTAAAGACAGCAACCAAGAGAGCTAAACATGGACATCTAAACAAATCCATCACAAAACAGCTTGAAAAGTCCAGCTGAGCAGCACAAAGTAGCACTTTCCCACAGCTGAGCAGTCTTAGGCAACTCCCATAACACAGAAGTGCCACTTTCAAGTTGCATTCATGTCAACAACTGTCCTTTAAAATTGTTGTAAATAACTTGTCTACTTCTTCTCTATTCCCATGAGCTATTAATTATTAATAATCTTCCAGATAAACAGGTAAGCCTTAAACTTAACAGTTGCACAAGATATAAACTAGTATACACACACCTGAAAGTATAAAATATTTATGTGAAATTCTTCTTGTTAGAATGGCAGACAACAGATTTTTGGACAAGAGTCAGGACAAGTAAAAAACAGCTTTATTTTAGATTCCTTCTATAGTTACAAGTCTGAGCTATAAAGGTGAAGTCCCTCTATCCACCCTCAAGGCCTGAAATTATTTTTAAAACTTCTCAAAGAAACCTACAGCATGTTCCAGTATTTCTATTCCTTGCTCAGAATTACAACTGTTTGTATGTGACATTCTGCAACTGTCTCACAAACAAAAATGACACTTTCCTTGGCCAAATCCCCAGACATCTGTAATAGAAAACTAAACAGAAAATAGAATAGGAATCTGTAGACAAAAATTAAAACCAACCACAGCCTACACTCCTCTTCAAGGTTCCCTTCAGATGCAAATATCCCCTACTAGCCATCCAAAGAGAAGGAATTTGCAATTCCCATGGATTATACCCTAGGGCTGTCCACACTGGAAAACAACCACAGCTGCTCTGATGTATTAAACAGTCCTCAAACTCCAAATTATGGACTGCTTCCAAGTTAAGAATTAAGCCCTGTGATTTAAAAGAAAAAACAAAAAACCCACAAACCTTAAATGTTATTTAGAGAACATATACAGACTCCTTGCACATCACCAAGTTTTAGAATTAAAGTAGAGGAAAAAAAGAAAACTGGATGGCTAGGTGAAACTTCAGAGGTAAAACCAGCAGCTATACAATTATTACAAAAAATGCTCAAGGTATTTGAGTACTTCCACTCAAATTATGAAATCTGTCATTCATAACAATTTGGTACCTTCAAGAAAAAGCAAGTTGATGGACAAACGTTTAAACATTTTCCTTTTCCATGAGTAGTATGGCACTAACTTCAGATGGTGCTTTATGTTTTATATTGCCTTTTTCAAACCTGTTTTTTATGCCAAAAGAATCTGTTTATGGCCTATTCCTTTAGTCTTATTATCACCATCAGGTATTTTGATCTATTATAAACATGGCAGGATGAACCTACTAAAAAAAATAAGTTCTGCATGTTAAGCTGCCAGTGGACAGGCTGAAGTTCCAAAGTTAACAGCTTCCTAACAGTCTGCTGCATGAAAAAGGTACAGAGACTACTCAAATATCAGGAGCACTACTCAAAAAACAACTTATTACCCAATCAGACATCTCCATTCATCTTGGGGGCACAGCAGCAAGGTAAAACTTTTATTTTAGGAGAGCTGAACCTCTCTGCAGAGCAGCATTTGACTCATCAGACTGCATGCCCACCTTCTGAGACCCTGACTCCTGACACTCTGCCCCTTCACCTTCTCAATCAGAGGAAAATGACAAGGTACAAAAGGAGGAGAGGTAAAAACAAAATTTTAGTGAAATCACAAACCAACAAGAATGAGCTTGTAGTCTGGCAGTCACAGCACAGTTACCAGTTCTACAAAAAATACACCTGCATCCAACCAAAGTTCCATAGCCTAAGATACAGAGAACTCTGCATACAAGCAGATTCAAATGGTTAAAACCACATAAAACACAACAACTCCAATAACAACAACAAGCTCAAAACACCCTCAGCAAAAACAAACCCCACAAACAAAACCCCCAGTGTTACCAATAAAGGACATCTTCAAAATTAAATCATCATACAATCCATATGCAAATACACTTTGAGAATTCACAATTCTGATCTAAAACTTATGGAACATAGAGAAATGTGACTGTGAGATGCTGTCACTTCTCAAACTACAGACATAAAATAGCATAGAAATCTTAAATCTATCACATCTGTTGAGGTTTACTGAAAAGAGATGACTTTCTGATAGCCTTCCTCTTCATAAAGAGCAATGGGAATCTTGACACATCAATTTCTGAAGTTAACAGCTCACATTCACAGCTTTTACTACAATATTGCCACAATTTCCTCAAGCTGAAGAGCACAAAAACTACATCCATACAACGTGTATCATCATCTTCCCTAAGGATAACCCAGTTGCATTCCCAAGGGAAACAGCATTTTGGTGCCAGCAAGAAGCAGCAAGAGCAATTTCAAAGACAGCTTTTCTCAACTGCCCCTTTTTCTGTTAATTGTGAGAAAATAAAGTTCTTGATTGTGAAGAAACAGTGTTCAACTTGAAAGTTTTCTAAATTGCTCATTTGTGTATAGTCCTCTAGGAATAACCAGGACAGAAAGGAGAACTGAAGCACAGGTTTCTTCTTTGCAAATGTTCTACAAAAGCAAAGCTGACAGAAGCCAGATTTAGCTGACTAGCAAAGATGTAGAAAATTAGGGGTTTCTGGAATCAGACTGATACAAAACTACAACCTGAATGCTGTAACCACACTGGTACAGTTACTCCATATTACTACTTTTCCCATGAGGAAGAGCCTGAATTTTCAACTGTGCAATCTACAGCCTTACAGTTTAAAAGCAGAGGGAAGCACAACAGCCTTCATCATAAGGCCATTTCCTAAATGCTGATGTCTTCATCTTAACATTAAGAACTACAGAGAACTGAACCTCTAAACTACTCTGGATACTTGGTAAAAATATGGATGTAATTTGGGTTTAATTCAAGATTAGGCAAGCTCCATTTTAAGAATGCCCCAATCAAGCATGACATTAATGTCTGCTTTTTAAGGGTTTATCAGTAAAAGTGTTATTTTGAGGTTTTTTAAGTAAGTGAATTAAATACTATGACAAGTTACTACCAAAATCATTCATAGACATGATAAAGTTGTCCAGTTAGTTATAGAAGCCTCACACTCAACTTAAGTATTAATAAATCTCTTAGTGGTCTTTAACATTCCAAGATAACAAAGCTCAGCCAGACTGAATGGAAAATTAGGCAGATAAAAGAACTCTTATCAAAATGGCTCCTTTTTTACCACTTCAAGAGGTAACTCTTACTTCACTGCTATATTTTAATGAGCCTGACAATACCATGCAAGATTCCAAAAACTGACCATCCTTAATTTGCTGATACAGAAGGCTAAAGTGGAACATAAACTGTATCTCCAGCATCTGAAAGCTGCTTCTCATAGCATTTTCTAACAAATGGCTACAACACAATTTCCAGCATACCAAACACCTGAATGATTCCATGTGACTTGTCCTTTCCAGTACATGAAGAATACAAATTCTAATACAACAAAATGGACAAGAATGGATCCCATTAGCAATGTACCACAAACATCACAAGAGAACACCCACTCAATGGCAAACTAGTAACAAGTTAAACACTGGGAACTACAGTTCTTGAAAGCAAAGATACATACAGGTTTATCTGAACTCAAAATTATGTGTATATGCAATTTGGAGTAGAAATTAAAGATAATACTATTCAACTCCCTTTCCATGAAACACACAATTAGGCCATCCTTTCAGCAGCTGTGTGGTTTCAGTTCAATATCTGCAAAGTTCTCTTTAAAAAGTCTTCAAAAAAATCCTCTAAGTCTTTTTAAGCCTAAGACTTTTAAGTGCCCATTTCCCAAGAAAGCCACTACAGAACAAAAGCAAGTTCTCTGCAAACTTAGCCAGACTGCTCAGGTTGTTTTTTTTTTTTCCACATACTCCTGGACTAGATATATAATTGCAAAGTGAGTAGCAAGTCCAAGCCTACTTAAATATATGTATTTTTATATATACTGGGGGAGAAGGGATGCAATACTAAAACCTATCATAAATTGGGAGTCAGCAGAAACAGGGATTGCAATTTTACCTGCAGTACACAAGATCTTACCTCAACCGTTTCAACTGTCCACTCATCTACCTGTTCCTTCTCACTACTGCTGAACTGAGTCTCTGCCATGAATTGTCTGTTTACATACTAAAATAAAAATAAGAAAGGGTATGAAAGTAAAAGTAAGTGGCATTAAAGCTATACAAAATGACAATCTTTCCAGTGAATAATACCTCAGTTGA
Organism: Heliangelus exortis; assembly: GCF_036169615.1. NCBI lineage: Eukaryota > Metazoa > Chordata > Aves > Apodiformes > Trochilidae > Heliangelus > Heliangelus exortis. Next base: position 2,076,293 of record NC_092439.1, read on the forward strand.
TTCAACTTCAGTTGGTTCAGTAAATTCTTCTGCTGGATCAGGTTCTGCAAAAAGAAAATACCACTTATGTGAAGAAAAAGAACCCCATGTTACAGACTTAGAAGATACCAGGTTAACTGAAAAAAAATCTCCCCAAATCTTGAGGAAGTTTGATGAATTTCTGTAGTCATTTATCAAAAGCTACTGTGACTGTGGACAATTAGTACACAGGAACTACAGCTACAATTAAGAATGGTGACACATTTACTCCTAAGTGACATACCAGCTAGTATCAGAAGCCTGCTATACATTAAGGGAGGAGTAGCCTTGTCACACATCTTCACAGGGATGAGATTTTGTATAGATTTAAAATTAGAGCCTCAATGCTACCAACAAAACCACCAGAACATTAAACAATAGCAAAGATTCTCAGAGTTCTGAACTAAAATGAAAAAAGCAATCACATAAATAATAATACCCCAATTTTTCAATTTTCTCCACAACATATTCAAAAAGGCAAATTTATTACCATGTTCTTGAGTTTCTAAAATACGTAAACGTTACTCATTGCTTCAAAAACTTTCCCTTCTAACAAGTCATTAAACTGGTGGAACCACTGAGATAAAGGCTCAGACAACCAGAACCTTTTACTTTAATAACCAGAATTTTTTTTTTAATAAATCATAAGTTCTACAGGAAAGCAAAAAAGGAAAGAGATTATGTCAATGTAATCATCCTGATTAATCCAAGCAGACAAGGCAGTACAACAGAAAGATGCCAGTCACAAGGGATCTGTATATTCTTACCAGCTTCTGCTACAGTGTCCTCTACTGCAGGTGCAGGTGCTGCCTCCTCTTCCTCACATAATCCATTCTGGTGGTTATGGGTGCTATCAAAGTAACTTGTTTGAAGAATACGTTCAACAATCTCCTTTAGTGCTTTATCTAGAAACAATGGAAGTTGAAGATTAACAGTAACAATCCTAATCATCTTTTACTTCCTTCCCCAAGATCCCACAGAAATTTTGTTATCCTTTTGCTGCCCCAAGCTAGTCCAAGTACACCACTGTTACAAAATTATTTGTCTTACTAGGTCATATTAAATAGATTGATTAACCATCAACTTGTGTTCAGAACGTTCTGAAAGGCACAGAGAATCTTACAAGTATATAATACTCTTAAGAAGATTTCTGAAACACTTTACAGTGAGGTGAAGTTCATTAATTACCTTACTTTTATTCATGCCATATACAGAATCTTTGGTTGCTTAGTTTTCTGTTTGGAATACTTCAGGAACTTGCTGAATTCTCCACTGTAACTTACTTTATTTATAATTTCCTAATTAAAAAACCTTAGTCTGAGTCAACTTCTTACAAAACAACCATCAGTACTGTGCCCACAGGTACCACCTTCATAAAGGTTCATTCCCCTGAGGGAAAACTGCTCAGAACACCCTTTGTGAGTGAAACAAGCACAAGCCTGCATTTAGTGCCTAAGCTGAGTGCTGTTGTGTCTTCACCCAAAACAAACCAACCACACTGGCAAGGGAGCATTTCTGGCTGTCCAGGCCAACAAAAACTAAAACAGACTCAAAATGGAAGCTTCACAAGGCATGCCTGGCAAGAGATTCATCAATCAAACCAGGGCAATACCTGAATGGTTTTTTTGCAGGAGACAAGGGGGAGCAGAACACCTCACACTAAACAAGGCCATGACAATTTGTATATTGGGTCATATTACTGACAAAGTTCCTTGGTCACAGACACATTTCCAGTAAACAAAGAACTGCTACTAAGCACCACCAGCAGCAGAGTACTGCTGAAACAGCAGGAATGGACTGATCTTAAACACAGGGTAACTCTGCATCATCAGTTAAAAAAAAAAAAACAAACAAAAAAACACCACACAGTAAGTTCACACTTCACTAAGTTATTCTGTGACAGTTCAGCTAAGGTCTGAAAAAAAGGAGCCACACTATGAACTTGGAAAGGTAATTACCCACTCAAGTTCTCTTGTATCAGTCACTGTATTTTAATTCAAGCACTAATTAAGGGCTCTCTCAATACAGAGACTATAACTTACAGGTTGTTCCACAAACTTGTTTTTCCTTCCCTTCCAGTAAGTCCCACAGGTGAACAGATGCTTGCTCATACTGCTCGTTCAACCTTAAAAAAAATAAATAAGAGTTAATTTCTTACCAAGTGTTTAAAATACCATTGACTGTCAACGATAAAGGACTGTACTGTAAACCTACCTCACATTCATGTCTCGTTCAGGGTAAACTAGCTTGTAAAACTCATCCAGCATTGTCAGTTCTTCCTCTGTCAGTACTGGCACTCCATTTGACCCCTGTTTCAAGTCATTGCGCACTTCATCATCACCCAACTTGTCCAGAATAAACTGCAGCTCTAGCACAGTTTTTAAACGCTTCTGCTCAGCTTCTTCTCGCATCAGTTGCTCCCTGCGAGCTGTCTTTTTTATTGTTTTCTGGATCTGTTTAAAATGAAATTTTCAATGGCTTAAACTTGGATTCTGTGATGGATCTTGGCCTAGAACTGCCACTTATCGATGTGAAATCAAAGCAGAGTAACTTGTGAAACGTGAGTAATATATTTTAAGCAAGTCAAAACCTTGCAAATTAAGACAAACTTTAAAATCAATGCCACAGACTTTGGGTCATATTGAATCTTGACCATACTCTTACTTGAAGTCTGCACCTTTTCATGATTTACAAGCAGCTAAGCAACTGAAGTTATGTGTAAACTTAAGGTACAAATGTATTAACTGAAGTAAGCCCAGCTTGCTATTACCCAATTCCTGCATAAATTATTCTGTAAATATAAAGTGATTTTCATCTAGACGAAAGTAACAAAAATGTACAAAATTAAGTACCTTTTGGAAAAACAATTTAATGCTTCCACAGCTTCAAGGGGATTCACAGCAATCAGACAAGGCACAGAGAAAGGCAACTCTACTAACAGAGTAGTTGCCTTATAAGCAGATATTAAGTCTTGGGTTCTTCAGTTTGGAGGAGTAATAGTGATCCACATTTTTTATAAAGGCCACAAAGGCAAGCAGATAACATGAACAGAGCAGTTATTCACTATATCCCCTGATAGTAGGAGGGGGATATTGAAACTACTAGGAGATCAGCTTAAAATAGATAAACAAAAGTACTCTTGTTTCTCACACATCATGAGAGGGAACTCATGGAATGTTTGGCCATGAAGGCTTGGGGAGATAATACAGCATCAGCAAGTTCAGAAAGGATTTATCAAGTTTTTGGACATGAGGTCCAGACACTGAAGGGACCAAGAATGCACCTACTCCCCAACATTGTTTGATGATCACAGATGACATGAGGGAATGGATGACAGATAATCACCAGCTTTGTACTCCACATAGCACTTCTGCAACTGCTGCCCTAATAGTGGGCTAAATGCATCATTAGTCTGACCCTACAGGATGTTTCTTCCAGTCTTAATCCAACATAGCATCTAAAATCCAGCTTGCTTGCTCTGTAGTTATACAAAAGCTTTAAACTTCTGTTGCAAAAAAATGCAAATCTTGACAGCAACTTCCTCCCTCTGAAAATTCCCTTTTTCAAAATTGAACAAAGATTTATCTCAAAATCAAACCAATTCCCACCAGCAAAAACTGCAACCAAGTTTCAAAGCAAAGCATCACTTTATCACTCCTGGATTCACTCTCTTCTTTTAGCTGTCAGCTGACCTGGGAAATATTTCAGGACAAACTTGTCAGAAGTTCTTAATTACTAACATCCCATAAACATACACAGAGCTGGGCCTATAAATTTACAACCACATCAGATGTAGAAAGCAGCTCATAATGTGAGGCTGCTGATGCCCTTCATATTATCACAGTCTGTTCACAAACTAAATACACTTGTTAGACCAGTCTGCTGCACTAATATCAACTACACAATGAATTCCATCAATGTTGCTGCTCTTTCTGTAACTCATTAACTCTATCTGCATTAATGCATTTAGAATCAGCCAGTCCTGTAGAATGGGTCATGCTCTCAGCTTGCCTCAGAATTCCTTCTTCCAACAACACTGTGCAAGTCTGAAGTGCATCTTTTTGTTCACAGCTCTTGGCACAAGAAATAAAGCAAAGCTGTTCATACAGCTGGAACTGTCTAACAGAATTTTCAGAATTAGAACTTTAGAACTTTGTGATTACATTATTATTCTACATCCTTGATAAAAACACTACCCTCAAAGATTACCTGTTTTACTAGTGTATTACCTACCCTTTATGAAAACACTATCCATTTCATCTCACACTGCAGGTTGATACTGAGCTCACAATAACAAGACAGGGAAAATAATGAAAAAGAAACTGTAATGCTTTTGGTTGCTGAGACTTGATATCCTATGGGAACATGAAGACATGAAAACCCTCAGCCACTTGCCAAAGAGAAAAGAAATCTCTGGTTTAAGAAAAGTTTACCACTGGCAGCAAGTGGCTGTCTGTGCTGTTGCATGACAGGGCTTTTGCAATGACACCATTTTCCACAGTTAAACCTTGTTGGAAAATTACACTATTTTTGTTCCCATACATTTATGTAGTCCTTGAGAAAAATCTTTTATGAATAAGCCTTGGAAAATCTGACACAAACTGGTACACAGAGTAAAAGAAAACAGCCAAACACACCAGAAATCATTTGTCTCTGTAAATAGAGGTAACTACTGCACCTAGTGTTAGTGAGAGTTTAAAGCCTAAGTGTTCAGTACTGCAGCTCACAGCCCACGTTGCACCACTTGCTCTTTACTTACATCTTGGCTCAGAGCCATAAAACTCCTCTGCAGTTCTTTAGCAAATTCCAGATTATTTGTCACTTCCTGATATTTTGACACCGCATCCTTAAAAAAATAAACAAAAAACAGAAAAATCCCATCACAAACAGAACAAAATACATACTTCCAGCAAAAGAAAACTCCTATTTTGAGTTCTTGTATGAGCATTACACAAGGTGACTGACAAAATTCATCATTCTTATTTGTAGCAGCAAAGGACACAGGTGACAATAATGAATACTTTCAGCATTTCTCTAACCAAAAAAAGATTGCACCTTTTATGATGTGTGGTAGTCAGGCTGTGGTCTTCATAAAACTAAATTAATGAGCCTCCCTCTGCAATATGAAATGTCAGTATGTTCCCTGCTCATCAACAAAAAACTTCTCATGGCTTGCTGTCACAATAAGCCATTAAAAAATAAAAATATACTGATCAGTGGTATTTCAGTCTTCAGTTGGCAGAGAAGCAGCAAAGCAAAGCCTAGACAGATGAAAAGATCACGTGGACCAAGGGGAAACAGCTCATTCTTTTAATTGTGAACAGCTGCAATAGTTTCAGGGTACATTTTTTTCCTTCCCTCTTTTTATGTTAAATATAATCAACAAAATGTTGGCTACTGAGCATTCTCAGTAAGTATCAATATGTCTGCAACATACAACTGAATTTAATTTGATATTTGCTTTACACTTAATGCAACTGGAACACTGATGTTGAGTCAAGCTCTACAATAACCTACTTAAAGAACCAGCCACACCAAAGAGGGAAGCAGCACACCTCCAGTAAGCCCAGCTTATCTAGAGACCCGTATCTGCTGCTGTGACATACAAATGGATGCAGCTTATTCTCAGGGCCCTTCAGAATTTGGTCCAAGCTAATTTTTCTACTACACTGCACAATATTTACAAGCTACCACCAAGCCGACCAGGTTCCTGAAGTTGTCAATGGGCACTTTTTCTGCAAAGAAAAGGATGATGATCAGACAACCTGAAAAGGAATTATTTAGCCCTTTCAACAGGCCCAGGTTGTAACATATGCAACTTAAACTCAAAAAGCATAAAGCATTATGTTCCTCTACCTATTCTTTCAGTTTCGGTTCAGCAGAAAAAATGAGATGTTCCAGGCAATAAAAGAGGCCAAGTCAGAGCTCAGAAATGACCTAGTTTTAACAAGGGGAATGGGAAAGTGAAATTCATCCTTTCCCTTCCCACCAAGATCACTAAACAATTTAGCAGAGATCTGATTAGTATTTCTTTTCTTTTTACCAGTTGATCTTGATTCAGACGTTCTCCCTTGTTCATTCGTTCCTGGTAATCATCAAGTTTGCTCTGAAAAGAAAGAAAAATGCTATTACAAGGAGCCAAAATCAGGTTACTGCTTTTTTCTACTTGTGCTAACAAACATACATATTGTAAAATTACAGTAAAAATTACACTGCACAAGAATGCAACTATGTAGAAGTAGTACTGAAGAAAACTTGTCTTATGTGTTAAATTAAATACTTCTCAAAGACCAATATAATGTTATTTAGCTAACACAATACATCTTCCTGACTAGTCTTAATTTCTGAGGAAATACACATTCCTCCTAATGGGGAGAACACAATGCACATTATTTCCTTCAGTTCTAACATCAGAGCTCAACTCAGTTCTCAATCTGAGTTTATTACCTGAGCTGTATCACTACAACACCAGAAACATGACTGCAAAAAACCCCCTGGCAATACTAATAGGATTCTAAACTCATTCTTTGTACTTGCAGCAGTTAGGATTGCTTGCAAGAATTTAAAACAGTTTCTAATCCTTTGTGCAAGAATGCCCACCAACACATTTCATATTAATAGCTCTAAAACATTCAAAAATTTTTTCATGGGGAGAAAGTGAAAAAGGAATCATTAAAATTAATTTCCATCAGGATCAGTTCTCTAATCTGGTTAAACTATGTTTGACACAACCATTAGCCAAAAGCAGGTAAATCTCATGGATGCTGGAAGTGACAACCTAGAGGTTAAGAAAGGCTCACAGAATGCAAGTACAGTCTGTAACAACACCAATCCTACTACTAAGCTTGAAGTTTTCACCATTCTGTCCTAACATGTTTTTACTTTGTATGGCATTTTCCTTGGCCTTATTAAAAGAAGGCCATTTAGAGCAATCCTTATCTTCCCAATCTAGCATAACAGCATGAAAAGGAAAGCAAACAAACTTCATTTTGAATGTACAATAATTAAAACCTCAATGCAAACATTGTTTCAGAATTTATACTTGCCACAGAGTGACAGGCTTTTTGTTAGCAGTGGTGGTCTTTGGTTTTCTCAGTATTTTTGTTTCAGGACATTTCAACTGAAATATTTTACTGGTATTTTTCTAGCTAATTCAACCTCTATGCTCAAACTCAGACTTTTTGCAAGATCAAAGCCTGTGAAACAGTTTAAGGGGAAAACTTTTCTTACAGAGTACTTGATGCTCAGCATCACTTACTGAAACTGATAACCAGCCTCATGAGTCTTGGTCCTTTTGATGTCATCCAGCTCTGACTGTTTATTTCTCTGGAAATCCTACAGTTTAGATTTAACTCTTCACCTATCAGAACATCAGAGCCAGTAACATCCTGGGCAAACTCAAGGGAAGAACCTCCTGAGCTACAAAAATATATTGCTGGGAATTTCATTCTGTGGACAGACATTAGCATACCAGTTCCTGGGATATGCAGCAGCTCCACTTGGCAATACATTTAAAAAAAAAATTAAAAAACAAGCCTGAAGAACACTTGGCATATTGGAAATCTACCACAACAGGAAACAAGGTCATTTTACTCTTATGCATACTAATTTTAGAATAGATGATGACATGGTTGGACAATCACAAAAATAGTTTTCACTATCTGAGAGGTTATAGCTGAGCTGTGAAGTCAAAAGAGGGTGAAGAGCTCAAAGGCTGCAAATCACAATGACTCCACTGCTTAAGGGGAGCTTAAATCCTACAACAAACTGACTTTGCAGAACAATTTTAGGAAGTTCTTGCTTACTCAAGCCACTTACACCCATGCTGCAGATTAGAATTCCCTTGGTCACACTGCAGAGAAAATAGGCTGCTAAGACATGCCAGTTTTAACAGAACCTAAAAAGTTCATGAAAAAACCTCAACAATTAGTGACTGTTTCCAACACAAACCCATAAAAAATAACAACAGTGAAACAAACTGGATAGAACATAATATTCCAGAACACTACCTATATCAACTTTGTTGGAGAAAACCTATACTGCAAAGTTATGCCACAGAACACTCAAATAACCCATTTTGGTGGCTAAGGGCATAAGGTAGGAAAAGACAAAAATACCTGAAATAACTGCAATTGTTTCTCTGCACTTTTACCATGCAGCCTTGCTTCAGTACAATTAAACATGTTACATATGAAACGCTACCTGTTTTTCTTAAATGCTCAAATATTCTTAGATGTAATGTAAATGCTTTGCTCATTTTTGTTCAGTAATTTATCAACTAAAACACAGGGTATTATCTATTTTAACTGTTGAGAGTAGAGTTACTTCTCTACTTTTTCTTCCTTAGAAACATTTTTATCAGAAAGGTAAAAGCAAAAGAAAGCAAGCCCCTTCAGCTGCAATGCAGAGGACAAGCAAATGTACATTTAGTTACATATTATCACAAAGATTTCAAATGTCAAGGAAACATTTTTTGTCATCCCAAAGACACTGTAAAATACAAATGCTGCATTACAGAAACTATTAAGGAAGCAAAATAAAAGAAAGCTTTTTAATCTGTACTGTCAACTAACTGCAATCCAAGAGCAGCATTAGTGCTGTAAAGTAACTGCAGTACAACTCCTGCTTAGCAACCTACTGCAGTGTCTGCAACAAGAACAGAAAACACTTACAGGTCTTCTGTTTTAAGTGAATTTATTTTGGAAATAGCAGTTCTAAATATTCTTGTGCCTTTCCCAGTAAGTCTGCTAAGCTGACAGTCTGGGAAAAAACACCTCCACACTGTATTAGTTTTTAAGTGGTTAAGAAAGACATACCAGCAAGACTGCATTCTTGTCATCAGCTCATAAAAAAAAAGGGTATTTTCCAGTTCACAGCATGTTCCTGACCCTTCCTACATGCCAAGGACAACCACAGGGCCAGACTGACAGCTGGGTCAGGAGTCTGATCCAACCAAAGATACAGAGTGAGACTGATAAAAGAACAGCAAGGAGAGAAGGACCAGCTCTTTCCCAGAGAAATGCAGAAATGATGGGTTATGTTCTACCTTCAAAATGTAAACCTTCTGAAGTCTGATGAGTTGACTACAGAGAAAAAAAAAACTGCTAAGGCACAGCTGAGTGAAACTCCTAAGTTTTGGTGACTGCATACATGTTGTCCAAGTTGCCACACAGGATTTCCTAGGGAAACACTGAATCTACAGACAGGTTGACTACTCTACAAGAGGCCCAGATTTTATTCTACACATCCTTTATTTTCTAAGTGAGTTACTCTTACAAGAGCAAGAGAGGTCTAAAACATAAACCTGCTTCTCCCAACATATTCTGTGCATCTTCATCTGAAAGAACAGCACCAACAAAACATCAAACCATCATCTGAAAAACTGCAATAACTAGAAAGATGTTTCACAGCTTGTGTCATCATTTATCCAGTTAACAGGACTTGCCATGAGAAATAATCCCTGTGCTATGTAAATTAAAAAACAAAACAGAGCAAGCTGAAAACCATAGGTACCAAACACCAAATAACTTCACAGATGCACCTATGAGAATAGAGAACTGATCCCACACTTCACTATAGGTTTAGAACTGTTTCCTGCAGGAAATTCAACTTTTTATTGAGCCAAGTCAGATTAACTTGAAACATCCATATACTTTTCCAGTGAAAATTCTTGTGTAGTAGTAAGAGGGACTTTTCCAGTATTCGTTTTTCAACCCAGTCAGAAATTCATAGGCTGATGAAGCAGTTGCATTTTAAGTTACCAGCTACAACTACAATGTATCCTTTAAATTGCACACACCAAGATCAAGTCATATAAAGCAATATTAAGCTAAATGCTTACTGTGTAATTACAGCTGCCCAAGAATCATCTTTGTGATCACTTGCCCATACCTTAAACCATGCATTAGCAAGTGAGAGATGTTGTCCCTCTAATAGAAAATTTGGTTTTAAAAGCTACATAACTCACATTACCAAGTTGAAAGCAAAAATAATTCATTTTTCATTTGTCATTGTATCACACATGTTTGATCTACATTTAATTGGCTTAATTTGGAAAGGTTTTTCTCCCTAAAAAACAAGCAGCAGCAGAAGCAAATGCAGGTCTTACTGGAGTATTTTCTCTTAGGGAACTTAGAAAACCAGTAGGATTCCAACCTCAAATGTGTAACAAGAATGTTCATGAAACTCTTAAATTAAGATTGTCAACATATACTCAAACTGTGTGTCTGAAGGTCTTACAGAGATAATAATTCTTCAGTTACCACCTCCCATGTACACACAAATATGTAGCCATCTAGAAGAGAGGAAGAAAACAGGACAGCATTCCTATCATCCAGACAGAAATGAAGGGAACACAGACATTTTCAGGCCATGTTTTCACATACACTTATGAAGAGCAATTGGATTTATCCTGGTCTTATTACACAAGGAATATTCATTCTTTCAGTTAGTCAGGTCACTTTCAGGAAATGAAAATGAAAGCATCACTGATCTTGTATTTCTACTTTACACGGAAGCATTTAAGATAATACAGAATTAAGTTATAAAAATTCTGCATCTTATTTTGATGGTCACATCATTTCATCCTCAGAGTTTAGAGGGAAACATGACACTAAATAATTTACTTCAAATTTTCCATTTCCTTCATAAAGAGTGACCTTTCTTCACCTAAAAGCTGCACATACCATTTAAAACCTAAGATGGCACCTCTTCACAGAGCCATTATTTTTCATTCTACAAAAGCACAGGTCTAAGTCAAGATTTTTGTATTTGTTCTCAAATACTAAGCTCTCAAAATCATCTCTACTGCTCTTCATTATCAGCTGCTGATAAAGAATGGACTAAAGGTTCAACTACGCAGAACTTTTCATTGAGATTTACAGGATTTTTCACCCATTCCTCTCCGTGTAGGATCTGGTTTCAACTGTATGGTTAAAAAAAGTAAAAATATATTCTCATTAGAAGATTCAGAAAAAGGAAAATGATTGCATTTCTGCCCTTTAGTAAACTTCTAAGTGATAGGAATACTGATGCCCTTGTGTGAAATAAGCTTTGTTTTCAGGACATGCTGTGTTCTCTCTATTAGGGAGTATTGATTAAGTAAAGAACTGTTGAATCCCTCACCAAGGAAAAGGCTCAAGCCCACAGATTGGCAATTCTGCTTTAGTACACCAAGAACAACTTAGCTCATTACATTTACAGTAATTCACAAGAGTCCCACTTCAGTACATTTCAAAACTTCTTCAGTCTCTTAAGATTTATCTCTGAACCTTAATTCATCAGTGAGAGTACACATAGCTCTCCTTTTTCAAGCCCTAGCCACCATTTTTAAAGACCTGCCCTTTGTCTTTTTTTTTTAAAGGCCACACTGCCTAGCACTGAGCACCCTGAAGAGAGATGCTTTAATGGAAGATCCTTCAACAGAAGCCATTTCCAGAAAAAAGGTACTTCATTTCCTGTATTCAGGGCCTTCATGACACCAGCATCACTGATTTTCTTTTTTTTCTGACAGAACAATAGCCTCCCACACATCATTCTAACTTAAGGTATTATGAAAATTGACCAAAAAAGTCCATTCAAAAGGAACGGAATGGCTAAGCCAAGTATAAATTAGATTTAAATTACTTATTTTAAAAGATAAATAAAAGCACTAAGAAGGAAAGCTGACCTTCACACCAATGTGTGCTTATCCTCTTTATTACCTGAGAGCACAGAAGAGATGAGAATGTTCACCTGGTAGGTCTAAGTCTTAAAGATAAATTTTGAACATGACAAAGAAATATTTTTAGAGAATTTTTGTGGATGTTGGACACAACTATAATTTCAAATAGTTTTATTTTCCTGAAACAACTACAGACACAGAAAGATGTGCATTCTTTGAGAAGCTGAAGACCAGTATTCTTGTGTGGGGAATGTTCATATTTATTAGTGAAATTTTAAAACAGACACCTTGCTCTACCTAGACATGACAGTATTTAGACATGGACCAAGAAAAGATCCTCTGTTTCTAAAACTTATCTCAAGGGTTCTGGCTCAGGGCATTTTGTCATCTCATTTTAAAAACTAGGAAAATCCAACACCTGTTTTTAAACGGGAAACCACACTTTACATGTATTTAAAAGGAAAAACACAGCTTGCTTCATCTGCAATTCACCTATACAGACTTAATTTACTGCTAGGATTTCCACCTTGTACAAATATGGGATACTATATCCAGACTAATATGATCTAAAGTGCTGGTAAAAAAGACTTATTGTGCCTTTTCACTTTTAAAAGCAAAAACAGATTAAGGGCTTTGACATGGACATAACATTTTTTTCATCTTTTTTAGCTTAGTAACATAGTGTTTTAAAGCAAGTCTTTAAGCAATGCATACATTAGTATTTTTCTGATGGACACCTCATGCTCTGTAGCTGGATAGCCCTCTGAGGCTTATTTAATCCAGCAACCCCGAGCACTGAATGGGTGCCACATAAACTGTAAGTAACCACCACATCTTTTTTTTTTTTTCCCCTGTCACAACCCGAACAGCCCAAGGACCACGGATTTAGTAGCTGCCGTTTCTAAAAATAACTCCTTAAAGGCCGCTTCCAGCTGACCTAGGACTCGCAAAGGGGTGAGCTTAAGGGGATGAAAAGGTGAGAAAAAAAAAAAAAAAAAAAAGAAAAATGAGAGATCGAAAACGCTTGGGTGGGGTGGCCGGTGGCCCCCGGCTTTGTGCCGGCTGCTCGCACAATGCAGTTCCGCCGGAGAGGCTGAGGCAGCCTCCGCCGCCGCCATGTTAGCTCCCTCTTCCATGTGCACGGCTCGGAGGGGACCCGGAGCGCCGCAAGCTCTCCCCTCAGCTCTTCCCTCCGGAGTGGGAAAGGAGAAGCGCTCCGGAGAACGGGACAGAGGGAAGGGAGCACGAAAATCGGGAGCTGTTCCCCTGCGGCGAGTCGAGAACCGCGGCTGGGAAAGGCCCCGCCGAGGGAAACAAAAGGCGGAAGGGAGGGGGAAGGGAACCGCGCCGCCGAGGGGGTCTCGCCGGGAGCGAGGAGGGGGCTGCAGCCCGGGGGGATGGAGGAAGGCGGCAGACACGACCCCTCCGGCCTCTGCCCTCCGCCGCCGCCGCACGGGGAGGATAAGGGAGGGGGGCGATGCGGCCGGCGGGCTCCTGGGGCCACGGGAGAGGGCGACGGACAGAAGGGTCCGGAGGACCCCCGAAAGGGGAAGGGGAAAGGCCGGGAAAGAGGCGCTCGCCCTTCTGGAACCTTCCAGCGGGCGGCCCCTGGGGGCGACGCCGGGAACAACCCGCACAGGCCGCAGGCTCCCTTGCCCAGTGAGCAGAAGGGCACAGGGGAGGGGAGCGACCACCGTCTCACCAGCACAAGGAGGAAAGAGAATAGGACGGGACTGTTCAACGTCCCTTGAGACGGCCCGACACCGGGAGCGAGGCTGGCCGGAAAACGGGGCCCTCCCGGGGTGCTGAGTGGGCTCCAGAGGGGCCCCAGGCCCACCCTTCAGGGTTGGGGAGGGAGCGGTCAGGCCGTGGCGGCGGCAGAGGAGGAGAGCAGGGTGGGGGAGGCAGGAGAGCACCTTTTTCTTCTCCAGGTTGCGCAGCTTTTTGTCGATGACTCCCAGGATCTGCTTCATGGCCTCGGTTTGCACCGAGGTGATGCTGCCGCCCGTTGCCTGCGGTGCGGCCGCCGCTGCTGGAGCAGCTTCGTTGCCCGGGCCCGCCTTCCCGCTGCTGCTGCTCGCCATAGTGCTGTTGGTAGCCGAGGGCATCTCTGTTGTGGGTGAAGAGAGAGGACAACAGCGAGGGCGCGTTACGGGAGAACGGGAACGGACCGCCGGAGGGGACACGCGAGAGGGAGGGAAGGGAGGGGAGGGTAAAGAGAGAGGGAGGGCGGGCGCGCGCGCGCACACACACACGGCCGTTTCCCCACGCCCAGGGGCGCGGGCGTCTGCGTGTCTGCGTGTGCGTGTCTGTGTGTGCGCGCTCCGGCAGGTGCGGCCAGGCGCGCTCCCTCACCCACTCGCGAACGGGACTCGGGCGGACGGGTGCGCGCGGGGGGCGGTCATGTGACCGGGGCAGCCTCACGCCGCGCCAACGGTCAATCCCCAGAACCATCCCCCACCCCCCCCCCCCCCAAGCTCGACCCCTTCCATCACGACCACCCCCACCCCGCCGGTGTCCGGAGGGGCCTCGTCACCCTCCTCACCCTCTGCGTGAGTGGCCCGGGGGAGGGAGGGGGGGAAAGAACTCGGTGCGCTGCGCTCTCGCTCGTGGAATGGCCGCCTCAGCCGACTCCGGCCCCGCCGCCCGCGCTGCTCCTGCTACCTCCGCACCGCGCTACTGAGGGAGAGAGCGGGGGCGCGCACGCCAGCGCGTAAGGCGAGGCGGCCGCGGGAGCGCGCGGCGCGGGGTCTTCACCTCTTGCGTCTGCCTCTCGAGAACGCCTGAGCCCGCCTGTTTTGCCCAGGCGGAGGAGGCGCTTCCCGGCAGCGGCGCTGTCTGCCGGAGGGTCCTTCAGGCGCGGCGGGCGCCTCGGCGCCAGACACAATAGCGGGGCGGGGCAGCTCGCCTCAGGATCACGCCCGCCGGCGGTGGCGAACGGGGGTTCGGTTCGGTCCGGTCCCACAGCTGCTAAATGCGCTGGGATGTCGGGGTCTGTGTTCCCCAGTGCTCTCTTGTGGCACTGCACGGTGAAACAACCGACGGAGCTGGGCTGGGCTCCTGGGGAGCGAGGCGCTGCCTGCTGGGCCTCACTGAGGCGATGGGTCTGAGGTGGCGGGAGGGTCACCCCGGAGGCGAGCTCGTCCCACCGCTCCCGCCTTCCCGGGAGCGAGGCCATTGCTGCCATAAGTATGACTCCAAAACATGTTTTCTGCCGCTGAATGCCTTTAAGGCATGTACCTAAAACTGTGGGAGGGTTCCGGAGAGGTGGCGTGCTCAGGTGTGATGGGCCATTATTAACCGCATTTCAGTCATGGTTGCTTGATCTGCCTTTCCTACTGGAATTTGTGTCACAGGTTGCTTTGTCTCCAAAGACAATCCCTGAATCCATATAAAATACTTGCTTGACACATTTCTGTGACAGCTGCGCCTTTGAGCACTTTCTGAGCCTTTGCTTCCATGCTGAGAACGGGTAATTACTTCAGTATTAGTTAAAAGGCATTGCACTGAAATAACATCAGGTCTTCTGTGAAGCAGAGAAGATTTTGGAACGAATATTCTGCCATCTTAGAGAGGTACAGCTTGAAAATGAAATGCCACTTCCTTAGTGGGCTGGGGAGCTAATAACATCGGAATGGTTTTAGTTTTTATTCACTTGTCTTTCTGGAGTAAGAGTGGAAAATTTCTGGAATTTAAGGCCCTGAAAAATCTAGTTCCTAGTAACTGCTCATTCGAGATAAAATTTGTGGTTGTAATACCAGTTGAAGATTATTTTTGTAGCTTATTTTAAAGGGTGAGTTTATCTTTTATCTGTTTAATCATGGATCCACATGATTACATTGGCACAAGTGCTGTTACTTAAATTGGGCCAACTAAATGGTTCTCTACCATCAAAAGAGAGAGAGCTCATAACCCTTCCTGACCAAATCTATGTATGCAATTGTCCTTGTCCTTGTTTCCACCCTGGTTCCTGCTTCCCAAGAGTTAATTGAAGTTGATAATCCAGCAAGAAATTGCTTTCCTTACCTTCATGCTACAGTAGTTAAATTTTAAATGGTCAAATTGTTTTTTCTTTGTTCCCTCTCTAAATATTCCTTACGCTTCTACTTTTTGCCTATGCCTGCATTTTTCTGTAGCACCTTGATGCACTGGCATTTTATATTAGATTATTTGCTTTCCAAATCACCTCTTTGCATAACAGGTTATATGACAAGTAATAAACCACCCAACCCAATTATTTCAGTTAAATAAAGTATAAAAGAAATGTCTTCAAGTACTAGAAGTCTGTTTCTTTTCCCTATTCACCAAGAAGATTTTGTTAATGCCATTATATTTACAACATTTAATTTTTATGCATTTTTTTCTCTAAGCCCCTCACGTGAGGATTGAAATCACCTTTTTCCCAAGTGAAATCAATGTCTTAGTGAACATGTGAAGCACATTGATGCTCTTTGACCACAAAATACAATGTTTTAAAATTATATGAAAGTGTTTTCATCCATTCCTCTTAATTTCTCCTTTTTCTTATATTGCTGTTACAGTTCTGTTTAAGCTCAAAAGCTCAGGGAAGACTTTTTTTCAGCTAAGTCCTAAGATCCTGATGCAATTTGTACTCAAAACTTTTATTGTTGAAGTGCTAAAAAAAAATCTGCAATAAGAGAAAGATCAGAGCTGGTGGGAGAATTGGTGACAATAAATTAGGAATATATGTTGGACCAGAATAAATCCTTGATCTTGTCCACCAACATGAGATGCTTAATTGTCATGGGAAAGCATAACAAAATAGCAAATGTTCATGGTATAAAAGTGAAAAATACTGTTCCTGAGAGCAGTTATTATGTGAGATTGCATGAGCAATAATTACATGACAATTACTGCCTCAAAGCTCTTTATAATTACACTGGATGCCTGTTTGGTTAGCCAAGGATGGAACTGAGACTGCTGCTAAGTTTACAGGCATAAGTAACATAAGTAACCACAAGCAAAGCTTTAAGTATTTATCTTACACAGGCACTGCAAAAGGAGGACTCATCTTTTACTTTTGAAAGAGAGACTTGTTAAATTAGCATGAGATAAGCCTTGCTAAATTAATTTTTAAAAATTCTTACTCTATCACAGTGACTTTGTACCAAAAACATTTGTCACTGTTGTATTACAGCATAACTCAGTGTCAGAACTACACTGCAGTTGCTCTGCATTGGCTCCACTCCAGATCCCAGACCCTTCAGCAGACTTGGAGCAGCCTGGGAACAGCTGAGGTGCTCGTGGTCCCCTACTCTCCATCAACTTTAGAAATAAAACTTCCCTACTTGCAAAATTAATTGGAAAATAACTTGCAAACAAACAAACTGCACTGCGTAGCCAGCCCCAACTCTTAAATTATCTTTTAATACTTAACATGCTTATAATTTTAGGCAGGTCATGCTTTCATGTATTCATTACCTCTTTCACACCATTCCTCAAAAAACAGTGACCACCATTTTGTTGCACTTCTGTGCCACCCACATGGAGCATCAGTGCCTGGCAGCGAAAACTCTACAAATGAACTCCCCACCACCAAAGAAGAGCTGAGGCCTGATCCTATTTAAGGAAGTGTTGAACTACTGATATGTGAGTAAGCTTTATCCTGGTAAATTCTAGCACAGCCAACTTGTAATTAGCCTGTGAGGCTCAACCTTTGCATTTCCTAGAGATAAGTGGCCACTTCTTTACAACGTGTGGTGTGACCTCCCTGTAAATCTGGATTCAGGTCTCCATACCTCTGACTTCTTTGATGTTATCTGTCTGGTTGAAATCACACTTCTGCATAATGATGGTGCAGATCAAATCTTTTTATTTGTATGGAGCTGGCTTTCTGTCTCATGTTTGTGAGCTGTGCAAATGAAGGTCAGCTCTTGAGTTGCTGATTTTGGAGTAACAATTGTTCAGTCACTAGAGAAGGGTGAGAGCAGAGAGAAAGTCTCAGCAGGAGATTATGTACCACTTCCACAAACTTGAACCTGTAGAACATAAAATTACTCAGGATGAGGGAGGCCTCTCCCTGAGGGCAGTTTGGGGATCCAGATTTAGGAGGCACTTAGGTTTAATCTTCATTTTCTCAGGAAGCATCTCTCAAACTGGAGGTCACTCTGGGTTTTCATTCATTGTTATTTTACATCATGTGTAATTGGAAAGTCTGAATACAACTTTTCTGTTTGCTTCTCAGTTCCCAGCCCTCAGAAAGGCAAAACCAGCACAAATGTGTGTACTTAAAACACACAGTTTTGAAAAAGAAGACAGAGGGGAAGCAAGTTTAAAGCTTAATGGTGTAATCAGGGCTCAACAGTTGTATACGTATTCTGTCAGGACATAGAGGTTCCTCACTGAAGTAATGTCTCAGGCAGCATTTTTCTGATCCTCCTTTGAATCATTTTTGTTACCCCAACACACCTTCTCAGCCCTTCCTATTTCAGATTTCTTTCTTTTGGCCACTTGCTATGGGGCTTTTGTCCAACACAAGCCTTGCTGCTCCCTCTGGGGAAAATCCTACAGGGAAGTAAGTACTACCAGTCCCCTTCTCCATTGTTCTTTCCCCAATTAAACAAGAAATCTAAAGAAAAAAAAAAATTACTTCTCAGTATTCCACGAGCTACAAACAAGAGTGAGGTCTGATGTTAGCTCCTTGTGAGCTCCAAGAGCAAGCTGTGTCTCTGCAGCTCTGCCTTGTTCTGGCCATTCCTCTAAAGGATCAAATGGAGACAGGCTCCTCTCTACCCAAACCTGGCACCCGAGCCCTGAGTCCTTCCATTTTCCTGTTACCCACTTCTCCAAAGTGCAACCACTCTTGCACTTCTCCAAAGTGCAAGGAGCAACCACTCCTTCATCTTGGCAGCTTTCCCATCTTGCACATTATCACAAATCTATTCATCAATCAGTTCCCTGGCTGATCTCAGTGAATGTTACAAACTTCAAATGCCACAGAAAACAGGACAGGAGCAAGAGGAGTAAGGGGAACCACAGCTTGACTTGAAGAAGAGATGTTTTTCCTCTGGTGCTGTACAGACAATATGAAGTAGCAACCTCTATTTCCAGTTCCCAGGTTAACTATACAAGGATTATGGTTAGAAAAAGAGCCAAACCAAAATGCTTTCACTTAATAAATAGCAAATTCAAACTAGAGTATTGGACAGGAGTCAACAATATCTTTATTTGCCTTTGAGTTGTAGACTCAACTGTGGAGAACAAGAGTCTTATCTGCAGGAGTAGGAGCCCAGAGGAGGAGTCTCTTTGGGAGCAGGAGCCTGGGAAAATCTGAACCATCACTCAGTTTAACTGTCTTAATAGAGGCCACTCTGCAGATTTCAAAAGCTGTGTTTTCTCCTGCTTATCAGGCAGTTTTAGAAAGTTATTGCTTTGTTTTTCTGTAGGTTTCCTTTTCCCAAAGGAATTTACTCGGAGAGAAATTCCCATTCTATCTAAACCCACAGGCTGGTTAATTTTCATAATAAAATTAGACCCAGACAAAATAAACCTCTCTTTGAATAAGGATTGAAAGCTCAGCATATGATTTTGTCTGAAGAAAATTAAATTACAAGGTTTTTATCACAAATGTTGAGCACTGAAACGCTAGCAGCAAGATCAATAAAGAATTCAAAAGATTATTTGGGCTCAAAGGAGATTAAATGGTGTCTAATGGCATGTTTAGTTAAAACTAGCAGAATTCCAATCCAGTCCAGCAAAAATTGATTAAATTCCCCTAAATGATAGATTTCTCTACATAGCTATTGATGGGAAATCATTATAAAATGTGTTTGTTTCTACTGGTGTCACATGTCTACTGATGTCATGATGTTGAATGAAGCAATTGTTTACAAAAGTTTTCAGTTTACAGCAATAAATAACCAGGCTGGGACACTATTTTGCTACATAAACTATATGCAAAGTAGATCAAGCATTCATGTTGATGTACAAAGTCCTGACATAGGAAGGGAGTAGCTTGGTCATACATACCAAAGAAGTCTCAACACTGAAAAGCAGCTCAGAACCTCTTAGGGCTTTATATTTGCCTGAATTAACTAATTTGAATGGGCCCAGCTTACCATGCAATCCAGACTATTCAACTCCTCTCCCCCCTCTAATTTATTTTTTCAGTCCTCCTTCTGCATTTGTAAATTCTATCAGGTAATTTTGTATTATTTCCTTATTGTTCAGGAAAATCTTGGGTAGTGTTATGACAAAATTCTGCAGCTCCAACCAAAACATTTTCCTAAATTTTCTGTTCCATTTTTGGGTTTTCTTTACACCTATCAGGCACTTCACTGTATCACACTTACTCAAGTCAGAATATGTCATCTCCTTCTAATCTATCTGTGTTATATTCTTCATGGAAGGAAATTAAATAGTTTTACACAGCTTGGTTTTGAGAAATTTGTCTTTTTCTTCTCATCTCCAGTGTCTCACAATCACTTTGGATGTTTGGTGAATAAAGGTGGAGCATCTCTAACTTAATTTACAAAGGCCTAGTGTACAGCTCAATTTGCATGTGGCTAGATCAACTTGTTGCTCTAATCTTGTTTCCCAGCTGAAAAATCCCATATTATGAGCTTTCAAATGGCAGAATTTCTCACATTGTGAAAGCAGAAAATAGTCTGATGTGTAAATCCCTGTACACTGAGATTAGAAGATATTTTTTTGCAGTCTGGCTTTTCTGTACTTGTTTATTCTGACCTGCTTATCTCAGGCTTTATCAGAGCATTTACACTTCATAGCCTAATATCTGTTTTCCAGTACAGCATAGTCAGAAAGGAAAAGGAAACACTTCAAAGGTCTTATACAAGATTATTTTTTTTGTGGAAAATAAAAATGTGCTTAGTAAGCATGACTGAAAGAACTGGATGCTGCTGTAAACAACAGTCTTTGAAACCTCTACACTTAACAAAGGACAGATGCAAGTTGTACATTACAATTCCTCTGAACAATCTGAATTCTGTTAATGTAACCACAAAGTTTAAAAATTCAGTGTTTTATGATTCTTTTAATTTTGTCAGTAAGCACAAATGTCCTGTCTTTAAAGATTCTGAGGAACTGCAGTTCTCCTGCAAGCTTGCTGTATTTTGAGGTTCACAATATATTGACCATATTTAAAGACTTTTCTCTCTTCCTGTCTGTGTTTCTACTCCTGTAGTGTCAACCTATCTGTCTGTTTAGGAGATAAAGTAACAATATAGAGAACATTTCCTCACAGTGGACAGAATTGTGTCTCCCCTTGCATGAAAAGAATGCAGAAAGTATTTCACCCTGTAGTTATAAAATATCTGCAGTCCAGAGGTGAGGAAGAATGGGTCAATAATTCTCACACTACAGTCAGTATTTGATGGTCAGGTGTTTTGAGGAAGACTGATCATGGACCTTATGCCAAAGGTCTCTCTGGAAAAAAAAAATGGTTGAATAAACCAAGTATTTCCAAATACACTGGTGTCACATCTCCCTCTCAAAGGCACACTTGTCTTTAGGAGGTCCCACTGGCACAGCAGCCCCTTTTCTTCCTGACTATTCAAAGCTCTTCAAGGCTGCCATATGCCACATACAGCCCAGGGAAGCTGAAAAATGCTTCCACTGAAAAATTGCAAATGCTTCTGCTCAAAAAAGCCTCAAGCTAGAAAAGTCCTGTAAAAACAGGTAAAAAGATCACCTGCATAAATTCTGATTTCTTCCTAATTTTTGCCTGTGCTTCAATAGGCTTTTTTCCAAGCCCCCAAGCTTCAGCTATGTTGTAGGAGACCCCTGATCATCCCTGATCATCCCTCTCCCCTGCTGATTACAACCAAACCCTCACTACTCCCTCACCTTGTCTGGTGTCCTCTCAGTGGAAGTGGTCATGAACCTGAGTGCCTTGGGATTGCTCAGTGGGGTCACTGCCCCTGTGCTGTCCTTGTGCTTTGCTCCAGGCTCTCCTTCCTTTGTGGAACAGTCCCTGATAGCCTTGGCACGACCATAGCCAGTCACTTTTGCCATGTTATCTTTTGCAGGCATAAAATAAAATTAAAGGACTCATCAAGTCCAAACTCTTCAAGTCCAGTGGGCAATTCTTTTCCCCGGTGCCCCAGCAAAGACTGGGTAATAAATGTCTTTGAAGAACAATGTAGCTGTTAACCAGGAAGCTCTCTGAGACATAAGCAAACAGGATAACAGCTTAATGCAGCTGAGGAACTAAGAAATTTGGGAACAGCTTTCCCTGGGGAGGAACAAGCACACCCAGTTCATCTGAGGACCAACACACGATTTCAGGTTTTAAAAAATATATATTTGATTCACTGACATTAGTAACTAGCATACTGCAATAATGACATGTTACACTGAGAATTGCAATGACAGAACAATTATCTAATTAGAAAGTAAAATTAATTACATCATGTTTTAATTACTTAATAACCAAGAAATTGTCATCAAGGTGACGGCTGGGAAATGTCATGAAAAATTATCAGGGAGTGCAATTTGCTGGTTAACAAAAAGTTTCCCTTGCAAACATGAAGGTTGGAAGCAGGCTTACAACAGCTCCTCACAGGCCTACCCTCAAGTTTTGTTGTGTCTGTAACAAACTCCATTTGGGGTCAGGAGGCTGTGTTGGACCTGAAGAGCTGAAGGCAAGAACTGAGACCTGTGGTTGGCAGCAGTAGGTAGGGCAGGTGCTGGGGAAGGAGAAAGCCCTGGTCCAGCAGCAATCTGGAGGAAGTTGGAAGTGGAAGATGAGGTTAGAGAAAGAGAAGCACTGAATTCAGTTATTTTGGGACTACAGATTGCTACCAGGAAGTCAGCAAAGGCTGATGTCATTCAGAGCAATCCTGGGAGTGCTTGGTGCTGTGGCAGGAATTAGCTGGGTTCAGAACTCAAGAGCTTGCAAAAGTTCCTTTATTTGGCTGGTGATGGCTCATCCTGTAAGAGATGTGTAGCATTGCTTGTGATGAAGGAATTCTGCATCAAAATCTGAATCTGCCAAGTGATCTGAAGTAAGTCTTGGGGATACAGTACTTACAAAGCACCTTGTATGACCTTAGATCCTTGTGTAGAGTTGTTACTGGAGCACCTTTCCAAGTTGCTTCAGACTAATTGAAAAGCAGTCTGATGTTTAAAATGATGATGATGATGGTAGTAACTGTGACAAGAAGGGCAGACAAACAAAACACAGTCTTTAAATAAACAGGGGGTAGACCAAAAAAATGAAAACATTCAAATAATGTGTCTGTGAGCCAATGTGTTTGTTTTTGTAAGGCAGGTTGCAATTAACATTTGAAGAAATATGTAAATAATATTTCATGCAAATATTCCCTTGGACACAGGCCTTGTGATCCATTAATTATTCAAAAAACAGCTCAGGCATTTTGTCATTACTGTCTGAGGCATGTTCTTTACTTTAATCTGTCCTTTGGTCTTGGAGTTGCCACATTTCCATAACTGGGTCATCTAGTTATTCCCCAACTGTGCTTCCTGCTGTGAAATGAAGACTTAACATTTTTTGTGACATACATTCAAGGCTTCTGTGAGGAGCTCAAATGGCTACTCTAGAAAGTAAGGAATCCTGAAATATGTGGTGAAAACATGCAAGAGGAATTAATTCATGTTTAGAGGTAACATGAATTTTCAGTGACTGCTGGCCTTTGCAAACTGAGTCTAGGATGAAAATTGTTAGTTGGCCAAAGACAAAGAGAAATGAGACTTGATAAACAGGAAGGATATTATTAAGTTCACTCTTTGTAGTTTGCATAGTGAAAAACACTTCTCTGGTGCCAAATAATACATTATAAGAAAATATTATAATAATTTTGACAATTATTATAATAACCATAATTCTAAATTTTTTTAAACTGGGAGATACCTGAGTCACTGTGATTTATTAAAGATGGGTTGAAAAGGGTGTGTATGACATTTAAAATATCTACTATTTTAACCACTAGAGAGCGTTCAAGAGCCACTTGAAAAATCCATTTTTAACTCCAAAGCTCTGAGATTTAATGGGGTAATGACTGTGATTTGAAGGAGGAATAGGGAGACATCTCAGAGAGGGGTCCAGTTCTGAATTCTCCTGGCCTACACATGCCACTGAAGAAGAGTCTGATGAAATAATAGAGGCAATCCTCAGCTTCTTAATGTTCTGTCACCATTATCCTCAGGAGGTGACGTGCCATCAAGCACGTGCATCTCTAGTGGCAAAGGGCATATCAGAGATGTTTGCTAGGAAAAAATAATCTTGGAAGTGTATGTCCTGACAGGTGTAATTTTTTGTTCTGTTTTTTTTTTATTGAGAAAATATATGGAGTACGTTTTCTGAGAATGAGTAGTCAATGCCATTTTTTTAATGAAGTACTGAAAGTTTTAAGACTTTCAGAGTTTGTAAAATTTGTCAGTGTATTAGAGTTTTGGCTGGAAATGGCTTGAGATCACTACTGAGACCTCAGTAGAGAATAAAAAAAGACAATGAAGCCCTTCAGTGACAGAACTGCTGCTGGGTGCACATTGTCCTTCCTCTTTAAAGTGCAGTTTCCAAAGCCAGTTTTATTAAAAAAGCCAAAAACGTTTTGTTAGCAAAGGCAGTAAAGAACTCTGCCCCCCTACCTGCACATTAAGTAGGGATCTGTGCCCCCCTATAGGAATTCACTGAGTGGTCTCAAGGTAGTTCATACCCTCTGATAGAAAATTACCCTTCTTCCCCTCACCTTCCTCATCCCAAACATCAATTTGCAGATTTTTCCAGTCTTTTCCAGTTTTCCACTACCCACTCAGAGCACCAATTTTATGGGAACACAAAATACAAATATGTCAGCATTTGGTGTCCCATGCCAATATTAATCCTAAACAGTGCCAAATAATCTGAACTGGTCATGTAAGCATTTCAGGAGAGTTTCCAAGTCAGGACAGAAGTGAGAGTATTGCCATAAAAAAATGGAACAAATGGTGCTGTGGCAGAAACCAGTTCTGGAACAAGCATTCTCCTTGTGGAAAAGAGGAAAGCTATGAGAGGAAAGAGGGGAGAAGGTTACTATTGGGTTAATTAGTAATTTCAAGTGTGCAGAAATGTATACATTTGGGAACTGTTCATTAAGTTAAGCTTACATCAAGTCTTTACATTTGCACTCATCAATTTTGAGGCTAATATATCATTAGCCTAATTTTCAGATTTCTAGAACAGCAGTGTTAGTTAAAGATACTGAGCTTGGTTGGAAAGCAAAAGGAGCAACAAATTCTTATGTAAAGAAAAATTGTGTGGTGATCTGCATTTCCTATCTGCTGCTTCTTCTGCTAGTTTGAAAACCAGCTTCTTACAAGGTCTTCTGGCAGAAAAGGAAGGGTTTCTTTTTCTGTCCATATTAGTGGCAGAGTTCTTTGCAGTATCACCAGAATTGGATGCAGCAGAAACTGTTGTAATAAAAATCATCCCAGTATTGGACATTTCAGTATCCTTTGCTTTCTATGTAGGGTTGGGTTCATACAAGAGAGGAATTGAACTCTGTACCATTAATTAAAAATCAGGGTGAGAGGTAAATGCAACATTCATAAGTAAAACCAGCACGATTTTTGGTTGAGTCTGATCTTCGGGATTTTTAATAATGTTCAGGGATCCAAAGCTGATTTTCTGTTGAGTAGGTTACTTTTTTTTCCTGGTGCAATTCTCACCTATCACCACTAGAAAGCAGAAGTGAGGCTTTATGAGCACATTTACCGAAAAACTGCACATCAGGAGGATTTATAGCGAAGTGACTGTCGCTGTTTTTCTATGGTTTCATCGCTTTCTTTCTACCAAGCACTTCTCATTTCCAAGGGTCCCAAGGCCTTCAAAAACTTGACCTAACCAAAGCGTGGCAGGCAGAAATCGTGCTGTCTGCAAACAGTGGCTCAGCAGTGGGCTCTGACACTTCTCAGCCTCACAGGACACGCATGAAGAATATATTATCTAGATGAAACTTCAGGGGGAATTTTAAAAGGTGGATTGTAATTAATTGAGTTGGAATTTGGCCAAGGCAGAGATTTTAATATGTCTTCTTTCCTGGCTCATTATTTTTGCAGACTCAGGAGTTGTGTAACACCCTTGGCTTGAGCTTTTGCCTTTGTCAAATCCATCTCAGTCCTACTCCCATCAGAAAGGTCTGGCCATGGGGCTGGGCATCAGTTTAGCCCTTAGGCCTGGGCATACATGAATGTTTTTGGTATTCTGTCACCCAGGTCCCTTCTCCAGTGTCCCTCCTTATGGGGTCATTTTTCCACCATAGCCAGCCCCAAACGTTGATTTGACATCCTTGTCTGTTCCTAATTTCTGTGTCATTCTTCTTTCAAATGTATTTTCATGTTTTCAGCTTTTGGCTAAGCACATCTTTTTACTTGTTCCTCCTTTTTCTTAGTGCCACTTCAGTCCCTAGGTATTTATTAAAAATGTCTGTTCTTTCCAAGAGAGGAACACTTTCTCATATCGATAGATTTTAAAACCCAAGATGACTGCAGCAATTTTGTCAATTAGCAAAGAGAATCAGGTTTACCTCATTTATCTGACAATTATGCAATGTCATTTGCATAATGTGAAATTTAAATTTTCCATTGCCACATGCTTCAACTTATTTGCCATCCTAATGTCCATTTCAAGTACAAGATGAAAGCACTGGTGCATCCATAGCCCTTTGTTTCATAACATACTTCGTTCAAACCAGTTGCTTAATTTTCTGCCAATTCTTGTAGCACTGCAGGAGTTCCCAGTATTTATTCTCCCAATGTGCTGATCTGAATGCTGTATCATTTTTACTATGTTCTGTAATGGCTCCTTCAAATCAAATGCCTTCATAACACCAAGGAGAAGAACAAGCACTTTCAAACCCCATTCTTCCTTTTTTTTTTTCCCCATCAACTGTGAAAATCTGCATATCTGATTAATGCAACTTCATCCTGATCTGAAGCCACACTGTTTTCCTCTTACTACTCCCTCTAAAAGCAGCTTTGATCTTTTGACTACTACTTTCATCAGAATTTTGCTCTGTAGTAACAATAAGCTTTCATTGGACTGTGACTTTGAATTTGCTGTAGCTTCTGTGCATTATTATTCATGTCTCTATTATGAAAAAAATAGCACTAAGTATTTATGACTGGAGTTTTAAAGTCCTTCTGTGTATTACTCTATAAACATGGCTGATTGTAAGAACAGATGCACTCAACTACTTCTCTGACAGAAAACTACGTGGTTTGTTTTCATTGTCTTCCAGCTACATTTTTGACCTTAAACATATATAACATCTCATTTCTTAACTTTTTTTATTCTCTTCTACTAGCTCCCTTCACTTCTTTTCATTCTTATTTTCCTCTTCTTTCTCCCTCTCTTCCACTGGCCATAGTATTTTCACCTTCAGAGCTCCAAGAACCCCTTCCCTCCTGTGAACCCCTAATTTTTTCTATCTGTGTCTGCCTGCAGTGAAGCTGCTGAGCCCCTGCAGCTCCCACTGCAACAGAGGGGAAGATGGTCAGCAACTTGCAGAGCAAGTATTTGGGTTTCTCAGAACTTTCTGCATTTGGTACACTTCCCTTTTTTCCTGTCAGTGTGAAATACATGTGACACACACTGAGAAATTTGACAGAAGGGTGTACAGAGGTGTCCCTTCCCAAAAAGAAGAGAAGGGGACCCTCAGAGGTGATCTGCTTAACGTGGATGTTTTGCTATGCAGGGCCATGGGCTGCTGCTTGTGCTTTCAGGCTGTGTTTAGAGAAAAAAAAAAAGAGCAGGAAAAAAAAACAACACAACTTTTTGTTTTTAATTCTTTTTACAGGCCATTTCTCAGTTGGTTCCGTTGCTATCGCTTTGGGGACTATTTTACACACCCTTGTGAAAGGAGTGTTTGTGTCTCTGGGGAGGGTGATAAGGATGGGTGAGAGGTGGTGGTCTCACCCCGCCCGCTGACCACACAGCCTTTCCCTTTCCTCCTTCTCTGCTCACTCTTTTTGAGAAGCCAGGACATATGGGAGGAGGGATAGCTGTCTCCTCATTATCATGGTGCTGCAGAGAAAGTGCTCAGCAACATCTGCCTGAGCAGGGTTTATACCTTTTGTTTCCAGCTCTGTTGTTAAGTAA
This sequence comes from Heliangelus exortis, assembly GCF_036169615.1. Lineage (NCBI taxonomy): Eukaryota > Metazoa > Chordata > Aves > Apodiformes > Trochilidae > Heliangelus > Heliangelus exortis. The sequence continues at coordinate 2,104,051 of NC_092439.1, forward strand.
CTTTTATCAGCTCCTTCAGCTGCTCTTCAGCAGCTTGCAGGGTGTTCACTCAGGGATTTTGCTGCATGTTTTGGAAGCTCGGACTTGCAGCCCCAGCTGGGCTCACAGAATTTTGGGAAAGGACATCCTCAGGTGGGGATGGAAGGTTCGGGCCAGCAGTATTTGCATATTTCTAGTGATTGCTGTTGCTGCATTTTCAGGAAGACCAGGTTGCCTTCTAGCAGTTCCCTTCATCAGTCAGGGATGTGCCAGAAATATCTTTTAATCCTCCCACCATCCCTCTTCAAAAGCTTTTACCCTCTAAGGAAGGACTTCAAGGGAATACCACACTTAGAGCTGGTTGCTTCTCACCTTCCCACAGCTAGGATCTGGTGGGAACAGCAAGCAGACATTTTCTGGGAGCTCACCCCAACAGGTACCCACAGTCTTCAAGGGGAGCAGCTCTGGATGCCCATTAGGCAGGCAGGCATCCCATATTCCCAGTGACACAGCTCTTAGTCCCTTTTTGCTAATCCAGAACATCACCATAAGTCCCTTCTCTTCCCATAGCATTTTTATTTCTGCTACCAGGGTGAGTCATAGGTTTGTAACCCTTCTATCTGAATATTTCTCACCCCATGTAGTTGGCACTGCACTTCCACTGAGTAGGTGATTTTACTTCAGTTATATGTAGTTTTCCTTTCTTAGATGTTCCTCCCTGGTAGCTCTTTGCAATAGTAGTTTTGGTGAGAGAAAAGTGATGTTCTGCTTATTGGTATCAATACTGTGGATGCTACTGACTTGGAACCACGTAGGCACATTATTAACCAAAAGGTTTTATGCATCCCTGTTGAGTTCTGCCAGAATATTTGCATGATATGAGAATTTTTGGAGGACTAGGCTTTCATCTGCAAATGTTTCATGCCAGCAACTGTTTTACTGTTGCTGTCTCAAAGGGAACTTGCTAAATTAACAGTGTCTGAGTAACTTGAGCATAGACAAATTTCATCTGAGCGTCTGTCCTGCTGTCTCTGTTGACAATCAGAAGGGAATCCATTTTACTGGATGTATATATACCTATCAGTCTGCTCTAGAAAACCTTTTATTTTATTCTGAGTTTTATCACCAAGTAATCTTTCAAGTATTTCTACATCTAAGCAGATGTTTAATAGCCAGGGACAAATCTAGCGTTGAAGAAAATATATTTTCAAATTAATTCTGGGGAACCTGTCAAGGATCTCTTATTACTGGCTGCTAACTGTGTTTTCTTGCTGTTTTGATTGATCTGGGTGTGTCCCTATGGACTTGGTATAACAAAGGCATGGTGGACCTGACCCTTTGTATTCTTTGCCATTAAAGCTAGAAAAATGTTAACTTTTTACTCTGCTGCTATCTTGCCAAACATCATTTTACTCCCAAGAAAGAGTGGCTTGGTATCATGTTAGGTGCAATAGTCCACCTGGACTTGTGTCTTTTATCCAAGCATGCCAACTTTTTGTCAAGAAAGAATTAATTCAAGATATTTTATTCTCACCATGTCTTTTGCTTTTTAGCTTCAGCACAGGAAGCGAGACCAATCTAACTCAAGGATTTAAAATTAAGAGTATTACTGCAGTACAAAATGTTCTAACATTTTGCTTGTTGAACTACGCATTTTAGAAGTATTTCATAATTAACATTCTTCTCACCAAATCACTTACTCCACACTTTGGTGTCCTTTTTTTGTAATTTTACCTCAGCTGGGATCCCACTTTGATAGATGCTGTACAAACACAAGCGTGAGATGGATCCTACACAAACAATTTCCAAGGACAAGCAAAGGAATGCAGTATCATTTGATGATGCAAATGGAAAATTTCCACAGGCAGACAAGGCAGTCTTCCCAAGATCACCCTGGGAACCTCTGGCACAGCCAAGAACTGAATTAACATCTCCTAAGTCTTCCAAAGACAATCCTTCCTCACCCCATCAGTTTATTTTCTAATCCAAAGCCAGTGGAAAGAACCCTTCTGTCCCAAATGCATTTTTTTCCCCCCAAGCACTGTAAAGATAAGACCTCATCCAATGCAGAGTGGAATTTTACCCTCTACTGTTGTCAAGTTATGTCCAGAAGTTCAGGTAAAGCTCAGGAGATCAGCAGGAGCTCTGTACCCTTGCTGGCAGTCAGTGTATTAAAATAATGTGTTTTTTTTTTGTCATTTGTTGTTAGCCATGGCTCACATGGGTTACACTGGTACCATCATTATCTCTTTTTGAACTTTGCAGTTTGAATTCAGACATTTTGGTTTTGTTCAGCTCACATCTTACTTGGGTACAGAGTACTTAAAGGAAAGTTTTTTGACAGATTCTTTGAAGCTCTTCTTGCAAATCCAGTATACAGCCTTGAGCATCAAATATGCAACTTCACTGTTATTTCTCCCCTCTTGATTATTTACACTGGAAAGTTTGGAGGTATTTTGGAGCTGAAACAAGACAGCACAGCTGTCACAGTATCATCAACATCATTCAGCTTTATCATGTATAAAATGGCCCAAACATATGGTTAGACTCTGTAGTGTAAATCTACTGACTTCAGTGAAATTACATCAGCCATAAATTTAAGCTATTAGTTTCACCTCTTGCAATGAGAAGATCCACTGTACTGATTTTGCATTTTTATCATTCCCATTGAACCAGTAACCAGAAACTGTCTGAGGCAGAACTTAAGTTGGTAGCCTGTACTTCCAAGAAAAGCAAAGAGATGTGTTCTCTTCCTCTCTTCTATTCCTATTGCAATTCTTGTGCATTTGCATCATCTAATTCCTACACTGCTAAAAAAAACCCCAAACCCTAGAGCCAAACCCAAACCCAAAGGTTGACTCTGTGGTTTGGTTCTGAAACCCCCAGCCCAAGCTCTGTCCTGACTCAGTGTTCTGCACACCTCTGCAGCCAGCATGGAGAGGCTTCAAAGCAAATGTTTACAAAGTGTATTGAAATGCCCATGCTAAGTCTGTTTGGTTATCAGCTGATTTATTCTCAGGAGTAAACCTCATGTTGCTGAAATCATCCTGGGTAACTGGGCATCCTGAATGATTTTTTTTTTTTTTTTACATCTTCAAAGAATAAAAAACTTTCAAGTGTCACTAGGCAGGTTTGTCGTGTCATTTAAGATTCCTTTGTGTTATTTGAAAACTTCCACATCAAAATTAACTTCTGCAAGAGTGCTTTTTGTCCAGTACATGGTTCATATTCTTGCTGCCCTGATCTAACTATCCAGTATTATTATCTAGCACTTATTCAGCCTCGTTTGCTGCATTCACCTGCTGCATCTTTTCTGATGCTGTTACCAAAGCTTGCCAGCTCAAAGCCTGTCTGCTGATGGGTTGCTTAAGCCAAGCTGCTACCACAGAGTCTCAGTTTCTACACCAGGCCTCAGATGTTCACACGATTCCAAATACAGCAGCAGCAAGAGTCTTGATTGCAGAACAAGGAATTTCTGTTTCATCCCAGGTGGGATTTTACTGCCAGACTCATAGGAAAGTCAACCTGCAATCCCTGTGAACTCAGCCGTGGCGGTGACTGATGAACAGTGCTGAAAGGTCAGCAGGGAGGGGAGAGTGGAATGTTCCTGTCATGTTATGAGCTTCTATCAAATCAAAGAAGAACAAATGGACCATTTGTTGCTGAGATGCTGCCCATCTGTGGCTGTGTCTAATCAGAGTTAATTATGGTGAGCTGAATCTCTGTAATACTCCTGGTCCCCAAGCTCTGAAGGACCTACTGCTTTATTCTGTAGCTTCCACTGCCAACTTTGGGAGCTGCCTATTATCAAGCACCAAAAGGTAGAGATTGTACAGGATCCCTGGCAAGCAACACAAAGTGTCCCAGCTTAATACTAAAGCAATGACTAATCAGGGGATCCCAGGAGGAAGCTTTGCAATAGCTCTTGCAAGGGTAATGAGGACAATTTTCAGAGCTATGACACTTAAAGCCAAGCAAAATGCGAGCGATCTTGTTTATTCCTTCCTGGAGCAGCAGGTAACACAAATCCAAAAGAAATTACTCTTCCTGGAAGAAGGATTACACCAAGATGGGTTGCATGATGAGCAGTCCCGTTTGTTGTTTTATCATAGCAGCACTAATAGCTAAATTCTATTAATTGCTGAATGCTGTTTTGTTTGGCAAATACAGGAAGCAGTTTACATGGCTACGCCGTGCTCTGGTTCCCAGTCCTTCTGAAATAGTATTATTGTAACGGGATAATACTGATTAAGGACAGTTCCCTGAGGAAGAAGGGCCTTTTGATGATTGAGTCATTTCCTTTCCCTGCTCAACTTCAGTAAGATAGTGCTTCTCTCACCACAGACACACACCCTTTGTAGCCAGAGAGTTCTCCAGTGAGGAGGTCAAAAGCACATGCCTCAGGCTTAGGTGGAAAGCCTTAGAGTCCTACAGAAAGCACTGAATCACCAGAACTGTGCCAGAAGTCCAAGTAGAGACTATTTTTCTCCTCCCAGATATTCTCTTTGCCAGTTCATTTCCAAAAATACCAGCTAATACTGGCCTTGGATACACCATTCTGCTAGAATAACTTTTCATCTTTGATTTTTTTCCCATACAGGTTTAGCAAATTCATTGGAAAATGACAGTGGGTTTACCACCTAAGCCAAGGCAATGGCACCTCTGCAAAGCACTGAAGTCTTTGTTTTTGGATGTGGTCACCTGCAACCAGTGAAAGGCTGACCAAGGCCACTAGCTTAGTCAACAGAGATGGAAAATCAGAAATTGCAAATGTTGTTCACTCCTAAAGTGGAGCAAATTCAGATTAAGGACCTGGAGGAAAAAGATTTCATGTTTTCTTCCAAATGATGAGCACCAACAAAATCCCAGCTCCCAAATAATGCAACCAGAAAGGATCCTGATCCTACCAGAACGTGGTAGATAAGAACAACCCTCAGTCTCTCCTGTCTCTTTGATTTTTGTCACATTTTGTCATGGGAGATGCTTGAATGAGCTCAATTCTAACCATGGCTTCACAAGAAAATGTTCCTGTTATCACTTCTGTGCTAAAACTGGGTTCTTCTAAATGTTTTCCCTTTTGAGGTACAGTAATTGCTCTCCGATTAGGCAGGAAACTGTACCAGCATTATTGCTCCAAAGGAGCCAGTGTTATCAAAAAACAACACATCAGGGCCTGTCCTCACAGGAAGGGAATCATAAGTAATCAGCAGAGCTATAATGCAATTGGCTGCTGCTCTCTCCATGCGGATGGGATAGAGTGCAGAAAAAAATGTTTCAGGACTTTTGTTTGCGGCCAACGTATTCTAAAAGAGCCCTGGTTCCTCTTTGCCTCCCTGCTTGGCTTCTCCAAACATTGCTGTGTTTCCTCAACAGAACAGAAAAAACCCCCTCAGTGTGTGCAATAGCACAGAGGTTTGGATAGAGGTTCTTCTACCCCAAGAACCTTCTGCCTTATTTTGTAAGCTGGTGCCATACGTTCCCTGAATGTTTCATCAGTTTCCACTGGGAAAACCATCCTCACCAGGCAACATTTGTACAAGGGAAGAACTGCCTTTGTGTAGCAAGGTGATGAAGATCTTTGGCTGACACAGCTCCTATACTTTAATCCCTTCCAGAGATCTGTCCATTGGAAGATTTCTATAAGAGATAGGTATGCCACAAAGCATGTGAATACAGCACAGGAGCAGAGTTGTGTGGGAAGTTGGTTCTCTGATAAAACTAGTTGACCTTATGGCCTCTTAACACTGTCCAAGTTGTGGACCATTTTGCACTCTTCCAGTGTTTTGCTGTTCAGTGAGTTTAACTATGGGTAACAACAAGGAAAATATGTGAGCCTTGAGCTGTCAGAGAAGAGGCTGGAAAATCAGATAGCACCAGGGAGAAAACTCACAACGTTTTATGCTTATCATCTGTCCACAGAAATAAAAATATTTGCCCTTCTATCTCTACTTTTCCTGTCTGTTTTTTTCCACCTATTATACATGGAACAGCTCATGGCATAATTAAGCCCCATTCCAGCATGTTGATGGTATGCAAAGGGATGTGATTACATCCCCCCAGCCCTGCATCCCCCACACAGCCTCTTAACTTCCCTTTCAGAAGCTAAAACCTCACAGATACAAAGTCTGAAGAGGCAAAGGAAGAACATCCTCTTTGCCAGGGAGTCACAATTTCTCCATATGGTCTGACCTAAGGGTCATCATCCTTCAAACCTCAGCTGAAGGCTTTTACTTCAAGGGATATTGCAAGTACTGAGTTGCTTTTACATCTCAGTTGCTCTCCCTGAGATGACTTTTGTCAGTTTGGTTGTTTGTTTTAGTGGTGATGTTTTTAAATTGAAGCCTGTGTGCCCAGAAGGCACATAAAACAAGAGGCTTTTAAAAGCCAGAGGATAAATAAAACACAACCTTGAATAAACAACAGGCTTTTGTCCTAATTTCCTTCCATTCCTTAATGGATGCTGATAAACTATCTGAATTTCTCAGTCTATTATTGCCACAATGACAGTAATATGAAACCCACAACCTCACAATAGCAATGATTTGACCAAATCGTTAGCTTTTAGACACTCAATTGTTTCATTCCAAGTGGTTTGTAGGCTATCATGGTCTTACCAGACTGCTCCTTTCTCTGCCCCCTCATAGGGAATTTCAGTGCAATACATTTATCAAAGAAAACTGCTAGACCCACTCAGGCCAAATATGTTTTATAGACAAAAATCTTGTTCCACCAGGTAAGAAAAATGGACATCATGTTTTATTACTGATTTTGTATTCACCACTCTGCCATTAAATAATTCTGCTTCATTTCTGTATAAAACCTAGATATGGAAGACTGTGGCTAACAGAAGTATTAATGCATTGTGTTGGGTTTTTTTCCCCTATGCAGAGCAGCAGCTAAGTAAAGGCATTATTTCCAGGCCCCAGGAACATGTTTCAGAGAAAAGTAAGAGAAGCAGAGGAACATGCCAAGGAGACTTCTTTGGTAAGTAGATTCACATCCACAGCAGGTTAAGTGTAGGCCATGTCACTGCTTCTGTCAGCCAGAACTTCAGGTCTGGTTATTCCAGAAGAGTTGATTTGTCCCAGTTTTGCTGACAGAGGTGGGAAAAGGAGTTCTCAGCAAGGGCTGAGCTGAGACCCTCACCCAGAAACAGAGATCTTAAGAGCCATATGAATCACAGGAGAGTTCTAATGAGGATGTTAAGCTCCTCATTTTCTGAGGGCCTCTTGGTGATTGTCCCAACTCATCACACACTTTAGCAAGTATCCCTGGTGCCTTGTGACTGCCAGCAATGCCTGTTCCTCTCTCATTGTCCCACACTGGTGGATCTGCAAAAGTGTTCCCACAGCTCCATTTGTGCCTGTTGTTCTCTACAGTTACTTCCACCATGATGGAAGTACTTTACTGTGCCTGGTCATTCAGTCCTCACACTAGCCTAACCTGGAAGACTGTGGTTAACTCCACATTTCAGCCATATTTGTGTATTTATATTTTTTAATGATGAGGGGGGTGAAATACTGGCACAGGTTGAACAGCAACATGATCTGGTTGAAGTTGTCCCTGCTCACTGCAGGGGGGGTGGACTAGAGGACCTTTAAAGGTCCCTTCCAACCCAAACCATTCCAAGATTACTAATCTATGAGTGCTAATAAATAAGCAGCTAGTGCTGCATAAATCCTGAGACCTGTATTTAAGTGCAAGAACTGTTGCTACACAAGCTTCTCCCAGGGCTACACTGTAAGTAACAAGGCACTTTTTTCATACTTCAGCTCAGTGAGAACTGAAGCCTGAGCCCCAGGATTTCTTCTTCCAGCAGCTATGATCCATGAGTCCACTCACCCCATTTCTGCTCTAGACCAAGGGCAAGTCAAAACAGACTGAACACCCACCCAAGGCTTTGTTTTGAGAACATTCCCAGGGTAAGTCACACCCAATTAATTTTTCTTTCTGAAAGTCTCAAACAAAACAAGCTCGATAACATAAACACACACACACTGAACACTACAGAAATAGGCAGCAAGCAAAACACATTTGCAGAAAAATACAACTGTGGGCAAGTCTAGACAAAGTTAGCATTCATTTTGCATTTGTGTGTGTACTTCATGTTTATTGCTTGGGGATGGGCTACGTGGTAGAAAAGTTTCCCCTCTGTATTGATCCGTTCACTTTTCTCTCTGTGAGGACATGTAAAACTTTTACTAAGGATGGTGATAATTTTCACAATCAGTTTGAACTTTGCTTCTGAAACAAGCAAAGCATTAAAAGAGGCTAATTCATAAAAAGATATTAAAATCTTGCACATGAAATTACTGTAGATCCAGGAATAAAAATGATAATTCAGAGACCAATGGAAAGCTCAATAATTTCTTATGAGAGGAGCAGATGAGCATCATCCTAAATAGCAGTAATATTTGTCCACCCATTGATTTTCCCTAAAGGACTGTTTCCTCAAGTAGCAAGAAAAGAAGCCAGACTTTACATCATCAGAAACTCATTCTCTGAGTATCCATGTGAGAATCAAGCAGGGATTCAAATATGAAAAGGGAGAAAATGCAGATTCCTTAAACTTTGAGTTTACAGAGTAAAAAGGGGAGGATCTCATTTCCTCCCATGTAAGACTGAAAAAGAAGAAGATTTGTAAACTGAAGTTAATATACGTTTCTATTGTGAAGGGAAATTGAAGTTCTCATATCATGGAAACACAGAGCCATAGAATGGTTTGGGTTGGAAGGACTTTAAAGATCATCTGGTGCCAAACCCCTGCCATGGGCAGGGACACCTCCCACCAGCCCAGGCTGCCCCAAGCCCCATCCAGCCAGGCCTTGAACACTTCCAGGGATGGAGCAGCTGCAGTTTCTCTGGGCAACTTATTCCAGTGTCTCACCACCCTCACAGAAAAGAATTTTTTTGTGTTCAGGATCTACCCAGAACCAAAAGAAGTGGGAGTTGAGCCCTTCCAGTCAAAAGTCTTCTCTCTTTCATCCCTATGAGTGTCTTAGACATTGCAGAATGACCTCATTTCATCCTTGGGAGCTGATGGCACGCTGCACAGGATCAGGTCTGGGAGCAGCAAGTCTGTCTGTGCTATGATGAATTCCCAGTTATAATGATTTGGAGAAAAATATTGTTCATGGGCTACATAAACAATTTTAATTGGCTTCGGCGCCCCAAATGTGCTTTTTTTTTTTTTTCTTGTTTGACTGCCAAGGTTGCTTTCTCGCTTGCTAATTATGTTTCATTTTAGCTTTCAGCAAAAACAGGAAATAAAGCATCCATTACTCGAATGACAACTTTTCAACAAGCCAGCATTTCAACATCCATTGTGTAATTTCCGACCTAAAGCCAGCTGGGGGCTAAGTGCCTTTAGAACCATATATCCCCTTTAACCATATATCCCTCCTAAAAAACAGGGCACAGTGTTAATGAGTCTGAAACACAGGCCAGAGATGTTTGCTGCTGCTACTCCTTGCCCCAAGAAACCCCCTCCCTAACATAAAGTTTCATGAATCCCACAGAAGAGCTTCTCAAGTAGTTTTTGCATCTCCTGTGGGCTGGCAGAGACTGACACCCATTTTCATGGTGTTTCTTTTCCTCTCTCTCATATGCAGTAGAAAGTTTCTTCTTCCAACAGAGACAGCTGGTAGGTGAAGTCAGTGCAGTGGGTCTTTAGTGTACATCTGCTCCTGATAAAAAAGGTGAAAGATGGAGGGAAGCTGGGAGCCATCAGCCATGTTTTGGGCAGCCTTTGGCATTATTGAGCCATCAGTCCAGTTCACTGGTTCATTTTCCTCACAGCTGTATTCAAACAAGCTCTGTGTGTCCTCAAAGAAAGTTCAGAAAAAATGCATTTGCAACTTTAAATGATCATCCTCCAGGTCAGTAGCCGTGGAACGTGGTCCAAACAAAGCATCTTCAAAACTGTGGTGTCAGATGTAGTATTTTCTTATGTAAACTCTCTGACATAAACACTGTGGATTTACCAAGTATATCTGCACATCAGACTGGTGAGGTTCTAGAAACAGATTAAAATGGAGTCTCTCCTCCCTTACAGGAAAATATGGTGGCATCAAGCCACATTACCAGGGTTGCACTGAAGAGCATGAGTGTTTTCCTTTTACATTTCTGTTTCTTTAGCCCTGATGCTGATTCTAAGCTGTGTTTGGTTTTTTTCTAACAAATCTTTTGGGTTAAATTTTATCCCCCCCCGAGATGCCCTGCCTTTTGTGGTTTCAGACCCTCTCAGAATAGATGCTGTGTACCATTTCTCAGCTCACGTGTGGAGACAAAGCTCTTATTCCTCTTGTTCAGCCAACTGAGCTATAATTGGCAAAGCAAGCAATAGGTATATACCACATCACGGGGGTGAATGAGGATGCCCTTTAAATTACCTATAAAACCCTTTGATTCAAACTGCTGATGTTGCCATAGGCAATTTGCTAAGCTTATTGATCATCTTCTGTTTAAATTAAAGTTTGATGTCCTGGAACAAGCTATTCAGCACTGAGAGCTAATGGGATGGGATGAGATACAGGGAGCAAGGGAAACACATGCTCACGGGGGAAATGGATTGTGGCAAAAAAGAAAAATTAAAAAAGAAGAGGGTTTTATGCTGAAGAGGTTCCATGGGTCAGTTGGCAATAAATATCAAGGTGATAAAAGAGTCCAGTGTGGATATTGAAGGTAAGGGTTGCTGCCTTGTAATTAAAGGAAAATGGGCAGCTTGTTAGAAAACTCTAATTTCAGAGAAAGGAGGTGAGAGAGAGAGTATTGTTCAGCTTAGTGATTTCTACCAGTAATTCAGGCTCCCCAAAGTTTTTTGTAAGTTAGGTTAGATGTGAGCTAGTACAGGGAAGAAGTGATAGGCTTCAGGTACACGTTAGCCAAAGAACTCTGAAGAGTTTGTCCCTAATAGCATCCCCTGGCTGTGTGTCTGTCAATCAATCTCACAGTCATTCATACTCAAGCAAAATAAAAGCTTTAGAAGGAAGGAAAATCAGGTTTTCATAAAGAATGAAATATACCTCACTGGAGCTGTACCCAGCAGGACTGAGGCTTTTTTTCCCCATGAAAATTTCACTTGATTTCATGGTCTTAGACTAATTTTTAAACTTCCAATCATTTTCATTGCACAAGACCACGCTTGTCCTAGCATTAATGAAACATACTCACTTGCAGAAGGAATATCAGGATAAATTCTATATTTGAGTTACCAAAGGTGTAACCAGAGCACAATTGAACTCATTTTAAACTCCAAAACTGTGAAATCAGCTTTCACATAGAAGAATTGAATCCTGCAGAGCTGTTAAGCAGAGGACCACCAGCAGCATGGTTTGAAAAGTCTTTCTGAGCCAGGATTTCTCTCTGAGCTGTAGCAGAAGCATCACAGTAGGACTGGAGTTGTAAAATGTGTGTATGTGGATGAAGACAATTTCTTCCTTACCCAAGAGGCAGGAGAACAACAGCTACTGCTAAGCTTGTGAGTGCAAGCTAGGAGTGTATGAAGACAGAGTAAATTTGCTCAAGACCTCATCCAACCTGGCCTTGACCACACCCAGGGAGGGGGCATCCCTAACTTCTCTGAGCAGTCTGTTTCAGAGTCTCACTACCCTCATACTAAAGAACTTCTTCCTAATATCCAGTCTGAACGTATTCTTCTTCAGTTTAAAACCATTTCCCTTTGTCCTGTCACTGGACACTTATGAAAAGCCCCTCTTCAGCCTTTCTGTAGGTTCCCTTCAGGTAATGGGTAGTTGCTACTTCCCTTCATCTAAACAGGTTTGCCTGGAAACCGTAGTGGAAATAAAAAATATAAGCTATTGGCTACCACATCACATGAAGTGGCATCATTCATAGTCCACTTCTGCTTGTGTGGCCCCTGGAAAAAAGTACCTGATTACTCCATACCTCACTTTACTGCTCCATATCCATCCTGTATCAATACAGCAACGGTGAGCTCTAAACCATTAACACTTCTGTCCTGCCAGAAATCAGAGAAACTCAGGGGCCAATATTTCATCTATTTTTCTGATACTGGTCTGAGATGCCCAGCATGACCCAACCACAGCCTAAGCTCCAGCCTGCAGATGTTTTACAGCCATCAAACCTTCACTGCTGATAAATTCAAGTCCGTACCCAGCAAGCTGCGGTGCCCGGGAAGAGCTATCGCAGGAAGCCATCTGTGCACAGGCAGCCTTTGCAGGAAACCCAGCCAGGCCAGCAGCCATTTATTATTATTATTTCTCTCCCTGACAGTTTTCTCCTTGACACTTTCCCTAAACGACACCAGGGAGGAAGCAAGTTGTCAATTGAAAATCATCACTTATTATTAGCCCTGGAATGCAAGGGACTCGAGTCAAGAAACCGGCACACAACAGATTTGCATTTCTTTCCTGTGGGCACAGTTAACAGGAAATCTATTTGAAATAGAAATAGATCAAAAAACTACAGTTGGTGCTTCTGGAATCATAGAATCTTTGAAAGGAAAAAACCTTTAAGATATTGAGGCCAAGCATCCAGCTTTTCCCGTCAAGGGTGATTTTTGTCTGGCCAGAAATTCGTGTTTCGGTGAATTCCGGAAAACGCAGAAGCTTTAGACAGAGGGTTGAAGAAAATGGAAAAAAGAATCAATTAGTGGACAAAGTGTGATAAAAACTTCAAACAAGTCACGCAAAAGCAATAATGCAGAATGTACCTGCAGGGAAAGCAAAGCTAATCCCACCTTCCAAATTAAAATGATGTCTTTTCCATGGCTAAATAATGACTGAAATGGCCATTAATTCTACAACACCCACAGGGCACTGCAGAGAAAATACAGAAAATTATGCTGATCTTGCAAACTATAATGTTGTTCATAACCATCATTGAAATACTGGAATTATCCCACCTTGGAAATATCTTTTCTCTACCCAGGCCGCTGGCTGTGTAATTTTTATAGTTCCTATTATGTAAAATAACCAAAATATCCTTATTCCCTGAGCAATTTCTATGTATAAAAATCTTCCTAGAACAAAACTGTAAATTTATTAAATAAATCTACAACCGGAAAAAACCCAAACCTATAAAATAAATTTTATCAATAACAGACTACAATACAAACTTTGGCTGCCTCAAGGAGAGGTAGAAGGAGAAATGAAGCCCAGCCAACATTGCAGTGTTGGCAAGAGCTCCTTGCACTGAATAATGCACCCTGCCAAAATTACACAAAATTTCACCCTGAGTAAGGCTGGAAGAAACTCCTCCAGAAAATGCTTAAGGTATAATCTGTGGCTACAAAACCAGTATTTTGCTGGTAAGGTTTAACAGTGCAGGCAAATATTCCCCCATTTAGGTCAGTCCCTACCTAGCAGGTAGTAAAGGAAATAAGACATCAGGAAGGCAGTGAGGAAATCCAGAAGTCCAACGGGAAATCTCCCAAAGCTGCCATTCCCCAGTCCATGGGAACACTGGGTGCCTCCCTGCAACAGCACCCACAGCCCTCACAGTGCAGAACAGCCCAGCTGCAGGGCATGGGGGGAGAAATTGTGCAAGAAACTCAATCGGCGCCGAAATGAGGAAGGAAATAATGTGTTAAATGATTTAATTTTCTAAGTTTGCTTTGTTCCTTACAGATAGACCTAGAATCGGAGCTGATTACAGTGCCTTGTTTTGATTAAGGGAGAGAGATCTAAGGCAGAGACATTTCTGTCTGTTTCAAAGAGTTTCCACATCTTGTATTTCATTTTCCTAGTGGGGTCAGGAATTCAAAGGACGTTTATCTGTCATTCTTTATAGCTCCAAAATGATTCCTGACGATGCTGGTTTAATGCTAGTCAGCTCCACTGACCTTACATTTCCTGCACTTCAATGGAATTACTCCAGATTTACACCACCAGTGCAAGTAGGTACATTTTATTCAATGCTAAGTGAATTTACAAGCTTTAAGAGGTGTGTGTATGTTTGTTCCTCTTCTTGGGGAGTTAGATGGAATTTATAGGGTGATCAAGTATTTTAGTTAGGTTTCAGCTCTACTTATTCCATCAGTCAGGTTTACCATGGAATGCAGCCAGAATTTGGAATTTAATGGGACAAGTGCAGTCTCAGGTGCACCCTGGGATGCTGTCAAGTTCTGGTGGCCCCCCTAAACCATCAGTCCTTCTGCCAGTGCCTGGCAAATCCTAGCACCACCCTACAGCCACGGGAGATTAAAGCAACATTTCTTTTGTACTGCCCAGTAATCTTTATGCTCAGTGGTAAAGTTAATGTACGGGGTTGTCATTCAACTCATTTCACGCCGGCTGCCAAAGAGCCTTCAGAGCACACAGAGGTTCTGTTGCTACCAGCCCAGAGCTGCTGATCTAGAAGCAAAAGCATCACACACCCATCCCTTCCTCCATTTCAGAGGATGTGCAGCCCAGAAAGCAATTGTTGGAGAGTGAATGCAATCACCCTCACTTCTAAATGAATCATTACAAAGAATCTGGGATGCCCAGTGCTCAGCCCTGTTGTGACTACTAGAAAGTACCTCCAACCCCCCCAAGTCTCCAGTTTTCAGAACTGCAACTTTCTTGAAGCTTGGGGAAAGGGGAAACAGGGGGAAATGTGTATTAGACAGCTCCATTCTTTAGAGAGTGTGTTGCTTTTAATAAGGACTGAAGACAGGCTCCCAGAGCCCATTGGTTGTTCCACATTCACATTCACTGGGAAGAGGAATTAGTTTCTGGCGAGCACACAGCCACTGGGTAATACAAAGGACGAGCTCCTTTCATCTCCTGCAGCAGCACAGCCATGTCCAGGCTTGTCAGAAGCTGCAGGAGGAGTGATGGCCTTGTTGCTGACAGCCTTCTAATTGGGTAGCAGAAAGCAGCTCTGAAGGAGGTGGTTGTGCCAACGAGTGTGGCTCGACACCAAGAGAGATCTGTTGAGGAACAGAGAGGGAGAGTCCAGCCACACTGCAGTGCTGGATGCTGGCCGAGCCTAGCAGGGCTTGGGCTTCACAACCAGCACAGCTTGATCCTGCTGAGGTTACCCAGAGCTGGTGGAAAGCTACAGCAGAGAAGAAGTTGTCTGACTGGCACCAGAAGCAATCAGAAGCAGATGGGCCAGCTGCTCTGCCAAAAAGAGGTCTCTGTCTCCTGGCAATGAGGCTTGAGCTCACAAATTGCCTGGAAGGGGGGAGATGCAGGAACTGCAAGCACTGGAAAGGGTCTACTTGCCATGGGTTTGTCCACTGATCCTCCAGTTCTCTCACTGTATCACATCACCACCAGCAATCCCAATGCTATTTGCTGCACAGTTGAGATCCAGACACCTAGATCCATCAGGACCTCCTGTGTCAGCCTCTGTCTGCTTCTCCCAAGATAAAATAAAGCAGAGCTGGCAAAACCCCTGTTGGAAAACATAAGCAACTTTCTAACACTGCTTTCACTGAAATAGTAACTGGAGATGCTGAATAATTCCACCTTGAGACCTTGGTGGAAGTCATCAGAGTGACCAAGTCAGTCAAGGCCAACTGATACGTATATGATACACATACAGTTGCTGCACCTATGTGTCACTGTACTGAGTTAACTCTGCAACTGACTCAATGAGGGATTGAAACCAGAGTTTAATTTAAAAATGTTCAGCCCCTATGGTCGTGGGATCAGATGCATGCTTAAATATACCTAAAAATAAAATAAAATAAATAACTCTCTGACTGAAATATCTGCAGAGAGCCTCTGGCTGGAGCAGAAAATGCAGAGAACCAGGCCCAAACTTTGTCAGGCTTTGCTCTTTTTCCTGCTGACCAGGAAGAGAAGCTGCAGCTTCATCATGAGAATTTAAGTAGTCAGAATGTAAGAAGTCAGAGTTGAAAGATCCCAAAAGGGGCTAAGAAACTAGGTTAGGTGTTAAGCTTGGGAAGAACCTCTACGATCATCAAGTCCAACTGTCAACCCAATACCACTAACCAACTAAACCTCCTCAAGTCCTACACACACACAGGTTTTCTTAACAACACCAGGGAGGGTGATTCCACCATCTGTCTGGGTAGCCTGTTCCAATGGCTGACCACTATTCCTGTAAAGAACTTTTTCCTAACATCCAATCTGAGCCTCCCCTGAATTTTCTGGCATAGAGAGGACACTAGACAATTCAGAGCCAGAGCATGCAGAGGTAGCAAATAATTTGGCCAAGAGTGGAGTGCAGCATGTTTCACTAACATCCGTGGTAACTGGAAATGTGCCCTTCCAATTTTCTCCTCTCCCCCCAGCCACAAAGGAAGAGCAGTCCAGTTATTTTTCAGACAGAATTAAGGCTGATGTTTACCATTATCACCCTGGTAACCCTCTTCTCATGACTACATTATGCAACATAATTATAAAGCTGCCTCAGCTCACAGGAGTTACTATTAAATGCACTCAGCTTTTTTTTATTCCCAAGGTCAAAGTTAATAATTAGGTGGCTCGTTTGACTATAACAGAACCTTGTTACATAGAAAAGAAGGAAATGATTTAAAGGATGCATTGGATATTCCAAGTGAGGACATTCCTGAGGAGTGTTGGAAGATCTGCTGAAGGTGGGCAAGTGAAGTAGAGTGAATGAGTGAACATGGAGTGGTCCAGCAGGCCAATCTATGGATGAAACTTGGGCAGACTCACAGTATGAAGCACATTAGATGAATTTCTATAAGGAATATGCAAAAGTCAGTGTTGGGATTTGAAGCTGAGCTACAGCTTGTGAAATGAAGAGGTGAACATGGCTTCTACACTTTTAATTTGAGTTGGTGGAACAATGGTGAACTGAGATGTTTGGTTTTCTTCTGGGAATTTTTTTCTGAAGGTCTGTGGTACTTGCACATGAAGCATAGTCCCTAGGTCATGCATTTTTGGGGTTGTTATGCATGTGCATTGGGGTGGGACAGCAGGAGGTCTCACTGTCCATGGCCACTCAATGGTACATCCAGAAATGTCAGAAAAATGTGGTGATTCACCTGGTTGGAGTTCAGAGGCTGGAAGATAAAGACAGAAAAAGTGAAACACACAAAGTCTTGCCTAAGACAGCTCTCTACTCAGTGACAGAGTGAAAAGCAAAGCTCATCTCTCCTATCTGCTGCCTTCTCATTAGACCACTCTGCCTCCTTGGTGGCACCAGGATGGTCAATGTAAAGGAGGTGACTCCAGACTTCCTCATTAGGTGTACCTCCTCTTAAATTCATTTGGGAAGATAATTGCTTTATTGCACGTTAAAGCCCCAGAAGGAATTAAAAGCAGAAATAACAACATTACCAGGGGACCAAGAGGACTGATGTATTCCTGGAATGATGAGAGACTTTCTGGGGCATTACCAGCTAGTGCCAAGGTTACGACATCTGCCTGCTGGCTCTCTCAGATGATAACATGAAACAGTGTGTTGGCTAGAGCCAGTGGTTATCTTGAAAAGCTCCTTTTGTTTGGGAAACAGCTTGGAAAGCAGCAAAATATGAAACTACATGACTTACAAGTCTGTATGCATCCCTGTGTGTTTACAAATCCATGCACATATGCACAGAGGAGTAATTATATACACACTGCAGAGACTTGCATGTGCAAATATATATATATACAAATATAAGTATAAATCTATCTACATGTATGTGTGTATATATATATATATATATATATATATATAAACAGGGAAGCCTCAGCTGGTTTCTGCATGGTCTCTGACTCCCTCTGAACTCGTCCCAGAGGGAATTGCTTTCCCAGCCACTGCTTATTTTCTAAACTAGAAGAATTTGCAGATCTGACTCAAACCCCATTTAGGTTCCTTGTTGTGTCTCCTCTGACGCTTCCAGGTTGGGATGAGATATTGGATACCAAATGAAAAACTATCCCCAGAGCCTTACTGGGGAGATTCCCAGTATTTTACATGGAAAAATGTGAAATCACTTGAAAGGACTTGACTGTAGAGAAGTAACCTTATGAAAACCATGACAAGATAATTGGATCTGGCTTGTGTGCAAGGCAGCAAGGGCTTTATAGGAGCAAAGGAAATCAATAAAAGAAGAGAGAGGAGATGGGGAGGGGGAATCTTTCACATTTTTACAGTCAAGTGTCCCTTAATCTGACTACCTGTAACTTACTTTTCATCATCCATGGTGTGACCCCCAGTCAGAGATTTCTGCTGACTATAAACACAGAGCTGGGTTGGGTGTTGGGGGTTTTTTTCATCTTTGTTCCTTGTTGAAGAAAATAAGGCAAAACAAAACTCTGTAACTATTCAGACTTCTTTATGCAGCAGGCTTTTTATCTAACCTCTGGACCTCACAGACCCAGGGCAAACCTCACTCTGAGTGTGGTTTTTATTGTTCTGGTTCATTTTCTTCCAAAATCAGAGGAAAGGTTAACCCCCAAAAAGAGAAGTATGTCCTTGGTCAGGAGTCTGTGTCCTCTGAATCATACTTAACCAAAACCCTCCAGAGTACATTAAAGTTGGTGCATGTGGTCATCACTAAGGGAAAACTCCTTGGCCTTGCTATCACCACTTCAATCCTCAGGAAAGTTAGAGAATAGGCTAGCTAGGAGCATGAAAAAAAAAAACAAACCAAAACCCAATGCTTGTCGAGGAGGCACAGAGAAGAACAGAAATTACTGGCTAAAAACCATTTCCAGATCCCTGAAAAGGCAATAAATAGTTTTGGTTTTCTTTTAATTATGTGGTAGTTTTCATGCTGCTAATATTACAATGTGGCAATCTAGGTAACTATTGATCTGGCCTTGAATCTCCAGTGGCATCATCAAATGTCCTCAGCAGTAGCTGGTTTATTGTCCTCCTCAAGTATTCTGTGTTCTTTAACAGAGGTCCAAATTATTCTCCTGTGTCAAATCTGTGCTCAAAAAATCCAAACCAGCCCAAACTTTCCATGTCTTTAGAGTCTCATCCAAAGGTCTGGCATGTCAAAGCTTCCAGTCCAGTGTGTGGTGGGAAGGAGGAGGATTCTTCCATTTTGCAAGTAGGTAAACTGAGGAATGCAGTTGAGCAGTAATTTTTTTTACAGCAAATGGTGGGACAGTGGTAGAACACAACCCAAATTACAGAAATCCTTATTTCTTTTTGCCACTTTTCAGGTTAATCATTCACCATTAGTCATGGTCCTGGCTTTTCAATCCCACAGAAAGCGTTAACAGAAAATCTAGGCCACCGTTGCTGAGATTTAATTCTTCTCTCTATGAAGAGACTTCAATCTTCATAAACTGCATTTTAGGCAACCAGCATTACTGGCTATTAAGGGCAGCAAAGTTAATCTTACTGAACACAGAATTCCCTAAATGAGGGTGACCTGAAATACTTCAATAGTATCCATAAGCTCTAGGGGGAATAAAGCCAGGATATATTAAAGAAATAAAGGTAGGAGCAACCTGAGACCGAGTGGTTATGATGATCCTCTGGCTTCCAAAACCAAGCTGAAAATACTCAGTGAGCCCAGGAGAGGATGTTTTTTTGGAAACAGGCACATTGAGCTATTTCTTTAGGTGACAGCACTCATAAAAACGACGCAGTTTTACAGCAAATGTTCTTACTAAGAAATACCTAAAAAAGTCCAGCCAACTTATTTGTGGCCCATTATTCCAAGCACTGAATGCAAAATGCAGTTAATAACAGCAGATTTGACCTCAACCATGCTGCAAGAATTAGTCTGTAGCGTGATCTTTATTAATAAAAGTTAATTGAAACCAAAACTCATCCCTCAGGATTTTCAATCAGCGAACACAAAAAAAAAAAAAAAAAAAAAAAAAAAAAAAAGCTGCACTAAAAAAGTGCTGGAAAATACAGCTTCAGAGAGAAAGGGACAATGGAAAGAAAAGCCCTCACTAAAAATAGTGCTGGTCTTTTTGTCCCTGTGCAGGAAATGTCGGCACCAACTATTCTAGCGCTGAATAAAGCTTTGTCTTAAGGAACATTATTCAGCAGGAGGCAAAAGTAAATCAACAGCCAGTTCTGCTGAGGGAAGTAAACATTTGCAGATGGGAAAATTGAGGCAAAGAGGTATTAAGGGAATTGCTGAAGGTGAAAAAAAGAAGTTGCTCTTGATTAGTGGTCATCTGTCCTGGTGGGACACAAGAGTTCTCAGCTGGAAGTATCATATTTCACTGTCCTGAGCGAGAGTTTATTATAGGTAAACCTAATTAAGAAAAATGGAATTGTCCCAGAAAAGTCTATTTCTATGATCCTCAAAGGTGCAAGAAGATCCAGCTCATGGTTAGCATTATGAGGACCTTCTTGCTGGGTTTTTCATTGCAAATCCAGCACAGGAATGTGAAGAAAAGGCACTTCCAGAATGCCACTGGGGCAAACCCTCCCTAGCAGCTTGATTTACACCCATGAGCCCAGGACAGCAGCTTCTTGGCAGCTTCTGTTCATCTTCTGCCACTGTAGCACCTGCAAAGGCAGGGTTTGGGTTAGTTTGAAGCCCAGCCTGATGCATGGTTTTACCTGGTGTCTTTGCTTTGTGTTTTTTTCAAGATACCCTGACAACATTAATACTCATGTCACATTTTCTGATCACTCTTGGTCTGAGCAACCAAGTTGGAGCCCTGTCCTGTTAAGCACAATGGAGCAACACATTTATTATGCTATTACTAGCAAATTGAGTGCTTTTTTTCACTTTTCTTAGCTCATGACTTTGCCTGTCATCTCACCTGCATCGGTCAGAGAGAAAACAAGAAATAATCTTGCAGTTTTAATTACAGTTGGTTTAGGTGAGGGGACAGGTGGTGTGATCATGGGGTGATCCCTGCAGTATCACACATACTGTGCTTAAAGATCTGCCTTATATTAGGAACATTTGTTCTGGATCTGACTGGAAAAAAAAGACAATAAAATGGACAAAAATTGTCCCCTTTAACATCTTTATCACATGCTCTTCCACTAGTTTCCTGCAGATTAAGTCTTTATGCATATTTTTATCCACCTTTAAGTATAATTTTTAATTTTTTTAAGCTAACAACGAACTTCCTAGAAGATCTTTTTGTTTGTTTGAGGCAGGAGGAAGGGGGAATATGGGGTGTATTGCAATAGTTTAATTATTCAGAGTTCTGGAGAGGTTTATGTTTTACTTTTCTGTTCACAGTGTAAATACATAAGAAATTAAATAGCCTTCATATAGTTCAGTCCTGTCTACATAATATAACATAACATAACATAACATAACATAACATAACATAACATAACATAACATAAGAGTCTTTTCCTTTAACCAAAGTAAGAGTGACTGTCATACTGTAATAGCTTGAAATACATTGGAAATAATGTTTTTAAAGAATAAGAAAGATGTGTTATAATGACCAGTGATGGCTCTAAAGTATTGTGGGAGCTGGGTTCAAAGCCCCTTGAAATGAATAACAGTCCTTCTGCTGACATTCCTGATCTTTGAATCGGGCTCATTAATGTATTGCAGATATTATATCCCTAGCTGCCAAAAAGCTGGAAAAAAAAAATAGACTGTAGTCATAAAAATAGACATCAAATACATTTCTCTTCTGAGAATTAATATAGGAGTCAAGTATTTCTACTATTCACTAGTGCTTTATAACAGATATTTTCTTACTCTTTTGAAAGGAATTAAGAGGGCCAGCAGTTCATCTCATCCAGAACTCTGCCTCCAGCAGTGCCCAGTATCTGATGCCACAGGGACTGGGAAATGCTCGGATTGCTGTAATAGTCTTCACCCTGGCACTGTAAATCCATCCTTTCCGGGATGTGCTGTGCTGATGGAGAGGAGGAAGGGTGGGAGGGGAAATAAGAGATATTTGAGCACGACGTTCCCATCTTTAGCTTCTCTGTGATTAATTACCAGTCGATACTTTGTACTCTCCGGCTTTTATAGCTCATTAACATCAAACAGTGACAAGATGTAAATTTATTATATTGCTTGCCAAGAACTAGGGATTGTCTAGGAGACCCCAGTAAATGTTCAGTAGGGGATGTACATGAAACACAGTTTAGTTGACCAGTTTGAATCCTGGTTAGAAAAATAGTAACACTTAGCTTCTTTTCCTTTTTCCAAAGTACTGTACAAAAATAGACGTCTGTGTGGGCATGTGCATGGAAGAGAAGGAGAGAGACTGGTGACGATTGCTTTGGTCCTGTGTGGAGCTGAGTAGAACCAGGCACTTGGCTTTTTCCAGCTCTTGGGATTATTTTCAGGTTGCCTACCTACCTGAGCACCCCTGTCCCCCCAGAAAGTGTTCTTAAATGCCCTTGTAAGAGGAAAATGCAGCGTCAGCTCCCAGCCCTGGCTCCGGGCAGCTCCAGCTCTGTCTCTTTAAGAAACCCAACGAGTCGTGATGCTGCTGTTTGTATTGCTAAATCCCCAGGAGTCCAGTTAAGAAACGGGCAGCTGTCTCTTTAAGTGTGATTTCCTTCTATTGTATTTGAATCGTGATCAGGAAAAAGGAAATGAAACCAGAGACCCGGGGCTGAGCCACGGACTAATCATAATAATAATGCTCCTGCTTTCCCCATCTGCAGCACATCCACCGGGCTCCAGAGCATGTTCAGAGCTGCCCAGGCAGAGAGCCTGAGCCCAGCCCAGGGAGCTCCGGGCTGAGGTAGCGGTGGCAGCCGAACCAGCCGCTTCCCAGCCGGAGCCGGAGCCGCCGCCGGAGCCGCGGCCGCGGGAGGTGCTCCGCCGGCCGGGGAGGAGGAGGAGCGCGGCGGGGATGGGAGGTGAGAATCGGCGGGGAGCCCCGCAGCCCCGGTGGTGGTGGAGCAGCAGAAGCAGCCCCAGCCCATATTTCTCTTTCTCTCTCTCTCTCTTTGGTATTGCAGGAGGAAATCCTGTGAATGTCATTGGGGGGCGGAGGGGGAACTCAGCTGGTGAGAAGGCTTCGAGAGCAGACAGCCTGTGCGGGGGCAGCGGGGGCAGATCCCACCACAGGCACGCTACAAAGGAACAATCCCTGCCAATGTCATCGGCCATCGAGAGGAAAAGCCTCGATCCTTCCGAGTAAGTGGCCTTTTTTTCTTCCCGGCTCCCACCCCATCAACCCACCCCTCTCTCTCTCCGTGAGCCTCTCGGTGCCCGCTCACATCCTCCCCACCGGAGCCAGTTCACCGGCATTGTGTGCCCGGCAGACCCTTTCTGGCGGAGCGGACTTCGGCATCGGCCCCCGCCGCTTCTTCATCACCACCACCCGTCCCCCAGTCCCCGCTTGGTCGTGCCGGCGGAGCCGTACCGGGGGTAGCGGGCACCAAGCACCGGGGGACACCGAGAACCGGGAGGCAGCGGGCACCGGGAGGCAGCGGGCACCGGGAGGCACCGAGAACCGGGAGGCAGCGGGCACGGGGGGCACCTGGCACGGAGTACCGGGGGAAGCGGGCACAGGAGGCAGCGGCACCGAGCACCGGGGAGCACCGAGCACCGGTGTCCGGGCAGCCCCAGCCCCCGCCACCTCCTCTGTTGCGGCCCCCGGGGGGAATGTTGGCAGCGGGGTTTGGGGAGGTTGTAGGTAGATGAGAGCCCCCCAAGTTGTGGGAAAGACCAGCCGGGAACAGGCTCCGGGGGCAGAGAGGCGGCAAAGCACCGCAAACAACCCCCAGAGCCTCGGGCAGGGCGTTTTCCACACGCTCATCCCAGACCGGGGTTCTGGGAAGGGCTCGGGAGAAGGAGAGCATCCCGCTTCCCAACGCTGAAGGTGACTGTCATGTGAAGGGACCCTCTGTGCCCCATCCTTGGTCTGCTCGATTCGCTTTAGTCGATTGTAGTGGAAGGTCAGAGCTGTTATCTGCGGGTGCCCAACTTCCACATTTTCAGAATGAAACTTTCAAGGGCTTGTAAAAACTGTTTTGGTGGGGGCAGGGTGTTCTGCAAAAGGGCACGGAGAAAGGCTTGATTGATGGGATATGGAAGATGAGAATTTCCCTCCCTGGGCTTCCCACTCGGGGAAGGGACCAGGTCCCCCTGTCCTGCTCCTGGCTTTTGGGCTGTGCTCCACAGCTCTCAGCAGAGGCACTGTAACTCTGCATCAGAACAGAGTCATTTCAGCCCTGCACATGGTAAGAACTGCAGTTCTCCTTGTCTGGGATCATAAGAGAGAAAAGAAAAAAAAAATTCTAAAATCTCCTTTTTCAGATAGCACTTAAAACATCACTCTTAATAAACTTGAGTCATTCATGACTTATTTCCTGTGAGATACGGAAAATGCCATTGCTTGAAGCCCTGAGTGAACACATGGGAACTGTTTCTTTAGGGGATTAAATCAATTGATTCCATGTCACACCTGATGTTTTATATGTTACATCTTCTCTTATTTTATCCCTTTTTATAAAGAAATGATAATCCAGTCTCCGAGGTTTGTGACGTCCAGGTTTCAACAACCAAGTTTCATTAATCTTTATTTATTTCCCTACCTTGCGTTCTAGGGACTTGACTGCTGGCTTAGAGATCAAAAAACTAATGCATAAAGCAGCAGTTCTCTCAGTGTAAACATCCTCCAGGCTGTTCCGGAGTTTAGGGCTTTGAGAGACCTGGCTTGGGATTCCTTGAACACCCATCAGATGGAATATTTTGGGGTGCACCTGAAGTTTCAAATAAGGGATAAGAAAGGATAATAATGCCTGTTTCTATCTAGCAGAAGGCTCTCAGAACTTGTCAGAGTGGAGCCCACACATTAGGAAAAGGACCAAAAAGAATAAATTTTGAGAAATGAGGGCCTAATCACATCCTGAGTTCTCTGTGATTAATGAAAACTCAGAGGATGGAGAGCTGGTAGGAGAGGAACATTAACACAACTTTCAGGGCACAGCAGTTTAAACTTCGAAGAGTGAAAACCAGAGGAGAATTTAATCAAATAATACCTCAGGGTTCATCTTGCCTAAATGAAAACTGCAGGGTCAGTTTCTCAGCACAGAAATTCTTGACCAGTGGTCATTTCTGTCCACTGAAGAAAGTAATTTTTGCCCAGAAAACTGCTGACCTAGTAAATAAGCAATATTAATATAATTTTTTTCCTGTTGCCTGCTGGAAACTGAGAGCAGCCTGATCCTTCTGTATCAGTGCAGGTCTCCTAACAACCTAAGGGAGGACAGAACAGGAATGGTGGTAGAATGAGAACCCAATAACATGAAAAATTCTGGGGTTCCACTCTACCAGATATTGAGCACCTTGCATCATCATCTAGCAAAGCATGAATGTGCCAAGATACATCTTTCTTGTCACTAGCTACGGGTTTAAAATTAAGACAGTGCTTAAAGGATTGATCCAATGGTCTTTTTATGAACTTCCCTGGGTCTTGAATCCCCATCTTAGGGGATTCATGCCCTTAGCTGAAGGAAAAAAAAGAAGTTCTGCAGTTAAATGGGGTAAAATTTTAAAAACCCAAACCTTAAACCAGTTGGGCAACACCCTCATCTATTGTCTTTATTAATTTCATGATGTTCAGAGAAATGACACCCCCAGACTTAGTCTTCAAATTTACATTTCCCAACGGGAAATTGGCTGCATGTAAAATCCTTCAAGAGCCTTTTCTAGTCCTTTAGCCCCTGGTGAGACAGAAATTCCCTTTGCTTCCCCAAGGCACTGGAGTTAACACCTGCAAGCTCACATTTACAATATGAGCTCATATATTTTGGTGTTCCTGCACAGAAGATTAATGGTACTGCTGGAGTTCTTCAGTAAGTTATAGGTAAATTCAGAAGTTGTCTGTGTTAATAGGTTAATAGGTCACTTAGGAGTTGTTTAAAGGTAAATCTAAAAATCTTGTTGGGAAAAAAAATGCATTTTTAAATGGAAATGAAAGTATTGCTGTGTGCTTTGGACAAAAGAGAATAACTTGTGGTTGTGAAGAATGCAGTAAACCTCAGAGCACTTTGAGGTTATTGGCATCTGTCAGTCTGCATAGACATAACCAACATTTCTATGAAATGGTGAATCCCAGCAGCTTTTTGATTGTACTTTTGAAAAAGTGCATTCTTGAAATCTAAGAATCATGTTATGGGAAAGGTGTTTCTTTTATAAGAACTGTGTGGATTGAGACACGTGATGAGCAGTTTATTTTCTGTCCAGTTGAAGAAAAATTATGCATCTACACAGATCCCAATGTCCCAGTAAAGTCATAGATGCCTTTACAGTAATGAATACACATGGGTGATACAGAGATTGTCATGTTTATGCATTATTCTTTGAAAAAAAAGTAAAAATTAATGTGCAAATCTTGAGATACTCTTTAACTCCTTAAATTTAAAGCTGTTTTTTTTTATTAAAGCAAAAGAAGTGTGAAGTCCTGCTCCCTCTAATGTTAGAAGGATCAATTTTTTCAAGGAGAGAAAAAAACCCCACGAGAACGTAATCCCTCTTCTAACTTGACCGATCTTGTGCTTTCTTTTTCCTTCTCCTTCTTCTCCTTTGGATGCTTTCAGAGTCCATATCCTCTTCTCCAATGATTCTTTCATTCCCTCAGGGAGCCAGTGGATGAAGTCCTCCAGATCCCCCCCTCCCTGCTGACATGTGGGGGCTGCCAGCAGAACATCGGGGACCGCTATTTCCTGAAGGCCATCGATCAGTACTGGCACGAGGACTGCCTCAGCTGTGACCTCTGTGGCTGCAGGCTGGGAGAAGTGGGGAGAAGGTTGTATTACAAACTGGGCAGAAAGCTCTGCAGAAGGGACTATCTCAGGTATGCCACCCAACTCCTTCTGCTCTCCCTCCCTTTCTTGCCACCAGCTCAGCTTTGCTCAGTCGCCCAGCTGGTACTGCTACTGAGCAAAGGTCCATAAATTCCTTTTGGATTACTCTTCAACGTAAAGCCTGGCAGCAGGCAGAGTTGTAATGCAGCACTGTCTGCAAGCTCAGCTTGACAGAATCACAGGATTGTTCTGGTTGGAAAAGACCTTTAACATCATCAAGTCCAACCACAACCCAACCAGAACCAACCATTAACCCAAGCCTACCCAGTCCAGTGGCTAAACCATGTCCCTCAGCACCACAAATACATGGCTTTTGAACACCTCCAGGGAAGGTAATTCAATTAACTCCCTGGGTAGCCTGTTCCAGTGCTTAATTACCTTTTCAGTGAAGAAATTTCTTCTATTATCCAATCTGAACTACCCCTGGTGCAACTTAAGGCCATTTCCTCTTGTCCTGTTGCTTGTTACTACAAAGAAAAGACTGACCCCTCCTCACTCCAGCCTCCTTTCAGGTAGTTGTAGAGAGGGAGAAGGTCTCCCTTTAGCCTCCTTTTCTCCAGGCTAAAAACCCCCAGGTGCTCCTCATAAGATTTGTTCTCCAAAAGCAACAACAACAAAAAGGTAGCCTATACAATATATGAGCCACAATATGGCCTTGTATATTTTTGGGGTTCATGCTTTATGGTTCTGTTGGGGTTCTTCAGTTACAGATAAATCCATAAATTGTCTTCATTTATTAGGTCACTTAGGAGATGTTTATAGGTTAAATCTGAAAAATCTTGTTGGAAAAAAGCATTTTTTAGTGAAAATGAAAGCATTGCTACATGTTGTGTGCAAAAAACCCCACCAAGAATTATTTGAAATTATGAAGAATTTAGAAGGAACTTTTAGGACTTTGGGGTTGTTGGCATTCATTGGTCTGCACAGACATTTCCTGATAGCTCTAGGCAAACCTCAGTGTCTGCATGGGATTCTGGCAAGTGGAAATGGGGAAAGGTGATGAATTTCAGCCAACTACCCCTGAGCTGCCAATGAACTGGTTCCCCTGACTGGTTTTACTAAGTCCTGTGTTTCTCCAAGCATTGCCTTGGAGCTGAAAGGTGTATCAAACCAGGTGCCAAGAGCAGCAACTGAGGAAAGATCATTTAGTTCCCTCATTTAAGAACATGGTATCCAAGGTAACTGGGTTCTGTTCATTGTCCTGATGCAGTACCAGCAGCTCAGGAGGAGATGCTTGGACCTGCCTGGGACCTGAACTCACTGCCTTTTATCCACTGATTGATCCCTGTCTTTTTCTGGTGAAGTTATCATGGATGCTGAATTTTGCTAAGCTGAAGCTGAGAACTAAGTTCTGCTAGTGGGACTCCTTTAAAAAACTCTGCATCCACATCATCAAGCAGTGATCTAGTATTAGTTATCCTTTCCAAATCCTTTTCATCTTAAAATGGAAGGAAAAGACAGCGTGGCCATACAATTCATGTATATTCTTGCACGAAATTAAAAAAATTGTATTTATTTAGGAATTCAACATGTAATATCTTCCCCTACTATTGAAAAAAATGGCAACTTCTGTGTAACCTTAGTGTTACTTTCGATGGGCAGAAGTAAACACTGACATCTTCTGGCGGACCAAGGAAATGATGACTTTTCATCAAAGATCTCAATTTAGTGGGCGTTTTTTCCAGTTCAGAAGATGCTATGAAGCAGGCACAGCACATGAAAGAGAAGTGTAGAGAGAAAGAAGTAGAAAGAGAAGAACTCTTTCCAGATTTTTAATGGAAACTTAAAAGTCAAATTCAACACATGTCTACTTTGTACAAGAAATAGATGTGTACTTTGCAGACAACACCCCCATGAGCTCAGCAGGGATTTTCAGTGTGGATTAAAGAGCAGTTCAGATCACAAAAACTGTTTGGGCAAGCAGAAGTGTCTAGAAGGTCTTAGAATGTATCCATCTGAAACCCAGCAGGAGTGACTTCATGGATGTTTGAGTTGGAAAGAATCTCAAAAGTGGAGGCAACAACAAAGGACAGGGAAGTCTTGCCTTGTGTCAGATCCTTTCTGTAAACTACAATAGCAGCAGATGAAGATAGGCAAAACTTCTCAATGGAAAAGTAGTTTCTATTGAATACAGAAGTTGAAGTACTGATACAGCACACCTTTATGTTATGATCTGGAGAACTTTTACTCCTCCTGAAGCTGCTCAGCAACTGATGAAAAGGGCATTGATCAGAGAAGTCAATTCTATTGACTTTAGTTGAGGACCTTGGATGTTCTAGTCCAATTTTTGGTACTGTGTAGAGTTGAGCTCGACAGCTTTCCAAGTAACCTCTGCGTAACTTGGTAAGCCTGTGACTGTGATCAAGGCAATGAGGTTGTGTTCTTGTTTTGACTTGTTTTTTCCCATCTCCCCAACCAAAGAACTCTGCTTACTTCTCTGCTGTTGTTGTTTTAGGCTCTTTGGCCAAGATGGCCTCTGTGCCTCCTGTGACAAGCGAATCCGGGCTTATGAGATGACGATGCGGGTGAAGGACAAAGTTTATCACCTGGAATGCTTCAAATGTGCTGCCTGCCAGAAACATTTCTGTGTTGGGGACAGATACCTCCTCATCAACTCAGACATAGTGTGTGAACAGGACATCTACGAGTGGACTAAGATCAATGGAATGATCTAGCAAGGACATGCCTCCATCAAAGACATCTCACGGGTGACACCGATGCAGAGCTGCAGCGAGGAGATCATCACCTTTGAGGTGGCTAAAATGGAGGGAAAACACCACGGAGTTGGCCCTTTGCAGGCAGTGATTTGTAAAATCTAAACTACACCTAGGTGAAGAAGGGAGACTGAAGCAATAGTAGATAGGCTGACTCCTCTTATCAGAGGTGTATGGACAATAACTGACAGCAGCCACGTAGGTGAGAGCTGGGGAACAAACACAAAGTGGTAAGAAATGGAATAACTGGAAAAAAAAAACCCATAGGGTGTTCTGTAAAGAGCAGTCATGACTTTGTCACCTGCAGACTAGGATCGTGCAATTGAATTTTCTTTTTGTCTTGTTTTAGTTATGAGTTTAGACAACAGCTCCTAACGTAGACATGAGGAAGAATACTGGAAGAAAGGGGCCACCACTTAAGTGGTCATTCTGTATGGCCTTACACTTTGGGTAGGAGATAAAGTGGGAAGAGGGTGGGGCCTATTTTTGCATGGATTTTTTTTCTTTTCTTTGAGAATGAACAGTGCATCCTCTAGTCCCAAACTCTTATTTTAAAAAGAACCTGCTGAACAGTTGTTTTCAGGCACTGCTGTTTAAGGATGAGATGTTCCACAGATCATTTCTATACAAATATAAATCTAAAGAGTTGTTCAACTATTTTATTAACTTAGATTATATCGATAAAATATTTGTTGTGTGTAGTAAGACTCTGCAGCTTTAATAAAAATAACAGAAGAATTGAGTGTTACTTCTCTTCTATGGACTTGGGATGGATTTTTTGTTTGGTTTTTTGTTGTTGCTTTTTTTGTAGCAGGGTTTCTACACTTTGTCTACAGCTGGTGCTTGCTGGATTCACTTAAGGTTGTGTTTCAAAGCAGTAATGTGAGAACCAGAGGTCTCAACAGGCCTTGCAGAGTTCCTTATGCTAAGGAGAAATGAGATAGTGTTGTAGGAGAAATAATTAGATAGTGTTGTGTGACACTGAAGCTCTTTGGTGTTCATGAGGATGTTTTGAGGCTGGTGGCCCACAGAGAAACACATTTGGGAGTTACTTCACAACAAAGACAGAGCCCATCTGGTCTCAGAGATCATATAAGATTAGGGTCTCCTGCAACAGGAGCTCATCCTGATTTTGCTCTGGATTATTGAATTCAGTATAATATCACTAGACCAAATAAACACTTGATAGTATTTAGAAAGAATTCAGCTCAGAGCCTTTTCTGCAATGACTGTCATTTGTTTCTTAGGCAAAAGCATATTTCTTAGCACTGCAGTAATGCAAAGAGCTTGAGAAGTACTTGAAAAGTCAGGCAAAAGTTGACATTTGATATCTTACTCCCATAGAGACAAGTACTGGGTGTTTAGGCAAGCAGGGAGCAATCTCCACATGAAACCTTTTCAGCCTGCAGGAAGGTCCAACAAGCTTCTTTTTTCTGAGATGAATAGTCTTAAGTTCCTTCTTTTATGAAAGCTCTTTCACACCCATGATGCTCTCTGTTTCTCATCTCTGTTTTTACTGGTTCTACCTTATTCTTTTTGAGAACTGCTAGAACTGCACCTTGTATTCAAACACATTAAAAAAATAAAGCTTATATCACAGCTGAAACAAGTCTGAGGGACTACTCAGAAGACACCTGGCATTTCCTTTCACCCCATCAGTACTAATGTGAAAGAAACAGAAATTAAGCAGATGAACACCTATTTGTCTGATTATTTTCAATGAACTTGTCACCTCAGGATTCCCTCATCCAAGTTACACTACCAGCCAATGACATTTTACAGTGGTTATTCTGAGATCTCTTCTCTCACTTTTGTTGTCACAAGTAGTGTCAGGGGCTTTACATTTATTACCAGTGAAGTTGGGAAACTTAATCATGAGATCATGCTTGAAAAGTAGAGCTTGAGAGCTCTGGGATCTTGCCCTTCTCAAGTGATATACTGACCTCTGGAGGCCACAGGCTGTTGGTTAGAGTTGTAATTCTTAGCCTAAAATATATCCCTGCCACCACAGGCAAGAAAGCAATGTACCCAAGGAAACTAAAGGTATTGTATCTCTTCACCCTCAACAACAACTTGCAAATATTTGATCCAGCTAGAGATGAAGCCTCAGAACCCTGTTTACTCAGCTTGGTGGATGTATCCAGGATGCTAATGCAGGGTGGGAGAAGATCATTCTTCAGGATGGTGCATGGGAGCACATAAAGTGAACTCTGCCTCACCAAACAAGGCAGCAGCAAGAGCTCTGTGGCAGACATCTTCAAAGCTTTCCAGGTCATCATGCCCTGCCATGGCACCCTCTCAAAAGCCCCTCTTCTTGAACTCTGCTACATCAGATGGTGCTGCCAGCTGAGGGGTCTCTGGAAAGGAAAACCATGGTAGCCATCTGAGTCCTGATTGTGTGAGGGCCAGTGGGAGAGAAAATGAGCTTCCCCTTGACAGATGAGACAAAGTTTGACTTTTCAGAATTGCTAGGAAGAGGTTTTGAGCTGCATCCTGATCTCCTGCAGCACGATGGTGTAACTGACTCTAAAATAAGTGCAATCACTGAGCTACACCAGCACTTGTTATAAGATCACCAGGTAGTTTCAGCATTAAGCTGAAGTAGAAAATGACAACTTCTGGCAGAAGAATGACAACTTCTGAGCAGTGGTATTACTATAAAATCATACGAGTTCTGGTGGTGGGCTTTTCCCCACCAGGTTCCTAACTCTTGCTTTGTGGATCCAGGAGGAGAGAGAAGAGATTCTTTCTGGAATTCATGTGACCAACACTTCACCTCCGTCCTCATCTCTTGTATGTGAGGACTCTCTCCTGAAATCACAAGAAAATAAAATGTTCCACAACCAATAGCAAAAATAAAAGCAAAGATGATTTAAGAGCATAAGCAAAAATCACAGTATTGCTGAATATGACTTCATCAGCTTCATATTCAAATGCATTGTCCTTTA
Organism: Heliangelus exortis; assembly: GCF_036169615.1. NCBI lineage: Eukaryota > Metazoa > Chordata > Aves > Apodiformes > Trochilidae > Heliangelus > Heliangelus exortis. Next base: position 2,136,317 of record NC_092439.1, read on the forward strand.
TATGTTTTCAATATCAGCAGTATTTTAAAAGGCATATCATCCTTCAAGATTTCCCTTCTTTGTCCCCATTATTCAATGTCAGAGTAGGCAGATGAGAGCATTACCATCAATACCTCTTTTTTAATTCCATGCCCTTGAATAAGGGCAATAAGAACCCTGCATAATGGAGTTTTCAGCAGAGAGAGTAAATGGGAATCGGTTGTTGATTCAATACAGGATAGAGAAACTGTCTCTCCCATCTCTTTTTCTCAAGGTAATACTGTGCCTCCAATTGTCATTATACCCAAGAATCAAATTATTTGGATTCTGGACACATCAGCAGAAAACCAAAGACTCCCTGCCAGTTCCATAGCCTGCTTGGAAGAGAACATCAGAGAGCATCACTCATTTATACGACTGCCAGCTCGAGACTGTAAATTCAGAAAACAAGAAGGCCTCAGGTGCTGCACTTTAACATGGCTTTCTGCTCCTGAATCACCCCCCTCTCCCTTCCCACCCCCAGCACATGCAAGGTAATGTTTTATCTCTGAAAGACAAAGCTTTTGAGCATCTGCTGGGGTGAGCGTAGCCCCTGCATGGCCTGAATGTGAATTGAAATTGAGACTCTTCAGTATATTAATTGATAAGAGTCACTTGTGACTTTGAAGGAGATTCATGACACTTGGAAAAATAATCTATAAAGATTGTTGTTGCTTGAAAAAGACCTGTGCAGCATCAGCTTATTTCACCTGCAGTAGGTTCATCTCTTTTATAGTGTGTTCTGCACTGCAGGCAAAGGGAATTTTAATGGACACTGGAAAAAAAATGATCTATTCCTCTGGCCTGTGACAAAAAAGAAACCATAAAAAGGCACAGAAAAGAGAGATTGAGATAGGATATCAGAAAACATTGAAGGAACTGTAATTACATTAAGATTGAGAAGCCTGTCAATGGGATGAAGATTAAACTGGCAGAAAGTTGAACCTTGTTTGAAGCCACTTGTTCTCTCCTGCTGTGGGCTGCTTTGTACCAGGCTAATGAGCAGGCAGATCTCTGAAAGCTTCCTAATAAACCTAGAGATCTCTGATAGTTACTTCATCACCATATTTTGCAGAGAGGTACCTTGTTCCATTTAATGCTTTCAAGTGCCCTGCAAGCATTAGGATCTGCAATCATCAACCCAAACATGCTTCACAACACCAGGAAATGCTCAGTTGGCCCAGAAGACAGTGCTCCATGAAAATGTAGTTATATTTTTTTGCAGTCAGGAGGTGTGAGTGAGTGAGGAACGAGCCATGGTGCAGTCACCCTGGAATTCTTGGAGCTGGACCAGCAGTGAGTTTGACCCAACATGCACAAGAAGCGTGTTGTCCAGCTGATAAGGAAACTGAGAACATGCATCAGCAAATACAGTTTGTTTATCCTGTAGTAACTGGTTTTGAGTACTACAAGCAAAAATGGAGGCTGGGTCTGCACTAGAGAGATAAGAGCTCTGACCAAAAGGACGACCAAAGGTTGTACCAAGCCTCCTGGAAACTTCAAAAGAGAAGCCTTTGGTGGGAATGGATGACTAAGGGAATTGCAAAGGGCTTCTGGAGTCTTTTATCTTTGTGTTACCTCCTCAAATCCAGCTCAACACTTCAGACATCTATTGTTGCCATGGTCTGATGAATGTAGGCTGGGCTCAGACTTGTTCCTCCTGATGCACAGGTGTTTGTAGCCAAAAATCCCACCATTGTGGCCATGGCTACCTGGCTGCCTTGTCAACAGTCTCAGCTAATAACTGAAAGCGTGTGGAGCTGGAAAAAGAGTGGAAGCAGATAACATGGAAGGGAAAACAACTCTGAGTTAAGCAGCTCTGGGAAAGAACAAAACTTGGGTGTGCCAGTTCATGTCAATATGGAGCTTTTAATCTGAAAAAAAAAAGCCCAGTCTCTCAAATTTACTCCCTAAGTGGGATTCCAAACTCAGCAAAACATACATAAATACTTTAGACCCATTTTGGAGTTAAGAATCTGAGACAAAAAGATTTGATGATAAAAAAAAAAAAGACAAGCCTGAAGTCACAGAGCACCTGGACTTGAAGCTGTACCATGCAAGATAGGGGAGGACCAGTGGTGGCTTTTTGACAGTCTTAGGCAACTGATGAGGCTCAAATTCAGCTTGTACCCTCCCATGTTGAGGGACCTGCCTGGATTACTGCACGTGGAGCACCTTGTAGGATACAGAAGGACAAAATCTGGGAGCAGATTCCAGCTCCAGTTGCTTCCAGTCTTCTGCTGTAACCACTTGAGTCCATCAGCTGAATATTTGGTGATTCCTTTGATTCATTTGACCTTGGAGCTGTCAAGGCCAATTCACCCACATGGGAGAGAGACTCTGGAGGGGTGTTGTGGTGTTGTGGTTGGCTGTGCCTATGTGGCAGTAACAAGGAAGGGATTGTTTTTAAACTGTTGTTTCCTTCAGTCAGAAGGCAGCCTGAAGCTGTATTCTGACAGATACCCCATTTGTTACTAAAATGTCCAACAAGCTCAGATGTAATATTTAGTTCATTCACCTACACGTTTCACTGAAATTCTGGCTCTGATCTCTGAAGCTACCTCCCTGTCAACTTCCACCTCTCATCTGAGATTCACTCCTGTGAAGCCTGAAAAAGTGATTTGGTTATGAGGTCATATGTAGATCCCCCACCTTTCAAAAAGCTGCTGAACTAGCTTTGTGTTTCTGTGATTCACTGAAGTCACTGCATCATTACACATTTTAAAATTTTCTTACCTCCCTCAGTGCCCTTTATTCCAGCCACTCACTGTGCTCTGGTTAATTTTAGATGATCAGATTTCCAAGCAAAGGTCAATGCAGGGTTGTTCCTATGAAGCTCTGACATTATTGCATCTTTGCTACAGTAAAGAATAAACCCAATAGTAATAGTATAATAACAATATAAATTTTCAGCACCTCAGCTTCTTTCTTGCTACCAATTCCCCAAGCTGTCTAGTCCCCTTAAAGTTAGTTTTGCCATTTATTATTGTCCACTTTGGCAACTAGGAAGCTGATCTTGTGAAATTTAGACCATCCCCTGACCAAAAATCCTTGCACATTAGGAAATTTACAAGAGACACTCAGCACCTGCTGGCAAAGATCCCTAGTGTGGCATGTCAGTAGATTTTCAGTAAGTAACAATAAATGAAGGATGATGAAAGCCTCGTCATCTTTCAAAGATTAAATGTGGGATGCATGAAGCAATCTGAGAAATTTTCAGCCTGAGGAATACCTCAGATGTATTTAGCCATTTGGGCTCCAAGACTGGTGATAATGGAAGAAAAATTAGGCTCCTATATTAAAGTGGAAAAGACTCTTTATGTCTAGACTGAGCTGAAAAAATGCCATGATAACTTAAACTATTTCCAGAGTTGGTGCTGCTGTCAGTTATTTGATGGAGAATGTGAAGCCTGCTGTGGGTAAAACATTGAAATGCTACAATTTTAGGTTGATTATTTTTTTGTTTGCTTTTGGGTGTTTTGTTTCAGGTTTTTGTGTGTGTGTGTGTGTGTGTGTTTAGTTTCTATTTTGCAATTTTTTTTTTTTTCCCAGCTGGAATTGGCTGCTGGAAAGGCTGCCCATGAACTCCAAGAAAAGAAACAAATATCTAGTAACCTTGATAACTGTGGAGCTGTCCTTGTATATCACATCTAGAGTTTGACACATTTTCACTCAAGATTTCTGTGGGCTAGCTGATGGCTGGAAGCTGGTGGTTTTGTGGTTTGTGGCTCAGGAGAAGATGAGGCCAGAGGTTTGGGTTCTAGAGGCTCCTGTGTTAAGGCATAAAAATTGATCTGTAACACATTCCCATCAGACAATATACAATATTATTCAATATTCACATAGAATAGAGGATGCAGGGAATTCTAGAGTTATATATCATTCCTTTAATTAGCATGATCTAAGGCACCAGAGGCTATGGGACTTAAAATGAACAATTCATTTTACATGACTGCAAATTTGGCTGACAACCCCAGGATTGAAACAGGAACCACCAGAGAAAAATCCCTGAGTTTTTGGCTGGGTATCCAAGATCATGACAGACTCATCCCATTTGGGACCACCACCAACAGTGGGTCTGAAACACTGGGAATTCTTTACACAGACCTGGGAGCTTGGCAGAGCAAGACCTGAGGTTGGCAAAAATTTCCGTACTCCTACTATGAAGCCAGGAGTCAGAATCCTCCTAGAAAGTCTTAGAGGAAACCGTTTTTTTTATTCTGGAAAAGACCTTTTAATTAAGTAAATTCATATTAAGTGAAAATACATTTTCTCTGAAAACATATTTCTTTCCAGTGAAAGTTTAAAAAAAAATCTGGCATTTCCACATAACCCTAAGATGAAGCATATATATTTTTTTAATGGTACCAATCTCAGTAAGTTTATTTTCCCAGGTATATGTACCACTACCTTTCTAACTTCAGTCCTAGTGGATTCTAACCATTAGAACCACCCTATAAAGGCTGATGATATAAGCAGCCTTGTGTTTGCCTCATTAGTGCTATTCTAACATTAATTATTATTACTTTTAATAACAGGAGACTACAAAGCAGTGACAAAGAATCTGGAGGAGCTGTCAGTACCCTCATCTTTCAAGGATATCCATGGTCTGATCCTACTAGGACATACCCACATGAAGACATGGCTCCAGCTGCACACCAATAACTTTTCTGTTTCAGGAGAGCAAATTAAGAACCTTGATGTCTTAATATTCCTTAAGAGCAAAGCACAGATTCATGTGCAGGTGTTGAGCTGACACGTTGACAAGATGGGCTCGGGCCAGTTGCCTCACCACAGGGCACAGACACCATCTGGGATGCTGCAGGGTAACCTAATGCTGTAGGACACCTCACAGATGGCCAGACACCAGTAAAACCAGTGCTGTACTGGAGCAGGGCCTGAAGGTCTGGCAGCCCGAGCTCCTCAAGGTGTGAGGCGCCTCTTCCCCCGCGGCTCCTTCCTGCGCGACGGGGACCCACTGAGACAGCACCGGCGGTTGCAGATGACCGCCTGCCCCGGCCCCGCCGCTGCTCGAGGGACTTCCACAGAGGCAGAGAGCGGGACGCTGCTCACCTCAAGGCCCGGTCCCGCCGATCCCAGGTCCCGGTCGCGCCGATCCCAGTCCCCGATCCCGGCGTCCCGGTGCTGAGGGAGGAGGATGAGGGAGGGGTGGAGGGGGGGAATATGGGGCGGCCGCCAGGGGGCGCTGCGGGGTGTGTTCCCCCCCCCCCCCGCCTCCCGCCCCGGCGGTTGACAACGGAGCGGCGCGAGGGGCGGGCGCGCAGGGGGACGGCTCTCAAGATGGCGGCGCCCCTGGACATGGAGCCGCCGGCCCTCAGCTTGGAGCTGCTGCCGACCGACCCGCTGCTGCTCATCCTCAGCTTCCTTGACTACCGGGATCTGATGAGGTACGGGTCGGCTCCTGGGTTCTGCCGGATCCGCCTGAACCGCGCTGCCAAAAAAAAAAAAAAAAAAAAAAAAAAAAAATGGAGGGGGGGGGGAAGGAGAGGGCCGAGCCCGGCCTGAGAGGAGGAGGGAGGGAGGGGGGTGAGGGTGGCGGAGGCAGCGCCGGGGGAACGGGGCGGGGGAACAGGGCCCCCTCCCTGTGGTGGGGCTGAGGGGAACGGCGGAGGCTCGGCCTGAGGCGGCCGGGTGAGCCGGGGTCAGCGGGGAGAGTTGTGAGGTGAAGGCTGGAAGGGGGGGAAAGCGCTGTGGAGGAGGAGGAGGAAGAGGAGGAGGGGGGATCCCGCGGCGGGAGGTGCCGGCAGCTCGGGCTGGCAGAAGTTTTAGGTACAGGGTCGGGGAGTGGACAGGGAGGGCTGGTGAGCGGAGGGGACTGGTGAGCAGGTAATGCTCTGCCACAGCGCTCGCCACTGGGTAAGGAAGGGATTTGGCTTCTGGAGGAGCTGCTGTGGGGAGGGCATCTGTGTGTTTATGTCTCTGTGTCATGTGAAAGGGAAGGGAAAGGGCATACAGGAGGATCACTTTACTTTGTTGAGGTTGATTTTGAAATACTAAACCAGTTCTAGTTTGAACAGCTTATAATGGATACTGGGGAGAGAGAGAAAGAGAAAAAAAAAAAAAAAAAAAAAAAAAAAAAAAAAAAAAAAAAAGGCTTGAACAGGTAAATATGAAAAATTCTGTAGATGTTTTCACCAGCCCTGGACCTTGGCTGATTTTTCTTAGGAAAACAAGATTGAGAAGCGTCTTTATTTCACCCACTTACACTGTTGGTTTTTCTTACTTAATTATTTCTGAACTTCACTAAAAAACCAAACCAAAACAAAAAGCAGTAACTAAAAGCTTACGTTTGGTAACCTCATTTATGGTATAGTTGTTAACCACAGCCACTGAAACACACATGAGCTGTCGGAACAAGCTACCAGAGGAAGTGATGTTGCCACATCTAAATCGGTGATATCTTTTGGGAAATTTCTTGAAAGTGTAACTGATAATTCCACTCAAACACAAAAGGAAAAAGGTTTGTGATCTGGTGTTCAGGTTAGATTGAATGAGGCAATAATTTCTTCTAAAGTCTTTGAATCTTTGAATAACATAATCATTCCCTGTGTGCTCCCTCAGCTTTGCACATCACTGATGCTTTGCTGCACATTCATATTCATATAAATATACAGAAATGTCTTGCTGTTGATGCCTGCTGTACATTCCAGAGAGGCTTTAAAACTGTGAACAGTCTGAGGAGCAGTCTGCATTTGATGGCATCCCCATCACTGCTTTTCAAGAGGAAGTTAGCAGGCATCAGGAATACAGGTTATCTTTTGCTATCTCCTTGCTTCAAGCCAGAATCAACTTAAATGATTTGCAGGGACACTTTTAGACTTATATCCTTCAGGTTATTTAATACTTCATTCACAGTAGTGCTGCATAGTGCAGGAGATGGTTCTTCTAACTTCTTGAAGTAGCAATGTTACCTGAAATGCAATGGCAAGAACTTATATATGGTCTTGGTTACAGTGAGCTTGCTGTACTTATTTCCAGGCTTATCATCCTTTATATTTTTCCACTGTCTGTTTCTGGTCATGAAGATTGTTACTTAACTTAATAAAGTAACTTCATAATACTCAAACTGTATGGTTTCTATAGCTTACTGTTTGAGCTTTCAGTGGTGTGGAAACAGTGGAGATGATTAGGTAGAGAGTGACATTCCAGATAAGAATGCAATTTAAATCATAACGTAGTCATGCTGCAATCTTTAAGACAATGTTTATGATGGGGTAGTTCTGCAGGATGACCTGCTTTGCAAAATTACTTAATTGCTGGCTGTTCTCAAAGTGTGTAGAAAAGTAGTTCACAACTTACACAGCTGTAATAGTGACATTTAACCACTGTAAGCTCAGTTTTAACAAGGACGAGCTGGCTATCTTTTCAGGCTCTGCATTTACTTCATGAGAATGCAATGTGTAGTATATGGGCCTGTATATTATATTTATCCTTGTTTATTTTGCTACTCTTCTACAATCAGTTTTAATTCTGTATTTATAGCTGCTGCTATTTAAGTCGAAGATTAAATCAACTATCAAGCCACGATCCATTGTGGAAAAGACACTGCAAGAAATACTGGCTGATTTCAGAGTAAGTGTGGTTGTTTTAAGCCTTTCCCCTATGAAAATAAGGTTTATGTTAGTGCTCTTTATGTCCACATTACTTTTAGTGACTCAGATTGAATTGGTATTCACCAGCTTCAAATCAATGAAAGGTTAGAGGTATCAAAATGTTAATTTCCTTAAAAAGCTTTATAAATGTGCCAGTTTTATGGGTGGATAGAGAAGAGGTGCCTTGTTAATAATGCTAAGGCTGAAGAAGAAGCTGCAGCTTGACCCAGGCAGCAGATTCTCTATGAAGAAAAGTGCAATTCTGAGTGTTGTAATTAGAGGGGTACAACTGGATGGTTGTGTCAAGGGTAGCCCTGACTGGAATCACAGAATAGCTGAAGTTGAGAGGCACCTTATGTGATCCTTTAGTCCAACTCCACTGCTCATGCAGGCTCACCTAAAGTAGCTTTGTCTTTACCCCTTCCCATCAGGTAATTTCATGCATTGATAAAATCCCCCAGAGCCTTCTCTGGGCAGAAGACTTCCAGCTCTCTCAGCCTCTCCTCCTGTGAAAGATGTTCTGGTCCTATAAATCTTTGAAGGCCCTGCACTGGACTTGTTCCAGTATGCTTTTCCTTGTACTGGGGAGCCCAGAACTGGACACAGCACTGCAGATGTGGCTGACTAGAGATAGCTTCCCTTGACTTGCTGGTAACACTCTTCCTGTTGCAGCCTAGCATAGCTTTGACCTTTTTTTTGCTGTGAGGGTGTGCTGTGGGCTCATGGTCAGCTTGGTGTCTACAGCTGATCATCCCCCAGCATGTACTGGTGTCTGAGGTTGTTCCTCTCCAGGTACAGGACTTTGCATTTCCCCTTGTTGAACAGGAGATTCCTCTCTGCCTGGTGAGGTGTCTCTGAATGGCTGCACAAGAAATCAAACTTTTTAGATTGGTATTTAAATTAACTTTCTTAATTTCCACTTAGAGAGGAAAAAAGCCAACGAAATCAGAGCTGGAAAGCCATCTTCATCAGTACCTACTCTGACCTAGGAAGATACATCCAGTACTATGCTACACTGAAAAAAGCCTGGGATGACCTAGAGAAATACTTGGGACAGCGTTGTCCTCGGATGATTGGGTCTCTGAAAGGTACAGTGCAATACCTGCTTGCTCTAGTAGGTTGATTGACATGACTTTCTTACTTGTGCCAGTTGCTAGTAATGCAGGGATTCTCTGAGGATTTCTTTTCAGAGAAGTCAAGACTATTTTTTTCTAGTGCCCAGTCAATCCTTTTTATCTCTGGATAATCAGAAAATGAATACACTTTCATTTCTTTTGTCTTTGATTGCTGTGATTGATTTTTTTTTTTCTGCTTGACATTTATTAGTATATTTTAGTTTGGTAATCCCATTACTTCAAGGATCTGGGAGCTGTTGATGTGATTTTATTGCTGAGGTTTTCTTAAGACCTGATTAAAAGACTTCCATGTGAAAACAGACATTTTAAACTAAAGCCAAACAAAAAGGAAAGTGGTTTTTCTCATCTGTGTTCTTCTATTTTTCTCTTACTGGGTTCTTCTAATGAAAGTAAATCCATGGCTGATCAAGAATTTTTAGCTTTTTTCCCCCCAATGTTGTTTTCAAATGAAGTTTATGTTTTAATACTTCTAAATACTTCCAGTGTTGTAGTTCATAAGACATACAGTGTATTTAGTGCTTTCTGGTACAGGGACAAAATGGCTCTTACATTTTCAGCTGTACTTCAGCCTTCTGAATGAAGCTGAAGGTTTCACTGTAGACAGTGATCTTTTTCCTCTGTAAATCTTGCATCTTCCTTGACTTGCTGGATAGTGCCAGACTCTTAGGTTTTGCTAAGTGTTTGTGAAGAATATGTTTAGAACTTAACACTTCAAGACTTCACTCAGGTATACCTGATGAAACCATGTGGAATTAAATGGTAAGAGGGCCTGATGCAAATTCTACGATTCATCTTTGTCAGGAGCAGCATATTTGGCTTGATTACCCCCTCCAAAACTGCCACTTTGTTTCTTTTTGTACACAGAGAGTGTGCGGGAGGAAGATCTGGATGCTGTGGAAGCACAAATAGGTTGCAAACTCCCTGATGACTATCGGTGTTCATTTCGTATTCATAATGGACAGAAGCTTGTTGTTCCTGGGTAAGGAGTGAAAACAACATACCAAGTTATTAGACACCTTTGTATTTCCTAGATCCTTGATTTATTAAAAAAATAAAAGGTTTGCTGAGCAGAGTAGATGAAGCATTAAATGTATAGTAACTGAGTGACTGCTTTAAGTGACCATTCTAGAATTAGCTACCCTCTAGTTTCATTTTTTTACTAACTTTTTTCTTTCAAATAGTTATGGAATAACTTCTAAGCTGGTAGTAATTTAAAGTAGACTCATAATGACAGTTCTGCATATTAAGGTTTCTCTTGTTTTTATGATTTTAAGCAGTTTCAGCAATTAAAACCTCCTTTTACACCAAGGTTAGAAGGCAAATGACCAAACATGGTTTCCTGTCTTCCAACTGTAGAAAAAGTTTGCAGATCAGCACTTGATGAAGTGCTGCAAAAATAAGCAAGAGGTGGAAAGCTTGGGAAAATCACTACAGTGTCTGTAGGGGACAGTGCATTCATGTTGCCCTACCAAAACCTTCTCTAGTAAAGAGGGTGCAGCTTCCTCCAATTGTACATGCAGAAGGAATATGGGAAACAGTTTAATGCAGCTATAAGTGTGACTTCCAGTTCTGTTCCTTTCCTAGGAGAGACTCATTTAGAGAGGGGATAGGTGCCCTAGTTCTGCAGACTTTAAACAGAACCCTGCAGCCTGAGTGCTTTCTGCTCTTCCTACTCCTTTTTTACTCCCACAAAGCCTCTGCTGCAATGAGTTGCCTGTGGAAGGGTTGGAGGAGCAGACATATGCCCTTGGACATGCCTTTCAGCTTGAACAGCTGCCAGTGGGCTGTGGGTCCCTTGCTGTGCCTTCAAAGTTTTGACAGGATAACAAATCATCCTGGTGGAGCACTGACTGGGAAGCTCATTAGGTCTGATATGTGGGACCCTGAAGCAAGGAAAGACTGCTACACTGCAGGTGGAAGGTGTGGTCTTGCTGTTGGGGACAGGCTTGTTTTCTTGTGGGACATGAATGCTGGAAAGATCAGGTGTTAGGTAGTGGAAGTCTGTGCAGCAAGTTGTTGGAATTTTAGGTCAGAAATGGAAGAGATTTGGGATTAGTCATTGCTCGGTGCTTCAGGTTTCTGTGTTTAGATTTTAGCATCACCATCACTTTTTAACCTGTAGAACATGCTAATTCCAGGGAAGACTATGTAAGGAAAAAGAGGAATGGAAGCTGTTGCCCAAGATGGGAGCAGCTTGTATCATGCTGGCGTGTGGCAGCTTGCACCTGAGTCACTGCTTTCATAACATGAGTAAAAGCTTAGCATCTGCCAGAGTTTACACCTGAGAACAGCAGTGAGAGGCAAATTAGAAAGGAGTATGGGTGGGGAGGTGCACATTACAGGTTTGTGTACTCCTCTTATTGCTAAGCTTGCTTTGTAGTGTGTGCTCTTGTAGTTGATTACTTAAATCACATTACCCCTCTTTATCCTTGTTCCATTGTCTGCCCCTGTATTACATTTTAGCTTCTGATGCTCACTTCCACTCCTAATCTCTTACCTATTTCAGATTAGTACTACTTTTTTTCCAAATCGATATATTTGTTTCTTATGCCTACAGAGGCTTATTTTACTGTCTTCAACAACACCTCCTTCTTGTCAAAAAGAAATAAATAAATCCAATCCTTTGCTGTGATGCTTACAAGAAGCTAGAGGAAAAAATGAGAAAGAGATTTGATGGTGTTGCCACATCATGCTGATGAATATTGTCTCGTTCTTTCAGTGTATGTCTGATTGCTCGTGTCTGTCTGCCTTAGTTTTGATATTGAGATTACAATCTCTCTGACTCAATAGTTATTTTGTTTGTTTACTTTTTTCCAAAGCATGGAGCCCCTTGCTCACTGCAGTCTTGATCAATGACTGCTCCTGTAGCAGCTTTGTGTTCTAATTGAAAAATCACGGATGCTTTGACAGTGTTGAAATGAGCTTGCACAAAACTTGAGATAGAGAGCACTGGCAGTTAGTATATTGTGATACTATAGGAATTTGTCTCAGTTGTGAATGGCTTCTTTGAAATTGTTGCAGAGCTGGTGGGAATCACCAACACAGTTTAAAACAGTGCATTGGGATGCAAACACAGAAGTGTTTGTCTCAAGCCATCAACTTTGTGAGGGTTGGTGCTGCGAACTCAGAACCTGGTCCAGCACCTGGATGTTAGAGGTGGACCTCAGCTAAGTCTAGTATGCATCTAGAGCATTTATAGAATCCATGCTTAGAAAAGATTGAAAGCTACCTGTGCATTTTCAGTGGCATCTTCTGTTTATCTTTCTTTTTTTTATTGTTTAAGTCTGATGGGGAGCATGGCACTCTCGAACCACTACCGCTCGGAAGACTTGCTGGATATTGACACAGCAGCTGGAGGTTTCCAGCAGAGGCTGGGGCTGAAGCAATGCCTGCCTCTCACTTTCTGCATTCATACTGGCCTGAGTCAATACATGGCCCTGGAGAGTGTGGAGGGACGAAATAAATATGAGATCTTCTATCAGTGTCCAGTAAGGAAAAATGTGTTTATACTTTTCTAGTGATTGCTGATGTCCCTTTGCATGTTCAGATACCTGAGATACTTTACATAGCAGAAAGTGAATACTAAGGGATCATATTAGTGTGTTACTTGCCCTTGAGTTGTCCTCTGGTTTTTATCAAAGCCCACAGGTGAAATGTTTATTGAATGAAAAAAATGTACATAAAGTTGTTAATGACTATAGCACTTCCTGTACGTTCGTGGTAGCAGACAACATTCATCCTTAATGGAAAATATTAATTTAATTTACTGAAACTATGGCAGGTATGTACTCTAGTCCCTCTTTCTGTAAGGGAGAAAAGCTTCTCCATTGTGGAAGATCAGCATCTGTATGTGTCTCCTCCCCTAGATATATTAAATGTAAACTTACTACAATAAATTATATTCTCTGGTTTGTAAGGAAAATTTATTCTTCAGTGGAGAACAAATTGCTCTTGTTCAGAGAGCAGTCTCTCTTATAAAGCAATATTTAGGGGACCTTGTTTCCTGAATGATTCATTAAACCTGATTTTATATGGAATGTTCAGGCTGTATAGTCAGGGATCACGTGAGCTCCTGTGAGGACAGATGGTGTATTTTGTGTATGAATATCTGACTGGGAGTATAATGATGCATTAAGCAGCCAGATTTTTTAGTGAATATATAGGGAAGGTATTACCTATGTTAGATTTGAGGTGTTGAATTTTCACCTTCAAAGTTTAATGCTTTCCTTATACATCCATAACTTTCTTTTTCTTTTAGGACCAAATGGCTCGCAATCCATCTGCTATTGATATGTTCATTACAGGTAATACTTCAGATAAAATGTTCTGCTAAATGTTGTAATTGCACTAGCTAAAAATTACATGTCAGCACACCTTGAACAAAGCAAGCATTCTGAATTTTCTGTGCTACTTTTAAGACTCTAACCTACTTTAAAACATCAGCAGTTATTTGAAATGAAACACAGGTTTTCTCAGCTAAAGCTTGTCCTTCTGTGTGTCATGTATACAAATCAGTCAGTGTACTAACTTGTCTAACAAGATGAGCAAAATCTCTTGAGTTAGCCATCCTGGGGATGATGTAAGCAGTTATTAACATCCAAGTGGACAGAAATATTTTTTTCCTCTGGTAGTTTTTGCAACCATATTAGAAATTGGAAATAATTTGTGTCTCTGAATGAAATTTAATTAGCTGTAAACATAGCCTTTCTGGATTTTTTTGTTTGCTTGAATGCTTTATTCAAAGGATAAAGGAGGGAAGGGGAAAACTGCATAGTTGTTGTTTGTTTATGTATTAATCTGTTGTGATCATCTGTCTGACATGTACATTGCCTGGAGTAGTGTTTTGATTATTTTTTTGTTAATCCACTGGAATCTGGTAGTTGTATCTATGTCTAAATTAATTCCTTTCACTCAGTGGGAAAGCATATCCAAGATAAATGACACCAGAATTAATATTAAAATTTAGCCTTGCACATTTCTTTGGAAAGATGTATTGATATTACAGTTGGAAACCATCAGGCAATGGTTTGGGTTGAAGGTAGTCAAACTCCTAGGCAATCTATTTTCAGGAGTTTTTATTTTCACCTGAGGGTGACCTAGTACTTTATGGTGAACTGGTATTGCTGCTCAAGGTTGCTGCCTTCCTTAATGAAATTAAGTCAATAGTGAGGTGATCTGACAACATATTTAAGTGTATCCCAGTTGGCTCAAAGGGTTAATCTTGGCTTATTGCAGAGTGGAGGGGAATTTTCATATACAGCATTTTTCTTGTAATTTTGAACACATCAGAGTAAATTGGTCCAATTTCTCCATTCAGAGTTACTTTATACAAGGTTTGCATTTTGTGGATTAGTGGTAGAAAGAAGGGTAATAATCTTGGAGTTCCTTAGGCTTCCAAAAGATCAAAGGACAGTACATATGGCTTTTGCTCAAAGGAAGAAGCAGTAAGTACACTTAATCTGACAGGAGTGGTAGGGCTTGATAACATGTCAGTGAAGGTGAGGATAATGATTTCTTAGTATTTCAGCTCAAATCCAGGATTTTTGTATCAGTAATATTGACAGATAATTGAAGAACTCTGTACTTTTCTATTGCACTCTATATTGCAATGCTTGGAAGATTTATGGCTGAGAAATTATTTTATAGAGAGGCAGTATGTCTCATATGAAACTCTCTTCTTTGAGAGTTAAATGTGACAGCTTGATTGCCTCCTTAGGAATCAAGCTGTTCCTAATTGATGGCTGTAGGTGTATGAAAAGCTGTTCTCAGACAATGGCTCTTGTGTGTCTGAAAAATCTCAGGTTCTTTGGAATGACACAGCCTTAGTCTTCTGGGTTTGTAGCAGGAGTGCTGAGTGTGCCTATGACTTACCCTGGTTTTTAAGGAGAGGGAAATTCTGCAACTTGCTAAAATTTTTCTTAAGAACTCTATTTTTATGGAAACCTGAATATTAGAACTAAGTCCATAAATCCACCAGTGGACTTCCTGGAGGTAGAATAGCTGGAAATATCTCCACGAGTTGTACAGTCCCCAATACTTGTGTTCTTTCCCAGTCATAGCAGAAGAGTCAGGAGCAGGAAACCAGATGATGAGAGACACCAGCTTAGAAGACTGTGGTTATAATGTAAAAGCTAAGAGATTATTTCTTTGCTGTGTCATTTCTGGAATGTGCATACTTAACTTTTAGTTCTTGGTTGGTTTCTCCAAATGTTGCTAGGATGGACTGGAATATTGACTGAGTCATCTAAGTAAGTCTGGGAGTTTATTTTAAAAATATTCAAAGCTTTAAACTGTTTCCTTTGAGTTTTTATTGTAATGTGCTTAGTGGTAAATCTGCCTGTCTTCATGAATACTTTTCTTCTTTGGCATCTAGGTACATCTTACTTGGAGTGGTTTACATCCTATGTAAACAAAGTTGTGACTGGTGGTTATCCCATCATCAGAGACCAGATTTTCAGGTATTATGACTGGGACTTATAACCTCACTGCAAGGTTTTGATGGTTCTTTTAGAATGCTGACCTCTTTCCAAGTAGTTACAGGTATCTGACACAAAAAGCTGATGGTGATGAGAGGAGAAAACACATGGAACTTAATGAAAATAAATTAAAGCAGAATGCTCAGACTTTTTTTTTTTTTTTTAACCAGAAACTTCAGAGTTTGTAACTTAACATTAGCAGCACTGGAATTTTGCAGTATAACTGACCCAAAGCTTAGTAAACAACTTAGTATTTTTTCTGTTTGCTGCAGCTGCAGGACTCTCCTGAGTTAGTAAAAAAGCAGTTGTTTCAGTGAAGTGTTTCTAAATAACACTGTGGAATATGCAAATAAACAAGACCTCTCAGGTGTATGAATCTTCGTGCACTTTTTATTTCTTTTAATTATAAGCATGAGTCTTAGTTCTGTCAAACTGAGATGGTATAAAACCAAGTTCCTGATCTGTAAATGAATTTCCTGTAGGTGTCACTAGGTTTTATTTTTTTAAATAGCATAATGACTCACACTTACAAATGTGTCTTTGTTGACTGGAGATCAAATTATACCCCCAGGTTAATACAAACACAGATGCAGGTACAAAGGGATACATAGCTGTTCAAGTTTAGGTGATAAGGAGGATAAGTCATGAAGGCACAACATACATTTAAATGCCAAAAAACATTGACTGCTTTTAACCTAGCACCACAATGCTGCTCTTAGTAATTAGTTAATCACTTTACATGTGTAGTTTTCTGTATTTTTCTCTGTTTTCCTCTCTGTAGGTATGTGCACGATAAAGAATGTGTTGCTACCACAGGAGATATTACTGTTTCTGTGTCCACTTCTTTTCTACCTGAACTCAGTTCTGTCCATCCACCACATTATTTCTTCACTTACAGAATCAGGTAAAATAACAACTGAATTAACTCTTATAACATGGGAAAGACCTATGTAATGTTGAAAGCATCAATTGTTGCAAATGTCTGCTCAGCATTCATAAATGTAGTGAAATGAACAGGATGTTCTCAACATGCTGTACTTTTTATTACAAAAAATACTAAATTTTTACCTGGTCAGGTATGCCAAGTACCAATCAAGTTGGTAATTGGTAAAGTACAGTGGTGGGGAGGGGGAGAAGTCATGAGTAGCGTGTGATTTAGAAAGGAGTAAATAAAAGCAGATAGTGAAGCAGAGGGGTGGGGATGGATCCCAACAACTGGTTCTGCATATTTTACCTCAGGGTTTTTTGCAGAGTGTACTTTGAGAGAGATCCCATGGACACTACAGTGTTTCTTAAAATGTGTGTAAGTAGTTACCTAACCATTAAGTAATGCTCTTTGGCTTCTAGAATTGAAATGTCCAAAGATGCTCTTCCTGAGAAGACTTGTCAGCTCGACAGTCGATACTGGAGAATAACAAATGCCAAAGGTGATGTAGATGAAGTCCAGGGTCCTGGAGTAGTTGGTAAGTAAAAGATTGTTTTTACAAGCCCAAATAGAGAGGTTTTTGGTTTTTTATAATACAGTGTATTTCATAACACGTTATGAAAATTACTTTATTAGCCATTTGTATTTGCAGTAGTTGCATGATTTGTATCAAAATCATTTTGATACTTGAAAGAAAAGGATATGTGTCTGTCTGTTTTGTCTCTAAAGTTCTTTTAAAAGGGATGTTGTGATAGTTAAACTCTCTTCAGACAGTTTTTTAACATCAAGAGTTGGTGAAAATCGTTTATCCATCCTCTGGGATACAAAATGATCTGCCTGAACATCTTGTGGAGTGCTTGACCCAAATGCTAAATTCGACTTCAGTTTTCACTATTGTGATCTCATATTTTGCCAACAGGGGAGTTTCCAATTATCAGTCCTGGCAGAGTCTATGAATATACCAGCTGCACTACGTTTTCCACAACATCTGGATACATGGAGGGCTATTACACCTTCCATTGCCTCTACTACAAGGACAAATTCTTTAATGTCACAATTCCCAGATTTCATATGGTGTGTCCAACATTTAAGGTGTCTACAGCACGAATGGTAAGCAGAAATGCAGCTCTGTTGATGCTAGGCTTTTTTTTCCCTCACCTCTTGTTTTCAGAGAGCACTTGGACAGACTTTATTTGGACAGGATAACTGTGCTTAGACTCAGTGTTTTATCATTTTTCAATTTTGATTGTTTTCTTGAAAAATCACTCTTTTTGCAGAACAATTTTTCAAAGAGAAAAAGGTCTAAAAGTATCACTCAGTCTGAGACTTTGGTAGTTTCCTGTTCACTTTGCAGCTGGAATGTTTCTCATTAAGAAAACTTCCCTTTGCTTTGGCACGTCTAGAGAAGAATGCTTTATTTATTTGATCACTAGCATAGCCCATATTTAGAGACTAATTCATATAGAAATTGAAAGTTTTTGTGCAAGCACTGAGTCTTTCCCTGGGGGTAGACATCTACTCACTTTCTCAGGTATTTCCAGGGATTTGAGATGCTCATTCCCAAAAGTTCTAAGAGTAAATGCCAGCAGGTGTCATTCTGCTTACAGAAACTGACATCTCTTCCTCATCCTTGCTCACATTTATGGGAATTGTAACCTCCTTCCATTCAGCTGACTATAAAAATAATTTGCTTTTCTCTTTTGCTCTACCTCTGTTTTAAAGGTGATTATGACCCTTGGGTTTGAAACTGCTTTTATTGAAAGACAATAAGCTGATGGACAAGTTGATACAGCTAAGATAGTCAATTGTGGCTCTGTATAGTTCTACAACTGAAATAATGAAGGCTAATGGTTAAAGGTCAAATAGTTTGGCAAAAAATATCTCTTGCAAATTTAGTTTTATAATTATAAGGAGCTGCTTTTAGGTCATGGAGTACAGCGTCTGTTTCAGATAACTGACATGGTAAAGCAGACTTCAGATTTTTATAGGCAATTGTTAATGTTTTCTTAACTAGCTGGAATAGAAGATTTTAATCAAATATGGATGTGTTTTGTGTATCAGGAAACAAATCATAATGAATATGCAGTGGATGAAGATGAAGATTCCACAGACACTGATGAGTATGAAGATCGACGTAGAGTGTTGGACATCCCTGCACCTTCCGGACGCTGCCCACGTCACACCTGATGAGATATTTTTCAAAAGAAAATAAACTGTTTTCAGAAGCTGAACTCTTTGGGGCTAGTGCATAAGAATATTTCTGACTGTTGTAAATGAACTTTCTGTTGCACATCAGGGCAACTAGCATGAATGTTGGTGCCAGTTCTAATATTCATCAGAGTATAACTTTTTTTTTTTCCCTGGTTTTGAAGCAAAGGGGGTAGGTCAAGGGGAGGGAGTGGAAGGAAGAGAAAGGTGTTTGGGTTTTTGTTCATTTTTTTCTGAAGTGCAAACCAGCTTGATAGTCTGAGGTAACCGGATCTTACATTTTTTTTAAACTATTGCCTATTTATGATCCTACTGCAAATATGGTGTGGGGAATTGTTTTTATACAAGCATTTAAAATTAGCAATAGACAAAATGGCAAAAAAGGTGTATATTGTCCTTTCTCATGAGTTTCTTACTCTTGATAACTCATGCCAAGACTGAAACCTGCAGTTTGGCCTATGTATCCCATTTGGGTGAGATCAGGTGCTCGTGCTCTGTTTTTTTTTTTTTTAATTTACATAGGAGTACCAGAAAATTCTGGTCATCAGATGCATAAATTAGGAATGAAACTGGCCTTATTTTTTAGACAATCTTGTCTTTGGGCTTCATTTTATGCTAAGTGACTCTGGTTGGATAATGCCTTTTGGAATGGAGCATATATGCATAATCTGCCACTCAGTAACTACAAATTAGAAATTTGTAAATATGTTTTGAGTTTTTCTTTTTATGATGTTTGCTGTTCAGACTTTTTCATAGGTGACAAATTTATGTTGAAGTATCATGTTTCCCAAAATCCTCTATGGATTTTTCTAACTACGCCTGACTGAAAAGGAAGAAAAGAAAAAAGATGAGCCTGACAGAACACCAGATGACTAGAAACTTTATATTTAAAGAAGTATGTTTGCTTTATCACTTTTATTTTGTTCCATTGTCATTAATAAACAACTTTACTGCCTCCTTTGCTCTTAAGTGCTACATGGGACTCTTCCTGCCAAGCCTTGAGCAAGAACTGTGTGACCAGCATGGCTGTAGTCAGTTCATTTTTTTGACATCCAGAACTAGTTAGATCCTGTGAGGAAAACCAGTATGTTGTGATTCCAGCTGAATGCTTCCATTATTAACTAATTACTTCTCAGGCAGCCAGTCTGTTCTTTTTCCATGTAATATTTTTAGATTCTCTGTGTGCTTATCTTTTCCCTAGTGCCACACAGCATTTGGATCTTGCACAGTGGTACAAGGTAAAAAAACCCATATGGAGTATGACCCTTACAAAACATTTAGAGAAGCAAAAGCATTAGTGTTGCCCCTCACAGAAGTCTGAACAGCAGTATGAATTTCTGGAGTGGTTTAAAACTTTCCATTTTGAAGATTCCTCTGTATTAACTATGAGGGGGGAAAAGTGATGTTTGTGGCATAATGCTTTTTCTTCACAAAATTTTATCTTCTATTAAAGGGTTCAGTGAAAAAAGGTTTAGCAGAACTAGAAATTACTCCAGTGCTCTAAGTCTGCTGTGTATTTTTAAGGGCAGGTAACTAATAGTTGGAGGCTTCATAATTTACCAGGATCTGCATGCTCTAGTTCAGTGATACCAGCTGAAGGTCCTAAGGCTCTTCAGAAATATTCCCAACATTTGGAGATTTTACTCTTCTCAGTGAGTGGTTCTCCCTTGCTTTTTTTAAAGCAGAACTATAATTATTGTTTACTGTAGAAACCAAGATAGAAGACAGTGATGTTCTGTCAACTTTGGAGCACTGTGATACAGGGGTTTGAGGTTTCTTATCCAAGCAGAGCTGGTAGCACAGGACTCTGTGTGTGAAGTGAGAAGGTAACCAGGCAGAGGGAAGGATGTGTTGCTGCTGCACCTAACACTAGGTGTTTGTAACAGGAAAAAGGTTATTCCATTGCTTCAGGCAGCTATTTTAGCACATGGCACATTGCCTGAAGTTACCAGATGCAGTGTGGCTGTGAATGTTGTAACTCTTCATTTTGTGCATTTGAAGTGGGGCTTATGCCAGGGGTTCTCCTCACCCCACCCAAAACTGAAGCTACTGCCAGGTTAGGATGAAAAGTGAAGTGTCTGGGACTACTGAAGAAAACAAAGAACCAGTTATGTTTGCCAGCAGTACTGGACTGTAGAAATCTTCACTGAGAATGTAGGAAAGAATTGGCTGTCAAGATCCTGCATCAGAAGACAGCTCTTCACCAGTGCTCTGGTTCAGCAGCAGGTGGGTAGGTGGGCTGCTAACTGCCCACATGGGGCACCCAACTGCTAAATGCTTCCTATGCTTGTTATGATCTCTGCATGCAGATTATAACCTATAACATAAGTTCTTTTCTTTGCCCACTACCCATCAGGTTCAGCCTGAAGTTACATCAGCTTCTCCTGACTCAGATCCTGACTGATACTGATGCCTGGGTGGGACTTCTGAGGTAAGATAAGCCTTCTTTTGAACATGTATGAATTCAGCACATGGATTAAAAACGTAGCACATCCAACACAAATCTTTAACTATTAATCTAGGCGTGGTTTTGTACCTGGGAAAGGCCTATGCTGACAGTCTTGATAATTGTGCTGTAAGATTCCTTCAGCATTTCTGTGGGCTTTGGCTGACTGGATGGTTTAGTGGAGAGAACCTTTGGCCACAGTTTCGTTGCTGTGACTGTATCACATGAGAGAAAAACAGTGTGCCAGCCACTGAGAAAAAAGCCCCAGAAGCAGTAAGTTGTTCCAGTGCTTTTTTTTTTTTTTTTTTTTTTTTTTTAAAGTAAGATCTTAAAGACATTTATAAAATCATATGCTGATCTGACTGATTAATCAACTGCTGTAGCACACCAACAGAATCTGCTTGGAGTTCTGAGTGGTGTAGTGTTTAATGAATGAATTGGCAGTTATGCAGTGGTTAACAAAAATTAATTCAAAATAGTTTTTTAAATACAACTGGAAGTTCCAGGTATTTAATATCATACTCAAGTCAGCACTTAGGCTATTTGTTTTGGTTTGCTTTTGTTGTTTGTTTTCTGATTAGCATTAATCTAGATATCTTAATGTATTAAAAGTCACTTTTGGTGTCTTCAAATGCAGTTCTGTTACTCTCATTTGATGTTTTTTCTAGGTTGTGAATGTTTAGATCTATATTCAGCTGCCTCTGGAGGCAGCTGCCACTTTCCGTTCCTGGTTGTTTCCCCTGTGTGCTTTAAAACTTTTCTTAGGTATATATATGAATTCATACCATTTATTTAACCACAAGGGGGGATGAGTGGTAGGTGTGGCCACATCATGCTTTAGAAAGCAAGGAGGATAATGAGCATTTAATTGCAGCCCAGCTAATCCCATTTTCTTAATTGCTTTCTCCACCAGAAAAACTGGGAGGCACATAGGTCCTGCTGGCTCTGGGGTCTCCCCCAGCCACCTTTTGGAACTCTGTGTGCAGAAGGAAAGCATGTGGTGATAGGATGAGGCGTAACAGTTTGAAACTGAAAGAGGGGAGATTTAGATGAGATACTAGGGAGAAATTCTTCCCTGTGAGATGATGAGACCCTGGCACAGGTTGCCCACAGAGGCTGTGGATGTCCAGTCTCTGGGAGTGTTCAAGGCCAGGTGGAATGGAGCAACCTGGTGTAGCAGAAGGTGTCCTTGTCCAGCAAGTGTTGGGTCTAGATGACCTTTAAGGTCCCTTAAAACCCAAACCACTCTGTGGAGTGAGCTCGAAGTGCAGGTTTAGCTGCTGGGAGAGAAATTAAAAGAGGAGGCAAAGCGACATTTCACAGTCACAGAATGTTCGGGTTTGGAAAGGCACCGCTGGACACCACCCAGTCCCACCCACTCTGTCAGAGCAGGTTTAGAGTAGGGAATGAAGGATGAGAGGAATCCCTCTTTTCATCCTCGTGGAAAATCAGCAGAGCTGCTCCTCGGGATGCAGCAGACGTATTTATCAAAGTTTTCTCGGCCTGTTCAAGCACCGTTCAGGTGACGCTCGCTCAACGTCCCGCAGGACTGAGCCGTTCGGGCTTCTCCGGGGGGGGGCGGGCGGGCGCCTTTGCGTTTCTCGGGCCGTGGGCCGAACCGGGCCGTGTCAAGGGCTCCGCCCCCGAGGGTGGCACAGTCGAAGGTGGCAGCGCTGTCTCCGCAGCACCCCCTGCTCCAACCTGTTTCCCCTTAGCAAACGGTGCCGGGTCGCTCAGCCGCAAGTCCTCAAGGGGAGGTAAGGGGCGAAGGGGATGATTCGGCGGACCCCCCCCCCATTTTCCCCAAAACCCGTGCCCAGCTTTTGTGTGGCAGAGACGGAGGGGTGAATGGGGGGAGAGAGGAGGGAGGCGACCCCCGCCTCATCGGGCGCAGGGGGGGGACTTGAGGGGTCCCGGCGGTGAGGGAGCGGGAGCCGCGCTGAGGCGAAACGGCGGCCGCGGCTCTTGAGGCGGGGGGGGGGGAAGGTGGTTTGGCGGCCGCGGTGTTGCGCCTGGGATAAGAGGGAGGTTTTAGGTGCGATTTTGTGTTTATGTTTTGTTAACCTGGACGGGTTTGATGGGTTTTATTTACTCCGGGGCTGAGTCATGGCCAGGCGGAGCGGCGGCACCGCAGTGCGCTACGCGGGGCGGGCTGCGGAGCGCTCGGCACGGGGTCCCGCTCACCGGCCGCGGGGGGCCGGGGGGCTCCTGCGGGAGAAAACCCACGGAGCGACACGTCGCTCCGTGGGTTTTCTCCCGCAGGAGCCCCCGTAGATTCCCGAGGCCATGGAGAAGGGGGTGCAGAGAAGTTAAAAGATGGGAAAGAGCCAGGTTGCGTCTGGCAGGTGGCTGCAGGATAACCTCGGCAAAGGAAGCGGTGCAAGCTGCGAAGATGCTCTAGATCCCTCCCCAGGCATGGGGCTCGTCTTGGTTATCCCTTTTTCTTTCCTCTTTCTTGCTCGGAGGTGATTGTGAAGGTGGCAGCCTGGGTTTGGACCTGTGTTCTCTCTCCCAGGTGGGACTGCAGAGGAAGTGTTCTGTTTCATAACCAAGGCAATGAGCCTTTCCTTGCTGTTGCAATTGCTATTTCTTGTTATGCTTGGGTTAAAACAGGAATGTAGAAAATTAAGTTTAGGATATGTTTTCTTCTGTGTTTCTTCTAAGCCACGTTGTGAATTGCTGTAAATAATTTTATTTATCTTTGAAAGCTGAAATTTACTACTGTGTCATCTGTGGGAGTACAGAAAAAATTTACTCATTTTCACAAACAGATTGGTTGAATTACAACTCTCAAAGCTATTATTCTGTCGATGATGATTCACATTAATCCACCCCACATTTATTCTGGTCATGACTTGGTTTTGCTAAAAGGCAAAACTGTTTTACCCTGCTGGCACTGTTGTGTGACTGAGAGCTCTTGGAAGATGGAGAGGTTCCCAGGGAGATTCTTGTTGCTTTCCAGAATGTCTCTTGGTTTAACTACCAGACCAACAGCCCTTTGTGGGAAGAGCCTCTCCTCTTGGAAAACTTCTCACAAAGTTGTTTTCCTCAGCAAGTCGTCTCGTCCTTGACATTAGGATTTTGTTTTTCTTAGTTTTCTTGCCCAACAGTAGGTCATACAGATGGGGAAAAATAGCAGTTTTTTTGTTCAGTGGTTGTTTTTTTCCAGTAGAAAAATAAACTAGACTTAAGGTTGAGAAGGATTTCAGTATTGTTTTACTATGAAACTGGCTTTTCAAGTCCACGGGCAGTCTTTTGGGAGGAGAAATCTCCATCCCAATATGATTGTGGTCTGCCTGCTAGACTCCTAGCTGCAGATAGAAATAGCTTCAGGCAATGTTAACAAGGTCAAGAGCAGCAATGTGAATGTTTCCCTGCAGTCTTATCTTAAGTGAAACATGTTGTCTGCATGCCTTTAAATCTTCGGGACTTCCAGTCTCACTTGGGCTTTGAAGACAGCTATGAAATCATACAAGTATGGCCTCTCCCTCTATCCTCCCTCTATCTGCTTGATACTGAGTCTGAATAGCCTCTGCAATAGCAGAGATTTTTTTTTTTTTTTTTTTTAGTAGTAGATATTAATGTTTATAGTTCAGACTC
Organism: Heliangelus exortis; assembly: GCF_036169615.1. Taxonomy (NCBI): domain Eukaryota; kingdom Metazoa; phylum Chordata; class Aves; order Apodiformes; family Trochilidae; genus Heliangelus; species Heliangelus exortis. The sequence continues at coordinate 2,160,739 of NC_092439.1, forward strand.
TGTGCAGATTTCTGGAGTTGCCTACGTTAAAAAAAAAAGCATCCTACCACACTACCAGCTACCTCTGGATTACAGCAATCATGGTGGACCTGAGCCATCACTGCAGACACTTGGTAGATTATTGTATGTGTGTTGGTCCCTCGGTGAGCAGGAGAAGTTTTGGGAGAGGCAAAAGCCCCCTTAGTGCAGACAAATTTCTTGTAACTCCAGGGAGAGAAGTAAGAAGCACAGTCTGATTCCAGGGCTATTGGGGAACTGCTGTGAAAGAAAAGGTATTCAAAACCTAAATTGCCTTTTTCTTTGTCAGATGCATTTGTAGCTGTCAGAAATAGAGACCTGTTGAATGGTGTAATCAGAGGGGAGAAAGGAGAGCAATCTACAGCTAAAATCTGAGTTCTCAGAATAAAAATCATCTCTTGAAAAGTTCAGTTACTTTTATCTCTTCCCTTTCACTGTTTTTCCTGGACAATGCTTTCATTTCCCTACTGAATGAAGTCTTGAAACCTCAGTGCCTGGCCATGTACCTTGCTAGTTTCATGTAGCTTTTAAATAGAGTGAATTTCTAACATCTGTTTATGCCTTCAAATTAGGGAAGAAGCATGATCAAGATGAGCCGCATCCTCTTAACCACCTGCATTCTCCTGGCTGCTTTTTGTAGTGCTGGTGAGTACAAGGGAGGTGTTTTCCTGATGTCAGGTTATGACAGGGGCTGAGGAGATTGTGGAAAAAATGTTGGAGAAGCAACAATAACAAGAAAGGCTTGGATTATTTAATATCACTTTGGGGGATGACAGTAACCATCAAAGAAGGGCTTAGTTTCTGATTGTCTTTGGGCAGAGGGGAGAAGCAGGTGCAGAATGTGATGCTGCTGAAAAGAGCAACAGACTGTTCTGCTGGTGGGAGACTGGATTCCTGTTGTGTGAACTGGAAACTTGGTGGTGGATAGCACAAGAGAGAAATGATGAGAGGAAATAAAAAAGGGATAGAATAACATTCTGCTGAAAGTGTCTCTTCTTGTCTGTCCTTTTAGAAAAGGCAGCTTTTAGCTAAAAGAGGCAGACATTTAATATATTATTCTGCAGGGACATAAAGGTGTTTTTAAAAACGACCTGAGTACCTGTGTCAAAGTCTTCCTCTCCAAATGGCCAGTCTCAATTTATCCACTGACAAAAACTTGTGAATTTTAGCTTAAGTATTGAGTCTAATAATCAGGCATATGTTTTTTGACAGCTAGATACAGACAGTGATGATTCTTTTTCCCTTTCTAATGCTGCTGCTATTTCAGTACTTCATTATTCAGTAAGATAGAGCAATAAATCTTTGTCTTCTTAGGTTATGCCCTAAGGTGTTACCACTGCGATAACAGCCCTACCTTGTGCAAGACCAATAGTACTTGCTTACCAACTGAAGATACTTGCTTGCAGATGAAATTTGGTATGTATACTGTCTTACAGACCTAAAATAAACATGGTTGTATCAGTTTTCATTGCCTGTACACTTCTCATCTGGCCTCGGCAGGCATTTCTTAGCCTCGCTCAGAAGAAGGTTGCAAAGACTTTTGAAGGTCATGCTTTTAGTAAATGGATTTAGTTTGACTTCCAAGCAACTGGTAAGGATAATGAAGATCTAGATAGCTGATTTAAACTCATATAAGTGTGTGCAGGTGTCTATATCCAGGCTGAAAAACAAAAAACAAACAAAAAAATCTCTCTAAGTAGCTGGGAAAAAATAGGAGATGGAATTGACTTTAAAATACAAAACCTTTTCCCTGAATTTGTTACACTGTAAAAATAGATAAAGCATGTGTAACCCACAAAATAAACATGCAGATGAAGTTTTTTAGGAATTGACATCTGCTTAAATAAATGATCTTTGCCAGAGGGTGAAGTCATCTGGGTCTCAAGAAGATAGTCAAGGGTATTCATGGCAGGGAGTTACTGGTTCAGTTAATTAACATGTAAGTGACTGTTTAACTGTGAGTGACAGGAGTTTCATTGGAAAACCAGAAGTACTGAATCAACTTGGATAATCCCCTGCTTTCCCTAGTGGTTCCCTTAGCCCTAGAAACACTCTTGGACTGGCTTTAGGTTGTGGGAACAAGGTTGGGATGGGGCTGCTCTGTTCCCCAGGATGTTCCCTGCCAATGCTTGGGATGTGGAGGAAGGAAAGCTTCAAACAATGCTGGATCAGGATGCTGCTCTGTGCTCTTGTGTCCTAAGGAATTTCCTCTTTTGCTGTTTCCCCTGAGCTGAAACCTTCATGACCACAAACTTTCTAGCATGCAGCCTATGGAGGTTGTCCATGGTCAGAATCAGGTGTTGAGTACTTGAGATTTCAAGATAGGGAAGATTGATCTCTGGTGTCCAGGAGAATGAGTGAGAAAAGGGAAGGACTCTTTTACTCTTCAAGTTCTGTCTTCTGTGTGTTGCTTCTGGAGATGAAAGCAGTCAGATCTGATGGGATGAGGTAGATGGTGATGTATTGTCCTTCTCTGCCAGGAGCCCCTGTGCAGGTATCACTCAGGCTTCACCCTGTGTCTCCCAGTGGGTCATTTGGACTGAACTGGAAGCACTGGTTAGCTTTGAGCTAGAAATCTTAACCTGTGGCAAAGAGCTACAGGAGAGTCCTGTGGAGGCAGGACCATGACTTGCTATTGCTGTTTGCCCCACTAAATTCCTAGTGAAGGCAAATTGGGAAATTCTGAACACCTGAAGAGAAGCAGAAAAAGTAAATTCACTGCAGTCTAAACAGTGATTCTCTTCCTGTACCAAAAGTGGTGTAGCTTTGAATATTCTGTTAATCTGTTTATTTATTTATTTTGCAGGTAAATTGAGAACTTCCTCCTGCTGGAAGGCATCCCAGTGCAGTATGAATTATATTGCTGAATTCTTCCTGCTGGATAATTTTGAATTCTTTTGCTGCCAACACGACTTGTGTAATGAGAGTGCAATTACTGGGGTTAACAAAGCTGCCTTCAGTATTGCCTCTGTAATGACCATGTTATGGATGCTTCTGTAATAATCCCCATTTGTATGCTGTACTTTCAAGCTGACATTACACAGAATCATCAAATGTCTTTTGAATTGCACTTGTTGCATTTTCAGTTCCTATCTGTGAGCTGAAACATTACCTTTTTGTTTTTAATTCTGTTTCCTGAGGTTCCATCTGTTAACTCACAGTCTCCATTCAGGGGAAGGAGACTTATTTTGTCACCAGTTATAGGGAATTTGGGTATTTTGGCCTGCCATATTCATGAGAAAATAACTTGTTATGAAGTGATTTCATCTTGTGGAGAATCTGGGCAAACTTCAGGGAGTGTTGTGTAAGAGGAGGAATTTTATGGTTTTATGCTGGAAGACCACAGTTTCTTACCATCCCATGAATTGTAATTATTTTTGGTTGGGCTTTCTGTGGTGTCTTTGGTTTTGTTTTGAGGTTTTACTTGGATGCTCCCTGGTCATATGGATTTGCTCCCATTACAAAAAGTGTTGGATCACAAGTGTAAACTTGCTGCAGTCTTCATGATGAGTGTGGAAATTGTAGTTTCAAGTGATTGTAGACTCTGTTTCCATCACTGTAAAATTATTTTTTCTTTTTACAAGCCTTGTAAGTGCTGTTATTTGGGGAGAAAACATCTACATTTCTTAAACCAAAACCAAAATAAGGGTATATAAGCAAGGAACACTTTTCCCTCTTTTTATATTTCTGGAAGCATGCAGACAACATATGCTAGCTTCTTTTGCAGGCTTTTTTTTTTCTCTTATACTTTATCCATGCCTAGAATTTTAATTAAGCATGGGCTGTGCACTGAGTATTTATTGGTAGACTGAAAATTGTTTATAAAATGTTAAGGGATTGAAATGACACATTTAGTTTGTTTTCCCACACAGTTAGGGTTTGGCTTTTGATGGGAACAGTAACATGTAAAATTAACCCTTCAAGCTTCCACTTATGAATATTAACAAAACCTTGCAGAACTTAATATTTTGACTTTTATGCAACTTTATAAATGCCAACACAAAATATACCTGTATTTATATAGCATGAATTAAAAGAAAATGCTTGGTTTGTATAGATAAGAGGTCTGGAGCTGGAATATTCTGTATGTTGCTCTGCCTTTAGTGATGAAGTCAGATCTCTGATGCTTGTCTGGTACTTGGAGACCTTTTCAGCCAGGTTAAATATCAGATTCTCCTTTTTCTCTTCTGGAGCTCTTGCCACATCCCTGCAAGGGTCCTGGTCCATTGCCAATAGCATATTCTATCCCAGGACCCTCCCTTCTTCTATGCAGGGTGCCAGTGACACCAGTTTACCCAGTTACAGCAAGGGTGTTACTCCAAATCCACGATGTATTCTGCAGTGTAGCTTTTGGTTAAGCTTATCTTAGTTCTGAAAGCATTCTGCAGTCTCTCTTATCACTCCCAATATGGAAGCTGTGCTGTCCTTGATTAATAAAAATGTCAAAAAAGAAAATGAGTGTGATTATTGATCAGTGTGCTGTTCACTGGGTGTAAGTAGTCATTTCTCTGTGAGATGAATCTGCACTTTTTTTAAGTAAGCACAAAAAAAAGCTCTGTATTTTGTCTGATCATAGCTCAAACAACAACTTTTAATATTTGTTTTCTAATAGCCTTGAATATTTTCTTGTCTAATCTATGGTATTTCTCATTCCTCTCCTAGAAGCAGCTTGAGCAGCCAGTGCTTGTGTTTTTGCACTCTACAAGGCCACTTTTGGAAAGAGCAACAGGAACAGTGTTTAATTCTGGTGCTGAGAATGAGTGTAGCAACAAGAGAATTGCAGCAGCAACTGTAATGACAGCAAGCAACTTGGAAAGGAAGGAAGGAAGGACAGGAAGGAAAGAAGGAAGGGAGGAGGGAAGGAAGAAAGGTAGAAAAGAAAAAGGAAGAAAGGAAGAAAAGAAAGGGAAGGAAGGAAGGAGGAAAGGATTGAAGAAAGGAAAGGAAATGAAGGAAGGAAGGAGGAAATGAAGGAGGAAATGAAAGGAAGGAGGAAATGAAAGAAAGGAGGAAAGGAAGGAAGAAAGGAGGAAAGGAAGGAAGAAAGGAGGAAAGAAAGGAAGAAAGGAGGAAAGGAAGGAAGAAAGGAAAGGAGGAAAGGAAGGAAGAAAGGAGGAAAGGAAGGAAATGAAGGAAGGAAGGAAGGAAGGAAATGAAGGAAGGAAGGAAATGAAGGAAGGAAGGAAGGAAATGAAGGAAGGAAGGAAATGAAGGAAGGAAGGAAGGAAATGAAAGGAAGGAAGGAAGGAAATGAAGGAAGGAAGGAAGGAAATGAAAGGAAGGAAGGAAGGAAATGAAAGGAAGGAAGGAAGGAAATGAAAGGAAGGAAGGAAGGAAATGAAAGGAAGGAAGGAAGGAAATGAAAGGAAGGAAGGAAGGAATAAAAGTAAGGAAGGAAGGAAGGGAGGGAGGAAGGGAGGAATAAAGGGAAGGAAGGGAGGAATAAAGGGAAGGAAGGGAGGAATAAAGGGAAGGGAGGGAGGAATAAAGGGAAGGGAGGAATAAAAGGAAGGAAGGGAGGAATGGAAGGAAGAAAAGGAATGGAAGGAAGGAAGAAAGGAAAGGAATGGAAGGAAGAAAAGGAAGGAAAGGAAGAAAGAAAGTAAGTAAGTAAGGAAGGAAGGGAAAAAAGAAGGGAAGGAAGGAAGGAAGGAAGACTGACTAAATTTCAAGTGGAAAGTAACCCTTTTGTTCCTCTCCTGGGAAAGGCAGGTTAGTTATGTATCTGACTCTCATCTCGTGCTATTTACAAGCTAAATGGTGATGCAGGGCTTCATGTTTTGGAGTATAGTTGTGTTCTCTAAGCCTGTGTGCTCTGGTGGGTGAGCTCTCTGCATGAGTGCAGGGTAGCTTGCCACTATTATCAAGGGTTTGGTTTGTAATTACCTAAATGGTTTGCTCTGTTCTGAATTAGTGGCAGAACTAAAACCTCTTTCTTGTCTTTTTACCTTTGAGTGTGCTTTTCTTTTTTGCCAGCAGACATAATTTATATTCTAATGGCTGCCTAATCATCAGGGAGTATTCTTCCTTCCACCTATTTCTCAATAGTCATTGCTCTCATAACCATTAGTTCCTTTATTGGGGGGCACAAGTTCACAGAGGAGCTATTTTTCTGTACAGGTGTATGAAGAAGGAGCCAAAAAATGGAGCTGCAGTAGCAGCAGCAAGTGGTGTGTGTAGAAATTCATTTTCATGATCACTCTATGCCATTAATTCCCCTTTCAACCTCTTCTCCTGCTTTCTGCCTCCTGCATGGTGGTTGCTGCCTCTCTCTTGACTTGAACTTGTCCATGGGGAGTTTGGAAGCCTTGTAGTCCTGGCAGGAAGGTGGGGCTGACAAACCCAGTTGGTAGAGATTTTGTTTTATCCTTCTCTAGTTCATCAGTCATCAAGGGTAAGGTGGGCTGTCTCTGCTATTTCAGGATGCAGGAAATTGTGAAAAAGAAGCAGATGCATGGGGAAAAAAACAGAGCCAGAGCAAGCAATTTCCTCCTACTGCATGTTGGGAGTGCAAGGAATGAGGAGGCTGACCAGCAAGGAGCTTTTATTTTGTATAAAGGAGGAGGAGGAGTTGCTAAAATATTAAAACAGTCCCAACAGGGAACTGCACAGTAAGTAACTCACTGTTGCATTAACTGGGTCATCTGGATAAAAGATTAAAAATGCTTTTGGTTTCTTTCACATAAGTGGAATGAATTAAAAAAATAAAATGTTTGGAGCAAAGTTTCAGAGAATAAAGTGTTCTGAAAGGAGGAACTAATTCTGGAGAGGCAATGAAGATGATACAGATGTAAACATGAGCACCAGGGACCTAAATACAGACTCTTCCCCCAGGCAACACTGATATGCAGATTCTCAGACAGGAGAGCTGAAAATTCTGTAATTCTTGCCTCCTGCAGAGATTACAGAGCAGCCTCTACTCACACATCAATCATTCTTTACATGTAAGTCTTCTATATTGATGTTTTTTTTTTTTGCACATACCTTCTGCTGCTCTTGGTTTTACCTCAAGCCCCCAGATGTTTGTTTAGCTGGAGATGAGGATGGCCATGCTCTAACAATGGCTGTTAGCAGAATTTCAACATTGCAGCTACAATGCAGAAAAATATCTATTCAGAAATTAAGGAGGAGGAAAAACCATCTGAATATAGATGGACTTCATCTTTTGGAGTCTTGCTTCAGAACCCTCTTTCCTTTACATGAAGATCTGTACACGGGATGCAATGTTTGTTATCTTTTGTTAGGAATCTTACATTTACTTAGGTGCTCCTGGGATTCAGATCCCAGCCCTGTTCTCAGTCTAGCTCTGTTATTCATGGCACAATTACTGCTGATCAGGAATAATAACTTCACCCTTCCTGGCTGCACAGGGTTGGTTTGATGCTCAATACAATTTCAGACTGCCACTTAAACCACTTTTGTGACTAAGGATGAGAGAAAAACACATTAATTCTCATATTCTCCTTTCTGACAGTCATTTTAATGTTGTAGTCTACTGCAAATTAAGGCTTATTCTCTGTTTAATGTACTATAGGATGGATTGGTGCTTGTCTGGGAAATACTGGGGCTGTAGCTGGGCCACACATAGAAGCAGACTGTGCCAGACACTGCTAGAAAGCTTTCCTGCATGCAGGATAATTTATCTGAACTATTATAGAAGGCAAAATACAAAAGGTTCTGCTCTCAGACACCATGTACAGCTTGCTTTTGTATTTGAAAGTCTGTCCTACAGTATAGAAAGCTGGAAGTGGTTTTCTTTTTCTTTTTCCTGCTTAGAAAAAAGACTTCCAAACCATTCTTCTCCCTGAAAGCAAGAAGCATATAAGTATTGTTAGGAAAATTCCCTTCCCTAACTATATAGCAACTGGTCTTTGTTGGATACACGTTTTAACTTTGTCATTAAATATGTTTGGTCACATCAGATACTGCAGTGTAATGAGGTAGTGGAATTTTACTGGAGACTTTGGCATAGTTCATGTGTAAGCACCACAAACCAAAGGGCAGCCTGGCCCTGGAAAGAAGGATTTGGCTTCCTTGAAGCTTTGAGCTTTCTGTGAAGGATAAAAATCTGAACGACCAAGATAACACCAGCATCTTGTGGTACCTGAATATTGGAAGGGTAGAAGGACCTTGTGTCAAATCCCATGGGGAGTGCCTCTGTTTACCTGGAACACCTCATACACACCTGCTTGGGTTTCTCCACCCTTTGGATTTCTCCACCCCTTGGATTTCTCCACCATTCCCGGGTTTCTTTCCCTGGTGTCCTGGCTGGGAAAGCTGTGGACCTGAAGAACTCTGCTGAATGGATTTCCTTTGCTCTCCAGCAAATTTCTCAGAGGGTTTTGCTCTTTCCTAATGTTTAACTCTTGAAGTTGAGCAGTCACCTGCAAAAGAATTTCTGGTCCAAAAAGAATTTCAGGGTCACCTTTTCTCCTCCAGACGGATCCATCAGATTTGTAAAGCCCCACCAAGCTCACTGAGCCTTTCCTCGATCATTATTTTCTCTTCCACCGAATAATCACTCTTTTCTTTCTCTTTTAGAGACTTTGGGCTCATTTTTTTCCCTTCAGGTAACACGTTTTTCCTCAGATAACTTTTTTTTTTCTTCTGATTTTATTCGCTCGCCACGGGGACGTTTCGAACAGCCCATCAGCCTTTAAAACATCCGCAGGCTGTTGCTGGGAGGTGTGAGACCCCACCTTCCCCACCTTCCCCCCCTCCGAGGTCCCGGTCCCGGTCCCGGTTTCGCTCCCGGTGTTGGGCCCAGGCCCGGGGCGGTCCTGGGAGCCGAACCGCAGTCCTCCACCCCCTAGGGGGCGCTTGCGCGCCTACGTGACGTCTTCCCGGTGGGGCGTGGCGGATGCAGCGGGGGCCGCGCTGAGGTGAAGGAGGCGGCGGCGAGCGGGAGCGCTCCGAGGGGCTCGGCCGCCCCCCCCACCGTCACCCCTCAGGTGAGTGAGGCGGCGGAGGTTCGTCCCAACGGGTTTTATTTTCTTTCCCCCTCGGCAGACTGCTGCCGGGCTCTGGAGAAGGGCTTTGCACCTGTCCCGGCCCGTCCCCTCCCCTCAGGGGAGGGTAGTGGGGGGGAGTCCCCTGGGCAGGCCAGGCCGTGAGGCGGGGAAGGAGGCAGCCGGGCCGGGTTCTGTCAGGGGAAGGGGTGTCCCTGCCTTCTGCCTGTGGGTGAAGCGGACTGAAAGGTGTTTCTCGCTGTGGGGCTTGGAATTCACCATGGGGAGCGCCGTCGGGAGCGGGGGGCAGGCAGGGGGTCGGTGTCGTTAACCTCCAGGCAGAGGTCAGCTCTGCCCTGTAGGACCAGGCAAGGAGGAGCTGGGAGCTGCAGCTCTTCTCTGATGGGAAGAGATATTTCTCTGCATCGCACATGCACCTGTGCTTCACTGGCGGCTGGGCTGATTTGCTATTTCTCCAGTAGTGCATTGTTATAGAATAATGATTCCTTATGTTATCTTTCAAGAGGGAAAAAAAGTCAGTGTTATTGAGAAACAGGGTTTTTAACAGACACAAGTGATAATTCTGTAAATGTACTGTTATGTTAACTTTACAGAGTGCTTGTGGTTTGCTTAACCCGGCTTCAGTGTGTGTGCTTTTTTGCTTTTTTTTATTTGTATTTCACATGTTTGTGCAGTTTTAAAGTCTTTAAGTCTTAGATGGCACACACCATTTGAAAACAAGCTTAGCTTATTAATTAGAAGAATCAGCATCTTGGCAAGCCATCAAAGACAGTTGCAAACAAAAATGCAGATAACAATAAGGAAATAATTATATTAAAATGCTTATATTTCAGTGTGTGTGTGTGTGTTTTTAAAGTACAAAATTTTTCTAGGAAGTCGATTTAAAATATGAAAACACCTGAGTCTGTACACACTTCTGCTATTGTCTGGTTTTCTGTTGTTGTGGTGGAGATGAGAAAGGGAACTACCCTTACCTTGTTTGGTAGTAGGAGGAGCAGAGTTCTGACTTTTTTCTTCCATTGTCTGTGTTTCCACAAGGCAAAGGGGAAAGGTCCTACCTTACTGGTTCTGTAGGGAGAGTTCACATGGAAACTATTCTTTATATCAGAAAGATTTTGGAATAAATGGGGGAGGAAAGCTAGACAAACAGGAGTAGTTCTGTGGGAGTCAGTGGATTATTTCTCTGGCTGGGTGATCATCCAAATTGGTATTTGTAACAACGTGGTTCAGTATTTTGTCGTGTAGATTGGTCACCTTGAAGCTGTGAGACTTCTGTGACCTCTCCTCACTCCAAGCTGCTGCTGAAATTTGTCCTGTGTGCTGGCGTGCTCCTGAGTGCCCCTTGTGCTGGGCCCTGTGATAATCTGACTCAGGGGAGTTAAGTCGGCTGGAAAATACTGAGATGAATAATACATGGTTAGATTTATTTTTTTTTTTTAACTGGATTTGGCTGCAGCTAGTGCTGGGACAACAGAATGGATGAGTATGAAGGCAAAGCTGCCAAAGACTCTTTTCTTTTTGATGACATCCCATAACAATAAGAGCCAAAACTTCAGCTGTACTTTGAGCATCAGGAGAAACTTGTTGCATACAGTTAAGTAGTCCTCTGTTGTGTCTTGTGGAATTTGGGGCAGGTTTGACTTTCCTGCCTGTTGTTATTCAGTGAAGAAGAGGTTAATGGAAATTAATGCATAGTGGATGGCAAAAAAATGTCTATCAGAACAGTAGAATAAAGTTTTAGAATAAATAATTTAGGTTGGAAAAGACCTTTAGGATTGTAGAGTCCAACTGAGTAAGCAGGATGAGGTACTGGCAGAGGTGTGAAACCTTCAGGATGAGGATAAGGGTTTGAACTTAAAGAGGAAAGTCAATTTATCTGTCACTGTGAAAACTTCAGAGAGGGTGTCATGGGTCATGTGGGCTCCCTGCTTCTCTTACATTTAATGCCTGATAGTGCCTGATAGTGCTATGGCCAGGACATGGGCTGTCAAAGGAAGGAAAATGGTGTTAGAAACTGAGCTAAATTGGGTTTAGATGTACTGCAAGGAGAAAGAAGGAATAGAGTTGAATGATCCAGCATTCAAGTTGCAGCTTCTGTAGCTTCAGGGCTTTAACTTGCTGTCTGCACCCCCAGGAGAAGAGCAAAAAACATTATTGTTTGATTTCCTGCTGGGTAAGAGAAGTCTGTTCAGTTTTGTTTCTCAGCTTGATTTGGAAAACTCATCAATATTTAGTGCCCCTGATATAAATAAAAATACATCAGAAAGCAGCAGTTAAGGTATTCAGACAGGAGTGCTGGCAGTTAAATGAGCAAAAGCTTCAGAGCTGGAAATGAGCTAAGGTATTCAGAAAGTAAATACAAATGAACACATTCCATCTAGTGAGTCATTTTGTCCTCTTTGTACCTGGGTAATCTGTGTAGGTATCTGAAAACGAGCTTTTTGCTGAGAACAGACTTGGTGTTACAGCTCTGGAGGAGTGATCTGAGGGATTTTTACTTAGAGGTTCTCAAATTCTTATACCCAGGTTTGTCCCTGTGGTTTGTTTGTTGATTTTAGTGTTTGAAAAGAATCTTAGCATAATCCAGCTTGGCCTTGTAGATAATGTAGGCCACAGATTGTATTCTGAGATCTGTGGTTTTAGCTTTGAAATGATAAACAGCTTTCAAAACAGCCTCTGCTATCATTCTGCATCTTTTTATGATAAGTTACATGCTAAAGTTTATTGTAAGCTGGTTTCTAAACTCAGGACTGATCTGTATCAGTGTATTTCAAAAGTCTGCAATAGAGATTTGAAAGGACAGATGATTTGCCTCTGGATGTTGCTAATGGAGAGTGAAAATTGCTGAACAGGTACAGCAGCTCTCACTTGATGCTGCTATGTGGAATGGCATCCAGAAGTTGAGCAAGATGTGTTGATCTGCTCTTGGGATTGTATCTCCAAGACACAGTTTGGATTTTACTGCATGGGCTATTACATAGGCTTTGCCCATTTTTTTAATTTTTTTTTTTGTCAGCCACGTTTGTCACTATCATTCAGTAGAGCTTTTAACCTTGTACCTACACAATATTTAGGATTTTTCTTTTTAAAACCTTGCTATGGCCTATACTTGTGTTTATTAGGAAGCTTCAGCTTTCTGTGTTCAGAAACTGTACTGATGTTTGGTACCATTTAATAGTTTGTGGTGCTTGACTGTGAGCAAAAGGAGCAAGGAACAACTCAATGTTGCTTCAGTTGCAGACATTTTATATGCTGATCAGTGACCTCAAAGGTTGCAGTGCTGCTTATATTTTTCAGATATGCAGCAGTTGCACAGCAGTTAAAGGAGTAGAATGTTCTTTCATGTTTTTAGTCTTTATATATATGATTTTATAGAAATCTGCTCTGATGTAATCCCTGTTACATTGCAGTGGCAAGCAGTGTTGGAGGTCAGGTTAAATGTTAGCAAAATATATGTGGTTTGTATCTTATAACTGGGAGAAGCAACTATGCTGAATAATACTTTGTGGCATTTACTCTTGGAAGACTTCTTTGGATTATTTTTTGTAGTATTGAAACTTTGCTGACTTTGAGTTTTTAGAAAATGCATAATATACATATTTTATACACAGTTTAATTATTTTGCAATAGCTAGAAATGTGCTGTCAGAATAGAACAAATGAATTTCAAGCATTTTGCAGTGAAATATATATAGAGAAGTATGAGATTATTACAGTTATCTGAAAGTCACTGACACTGACTCTGATATTAATTTATGTTTTTGTAGCCATCGTGAAACTATGTGGAAATGGGGTAGTGGGGAGGATTCTCCTTCCAAAACAGTAGTAAGTACTGAATTACTATAAAATTATATTTTCTTAAGAATTTATGATACAGAAAATCTTTAATTGATGATACACTAATCATATGTACTTGCTCTTTTGTAAATAAGTTGCTTAACTAGTTCTACCATGACTCAGTTTTAGGACTGTAAAAGTCAGGTTGGCCTCTTGCTTCTTGCCTGGTTGGTATTTAATCTCTTGTGGGGAACACAGCTCCTCTGATCCTCTTCACCATGCTCATCTTGCTTTAAAAAAACATCTGTAAGAATTACATAAGCTTTATCCCCAGTGTATTTTTTACCTATATTATGTCCAATATCAATATTTTGTTTCCACTAGGTTCAGTAACACTGCTGGTTGTTACGATTCAAACCCAATAAATGACAAAAACCAGTTTTAGATGCTCAGATGGTTTTGCTAGATTTCAAACTAATATTCCTAAACCAGTTTCTAAGGTTTGTAATTTCATGTGTCTATCAAACTTGCTAAAACCACTTATAGTATAAATAAGGCCTAGTATTGCACTCTAATAAAGATTTGCTGAATGTTTTTTAAAAAAACCAGACACCAGCTGAAGACTTTTTGCTGAAGCAGTATTGTCTGCACCATTTTGTTTGTTCTAAGTGTACTTAATGTCTGAAGGCTGCAGGCTCCCAAGATGCAGGAAGCATGTCAGTGACAGATTTGACTGAACAGCTGAGAAGTACTGAACAGCTGGTAGCACAGCTAAAGGAGCTTGTCAGAGAGAAGGATGCTGAGCTTCAGAACAAAGATCTTCAGTTAAAGGTACTGTGTGTGCATTCTTGTCAAAAAGATGGTTAAAACAGGACCAAGGGTTGGATTTTTTTTTTTAATCATAAGCAGCTTTCCTGTGTAGAGGCTTATGGTAATTTACAGCAATTCTAGGAACACAATGAAGATTGACCACAATTAGCTGTTGTGCTTGCTGGATCTTGCTGGTTTTTTCCACTGTGTCTTCTGTTCCAAAATTGTGACTGGGCTTGGGGATTACACAGATGACACATGTTCTTTGCATGAACAGATGCACTTAATAATTGCAAGGGACAGACTGGCTTCCTGAGACCTAGGGGTGCCTGGTCATTTTAGGCTAAATATGGGAAAGAATGCTCTCCAAATCATTACTGAACTTCTAGTGAGAAGCCAGTTTAGTTCAGCCCAAATTTCTGTGATTTTTTTTTTTTTTCTTCCACTATAAATGTCCTTTTGTTGTCTAATGGTCTTACTATTAATGCTACTACATATTATCCTCTGCATTAGGACAGAATGTACTAGTAAGGATTTAATAATCTGAAGTGTTTTGTGGGTTTATTTTTCTTTACTTTGTTACTTAAACAGGTACATGGTTGGTCTCTTTTTCCATAAGAGTATTTTTTGCACTTGAAAAAAAATGTCTTCTCTGAACACCAACAACCAAGTGTTAAAGTATTGAATTTTCTAAAATTGATTGTAAATTAAGTTTTCTCTCTAAACAAAATTAAATACGTTTTTATAGTATTACAAAAGCATGGTTTTGCTTTTAAAAAAGCAACCAGAACTCTTCTTGTTAAAGAAAAAATCAAGCCCTGAATCTATATGGCTTTTAAAAAATAGGAAAATTTTTCACATTGTAATACTCTGAATTCTTTATGGTAATAATAATCAGGTGCAGAAAGTGTAAATCTTGAAAAGGTGGTTGTTTCATATATGCAGACCTGTTGCTTGTGACTTTCTAAACTCTCTTCAGGGTAAAGACTTTTGGTAATCACTTTATATTTCTTTTTCCAATGGGAGAATGGAAGGACACAGTTGTTCATGTAGCTAATTTAGTCCTTCCTGACTTTAATGCTTGTAGGAGGAGAAGGAATCTGCTGATGCCAAACTTTCCAAGTTGAAGCTGCAAAACAAAGCCAAGGTTGCATCCTTAACCTCACAGCTGGAAGAACTTAAGAAGTTATCAGTGTCAGGGGGCTTAGAGGCAAAAGCAGAGCAAAAAAAGGTAAGTGTCCTCACATTTCAGAGCAGACATCATACTGTAAGGCTGCAGACAGCTTTGTGTGCTGGACTCAAAAGTGGAACTGAAGTTCAAATTTACCAGATTATATGGGTTACAATTGGCAGAGGAAACTAGTGCCCTTATTGCCCATTCCAGTCCAATTTGCAGCAGTAAATATAATTAATTATTTAAATATGAAGATTTTCTGCAAGTTTGATACAAATTCTGTGCCTGATTTGTCTAGCTTCTACATGGAAAATGTAATATATAAGAGAACTGAAGGACAAACAATGAGCCAAGTCCACTTTTTCTCACCAGTATCATCTGAATTGGTAGAGGCAAGGAAGTCAGGCATTACCTATTTACAAAATGCAAACCTTCCTCTTTTTGCAGGCATCAAAAGATGGAGACCAGGAACATGCTGCAGCAAATCGTGGGAAAATACTAGTACTGAGAAGGAGGATTGAAGAACTAGAATCCCAGATCACACAAAAAAATGAAGAGTTACAAAAGAAGGTGGTGTTTTAGATAATGCTAAGTGTGTGGTTTTGCATATCTGTGGTGTAGGATTATGTTTAAATATAAATATTTGAATTTATATTTAATTATGTTTATTAAACAGGTATGCTGAGAGTTTTCTGTTCAGTAGACAGAAGTTTATATGCAACAACTTGACCAAACAAATGCTGTGAGAATTCTCTCACTGTGTCTTCAGTGAGCAGAGAATCCTCAAGCATGCTTCTGTAGTTGTTTGAAAATAAGTGGTGTGGAAGACACAAATATGAACTTTGTGTGCTAATGTTGTATTTAAATCTTGTATTTTCAAAACTGCTGTTTTGTTTCAGTTTTTTTTTGCAAAAATATAGAAGGAAAAAATCTAGGCAAGGGATGGTTTGTAGTTGTTCTGTGCAGCAATGTGATTTTTGTGCCTGACTGAAGCAGCAGGAATGTGACTGCTTCAGACTTTCAGTAATTCAGGATTTCAGCTGAAACTGAATTAGGTTATAAATTTGGGAATTTTCCCACTATCCTAAAACAGACAATGAGGAGATAATCACACACTTCTGTGCTGAAGGTGGTAGAAGTACAGCTTACAAGCAGTGCTGTCTTCTTACTTTCAGAATGTGGAACTGGAGGCTCAGCGCAGTCGTGGGGCTGAAATGGATGCCATGCTGGCAGAGAAAGAGAAGAAGTTGGCTGACAGAGATGCCTACATCATTGATTTACAGATGGCATATGGATCAAGTGGTGTTGCCAATGAAATGCTTTTGCCCAATGAAGAATTGAAGGTATTTTAGCAGCTCAGATATAAAATCTCCATAGAGATTTCAAGGAATCATCGAATTCTGATGTGTTGTACGGTGGAGCCTTCTCTGAAGCACAAATCCTCTGCACTTATTCATGTGAATAAAAATTCTTTATTCATAATTTTTTTATTGATGTTAGTAGGTCTATATTTATTTACTTCTTTTGTCAGTATCACTGATACGTGCTAGGATCAACTTCAGAATCTGCTGACAGAATTTATTAAAATTAAACCCAATCCTGAATTTTGAGTTTGTTGCTTTTACTGAGGGAGAGCCTAGGAGGTGGCTTTTTGATGGTTGCTGTAACTCTTCTTTCTGGGTCCATTCCTTTAATTGTCTTTTGGTTTGCATTCTCAAGAATCAGCTGGCTGTTAAGGAGTCATCACTGCAGAGCATGGAGATTCTAGTTCAGAACCTCACCAAGAAGGTTGGGGACAGTGAAGAAAAATGTAGCTTGTTCAAGGAGCAAATTGAGAGTCTTAAAAATATTCAGAGCAAAGAAAGAGAACGTTTCCAAGGAAAAGAAGCTACCTATATGGAAAATGTAAGTAAAAACATTTACATTCTCTGGTGGAGGTAGTGTTATCTTGGCTGGAGTGTTTCTGTCTCAAAAGTTAAAAAAATGCCATTTTTAATTCTGGGGAAATCTTGAGTCAAGATGAATGGTACCATGCTTCTCATTTAAAGTTTGTTGCTTCTCATTCAAAGTTTGTTGCTGTGATATTGAGACAAATGCTCTGTAAGTTGGAGGTTTATCTGTATGCATCACAGATATCAGTTATCACTGGCAGATGATTAGTAACTGTGAAGTGGAAGCAAAAATGAGACTTGAGGTAGAATACATTATCTTCCTGTAGCTTTAAGCACACAACTTACTGTACTGCTCCTTTGTGGACTGTTTTCATATTTATTTTTTATGTGATTTTAGGTACGTGTGTTTCAAAATATTATCCAGGAGAAGGAAAAGGAACTGGTAGCACAGAGAGAAAAGCATGAGCAGGAGCTCTTTAAATTAGCTGCTAAATCTGATGCAAGTGCTGACCTAGAGCAGGTATGTTGCTTTGGAAATTCAATATCTTGCTTTGATTTAGTTTAGACATGGGAGTTTGGCATCATGGAACTACAGCAACATAGTTCAGATGTCTGGTTGGAAAAATAAATGTAAGTCTTTTTCTTTCTCTTCTGAAAGTTTTCACTCCTTCGTTGACTGATTTATTTCTTTTTTTCTTTTTGGTGCTAGCTACTAAAGGCCTTGAAACAGAAGCTCCATGAAAAGGAAGAAGTCATGCTGGGAAGGACACAGGTGATAGATATCTTGCAGAAAGAACTGGATGACAAGGATCAGCAACTGAAAGTAAGAGATATCTCACCATATCAAAGAGAAGCTGAGAAAGGTGTTTGATTATGTTCAAAAGATGATTTTGCATAACAGATTTAGGCAGTTCTTTGGGAGGCTTTGACATGTGCAATAATGCAGTCATGGTTGTGCAAACAAAGATTAATTCCAGTTATGAAATTAAGTTGAAGGAGAAGTTAAATCCATAAAATACAAAACTATGAACTCTCACCCATAGTTTGTCTTGATTCATTTTGGGATCTTGCCATATAGGGAAGACTTTGCTGTCAAAAGATTTTCCCTCTTAGTTAGATATTGCAGTGAGTCCCAAAACTGAGGGCTTTTTTCTTCCAAGGAACTGTTTTCCTAATTGCCTTTTCTTTTGCTGTAGTTCTACTGCTTGCAAAAGCAATACCTAAGCAAGGTTCTTTGTTTTTGAGCATCCATCATGAACTCTGATACAGCCTTTGAGTGGTCCTGCTTCAGTTTGACACTGTAGAAGGACCTTGCAGCCTCTCAGATGGGCTTTTGGGACTCTTGGCTGAAGCAGACACATTGTTGACTGTCTGGGTTGTGCCAGGTCCAGCATTTCAACTGTACTATTTCCAGCAAATTTTCCACTTACCAAGAGGGCTGCCAGAATCAAAATCTTTTAGAAATAGTTTCAACCATGTACCCAGATAGATGTTTTGCTCAGGTAGTCAGGATATACAGTAGTTTGAGCCTGTTTCATTTCTCCTCCCCATGTGTTATGCCTGAACTAACAGAAAACCTAATTACCAGCAAAATACTGAAATCTAGAGAAATTTACCAACTTTAATGGATGAAGGTGGCAACATCTGGGTGACATTTTACCAAGCATCCTTAATCTGTTAAAGATCTGCTTCCATTTTTTTTAGTGAGCCATACAACCAAATGTTCTTTTTTTTTTTTTTTTTTAATCCCATTTTCACCTATGGGAGAGGTTGCATGCAGTTTGCACTCAGGTAATGATCCATTTTGCTAAAGTCACCACTTCCGTCTTGGAAAGTCAGAGCTGAGTAGTTTTGTACCAAGCCACGTTACCAAGAGTAGCTCTGATTTCTGCTGGTAATATATGTAGGCATACAGATACAATATTTGACAGTAGAACTAAGAAGGCTTTGTGTTAAAAATATAAAGGTGTTTTTTTTTGTTTGGTTTGTTTTTTGTTTTTACAGGAGATTAATGAAAACCTGAAACGTGTTGTGTCTGAAAAAGAAAACCTCCAGTCTAAACTGGATGCTGAGAAACATGTAATGAGAGCCCAGTTAAAAGACATGATGGAGAAACATGAGCTTGAAATGACAAAAGTGAAGGAGAAATATAATGCTGAACTGCATGAAATTCAAGAGAAACATGAAACTGAGCTGCAAGAGAAAGATCAGGCCCTGGTTCAGCTTAAGAAACAAGTGGCAGAATTAAGTGGTAGAGGACAGAGTAATGCAAAAGGAGTTGGAGATCTGGAGTCTATAACCAAAGAGAAGATGGAAGATTTAGAAGGTATCCTAGTGAAAATGCTGTTCTGTGTCAAGAGTTCCTTTACTCCAGACTTCTACCTTTTATATTCCCATTTCATTGCAAGTTAGAACTACATTAAATTTGGTAGAAGTTGTTACCACTCTAATTAAAAAGTATCTATACTCAAATATTGTAATAATAAGGATTATAGGAGTGCCAAGATAACTGCATGAACTCAATACATTTCTTATTTTTGTGGTTTTTTTTCAATGCAGTTGCCTTGTGTAGAATTTCAAATTGCAGAAGTATTAAACACAGGTCTCTTATTAAAAATTTTTTTTGAGTTTAAAATATTTTTTGTGTCATGTTTCTTAGTACAAGTGAAATTGAAAACAGAAGAGGCCAGCAAATCTGAAGCAAAGTTTCTGAAAATGAAGGCTTGGTCTAAATCAAGAATCAAACAACTAGAGGATGAGCTAAAAAATGTATGTGTAATGTTATATTCAATGTCCCATGCCTTTTTTAAACTACTGTGCTTGGAGATTTTACTCAACAATATGTGGGATAAATGGAATATTAAAATGATTTACTCAAAGAGTCTTTATATTTAAGTAATGTATAAAAATTGTATGGACATAAAATGTTGATGAAGGATGAAGTTTCAAAAAAAAAAAAAAAACTACAAAATGGTGTTACCAGCATTCAGGAGTAAATTTGTAAAAATTATTACTAAAAAATCAGAAAAAAGAGAAGGTGGATTGAGCTTGCTGTGTTTCTGGTGATTTGGTGCATTTGAAAAACCCATAATCATTTTTTCTTTTAGTTTTCATCAAAGAATAATGATGTCTCTGCCTTAAACAATCGTGTCTCAGAATTAGAAATTGAAAATGAAGAACTACAGTCAAAACTGCAATCATTACATGAAATCAGAACTCAAAATGGTAAAACAAAAATATTTGTCTTTTGCAATTGATCCAAAGTAAAGAGACAGAAATTAACTTTCTCAATTTTCAAATTGCATATATGTATTTTTTTAAAATATTCTGATGTAACTTCATGTAACTTGAAATAACAGCTCACAGGACTTAGGTCAGAGTTACAGCTCAGCTTTTCCTTCCTTAAATCTACCTGTGCATAATTCTTGTTGCATTTAGGCTTAGACAGAGTATGTGTAAACTTTTCCTAGAAGTGGAAGAAGCATCTTCTTAGGCAGGAAAATGAGACCATTGGAAAATTTATTGGAGTTTATACAAAAAAATCACAGAGCAGTGAGTTTCAAGTAAATTAAGAATTATCTTTTGTTTTGTAAGGATTTGAGAGAGAATTCTTGCTTGAAACCTGAGATAGTTTGAAGTAGAGAGCTCAGTGATTTTTCTGATTGATTTTGTGTTATTTTCTGTGACATATTTGTGTTAATGAAAAACTTCAGAATTTTCAGTTCATCAGTTAAAATTGTTGGCAGGTTAGATATAAAGCTCTTACCAATATTTAATAAAGAAGATTCATGAGTGCATGGACAGCACAGCTCAACAAAGGTTTTCTAGCTGAAATGAATTATCTGAATTTTCATTTTCAATCTTTGTTTTAAATTTTTACTGATCTTCCTCTTACTTTTGTGTCCTAATGACTCAAATTTACTGTTTTTATAGAAGAATTGCTGACTAAGCTGGAAGTCTATGAAGAGCAGCAAAGGAAGTTGCAAGCTGATCTTGACCAAGTTACAAAGAGGGCAGCTTCACAGGTTAACTGTCAATCAATTTGTATGAGTTCCTGATTAACTCAAACAGGGCTAATTAGATCTGGAGAAGTGTGTTAGCTGCATTTTGGAGCTGAAAATTAATTTAGTGATACATGGAATTGTCAGTGTCAGTAGCTGTTCAGTTGGGTAACAAGCTGGCA
Source organism: Heliangelus exortis (assembly GCF_036169615.1). Classification (NCBI taxonomy): domain Eukaryota; kingdom Metazoa; phylum Chordata; class Aves; order Apodiformes; family Trochilidae; genus Heliangelus; species Heliangelus exortis. The sequence goes on from NC_092439.1 coordinate 2,181,561, forward strand.
GGTTTTGATTTGCTTAAAAAGATCAGTTCCTACTTACTTTTCCACATAGCTTAAATTTTATTTTCCCAAGCAGCTTATTTAGTTGCATTTAACATGAGCCATCAAATCGTGGCTGTTATTTTGTATGCAATACAAAAGGCTTTCAGAAGGAAATAATAGCTGTAACCTTGACAAATGTACATGTCTGGATAAGAAAGTGACAGGACACAGAAAGCACTGCTAAAGGGCTTTAAATGGATTAACTGTACACATCAATCACAGCTACTTTGTGCAGCCCTAGCAGCAGAGCCAGTTTGAAACAGTTAATTCCATTTTTAGCAGAATTTGTTTTTTCCAAATTTGTTAAAAAGTTCTTTTCTTTTGTTGAAAAGGCAGAAACATTTTTATTCTGTTGACAGAAAAGAGATTTGTTATGCCACATGAAGACAGGAATATAGTTTTACTTTGATATTTGCTAAGATGAAAATGTATTTTGGTTAAAAAGCCATATTTCCTTTAAAATGTTTCAGGTTAAAAATGTAATTGGGAGCAGCACTTCTATTTTATGAAGTGGTGAGGCTTTTAAGTAACATACTGAAAGTTTTCATTACATAGTGGTGAATTACAGTGGATTGTTTTCTCTGTGAATTGTTTGACAACTTAAAAAAAATGTTACTTCTCTTTGCAGTGGGATTAAAATAAATATATTTTAATGTACAATTTCTCTTGTTAGGCCAGTGAATCAGGTAGTGTGGATGAATTGCAGAGTCAGCTCTTGGAATGGCAAGAAAATGTGCAAGAGTCAGAGGAGTCTCATGATCAAGTCAGAGAAGAGAAATCTGCTATGGCCTTGAGAATGGCTCAGATTGAGGAGGAGAGAGAAGGTAAATTGTCTTATTTAAGATAAAATTATCAGAGTTGTACATGATACATGTGTTTGATTGCACACCACCATGACTCATTTCTGTAGTCAAAAGATTTGTTGAGCCAGTGAAATTGCTTAAATTTGCAATTTCTACGTTTTCATATTTCTGTGAACCTGTTCCTCATACATTTGGCTTTTTGGTATCAATTTGATGAGTAGTTGTGCTCATTCTGTTTGCCATCTGAGTTGCTGCTCTGTGATACTGCTTGAATTTCCTTTGAAAAGCTTATTATCTGCCTGTTAATTATCAATGAACAGAAAGTTCACCACTTGAAGTTGCCTCCATAGAACAGAGTGAAGGTGTGGGGAACTATAGTATTGGTTAGAATTTGATGAATGAATGTGCTGCTTAGTAAAATGTACCTGAGAGAGAGTTTCTCTTTAAATATAATTAATGAGAAACTTCTAAGAATATTCATTAATTTGTTAGTGTCAGTTGTATAGGTCAGCTGGGTAACGTTAACTGGAAATCAGTGGAGTTAGTTAAAAATACTAAATTACCTACAAAAACCCAACATTTCAAGTAATCTCAGGTTTTATAGTTTTCTAAATTCTTAATGAAACAATGAAGCAGCCTCTGACTAAAACTTATGTAAGTCTGGTTAAATTTCAGGTAGTTTTTACTGCTTTTTTTTTTTCTGTGCCTCCTAGTACTAGATTGTAATTTTTGTCCTGTTAGTTACCTATTTGGGAATTGATGGCAAATTTTAATGTGCATGATCTACCATCATAAATAATTCAGTTAGTTAATTTGAGCCTTCTGTCTTTAATCTGTGATTGAGTCATTTTTCATTTACCAGTTTGGAAGTTCAGTATGAAAACACAGGAATATTTTAAGGATCACATCTCTTCTTTTTGAGCGAGTTACACATATAATGCTTTGAAATTGAAGGAGAACAATATTCCCTTCATTAAAACTACCTGTTTTCTCCTCTGTGGTAACTACAGATCCACATGGAATATTAGTAACAATTGCAAAATTTCATCTGCAGCAGTCTGTGTTTAATTTTGCATTTTTTCCCCTTGGGATAAGCATGACCTTTCTGTTTCTTTTTTTCCTGCCGTTACACCTGGTGAGCACTCAGCGTCCCTTCCCCCTCCACTCCTACCCTACACTGTGATTAGGTCAGCCAGGGAGAACATGGTTTCCCATCAGTTTTGTGCATGCAGGTTCCTGCAGCAATGGCAACTTGTAATGTACTGTTGCTGGTTTCTTGGTGTTGCTTCTTCTGAGGAAATCACCAGCAGTACCTTAGAAGATTTGCCATTGATGGTATGTGGTTCTAGCAATACATGTAACAAATGCTGGTTTAAACTTTGGTTTTTTTTCTACCTTGCAATACCTCTTTCTCTGTTTTTATTAACCAAATCATCTTCATTTTTCTTTGTAGTAACAGCTGACTCCATATTTATAATTTTTACCTAGTTTTACTTAAACATATTTATGTTATAATTTTTATCTATCATAATTTTTACCCAGCTGACTCCATATTTATAATTTGGAATTTGGAATTATTACAGGAAGAACTTAAATCTAGTAAATGTTACAGATTTGTGTTTTAATGAAATGTGTAATATAAATAATCCTTGGACAACTCAGGTGAAAGCTGAGTGTTCCCAGCAGGGCTGAATCTCATTATAGTTTCTGGTCCTTACCTCACAGATGCATCAACATAAGTTCTCTGAATTTTGCATGCTGTGAGGACAACTGGGGATTGATGTGATTAAATTGAAAACTAAATTTGTGATTATCTAATTAATCTAATTTTCACTTGAAGTATGGAGCCACCTTTACTTTCATGTCTTTTCACTGGCTGTTCTGTCTGCTTTGCATGAAATGTCTGTTTCCTACTCTGCTACCCCAAACATGTTTTGTTGTATCACAAAACAGATGGGAATGTACTTTAAAGGAAAAATAATTTCTAACAGTGAACAGGATCCATCCCTAAACTTTCATATTCTTAGTTTATTCAGTGTGTTTATTTACAAGTGATTCTGTATTTGTCTAAACTAGAATGGTATTATTAATTTATGAGATGGTTTGATGCCAGTTTGCAGTGTAATGTGTGCCTGTGACTTCCTTGAATTATCTGGCTATGTAGCTCATACTGAAATTAAAGTCAAAGGGACACATGTCATTTCCAGAAAAATGAATGTGATTGTTCATGCTATAAAAACTACAGCTGTCTCAGCTGATGCCTTTCTCATACAAATTAGGTGTATTTTAACCTGGTAAATGGAAATTACCAAAGATGTAATTTGGCATTTTAATTGGCTGGCACAGATTTTTTTTTTTCCTCTTTTTCATTATTGACTTAACCTCACCCTTTCCAGTCTCCTCTATAAAGTCTTCATTTAGAGCTGATGAGGAAGTAAAGTTAGACATTAGTTTGCTTCTTCTTAGAGAGATACAGACTTTATTCTTATGTTCTACATAATAATGTTGCAGAGAAGTCACAAAGTGAATGCAGTGGATTGCTTCTTAAATCTTGTTCCTGTCAGTCATTGATAAGGACTTCAGTCTGTCCCTGGTCTCTTTACATGTAGCAGTGTCTGATATAAATGTAATTGCTCTCCTGTGGCACAAAACTGATTGAGGATGACTGGTTCTTTCCTGGCTGCTCTGATCCAGCCATGGTCTCAGGGCAACAGGAGCTGGAGGAGGAACTGACCACAGTTCAAGAAATGGGCAGGCTGCAGCAGGCAAGAAGAAAAAGCAATCAGACCAGCAGGAAGCTACAGGTGGGTTAAAAGAGAAGAGTTTATTTTTACCTGTATGTTAATAAAAATATGGCAAGTACTATTATTTAGGTGATGCTTAAGAACTTGGTTTTGTAACTGAAAACTTGGTAAATTTACTGATTGTTTCTGTAGCCAGAAAATGAGACATACCAGTGGCATCATGCCTCTGTTCCTTGAGTAATGAGTCTGCTTAATTTTACATTGAAAAATAATGAAATTGAAAATTGTTATTTCCCTCTGGAGTCATTCACATGCTTGAAGCTTGTGCATGCTTTGTATGTTAAGGCCATTTTTGGTTTAGATACAGTCTTTACAAATCTCTTGGTCAGTGGAGCTTTTTTTTTGTAATCAGAAAGTAGTGCCAGTTCATTCAGGTGTGCTTCTAGGTAGCTGGTGCTGTAACTTGTACAAAGAACTGATGGTCTTTTGTAAAAAGAATTAAGATGGCATTGGAAGAGTAATTTTATGTTTAGTTTCCTCTGATACTTTACCCTGCTGAACTGTAGAAATCAGGTGACCAATTAAGGTAGCCAGACACAGTTAGCTGTTGGCCTTCTAGATGCCTGAGGGTGTCTTCAGAGTCCTGGCAGGTATCATCCAAAACCTGTGAGACTCTTGGCTTTTCTGGAAATAACAAGTGGAAACTGGGCAGGTGACTCTGGTGTCCACAGAGATCCCACATATTTACATTGAGTCACCTGAATCACTTGCTGAATGATAGGACTTTGAATTGAAACAAAGCTTTTAATAACAGAATATATACCCTTGCTGCTTTTTGTCTTTAATTTAAACTTCATTCTCATGTTTGTGCTTAGGAAGAATACAACTTTGATAGAAAACAATGCTTTCAGGAATTGAATGTCACCTTGGACAGTACTGATTCAGCAGAAGGAGAAAATATGGGAGGTTGGTGGCCAGAGTACACTTCACCCAATGCAGGTGTGATAGCGACTAGACAGTTTATTAAAGCATGCACAGCATCTGTATTTTGTGTCTATTTTTGTTTTCAAATTCAACTAACAGCCCATTTGTGGTGTTCTAATCTTTGTTGAAGTTTTTTGGCTTGCGTTTTCTGCCTTTTTATTTTAAAGCATGTGCGTGCTGGATGAACTGCCTAGTTTTGGTTCAGAAGTAGAATATAAATGTGACTGAGCACTGGAACTGGCTGAAATTTTGTGCCCATGAAGTATCCTATGTGGCAAGATTGTGTACTTTTAAAGTTCTGAGTCTTGTTCCCCTGGATGTGTTTTCAGGCTATGTAACTGTTATGTTGCAAACCAGAATTGCATTCCATTGCTATACGCTTTTAATTTAAACATCACATTTTTATTTTTATTTTTAGTTTTTAATACAAATATTTTCATATCTATGGTAAAGGCTGCAAATACCCTCACTGTTAAAACAGAAACTTAGATGGAAACTCATTTACTTTGTTTATTAATAATTGCTCTAAAATCTGATCCTTCAAGTACACGATTAACTTGTGATTGAATTAATATGAGCCACACTATTGATTGAGCCACAGCATTGCTTAGAATATTTTTGCCAGGTTCTCAAGAGTTCTTTATTTTGTTTTTTCAACAGTTAAGGGTACTTTTGCCATCTTTATTTTTGGAAATTGCCGAGCCAATTTCCACTTGAAATGGTTGAGATCTGGTTTGGCCCAACACTGGTGAGAAGCATGGCTGAAAAGCTGAAAGCATTTCTAAACTTGAGGAATTTTAGCAGGCCCTTCTTGAGATAATTTTCCTTCTTTGACTTAAGTAGGTTTACGAAGTGTGGTTGAAGAACTGGAATTGGAAAGAAATCAACTGCAGGAACAAATTCTTTGTCTTGAAGAGCGTTGTCAGGATTTGGAAGATAGAGTACAGCTTCAAAGTAGAATGGAGGCTCTTCAGGTGAGCTTTTGTAGTTGTATAAAATCTGATACAAGAGAATAATTTTATTTTCTGTTTATATTCTTAAAATCACTACCTGCAGTAAGACAAAAATGTCAATTTGCAGCCAGCAAAGATGTCTAAAGTCTACTTTATACTTCAAAATTACGGTTGGTATACCTGTACTCTTTTATTCTCTGAAGTTGAAGCCTGTAGCTTCTGTTCAGCACATGGAGAAAATTGTTTGGAAGTAGCTTTGTTATATGTTTTAGAAACATAGTAAAAGGCAGTGTGATTTTCATTATTCTTAATAGGGGACCTTGGTCAGAAGGTCCATAATTAGATTTTTTTGCTACTGGCAAAAGTCTCCCTTTTCATACATTCTTCAAGATAATTTTCTATAAATGTGTGTGTATATTTTTCTAAATATACACACGTGCACTTATAAGAGAAATAGTGTAAATATAAAAAAAAATCTGTTTATATACACAGTCTAACTCCCAGATATTAACTTGATATAAACTTAGTGTAAAATTATTCACTGACGGCACAAAAAGTAACATTAAGTATTTATCAGAAAAGTGATTTTTGATCTTTCCAGATTGTCAAGTTACTCTCTTTGATAATGTGTTAGCCTTACTTTCATCAAATCATACAACTCAGCTCTTACTCCTTCAGACTTGGTGCATTACTCATAGTTCTTTAATTGTTAAATTGCACATATATAAAAGAATTAATACTTTCAAGCTTAAAGACAACCTTATATTAATTATTATTTGAGATTCTTGTAACAAAGCCTTTCAATACAGGTAACGTTTGGTGTAGAGGAAGAAGGGCAGCTGTTGAGGGCGGTGCAGGTGTGTTCTGCCTCCTCCCAAGTGCTAGCTTATTTTCATAAGAGGTGACAAGTTTGCCATGTTTGTCCTATTTGCTGTTGATTCTGGGTATGTGTTTTGCTTTTGTTTTTTGGTTGCTGTTGTCAGGTGGTGTTTTTAGTGGTTTTATTTTTGAATTGGTGCAGTGGATCTGGCTAGAGTAGGAGGTTTGTACTGTGTTTGAAACACAAAAAAATATCTGTGTGAATGAAGCTTGCTTCCTTTTTCTTTTCTCCACAATCCCCCAAATGCAGGTTTTTGTATTCCTTAAACCTGAAAAAAAAAGACAAATAAAAAGATTGTTTGGTACAGTGTGCAAACCATGAAGAAACTATTTTTTTAAAGCAGTAGCTTCCCCTGTTAAGATAAGTAAGCTGCCTTAACACAGTATATATATATATGTTTGTGTGTGTGTGTGTGTGTGTGTGTTTTGAGTACACAGCAATCACCCTTGAGTTCATGCTATCACGACAATGCTGAAGGAAGTGTTTCTGAAAGGTGGGTTGCACCTGTCTGAACTAATACCACATCCAAACTTCTGATATTTGTGTTGTATTTTTCACTGGTATCTCCTAAGATGTTAGAACAACAATCTCTGTTACTGCATAGGATGTAAATCTCCTCAAGAGTCAGGTTTTCATGACTCCAGTTATCTTTTGTTATTCTTGGTGTTTGTGTGTGATAATCCTTTTTTGTTACTGTTTTGTTGCAGAATGAAAACGACCGTTTGCAAACTCAACTGGCCCAGCTACGCACCCAACAAATGAGAGATGCAGAAAAGAACCAAATTCTGATCTCTGGCTTGAATGAGCAACTTAAGGGGTAAATTAAAGGCTCTTTACAACTCTCTATAAGATGAATTTTCTTTTCTATAAGCTTAAACTTCTAGTGAGAAGTATAATCTCTTAGAAAACTAGAAAAATAGTTTGTTGTTTTCTGTGTGTGTTTGTTCTTTTTATACTTGGAAGTTTAAATGAAAAGTGTAAATATAATTGTTACTTTAGGAATGTAGTTTGGGACTGTGAAGTCTAGAAAGCTTAAACTAAACTTTCTTTTTTTCAAAATATCTACGAGTTTATATTCCTATGTATGTCTGTTTTACTGAAGTGTGTATTTCCTTCTTAGACTAAGTGACAGAAATAACTTCCTTGAAACTTCACTCGGAGAAAGAGAACAAAAACTGTTGAGCATGACAGAAAAACTTGAACAACTTGAAACTTTGAGGAAACTGCTTCAAGAGAAGGATCTGCTCAACAAGGAGCTCGGTGAAAAGCTTGTGCACACTGACCAAAGAGTAAGTTAAAGTAATTGTTAAATGGTATTTAATTTGATAGAAGGGATGAGCATTAGCTCTAGCTTCTTGTTTCCCTGCAGAAATATTCTTGATTTCCCCATCTGAAGGTTTTTGGTCTCATTCTTTACAGTTTTGTTCACCTCATATGATTTTTTGTCATTAAATTAGTCGTAAGGATTACTTAGACCCAACACAGAGATTTCCATGAAAGTATAGTTTTACTGTGGTGATAAGTTATCCTTGTTTATTAATTTCAAAGTAGAAACTCCCTTGTTGTGTAAACTCAGTATTATAGTTCTAACATTACCATTTAATCTAATTCTATGCATTTCTGTCACACTGACTTTTATTTTTTAATATTAAGCTGAATGAAGCCTTAAAGAAATGCAGCATTTATGAAGTGGAGAACACCGAGCAGAAAACACTCATCAGTGATCTAACAGAAAAAGTTGCAATGCTGAAAGAAAAGGTAAAAGTCAAAGTTAAAATCAAGAGAAGACATTAAGTGTACTTGTGACACGATCCATTTAAATATCATCAAAACAGCAGCATTAGTTGGTAAAAATATCATACACTAAACTTTCTGTATGGAAGAATAACCTGGCTTTCTTGTGACTGTTCAGTTGGGTACAGATTGATTATCTTAGGCACTTGTTTTTCATGTAGTGTGTAACTACCATTCAGTCTCTAAAGTATGTTTAAATGATTCTTGTAACATTATTTTCTTGATGTTTAGACTTTGAAACAAGATGGCGTGGTAGAGTCCATACAAATGGATCTGGACCAGACAAATGAAGAACTTGACAAATTGAATACCAGCCACTTAGAGGAGAGATCTCAACTTATTCAAGATCTCCAGAAATGTGAAAGAGAAATTGATAATCTTAAAGATGCACTGGCAGAAAAAGACAGGGAGATGTCTGCCCTGTCCTTGAATATGACAGAATATTCTGAGCAGGTTATCATCCTGAAGCATCAAGTGCAATGCAAAGAGGAAGAAATACGAGGGATGGAAGAGGCTTTATCAAAGGCTGAAAGAGAAACTCATTTATTGAAAGAAGTACAAACAGCTGATGTAAGAGATGCAAGCTTGAAGATAGCTGTTCTTTCTGAGGAGAGTAATACAATGAGGTTAGAACTAGAAAGGATTCGAGTTGAGAATGAAGCTAAAACCAAAGAAAATGAGGAATTAATCAGACAAAGCAGTGAGAGCAGCATTACAATTAAAGATCTCCGTTCTGAAATCCAAGCCAGCAGTGTTGCCTACCATAATAAACTTGTGGAGTGTGAATCACAGATTACATTGCTGAAAGAGCAAATTAGTAAATCATCTGAAAAGCTACAAGAAGTGGAGGATAAACATAGAAAAGAAACTGAATATTTGAAATCTCAGCTTGAGGAAAACAACACTCTAAAGGAAAAACGGAACGATTTGCTTAAAGAGAAAGAGGGTGAAGTACAAACACTTGAAAATGAGTTAAAATCAATTAAAGATTCATACAACAAACTGGTTTTGGAAAATGCAAAAAAAGATGAAGAATTGGCTGAGTTATCTAGGAAGCTTATAGAACATACTGAACACCAGGAAACAGTTAAAAAAGAACTACATGAGAAGCAAGAGTTCATTACTTCATTAGAGCAGAAGGTTAGAGTTTTGGAGCAGCAAAATGAAGAGACTGAGCTTAGATTAACTGAAGAGCTGAAAGCCAAAGAGACATGTTGCAAAGACCTTAATGACCAATTAAATGAAATACATAAACAAATGAGCAAGATGGAAATAGAGACAGAGGAAAAAGTTTCAGCTAATAAGAGATTGCAGGCAGATCTAGAAGGGAAAGAAGAAAAATTGGCAGAGGAAATAAAAGCAAATGAATATCTGAAAAAAAGCATAGAACTGGTAGAAAAGGAGAAGCAAGAGCTGACAAATGAAAATGAGAATTTGTTGAAACTCCTGGATGCAAAAGAAACTGAATTGTTAAAGAAAATCCAGGCTGTGGCAGAAGTAGAGAATAAGTTATCAGTTAGCACTGCTGAGTATGAAAAAACCCTTTCAGTACTAAATAGTGATAAAAACAATCTGGCAAAAGAAATTGAACAACTTTCTGTACTTGCCAAGCAACAAGAAAAATCTGTTGCAGAACAGCTGCAAGAGAAAACAAAGGAGTGTAATGTGCTAGCTGATCAGTTGTCTGAAAGCAAGGAGCAGACACAACAGTTGCAGGAACAAATGCAATCACTTCTCATTCAGCTGAAGGATGCTAGAGACAAAGAAATAAAGAAAGAAGAAATGTTAAATGCTAAGTTATCTGAATGCAGTAGCCTAATGCAGGAGCTCAGCCACAGTAATGAAAAGAATTTACTATTGCAGGAACAAATTCAAAGCATAAATTTGGATTTTGAAGCTGCAAACAGGTCTCTAGAAGAGAAAAATTTTCAAAATGATTCCTTGCGTAAGGAAATGGAAGAGAGCAGATCTTGTAATGTGGAGCTGCAGGATGAAATTAAAAAACTGAAAGATGAAAAAACAAAGCTATCTGAATTGGTAGAAGAAAGAGACCTGACTGTAAAAACTCAGGGTTCACAACTTGAAAAGTTTCATAGGCAACTTTCTGAAAAAATGGAAGAAAGCACAACATTAAATAATCAGCTACAGCTACTGAGCAAAGAAGTAGATGTGCTTAAGCTTGAAAAGCAGGACTTTTCAAGCCTATTGAGTGAGAAATCACGTGAATGTGAAGTTCTTCAGTCACAGTTGGTACAGCAACAGTCTGAAGTTACTTCTGCAAGGCAACAAGCACATACAGCAGCTCTAGAGAATGAAAAATTGAAAGCAGAGATTGAAACATTTAATGTTACAGTAATGAAAAAATCAGATGAAGTAGCTGCTTTAACTTCACACTTGTCCCAACAAGGTCATAATATTTTAGCTCTGAAGGACCAAATTGATGGCCTGTTGCTTGAAAAAGAAAGCTTTAAAACTGTTCTTAAAGAAAAAGAAACACTCCTGGCTGAAAAGGAGGCTTTGATTCAGCAAATGAAAGATAGCAAAGTGGCAGGAGAAGGGCAATATATGCAAATCATTTCAGATCTGCAAAACCAAATACAAACCCTTGGTTTTGAAACCAACCAGCTTAGACATGCAGTGCAGGAAAAAGAAAATGAATTTAAGAGACAAGCACAAGAATTAAAGTTATTAAAAGATAAATCTGAAGAATCTGATGTACTTAGGGTTCAACTGTCTGAGAATATGGAGGTTATTTCTGACCTTCAGTATCAGCTTAAAAATGCTACAGAAAAATCATCCCAGTTGAATGATTCAATTATACAGAAGGATGAATCTTTAAAACAAAAATTAGATGAATCCATCAGTTTAAAAGTACAGCTTTCAGAGGTACAGGAATCTTCTGTTTTGCAGCAGAAACAATTGGAGCTTTTAGCCTCTGAAGCAGAACAATTAAAAGTACTTGTTTCAGAAAAAGAATTAACCATCAACAATATTTCAACATCTAGTGAGAATTTAAGGATGCAACTTCAGGAAAAAGAGGAGGAATGTGAGGTCTTAAAGAAACAAGTGGTAGAGCTGGAGGAAATGAGAGTGAATTTACAAAAAGAAACAGAAAATCAGAAGAATGTAATAATGGAGTTGGACCAATCGTTGTCAGAAAAGGAGTCTTCTCTTATGGAAAATAAAATCCTCATCAAAAATCTGAAGGAGAAAACAGGGAAAGATGAAGAGAAGACAAACTTGATTTCTCAGCTCCAAAGTCAGGTACAGGAACTAACACAGGAACTACAGAAATCTAAAGAACTAGTCAGTGAGAAAGAAAATGCCTTTTTATCTCTTCAGGAGAAAACGGAAGCACAGCATGAACTAAGATCTGAGTTGAATGCAGCTCTTGGGAAAAAAGAAGAAGTTATTGCTGGACTGCTTAATTCTTTAAAGGAAAAAGATGCCAGTATAGAGTTGGCAGACAGCAACATTGGTGTTCTCTCTAATGAGATTGAGGTACTCAGAGAAAAATTAGAACAAAGCAGTACAGCCATGAACAAACTTAGTAAGGAATTTCAGGAAAACAACGAGAAGCTTGATATTAATCAGCAGGAAATTGATTCTTTGACAGTTGAACTTGACTCTCTTAAAAATGAACACCAAAAAGCTCTGGACCAAATAAGGACACAGGAAGAAGAACTCCAGCAGAAAGAGTTGGCTGTGGAGTCTCTGCGTGTGAAGTGCACTGAACAGGCAGATAGCATAGAATCTTTGAAGTCAGAGTTGAACAACATAAATTCCAAATCATCTCAAGACTGCCACGAGAATGCTCTTTTAACAGGCAGCCTGCAGTCCCAGGTGGAGTGTTTACAGAAAGAAAAATGTCTTTTGCAGGAGGATGCTCATAAACTGATGGCTGAAAACGCACAACTGACTGAATCGCAAAATAATTTGCAAAAGAAATTGGAAGAGCTCCAAGAAATCAATGAAAAACTAGAAACCAGTGAGAATTGTTCAAGAATGCAGATAGATGCTGTTAAAATGCAGATGAAGACTGAAAAAGAGAAGTTACAGATGCAGGTTAGTGTGAAAGGTGAAGAACTTTCTAAATTGGAACTTAAATTTGAAACTCTAGAACAAAGTCTACTTGAGTCAGAAAACAAATGGGTGACAGAACTTGACAGGGCAACTGTACAAAATAATTTACTTACTGAGCAATTGGGGAGCTTAGAAAGTGAAATGAAATCAAAGGATAGCAAAATCCGAGCTTTGCAGCAAGAGTTGGATCTTATAAAAGAGGAATTAACTCAAACCTTATCTCCATTACTTAATAGTAGGCTTTTATGTAAAGAAAAAAAGGCTCAGACTTCAGATTCTGAACTGCAGCTAACTCATAGTAAAATTCAGCTGGAAAAATTCTCTGCTCTGATAACCACTCTTTTGAGCAAAGAAACAGAAGGGGAACAATTGCAACTGTTGCTTTTAGAAAAACAGAAAGAAATAGACACCATGAGAAATCAATTAAAAAGTCTGCAGTCACTTGAGAAGGAGAAGGAGTTGTTACAGAATGATTTTGAAAAAATGGAGGGCAAATACAAATCTGAAATTGAATGCCTGTCAAAAGAAATAGTCATAGTCAAGGAAACATTATGTGAACAACAGTCTCTCTTGCAGGAAAAGGAAGAGTCTTTTGCAGAAATAAGTAAGCAGGTTGAATTCCTTCAAGATAAGGTAAATAAATCAGAAGAAATGGCAAGAGCCAGCGAAGAAAAACTGCATGTGGATGGTAAAAAAGTAGCAAGTCTTCTTGAAGAAATGGGAAAAAAAGATGAACTCATTGGCAGCTTAACTTCCCAAGTAAATCAGCAGAATGATTTAATTTCTAGTCTGAGCCAGCAACTGAAAGAAAAGGACTCTTCTGTTACTCAGATTATGGAGTCGTTGTCTAATGAAATGCTGCATTTTTCTGAAGAGAGAAATACATTAAACACCAAACTGCAGGATCTTGAAGCTGTTCATGATAGTTCTGTGGGAGAGCTGAACCGAGTACTGCAGGAACTTGAGGAGTGTAAGAAAGAACTGGAACAAAGTCAGGTTAAATTAAGCAGGAGGGAAGCAGTGTTTAATGATTTAATGAATGAAAAAGAGGAGATGCAGTGTAGTCTTGAGAAAATGGGCAAAGAAAAAGAGAATCTGAAAAAGAAACTTCAGGCAGCGCTGATAATAAGAAGAGATCTCATGCAGAAAGTTGGAAAACTGGAAAAGAGCGGACAGGAAGAAATAGAAAAAGAGCAAAAAAAAGCAGAGGAATTGTCAAAGAAAGTTAATGAGTTATCAGACAAGCTGAAACAAGTGGAAGTACAAAATAAAGATTTTGAGTCTCATGTTGGAACTTTGAAGCAACAACTTTTAGAAAAAGATGCAAAAATAAGTGATTTGACTGCAGTTGTGTCTTCCAAGACCTCCTGTGTAGAGGAACTTCAGGGCACTGTTGCAGAACTAAATGATATTATTGTTGTAAAGCAAAATATATGTGAGCAAAATCTAAAGTCTTTGGAGGAAAAGGACTGCATGCTTGCTCACATGCAATCTGTGCTTGATGAAAAAGCAAGGGCACATGAAGTGGAACGTTCTCAGCTACTTTTAGCTCTTGAAAAGGTGAAATCTGAAGTTAAGGAGAAAGAAGAATTGTTAAAAGAAGAATTGTTAAAGAATTCCAGTTCAGAAGAGCCTGATTTTAGTGCTGTGGACAGGAAGAAACATCTAGACCCCAACAGTGACATTAATGTCATGAGCCAATTAAAAAAGGAAAAAGAAGCCTTAGAGAGGGATCTTTTGCTCAGGAAAGAAGATATTAAAAAAATTCAGAAAGAAAGGGAAGAGCACGCTAAACTTGCAGCAGATTTTGATGAACAAAAAAACCACTTTGAGAGTCTCAAAGAAGAACATAAAGCACTCCAGGAAGTTCTTCAAACAAAATGTAGAGAGCTTGACTTGAATCTGTTAGAAAAGCACCCTCTAGGGAAGAAGTTGGCTTCACCTAAGGCAGTGCTGGGAGAAGAAGCAGTTGACCTGGGGAATTTGGAATCAGACAAACAAGAAAGCAAAATTCAGCTTGTGTCCTTAGAAGAGTCAGGAAACACAATCCCTTCAGGGGCAAGTAAAGACAGTGAGATAGAAGAACTAAGAAGTAATTATGCAAAGCTTTGGGAGGAAACAGAAATGTTAAAGAAAGAGTTGAGAAAATTATCAGTTGAATTTGGTGATGAAAGAGAAGAAATGGTCAACTTAAACTCTTTGGGACAGCAGGAGCAGCACCAGGAGCAACATAAGCACAGCTGGTTGGAGGACATAAAGCAGCTACAGAAAAAGCTGGAGGTGTATGAGGCTGAAGCTGTGGACATAAAGACAGAGCTTGCACATGTGAATAATGAGAAAGAAGCACTTATTAAAAGAAGTGAAGAGGATCACAAGATGAGCCAGGAGAAACTACAGAGACTGAGAATTGAAGTGAAGAAGGAGATTGGAGAAAAGAATGAGGAAATTGAAGCACTGCGTTGTTCACTTGCAGATTTCAAGGAGAAACTTGATGTGGAAAAGGAGTTATTAAACAAAGCTATAAAGGAGAGCCAAGAAGAAGCTCATCACTACAAAACAGCTTTTGAAGAAATGAAGAGTGAAAGAGAGAAGCTTGTCAGTTGTTTAGAAAAGTCCAATTTGGAATTAATGAATACGAGAGAGGAGGTAAAACGTTTCAGTGAGGAAAATGAAAAACTGCTGGCAGAGCTCTGTATGCTGCATGAGAAGCCTGAGCTGAACAGACCTGGGGGGTCATGCAAAGAGCTCAAGGAAGGAAATGATACTAAGAAAGAATTGGGAGAGTTTTGTTTGGAAAGTGATTCCCTTCAAGGAAAGGTACAAGTTTTTACTGATTACTCACAGACAACTAAACTGAGAGAGGAAACAGAATGTCAAATTCAGAAACATACACAAATGATTGAAGAGCCAGTGGCAAAAGCAGCAAATGTAAATGATTCCAAACCACAAGAGCAAAGAACTGCAGCAGAAGAGAAGTCCAGAGAGCGCCTGCAGAGAAAATTACAGGCGGCTTTAATATCACGTAAAGAAGCCCTGAAAGAAAACAAATCTCTGAAGGACCAGATTGATAAACTGATGTTGGAAAGAGAAGAACTGATGAACAAGACAGGTGTGCTTGAACACTTGTTAGAGGTTGGCAGAGAAGAACAAAGGTCAAGTACTGTTTCTCCATTGTCTGAGGAGGAGAGCCTTGTGTCTGAAAACGCGAGGCTCTTGACTGAAAATGAAAACCTCACCGCGGCATGTGAAAGTCTGAAATCCACCATGGAGACCATAGTTCAGGAAAAAGAGGCCTTTTCTTTCCAACTAAATACCTTAAAAGATTCTCAGACAGTTGAATTAACAGGATGGAAGGCTAAACACAGTGAATTAAAACAGGAGTATGAATCACTTCTTCAGGCTTATGAGAATATCAGTAGTAAAATAGCAGAAATGAGGCAAGTTATTGATCTGACTAGAAAAGAGAAGCAAGAGGCTATTCAAAGACTCAGGGAAGGAGAATCTGAGAAGGAGGCTCTCGAGAAGCATTTACAAAGACTCCTTGATGAAAATGAGCTTATTAAGAATCAACTGAAACAACTGGGTGAATCCAAGAAAATGGAAGTTGAAGAGTTACAAAGCAAAGCAGAAAGGCAGATCCGTGAGCAAGAGGCAAGGATGCAAGAACATCAGGATCGTCTTCATGAGCTCACTGGTCAGAATCATCAACTAATGGAGGAAAACGAGCAGCTGAAACAAACTTCTGAGAATTTAAAGCAGGCTTTAGAGAAAATTCATCATGAAAATGATACCCTTCATAGTGACATGACTGTAACTAAAGCAGCTTTGGGAGAGCTCCAAGTTCAAATGGAAGTGTACCAGAATGATACACAGTCTAAAATCAGTGATGCCTTACATGCAAATGAATCATTGCTGAAGGATGTTAGTGTGTTAAAGGATAAGCTCTCTGAAAAAGAACAAGATGTGCTTGTCCTAGAACAGGAAAGAAACTTAATTTCAGAAAAAGTGAAAGAAACTGAAAAATCTTTGGACCATAAAAATCATTGCTTAACAAGGCTGGACATGGAATGTAAAAGTCTTACCCAAGAAATTGTTAGCCTAAATGAGAAAGTTAAGATTTTAGAGGATGATAAATGTCTGTTACAGGAAGAATTAGAAAATGTGCAAGAAAGCTCTTATAAAGTAAAGAATGAGAGAGAATTTCTTGAGACAGAATTGCTTAACCATGTTAAAAAAATTGATCATCTTACTGATAGAATGAAGTCAGCACAGGTACAGAATAACTTGCTATTACAGCAGCTGGAAGAATTAAAAGCAGAAAAATGTATTGTGGTTAGAGAAAAAGAAGAACAGCAGCTACACCTTGTAAAAATGTTTGAAGAGAAGGTGAAAAGTGCTCAGAGAGATAATAATGGAAGTAAAAACAAAACAAAAGAATTGCAAGAACTTTTAAAGGAGAAACAGCAGGAGATCAACCATTTGCAAAAGGATTCTATAAAGTTCCAGGAGCTGATCCTCGATTTGGAAAGATCTGTGAAACTGTCACAGTCAAGAAGTGAAAAGTTTGAAAAGGACTTAAATAATACATCAGAAAAGCTTGCAAAATCAAATGAAGAAATCCATCATCTCAAGGCAAAGCTTTCTTCACTGATGGACTTGTTGGATCAGTCAAGGAATGAGGTGGACAGGCTTACAGGTGAGAATCTAAATTGGAGAAAAGACCTTCAGAAGAAAGAAGACGAATTACAAATTCAGAAGAAAAAATATGAGAGAGAACTGGAATTTAATCTTCAACAATTAAAATTGGTTCACAAAGGAGAAGTTTTGAACCTAGAGGAAAGACACGGTGCCCTTGAGAGAGAAAAAAATAGGGCAGTTAGTGAGATTCATGGTTTACAAGAAGAAATTGGTGTTAAGGACTCTCAAAACAAGAAACTTCAAGCAGAGTTGAATGCAGCTTTGGCACGATTAGCTGCTTTTACAAAGTCTATGTCCTCTCTTCAGGATGACAGGGACAGGGTAGTCACTGAAATGAAAACCTGGGAAATGCAGTTCAAGGAGGCCATCCAAAATAAAGAGAAACAGATAGAAGAGAGTAATAAAAGAATAATGTCTTTACAAGAGGAACTGAAAGAGAAAATAACTCAGATTGAAGAACTGAATATCAAGTATTCTGTGGCAGAGGAAACAAAGGATGAACTGTATTTGAGGCAAAAATCTGTTGATACACGATGCTATGAAGAGCTCTGCAGAATAAAGGAAGAAAACACAATTATTTTTAACAGGCAGCAAGAATTGGAGAGTGTTCTTCAGTCGAAAGAAGAAACTTTGCAAACACTTCTTAAAGAAAACAATTCTCTTAATCATCTCATAGAGAGTAGTAAGAGTGCAGGAAGAGAGATAAAAGCTCTGGAAAGTAGTTTTACAAGACAGGAACAAGAACTGCAACAGCTTATAGCTGAGAAGGAAAAAATCAATGCTGAACTGAAAAAGCAGGTTACTATTTCTGAGCAAATGAAGATCATGCTAAATAATAAAGACAAAGAAATTTCCTTGCTCATTTCTTCAAAAGGTGATGAAATTTCTGACTATCTGATTCAGATACAGACTCAACACAGAGACCAAATCAAAGAATATGAACTTCAGTTAAGGTCTTTGCAGATGGAGAGGCAGCAATCTGAGGAGTCCTGTCAGAGGATGGAAAATGAACTGAGAAACCTCCAGGTGAAAGCAGACAAAGCCAGTCGAGATAAGGCTGCAATTACCAGTGAACTAGAAGCCTTTAAAAAATCAATGTCATCTCTTCAGAATGATCGGGATGATCTTTTTTCTAAGTACAAAGAGCTGGAACATCTTCACCAGGATGTCACACGTCAGCAGGACAGTCTTTTAGTTGGCAGTGCAAGTGAGAATAATGCATTGAAACAAGAACTGAGGAGACTTCTCAATCAGATAGATGATCTTCATTCTGAAAATGCAATGCTAAGTGCACAGCTGATAAAGTACAGGGAAGATCTTAACCAGGTTTTATCTTTGAAAGATCATCAGCTGAAAGACTTACTGAAGCAGAAACTGGATTGTATTAAAAGCCTTGAACAAGAAAAATATGATCTTCAAAAACAAATAAAAGAAATGCAGCTATCCACTGAACTGCAAAAAGATTCTGCTCTCACTTTGGAACATGAAAATAAAAAATTGGTGTCTAAAGTAAATGATTTAGAATCCTTGATCGCATCATTAAACAAAGAGAAACTTGGGTTTGAATCTGGAGGGAAACTGCTAAGTGGTGATGGCATTCAGAAAAAAGAATCTGTATCCAATGGACAGTATGGGGAAGATCTTCAGAAGAATATTCAAGAGCTCCAGAAGTCAAAAGGCAGAAACGTGAAGGGTACAGATGAGGAGTGCAGGAAGACCCTTTTGACACTGAAACATGGAGATGAACCTGATTCTTTTGCAGCTATGATTTTAGAAGTTCAGTCTCAAAATACTGAGCTGAGGTCCCAAAATGAGGCCTTTGGGAGAGCAATGACTGCTCTGCAGCATGATAGGGATAGGATAATAGAGGACTTAAAGGTACTTCAGAGCAAATACACATCTGAACTTGAGACAGAAAAGAAGAAAGGAGATGAACTTCAAGCTGCCTTGGATGGCTTTAAATTACATCTTATCGGTACTCTCAAGGAAAATTCTCTTCTGAATCAGGCTGGTTTTGATGCTGCAGATAAGGTTACACTTGATCAGATTGCTGCTGGAATTGAAACTCTCTGTGGGACTTTAGTCAGTCGTGAGATGGAGATTAGGAGGCTCTCCTCTGAGTGTGGGAGTTATGTTCACCAGCTTGAAGCATTTTCCAAAGCTATGGCCAGTCTTCAGGATGACCGAGACAAATTGCTGCAGGATCTCAGCAATCAGAAGGTAACTTCTGAAACAAACCAGGGCACAGCTTCATTTCTCATTGGTTGCAACAGCATCAGTCAGATTCTTTTTAAAAGTAATTTGGATGTGCCTCAGATCAATAGGGAAAGATTGGTAATTTGGTAAATTAGCTTTGGTATTTAATTATTTTTTTTATGCAGAGAATGCTTAGAGACATCCTGGATTTTGAAGTTTTTTTTTTTGCAAATTATGTGAGTGCAAAGGAAACATTGTGTGACTAGAGAAGGCATGTTTACAGTTTTGGGAGTTTAGGTAATTATCCTGTTAAAGAGGAGCAAATGGAGAAAAAACCTACTATTCTGTTATGAAGATTCTGGCAGTGATAAAATTTCAGCCATGCAATTTTCAGTCCAGTTCACTAATCATGTTTATTAAACTTAGGCTAAAGAAGGAGCCAGCCTTGCAGCTGTTGAAATAGCAAAACTGAAGACCAAGGTTGATGATTTGGAGAAGGCATTGCATCAGACAAAAGCCTTCCAAGCAGAAACTGAAAAAGAGATCACATCATACCAGAAGGAGCTTGCTGGATTAAGGTATAAATGTTAAAAGTAACAAAAATGAAGCAGGGTAAGAATATTTCTGTGATGTCTGAAATCAGTTTCCATAGAATTGTCTTTGTTCCTTGTACCTTTATGTAATGGTCTCTTTGTTCCTGTGAATTTGCAGTCTGAATTGAATGTTTTCTCTTCCTTTAGTCATTTGGATACATGGAACTACAGTTTAGGATCTGATTTTATTGCTTGGTTTCGTATTCTCTTCTCAGGCTGAACACTTTTCTCCTGGTTCTTTTCTTTTTAAAATGAATCTGAGGTTTTGCATATTGGTATTAATTTTGCATTAATTTGGAAAATAAAATTCATTTCACATTTGAGTATAATTTTTTTGTAGATTCGAGAGTCCACTTGAGCACTATTCACACCTTGCATTATCTGTGACAAATGAATAATAAGACACTTTGGGTCTAATTCTGTGAGTGCTTCATGAGATCTTCTAGAAGGCATTTTTAAGTGGCAGTGAAGATAATTTTGCTTGAATTTAAGGCCAGTGGGCAGTATCCTTGTGTCTTTACTGCAAGTAGCACTGCTTACAGTGCTATTTCTAGATCTCTAATTAAACTGTGTCAGATACCTGCTTTATGCAGTAAGTTTTTTGGAGAGGGGCTGTACCCCAAAAGGCCAGCCCCACATTAACCTTTGTAAGTATGAGCAAATTCTTAGGAAAAAGCCAAACCTCATTATAACCTGAAAACTTAACCAGTGTGTGGCATGACTAATCTTTTTCAATTTTTTTAATCCCAAACTTAAAAAGAAACCACCATGCATTGCATTCAAAAGGATTTAAATTACTTTTATGCCCTTTGTGATACTGCCTGTGTGTGACAGTGGTTTCTGGGCATGTGACAGGTTTGTTATTTCAATCTTTTGGGTTGAAAATATTCCTTTTCAAACTGGTGTACTTGCAGTAGGGTAGACCAGCTCTCTTGAGCAGTGCAACTGTGACCTAGGATTGCTCTGTTGTGCAGTCTTATTCTTTAGGTGGTTGTAGTATTTATTGCATTAACAGCTGTTAATATCTTTATAGCCAATGAATGAACTTCTCCAATCTCCAAACCAATGAAGCAAATGTGATGTTAGTGCTTTCCAGGCTTGATTGTCTGATTTTACTTGTTAGGTGTCTTGAAACTGGAGTGTGTGTTGGAAATGTTCAGATTGTGGTCATTGCAGTCATTGTTTCAGAAAGATGAGTGCAGCTTTATCCTTTTCATTGACTTCTATGCTATATTTTATAATTTAACATATACTCTAATATTTTATGTTCAGAATGGAAAAAAACCTCCTCCTCTCTGAGTCCCAGGCACTGCAAAATCAGTATCAGATCACAGTTGCTGAGAAAGACCAACAGATTGCAGAGCTACAGAAGCTGCAGCAAGACATGATTAAGAAACCTGTTTCTGCTGGCAGCAATTACCCACTCAAGGTAAACAGATGAAATGTAGCTGGAGGCACAGATCTACTCTCACCAGTTTATTGGATTAAATTTGCAACCTGGGTCCCAAATGAGAACTCTGCAGCATGTGGTAGGGAAGTATGGAAAGGTGATGAATATCAGGTGTGTGTCAGTGTTGCTTGGGATCAGCAAGTTACAGCTATTCCAAGCAAATGAGTTGCAATTCTTATTTCAGGAATAGCTAGAGAAATTATATGACTTGCATATATCTTAGAAAATAAGTCTAAATCAAGTAAGTTATTTGCATGTTGAAGAAGTGGTAGAAGTGGCACAGAAAACATAACTATTGAGTGTAAGGAATTTGTAGTACACCTCAGCCTCAAAGAAATATTACATTGCAATACAAAAAGAAGTTTCAAAGAGAGGAGGTGGAAACACAATATAGGAAACTTCAAAAAAGATGGGGTTGTTTACATGAAGAACTAAATGAGAGAGAAAAAACACAACCTCATAGTACTGTGGGATTTAAGTCAAATGGGAATCTGCACTCTCACTTCTTGTCTCCTGTTCTGGGTTTACATTTGGGCACAAATACTAAACTAATAAGGAATGTGCCTTTTCAGGTAACATGAATATTTTGTCAGATAGAGCTACAGCCTGTTCTCAGGCTGGTTTTAAGAAGATCAAAGAAAATCTTTGTAGCTTACATTGACAACAGCTTTCAGAATTTATATACTTCAGGCTAACAAATTTTAGAGACCTAATAAAGTTCATTCTTCAGAGCCTAAATCATTCTTTAATTGCTGTAGATAAGAATAGGACTTAACTGGGGGGAAAAGGGAGAGATGTGCCTAATGGCAGTGTTCTTGCCCTTCCCCTGAAGCAGCTGGAGTTGGCTTCTGCCAGGAACAAAATACTAGATTTACAAAGGCAACAGATGAGACCTAGGCTGGCAATTGCTGTCTACTTTTGTAGACTATCATTAGAGGATCAAGGAAAGTGTTATTTTAGAATAATAGTCCTACTTGCCTTTTCTGAGCCAAAGGCAGTAAACTGTATTCCTGATCTTTTTGTTAAAAATGTTCTAGTTGGCCAAGTTTGTGTCTCATATGCTGTTCATTTTCTGTGATGAAAATTATAAAGAAAAGCTATTGAACAGTAATGTCTGCTGGGTTATGAAATATTTTATGGGATAGGAGTCTTAGGATTTAATAGGAAACTGGGTTCCAAAAGCTTTAGGGGTAGAACACTTCCCTCTCTTGTTGGAGATTAACATCAAAATGTTGACCTGCCCAAGAGATAAAGGCCAAAATTGTGAATCAGTGATAAAAGTTGGGGTTTGTTGTTTTTTTTCAAAAACAGTTTTTCAACTTTAAATTCATATTCACAAGAGAGCTGTTTTTTACAAGTCATGAATACCATCCACAACTAGTTTTAAAATAATTTTTGAAAAGTGTTTTATATTCCGTTGGCTTTCGACAATTTTTTCCTTTTTTGTGTGTGTGTACTTCAGACTGTTTACAAATTTCATGGTAACTCTTTATTGGTCTTTTTTAGTTGAAGTATTTATTTAGTTGAAAACATGAAGTAGCTTTTTTTTTTAATATATGTATACATATAAAGTCTCTTGCAAATTTTGCATTAACTTGCGAGAAGGAAATAATCTTGTGAAAAGGAAATTGTCACGTAGCCCAGACTTATATTTATATATCCTATACCATTTACACTGATTATGGTAACATTTTTTTAAGGTTTTAGAAACTGTCTCCCTTGCTGGAAGTGCAGATACACCAGAGGAGATCAGACATGCCTTGGCTGAGAAGAATCAGCTTCAAACTGAACTGCAGCGCTGTCTCCAGGAGATACAGCAGAAGGAGCTGCATTTTCAGCAGGTTAATTCCAAGGTAACTTAAAACAAGAGCTGTGATCCTAAGAACTTGTGACTGACCTGGTGTCAGCACAGGAATATTGCTGAATTGTTGGTGTCTTACATGGTTGAAAGTTAGTTTGCTTTAAAACTTAAATTCTTCAAAACAACCCTGTTAGCTCAGACTAGAAATTGCAAACTAAATGTTAGTAGTATCTTTCTGTCAAGCTTTCCTGACTGAATACTTGACTAAGAGAGGTTGATTTTAATTTGTATTCTGAGGAGCTTGATGGGACAGTGCTGAAATTCTGCTGAAAGTAAAATTTTTTTTACAGAGAATGGTAGGAGTGTGTTTGTCCCCACCTGCACATGAGTTTGTGTTCAGTTGTGTTTGCAAAAGTTTGTAAATATTCTTGGAAATTCTAGTAATGTTTATGTCTCTTTGCCTGGCCTTTTTTTGGAAGCAAGTCAGGTTTGTTATAACTTAGTTTTGTCATTGTGTCTATTTTCCCTCCTTCACTCAAACATTTTACACACCTAATAGCATTTTTAACCAAACTTTGAAATAGGTGTAGAGATCTCAATCTCCTGAAGGTGGGTGTTTGGGTAAAGGGTGAATAACCCAGTTAAGGTTTGCTTTTCTTTTAAAAAAGATGAAAACTCAACTTCTGAGCATTGCTGGAGATTGGGGTTTAAAATCCTGAGTTTCCTTTTTGGTTGTATTGATGACAAGGAAAATCATTACTCAGGTTTCATTATCTCCTCTGCTCATGAAAAAATTAACAAACAGTGAGCCTGCCAGAAAACATGTGCCATTTTGAAACTTTTTGTATTCAGATGGTTTCAATAGCAGGTCTCTTGCTAATATTTATTGAAATGTTAATTTCTTTCAATTTGTACAGTCAGCAGAAGAGAATGCTGTCCTGTCTGCCCAGCTGAAGGCCCTTTCACAGACTCTAAGGGACAACCAGCTTCGTTACACTGACTTGCAAAATCGTTATTTAAGACTGGAGAGGGAATATCAGACAATGCAAGTGACATCTTTCCAAGGCACTGTTCAGGTAAAAAAAATTAATGGAAATAGTTTGAGATTTTTTTCCTCCTTCTTTGCTTAGGTTTCTCTGCCTTTCAAGCTAAAACTGAAATGAATACTTCTTGTACTGATTCAGTACCTTTGCTAGCCCATGATGGTGCTGACTATAACTGTCTTTATTGTGATAAAGCTGTTTTTACTTGGCATCTCATTTAAGGAAGCTGCTTATACTTGCTTCTTTTTGTTTTGAAGTATCATATCTTCTTGAATCAGTTTACAGCTGGCAGAGGGAATTCCATGGTCACTAGTCACTGAATCAGCAAAATTCAGTGATAATTTCACAGCAGTCATGAACCATCTTGCAAGGTGTTTGAGTAATATTTTCAGAAGTGAGATTTATGTCACCAGTTCAGTGCCTCATGTACATCTGTAAGCTCATTTCTTTGTGATCTCTTACTTTTTAAATTTTTCCTGTGCTCTCTTGGTTATTCAGTGACAATCAATAACCTAAAATATCATATTGAAACATGTAGGAAACAACCCTTACTCTTCCTTATGCAGAATTGAACACGGAGAATTATAAATAAATGGATAGCTGCCTCACTGATCAAACTGGGATGAATGCTCTAGTACTAGGTGGATCTGTGGGTGCATTTCTTTCCCTTCAGACATTTTTAAGAGATTGTGGAGTATGTGTATCCTTCAAGTCCTTCAGCACACACAGGCAGTATTTTTCACCAACTTTGTTAGCAAGCAGGTTTGGAAAATTGCTGCTCTAGAAATTAAATCAATAATCATGTGTTCCGCTGCTTTGTGGTGCTTGTGGTTTCTTTAATTGAAATAAATCCTTTATTTAAAATAAAGATTTTTAACAGTAAACAAAGAAATAAATTCTGTAAAGGAAATAAAGGTTTTTAGCAACTAAAACATGATAACTTTTTTTTTTTTCTTTTTTCATATTTTCTAGGATGAAACTAGAGCAGAAGTTCCCCCTGGAGCACCACAGGAAAGATCTGCAGTTATTGTTGAAATAGACAATATGGAGCTAAATGAGCTCAGAAAAAGGTCAGGACTGAAAGCATGTATTAGCAATATTGTTTTCCTGACAGTTGTGCAGTAAGTGTGGAAGTAATGCTTTTCTATCCCTCCAAGGAATTTGGATGGAAAAAGGAATTTATAGTGGATTTATAGTGGACTAAATGAATCATAGTCATATTCTTGATTATTATTAGCTCATAATATTTGTGGTTTGGTTTTTTAAAGATATGTA
This sequence comes from Heliangelus exortis, assembly GCF_036169615.1. Classification (NCBI taxonomy): domain Eukaryota; kingdom Metazoa; phylum Chordata; class Aves; order Apodiformes; family Trochilidae; genus Heliangelus; species Heliangelus exortis. Next base: position 2,206,897 of record NC_092439.1, read on the forward strand.
TTTATTGGTGACTTTATTTCAATATGTGTTCTGAACCCTCCCGTTATAATTTTTTATCACAAAGAACATTTCTTAATAGAAAAACCTCAAGAATTTAATTCTTGAAGGACATAAAGTATTGATTTCAGATTTAATTTTGTTACAGGCTTGCAGAGACAGAGCAACAGTATGATTCAGTGCAGCAGGCTCTCTCACAGCTTACAGAAACACTGGCAGAAGAGAAGAGGAGGAGAGAAGCTGCAGAAGAGGCTCTTGGACTCTCTGAGGAGCAAAGTAACAGGTAAAGTACTCCTGCCTGTATAACATGAGTGTCTGTTTCTTTTGAAATAAGTGTCTGTAAACCATACTTCTTTTTCTTCTCTTATGCCTTTGAAGTATGTGACAGGTAGGTTGCTGCTTTAAACCCTTATGTGGGTAGGAAGTAACTTTTATGTTCAGAAGAACAAGGCCATCTTTTGCTTTTGCTTCCCCTTAAGAAAATACATGGGGAGATTTTCATTTACACTCTGCCTGGAGTAAATGCAAAGTGTAGTACAGAACTACAGATTTCTGAGCAAATAATAGAGCAAACAAATAATAGAACCTGTTTGTGAGTCCACAGTACCTGAAGCAATAACCATGCTCTGTGGATCAAGAAAGTGTAATGGACTTCATGATTTTTTCTTTATTTCATTTCTTCCTTTAGATGTTGGACTTAGTAGTCAGTGGTATTGCTTGTGTTGCAAAAAAAAAAAATAAAATCTCATATAACAGCTTTAGTATAGCTACAGTTTAGGTTTAATATATCATGCATCTGCCTACATCAAATGTCCATCACTACCATCATCTACAAAAACACTGTTCCAACAGCTAGTGATGAAGGGGTTTATTCTGAGTAAATGAAACACCTTGAGAGTAGATTTAAATAGGGACTGAAAAAACCTGACAACATGTTGTACTGCTTTCTGTGGTGACATTCCCCCAGTCACTTAAGTATACAAAATAATATTTCTCAGGTGAATTTGGTACTTTAAAGGGGCAGGTAATTCAGTGCTCTGTTATCTCCCTTGAACTTTTCTCTAGATTTGAAGTAAGCAGCTACAGGTCTGTACCAAGTGAATACACTGTTCAGATGGAAGCTGAGGAGGAAAGGGAAGCCTTAATCATCAATCCTAGTGAACATGTGATTGTGCGAAAGGTAAGGAAACCAAAGCTTTTAAACCCTCTGAAGCTACTTTAAAGTGTTGTGCCTGTTGTACACTGCTTCTTGCAGACTGGATTGAAGGTGGCACAGCTCATTATCTCCTTCGTGTTACTCTTTTTTTTGTTTTTTTTCCTGTACCTTTCTTTCAACTGTCATTTATTCTTGGAGTGTGGATTTGCCTTCTGAGTGACTGGGAGTCAGTGGTCCTGGGTTGTCTTCTTTGTATGTGAACACAGGCATGAAGCAGCCTTGGCTCTGTGAAGCTGACTGAATTCCTCTTATAGTGTGTGAAACCCTGGGGATGGATGGGCCATAGATAGGCATCCATTCAGTGTCATTCCAGCTACTTCTGAAACTACATTTTACTAAAAAAATGTCCTTAATTTTTTTCTGTTTGGGTTGTGGGTGGTGAGTCAAATAGAGGCAGTTGTGTAAACCATTCCCTAGAACACATTACAGATGTCCAAATTAAAATGTGAATAATCATTTATATTAGAAATACATCCATTACATGAAATGGGGATGCATATATCTGTGTATTTTCATCTCTAGTGTGCACATACAATTGTATAATACATAAATATCTTCTCTCCATTCCTCTCCCTTTTATCACTACTGTTTTCTTTCAAATCATTTCTGCTTACAGCCTGTGCTGTGGCATCCACTGCTGCATCAGAGCCAAAAGGTTTATAGTGCCTCAGAAACCTAAGCTACAGGTGGAGCTGCTTCTCATCTTTATTCATGGTTACTTTTTTTATTTCTTAACCAGATGAAAGGAGGAGCCCTTTCCTTCAGAAGATGGCTCCGAGGACGAAGTCTTTACTGCTCTAAGCTGCTGACCTCCAGAGCAAAATCCCGCTATTTATTCCTCACCTACCTGGTTACACTACATCTTGTTGTTTTACTGTGCCTCACTGGGGTTCTCTGAGTACACTGCATTTGCTGGGTAAATTATTTCCCTCTAGGTAATGGTGTGCCAATCCAAGATAATAGACTTTTCACATGCTGCTGTTGAGCTATGCACTGGACACAGTTGTACATATGATTCTGAAGCTTCTTGAAAGAAATTTGTGTATATCACAGTTGCTCCAAAGTTGACTTGAATTGCTCTTTAACAGTGGAATATTATATTTGCTAAGGAGAAAATATTCACCTCTGTTGAATTCACCTCTGTTGGCCCTCTAAGGAAGCTGCTGCATACAAGTTATTTAATATTGTTTGTGAGTACACAATGATCGAATGCTACTGAATGGGTTGTAAATGATATCTTTTCTATATAAATTTTATTTTAAGAGTTAAACTATAAATTTTAAAGGAAGATTCAGCTATTACTGTTTATTGACTTCTTGATTATAACAAGAAGTTATATGGAGTGCAATAAAGGAAGAACTACTGGATTTTTTTTTTCTGAAAAAAAAAAAAAAAAGATATAAGAAGGTTGGGTTTTGGCCATAGAGCTTGTAATGGCTCTGTCAAGGTGCAGAGATACATATATTGTAATGAGGTAAGCTGTTGATTAAAGATTGAGAATTCTGATGACATGAAGTAGTGTCTTCAACTTACTGTCTTTGCTGTTGTTTAAAGGTGCAGATTCCATTGTTTTTTGTTGGTGTGGTTGGTTGGTTTGGGATGGGTTTTTTGTTTGTTTGGTGGTGTTTTAAATTCACTTAAACTTCTTGGTGTGTACATTTACTGCATATCTTTGGGGCAAAATGTTGCTCAGCTGCTCAGCACATGAAATTCAAGCTTATATAGGCACAACACATCATATGTTGTGCATACTTGGGATGAGGAGAAGGTACATTTTCAGCTAAGGGGCTATGAGAAACAGTATTTGCATTCATTTTCTGTAGACACACAATAGTGTGTTATGGGTTGCAAATTAATACATCCATGTGTTGTTACAGTGTCCTCTGCAACTGCACAGCTGTTTTTCAGATTCAAAAAATAGCTTATTTGTGAAGACTGTGGCTGCTGGAAGGTTGTTTTTACACCCTGCATTGGTGTTTATTCTCTCTGTGTTTCTGCTCACATCTCTGTAAGATGGAGGTACAATCAAAACAAGCTGAGTCTAAAGGAGCTGGCATGAAATCACAAAAAGGAAAAGTCTTTTGATTTTCTGTTTGCTAGAATAAAATCATAACCTGTGTGAAAAGAAAAATCTTGAGTGTGGAAATGGAAGGATTCCAACAGTTCTACTGATGGAAGGCTGACTTTGAACAGATGTTAGTGAATTATCTGCTTAAGGTCCAAGGATTCTGATTTGTGAGTCCTGCTGCATGGTTGTGTGACAGGTAAGCAGGAGGAACTGGTTGTTATTTACATTTGCAGAGTATACATTTACTAAATGCTGTCTGATTTTCTGCATCACTTGAGTTTGTCATGTGGAATGGGAAATATTACTGACTGTAGTTACCACTGCAGGTAAATCCTGTAGACTTCCTTCTTTTGAGGATTCCTTTATATTTCTTAGTCTAGCAAAGGCCTGGATTTCTATAAAAATCCAATCTGTTCCTCTGTAATTGGTGTCTTTTTTTGTAAAATGGTAATGACTTTTTTTTTTTTTTATGGCTCATACCCCAAAAGCTGCATTTCCATCCATCATTGGACATCCTTGACAATCAGGTCAGTTGGTACCAAAGTGCTGTCTGGTTTGGGTAGTTGCCTTGGAGTGTTTTGTTTGGTTTGGGTTCTTTTGTTTTTTTGCTTGTTTGTTTGTTTTTGAGGTTTCACACATGGCAGTGATAAAGCATCAGGTTTATTCAGGCAAAATTCTTGTTGGCCTTTGTAGGAGTTTGGCTTGTTAATTGGAGGACTGAGCTTTCAGGTGAATTTCTTGATCCTTTGGAAAAGGTGTTCTTCGAGATTTACTGAATTAATTAATACTTGCTGGATTAATACAAAGGAAATAGAGTTGGCAGAGCATTGCTTGCATGAGAAACCAGAAGAATACCAGTGATAAGTTCCTTTTGTGTTCCATTAAGTGACAGTATGGCCCAATAAAGATTCAAAAAAGGTCTCTAGCTCATCAGTTCACCCACTCAAACAAGACTGTGGCTTCTCTTGACCTTTGAAGGGGTCTTTTTGCTTAATTAGTTCCTTAACAGTTCCTTTATAAACAGAAGGTGGAGATTTTTGTTCACTTTATTCATATCTGAGTCAGATTTTAATTTTCTGGGCTGTAAAAACCCTTCCCTGAAGTTCTGTGTATTGTTTTGCTGAGATAAATAAGCCTGACTTGACAGGCATAAAATACCAAGCCTTTTAAGGAAGGAATTTTGAACACCTCCAGAAACTGTTGAATATCAATGGTTGAAAACCCATCCATTCTTTAACCTCTCAAATTGTTCATTTGCTTTTACTAGCAATTAGAGGTGCCATGTGATTTTGCAGTTCAGCAGCTGTATTATTGAATCTCTGGAATTAAAATGTATCCCTGAGAAAAAAGAATGCTGGTTGATGAGTAATATTTTACCTTCTGTCTTATTGCCTATTTGGGGCAATCGTGGTAGAAGATGTTTGTGCAGAGTAGGTGGCAAATGATAAATTCCAATTTTATTTCCTCACACGTTTTTGGGGGTGTGATCTGAAACAGGTCAAGAACAGATGCAGAATTTCATGTGAAGTTTTAACTTAAAAATTATTTTGTCTCTCACTGCCACTAATATTAGAATAATGTGCTCTGCAGGGTGTTATGATTGGAATGGTGCAAAAAGACAGCTGCACAGGGGATGAAGCCCAAAGAAAAAGAGGGATCCTGACACTAAAGTGTGTCCCATTGAGCATGGAATCACCACTAACTGGGATGACATGGAAAAGGTGGGTGTTTATTTTTCATGTAATTTTGTTGAGGCATCACTTTGTCCAAGGTGATGCTTTTTTATGTACTGTTTTCAGTCTTGAAGTTCATACTGATGCAGAACATTGGACAATGATAGGAAGTAGCTAAAGTTAAAAACCCACAACAAAACCAACAGCTCTTACTTGGAAATAAATTGCCCACCTACTCCTCTAGATGGAAGCACAACATTTGCATTTCATTATTCACTGCTTCCTGGGAGGACACCTTTCTCCATTCTGCAGAGTAGAAAGTCTGCCTTGTACATCACATAATATTCTTGCTGATAATTGTCCTGATATCTGCCTTCAGCAAAAAATTATATTTTCATGTAGGAAAAATAAAATCAGAGGTCACTATTTTATGCCCTTCCCTTGGTGTCTGCATCTGGAAATTGTCCTGTGTGTTACACATACTGTGTTCTCTCTCTGGTTAATGCTGGATGCTAGAGCAGACAATCTAAAGTCTAGTAAGGAAACAGTTACAGAAGATAAAAAAAGAGGATAAAAAAAAAGGCCTGTGCTTTACTGTTGTGTAAACTCATGGCTTGATTGATTGGGTTTAGGGTGTAATGTGGAAGCTTCAGGCAATGCTGTAATTCAGACAATGGCCAGAAATTATATGGATTCTTGTAGCCTGAACCTTTCTTGGGCACTGAAATAGATCAAAGAATTATTTGTGAAAGTGGGTACCCAGCCCAAACTCACCTGACAGACAACTTGCAACCTGCAGGAGCTCCAACACTTGAATTGTTGCTGGGACATCTTGCTGAGCTCAGGAGCAGAGTGGGACAGAAAGCAGAGGCTGCCTTTAAGCAAATGAGCAGTGAGCAGCCAATAGAAAAAAGCAGCATGAGAGAAAAGCAGTGGTAGGGGAAGAGAGAAGAAACAGCATTGCAGACTTTTTCGATTATAGCAGATAAGAAAGAAAAGCTTTTTGTTTGTTTGTTTTCTTTTCTTGTTTTTATATATGCAGGCTTCTCTGATTCAGTCATCTATCTCAGTTCCCTGCAGCTCTGCAACACACAGAAATGTACACACACTCTTCTGGCTGAGAGAAGTTCTGAGATGCAACTCCTAAAACTTGATGCTAAAGGAATCTATTTTGTCTGTGCATATGTATTTCCTCCCCTCTGCCCAAGATGTTTTTAAACCAGATGCATGATTTTGATCCGAACCACAAATTTTGTTCCAGGGCTTGGCAATTGTGCTACTAAAAGCATCACGACGTAGAAGAAAGAAGAGAATTACAGAGTTATGTGCCAAAAATGGGACAAAAGCCTCACAGTGCAGCACCCAAGTGGTCACACAAAGGTGGGGGGGTCACCAAAAGATGAAGCTGAGAGTGCATGTGTGTGAGAGCAAGCGAGAGCCAGGCTGCTGTGGGACACACAGATGTTGGTGTGAATGGGGAGGAGGACATGGGAGGGATGAAATGAAGCATTCTTCTTCTCCTGTGCTTCAGTTCACAATATTCAGATTGGAACTGCTCTGTTTTCTGCTGGATAATAATACAGAGCATTGTACATCACTGTTAATTTGTTCACGGCGACTGAGCTGACAACGTATGGGAGGGAAAGCATTAGGATGGAGCATTTTCTGGCTCTGGTGACTAAATGTTTAATCTAAGTGCTGGAGTAATTCTTCCTCAGTAATTTCTCTTTGCTATTGTGCTCGCTGCCTACATTTAATTCTCATGACCTATAAAATCCAACACTGAACTATTTTTGTTTCCTGTAGACTATCATGATCCGTTAACATTATGGCTGGTATGAGGCTGAATCTAATAATGGGCTGTTCTCTGTCTGCTCCTGTCTGGTCTGGAGGAAAAACCTGCAAACTGTCTGAGGTTTAGCCAGGGTCCTGCTTTCTGAGTTCAGGTTTGTTCCTCACTGCTGACATTACCAATACTTTGTTAATTATTTAAGCACAGTTTTCCTTCTCTTCCCTGTCTGAACTATCCACAGTCTTTTTCACTATTACATTCTATTTTTATCAACTTCTCCTTGTATTTGTATTCTAAACCATTAACTGGAAGATGGCCTAGCATCCCAAGCTCCAGTTCTGAAAACATCTGATAATTTTTTTAGGGGACTGAGATGGAATTGAAACTTTGTTTTAGGGATTATATTTTTCTTGATGGATAATTCTAGCTCTGGACAGCTGTTGATGATGACCTTTTTTCCACTGAAGTTCATTCTGGAGCATAATGATACATGGTTCTAGAATATTAATCAAATAAACTTACCCATAAAACTATCCTGATGTTTTGTGCCCTGGAGTAAACTTGATGGGACAGGCAAAGCTGGGATAGGAAAAAAGAGTCCATGTTATGAAATTAGCCAGTGATGTACCCAGAAGTAATATGATTTAAATACAGATATAGGTATAAAGTCACCTGGGAAATTTAGATGTGGCTCTGCACTTCCCTTTGTGCTCACTTCTGGCATATATTTAATAGGAAGATTATGCATCAATTTAGCAACAGTGTAAATAAACTAATTAAGTAGTGAGCTCAACAGCACGCATTACTGGGAGATAATACAACTGGGAGATAATAAGCACCATCAGACCTAAGAAAAACCTAGTTCATAAAAACCAGGAGATGTGGTTCATACAGTAGACATGTCTAGGACTTTTTCTCTGTCATTATACTGTAATGATAAATCCTGTTTTCAAGATTGTTTTAGGGCTTGTTTATCAGCGGTTGCATTAAATTAATTACTTTGATTAGCTATGAAATATTGGTAATTCGTGTATTCTTTAATTGAAAGCATAATTTTCATTAAAAGTAGACTTCTTTGGTAAAGGTATTAGCTTATGAAATCCAAAGTTTGTTTAACCCACTGATGTCAGTGGTGGGTACAGTGGAGTCACCATCCCTGAAGGTATTTAGAAGACATGTGACATTGGGCTCAGGGACATGGTTTGGTGATGGATTTTACAGTGTAGGTTTATGGTAAAGATGAGTATGAAGAAGCTGCCCCTGTTGTCCATCTGAGGTGCTTTTGGATGCTTCCATCTCATGCAGCCCATGATAAGTAGTGCTCTTGCTCTACATCTCACCTCTCCCCATTCCCCTCCAGCAGTGGTTTGGCTTTCTGCCACACGTTAAAAACCACACCCTAAGGGGGTGGTTTTAGCAAATCAGCAAATTTCTTCTAATTCTTGATGCCAAAGCAAGACTGACATTTCAGTCAGGGTGTTTTCCAAGAAGAACAGCAGTAGTTTATGCTGTTTATTTTCACAGATTTCCCTCCCCTCTGCATTTCAAAGTGGTGTCCTTCCCTCCAGGAGGTGACCCATGCTGCTGCTGTCTCTCTGCTAAACCAATGCTAAATCTGAAGTATGCAGAGAAGGGATTCTGTCAAACTCATAATTCAAGGTTTAGCTACCAGAGAAGGCTTTTTAAGTGCAGCTAAGTGGTGCCAAGTGTTTTTATTTTACTGAGGATACAGTAGATTCCTGTGGAGCTGAATACCAGTTCTTTCAGTAGAGCTTGTATGGTTGTCTTCCCTTAGTTCCCTGAAAGTGTTTGGCAGAAGACCTTTGTCTCCCTGTGAACACCAGGCCCCATCAGCAGAGCTTTAACAAGCTACTTCTGAACTTACACATACCAGGTTCATTTCTTGGATGTATTAATTGCTTTCTTCATCTCTCTTCCTAAGCAGTTAACTGATGTTTCATTTACTTTTGCTACATATCTGCTGTGCTAAGCTAAGCTGATGATTATGGAGCAACTAATAACCTTTGGAATATGTTGTTAAAATATTCTGGGTTTTAATGCATCAATAAAATTGCAACCAGGCTGCTGTGGCTTACATTAATTTCATAGTGACTAGTTTATCTAATAAAGATAAAATAATTACTATTTATATTTTAATTTTATGATGAAAAGGGTTTCATTCCCTCTGAGTTTTCTAGCTAAGCAATTTTAAAATGAAAACAGAATTGTTTCACAGCTTCCATTAAAAAAAAATAAAATCTTCCTGAATGACAAATTTTAATCATGTTCTGCATGAAGACTGGAGTCAGCTGTAATGTTTTTAGAGTTCCAAATACCAGGCAAATGTATTCTGTATGATTGTGGATGCCATAGACTTTGAATTGATGTGATGTCAGACTCAGCATTTTGTGATTGAAATGAAACCTGTCAAGTTCTTGCTAGTAAACACAAGACCCTCTTTCCAAAGATGGGGAAAAAGCTGGAGGTGGATTTTACCATCTTCTGAAAATGCATTGAGTAAAACTCTTAAGCTGTTTGTTTGACTTGGCAAACCTCTATTTCTCTGCCTTCTCTTAGACTAAAAAGTTCACATGAACAGGAACCAGTTTTGGGGGTTTGTCTTTATACAGCACCTTTTGCAATCAGGTTTTTGGCCTCAGTTGGGCAGGTGAGCAGTGAAGATGCTTCAGAGTTCTGGTGTTCTTCTGAGATCTCCTTTCTGGGCTCCTTCACCTTGTTGAAGTGCCTTGATTCTTCTGGTGATTCAATTTCTTTAACAAGTAATAGCATTAAATAACCCTGCATGTGTGAAGTATTGTGCTTGAATACTCTTTGCATGCTCTTAAGTGATTATAAGTGTATTTTTCAGACTGGTGTTTTCTTTGGATTGATGTTCTAGATCTTTATGGAGTCCTTGTAATGCACACGGGCTTCATCTTGGAACCCTGCTGCTTTCAGGGCTTGTTACCTGACTGTTTAAGAAGTTGTCTCCTATGCACTTCAAATTATTCCTATTTTTTTCTGAACTTCACAGTTGCTTCTTTGTTATTTGGTAATAGCTGTGTAATATAAGCTTTCATTAACACTCTCAAAACTGCTTTCTTGGAAACATGTTAAATAATGTGTCACTTCAAAGCAAACCCTTATCCCTTTAACAAAGAAAACTCTGTCACCATCATTTAAATGATATTTCTTCTAAAGGGAAGACAATCTATCGAACATAAGACTAGGCAGATAGTCCCCCTCACATATTTTTCCAAGAAGAAATACCTCCTTTTCATAGAAATAACTTTTAGGGGAAAATATTAATTCATATGAAGGTTACAGACTTCCATCCATAAAAACTAGCATAGCTGCAGGTGCTTCCAGAGATGTAATTTATTAAACCCCCCTGAATATTTGACACCTCACTTTTAAATGTGGCTGCTGTCTTGCAAGTAATTTCTGAGACTTCAGTCTCCTGTAACACTGCCTTTCAAGTCTGTATTTCACATCATTTTACTGCTTTCCTTGTAAATGATAAGGGATCCGAGGTGAAACATTTGTTATCAGTTATGTCAGAGATCTTGATGTGCACTCAAAAAATACAAGCAGCAAGAGTTTTGTTTTGGAGGCTTTTTTCCTCCATTTTTGCCTCAAATTTAGATGCTGAGTCTTTGGTGAAATAGTGTTATCTTGGAACCATAACCAAGGAAACTGGTGAACTTGGTATTAAGGCTTTGCTTCCACTTAAGAATCTGAATTCTTGGAGAGTTCAGAGTCAGAGGCACTTTCTTTAAAAAAAACTAAAACACAAACCCAAAAAAATAAAACCCCAAGAAAACTAGTTTTTAAAAGCAGTAACATTTTTGAGGCACAAAATGTGCAAGCACTTGGAGCTCCAAGTTTCAAAGAGGAAAATCAGGGAACTTATAATTAGCCTTTGATCAAAATATTGTTGGTTATTTTAATTGGGGGTGATGGGCTTCAAAAAGCAAATTACATCTGCTATACCTCATGTATGCAGAATAGGGAGAGAAGAGAGAAAAATGTATAATGGGAAAAGCAAATCACATGTGTAGAAAGCTGCTTGAAATCACTGGGGAAACCATATCTGCAAGGCTTTTAATGAAAGAGGAAGAAAACCTGGTGATCTTTTACTTCCAAGGCTAATAATATAAAATACTGATGAGCATTTTTGTGTAAGAAGCAAAACCTGCAGATCTCATTATCTGGGCACCCTGATTGTGTGTGTTCACATCCAACAAAATAAGTGGAAAACACATAGGACACATTTGAAGTGTTATACTGGGCAGTATTCAAATTTCTGATTCCATTCCCAGTGAACTTTTCTTGGCAATAAGGATAGAAAGGACCACTGAGGTCACTCAGGCCACCTTCCAGCCCAGGCAAGCTTGTGTTCACTCACCAGACACTGACAGCTCAGAGACACATGTCTTACTGCTGTGACCAAGGATAGTGCAAAATTAAGAGATTAATTAATTGATTAGCAGTTGCTGTAACTCACCATCTGTTTTGCTTGCATCAGTTTTAGGTAAAGATCCTGATTATTGCTGCAAACACAGAGCTAGAAAACCTGGGGAGAGCTGTGGAGTCACTAACTGTGCCACAGGGTGGCTGAGTCTTCGTGCCATGATGGGTGGGGAGCAGTTTGCAAGCTCTTGTATAGTGAAAATCACCCAAGTTACAGCTCACTCCCTAACTGGGGATTTTGACATCAGTCCCAGGAGAAAGAGGGTAAGAATTGTAATGTAGCAACAGCAAAGCTTTGACATAAATTAAATTTGCAAAGGTGGAAGCCAAGCCCAATAACATGACAAGCTAATATGGAGGAGAATGAGATTAACAAGCTGAAATATCCTTTTCCTGTTCCAGGCTAACCTTGGGCAAGAAGGAGCATGTTGGTGTAATGTCTTGTTGAATTTTCATATGGCAATGTCTCCTGGCACCTTCAAACACCCTACAAATAGAGGTATTGATCTGACCTTCAATTAAAGTGAGAGGCCCTCTGCAAAAATGAGATCTGGGTTTGAATGGCAAATGGCTTTAATATTCTGAGGAGAGTGGATCATTTACAGGTTTCAGTTTGATCCTATAAATCACCAGGGTTATGGCTTTTTTATTATCATTTTAATGCAGGCTTGCATTCCCTGGAGCAAAGGACCAAAAGTGTGGTGTATCATTAAAAAATCATGGAGAAGATGCCAGTAGGTGCAGACAACAAATGATGTATTTGTACAGAAAGGAGTGATATGAAATCCATTCCTGTTGCTATGTTATTCAGGTGTCTGGTGTCTTTTTGCCAGCAGGCTAAAATAAACACTTAATTTGTATTTTTGATTGCTTGTGACAATAATAAAAATGTAATGAGGAGACCTATATAACTTCCTGTCTTACCTGTTTTTCTGTCTTTATATCATCTTTATATCACCAGAATCTCAATCCTAATAATTTCAGTAGTACAGCAACATCTGTGCCTCTCCACCTGTATTTTAGGTGGTACCTTCACTCCAGTTAGAATCAGTCCACTTGCCTTACACATAAACCTTTTTAATAGCAGGTTTTTTCCATCTAGTCTGTTAGCAAATTACCTTCCTTAGATGTGAATTAACAGTTTTGCTGAAGTTGGTGCTGATACTGAGCAGTTTTTGTGAACAGCTGGGTGTGAATTTTGCAGGTTTACTTTCTTAATATCCAATCTGTTTCAGAGACAATTATGTTCTTAAAGGAAAAGTGAAGATGGACTCCAGTGTGCCTAAATGTGCCTGATTGGTGCCACTCAGCTTCCAGATGACAATCCTGTCTGCCCCCTTTCTGCTGTTGCTTAGTCTTACCTGTTTACTGGTAAACTGCCTACTCTTCTGCTCAAAGGTGGTGAAGATGGATAAACCAGGGAGAGTTTTGCAGTACTTTGAAGGTGAAAAAATCATTAAGTCTTGAATTCTGGGCTTGGATTTTGATTTTTTTTTTAATATAAGAGTTTTCTTATACAACGAAGTATCAAAAATCATCTTCTGATGATTTACACATCTTATGTGTAATGTATGGAGTTCATCTTAAGAAATCACCAGTAGTCTGGGTCTTTTCCTCCTCCCATTCCACTTGCTGAATATTTTTTTTGCTGAATATTATTGCCCTTGGTAAGTATGAAAAGATGAGATTCTCTGAGTATGTGTGATTCTCTGAATATGTGCAATTCCCTGTCTAGCTACCTGCTGACAGGGTTTGAGAGGAAGGTTTCCTTGTGGTAGCTCTTTCACTTTGGTAGTCTTGTAAAGAGCATTTTGCATTGCAGGTTGCACACTAAATCAGTTACTTGGCTCTCACACAGAGTTGCTGAATTAACATGATGTGACTCAGAGATGCAAAGGGATTTCTTTCATTAACGGTGCCGGGATGCTCGGGAGAACACAAGATGTGTTTCCTAGACAACAGCCCCTGTTACTCTGTAACTGGAAGAAAGTACAAAAGCTGAAAAGGCAGTTTATGAAGAGCAGGTTTAGAAAAAAAAAAAAATCTGAATAGCAAAGTTGAAGTTCTTTTACGAAATGTAAAACACATCAAACACAGACCTGCTTGTATAGTCTGCGAAGTAGCTGGGGTAATCTCAGAAATAAAAAAGCTCCACAAAAACCCAGTGCAAAAAAATGCAGTTTAAAACTCAAGTACCTCACCTGCTTAAGTCTGTACATGCTGCAACCTCAAAGTCACAATCCCTACCTGACTTTTTCTCCCCAGATAAAACAATCGGGAATGATGGAATAAGCACAGATGGCAGCTTGCACGTGATCTCATTCAGCTGAAGTTTTACTTCCAATTCAGTGCAGGATAAATAAACAGCAGGTGAAATACCATCTCTCCTCTGGTTTGGATGCTCACAGTAGGAAGACTTATGGTTAATATTTAAGTAGTATACTTGACAGCTGGATAAGGAGCATCAGCTTGAGAAACCAGCCCTGTGCTTCATTTCTGAAAATTAAGTTAGAAGCTTGGGTGCATCATTTGTTTGCTTCAGTAGCTAGAAAACTATGACTTACATTTCCCTCATCTGACCATTTAGAAATTATTAAAAAGAAGTTTATTTTCCTGTGCTTACAGCTATAGCTACTTGGGCTAACCATTGTTCTAGAGAACCACTTTAGTATCCCAAAGGTCCATATTTTTAGGCTGCAGTCTCATAGACATGCAAGCTGATCTGTTGCCTTGTTGCCATCAGAGAGAAATGGGCTTTTTCTCCACCCTTTCCTTCTACCTCATCTGTGATGATTTTTTTTTTCATGACCAAATTCACTAAAATGACAACAATTAAAAAAAAACCAGAAAAACAAACAAAAAAACCTCTTTTGTTTTGACTAGTTAGCTTTCAGATGGGGTAGTGAGTTGAATTGGCTTTTGGATGGTCCTGGCAACCATGGAGGTTGACACAAAGCTGAGCAATGCAGAAAGTGGGGGTTGCCCTCCCCCTCTCTGCCTTCCTGGTTCATGAAACTGCAGCATCAAGGGAGAGAATTTCTTGTGTGCTAAGAAACAGGAGCTTTTGTCCATGTCTAAAAATTCAGCACCAACTTGTTCTGTAGTGTTGGATCCAGACCACTGAATCCTGGCATTCCTCTGAGGATTTTATAACCTTTTACAATTAATTCTCATGGATTAACTCATATGACAGAAAAAAGGAAATGCTGCAACATCTTCAGGGTAGGCAAGGAGGAAGGGAACATCAGGCCAGTCAGCCCCATCTTGGTCCTTAGGAAGATGATGGAGCAGTTCCTCCTGAAAACTCTTTACCAGCATATGAAGGACAAGATTTATTAGCCCTGCTTCAAGAAGAGGGTTGGACCAGGTAGGCTTCAAAGGTCTTTTCCAGTCCAATTTTTTTCTTCATCTGTGCTTTGTCTCTTCCAAATGCAGGGTGATTTCTTCACTTGCCCAGTCTCAGAAAAAAACACTGAAAAATTTGAAGACAAAACATCCAAACAACTTACAGTTCTGTGTTTTAACCATGAAACTGTTTCTGTCCACACCTCTCTGGGTTTCCCCACTGGTAGACAATTGTTAAGCCACTAGTGCTGCTGCAAAACTATTTAGCCAGTTGTGCTTTCTGTTCTGTTTATTAAAAAAGAATTTTTGGAGAAGTAGTAGTAAACACCTCTGACTTTACTGCTTCTTTTTAATTAATGTCGTTTTCTCTCAAAAATATTTGCTAGGCAAATACCACTCTGTGGGCAAAGCTTTTGGTAAAGTTTGTTGGAATAAGAGGTTATGTAAATGTAGAGCTCTGGGACTGCAGTTTCTGGAGCTGCTTGCTTGCTGAGTTTCACTCTCCACTACCCACCAGTGGATGTCACGCTTACACAAACGTGGTGTAACTAATCAGCCAAACTTATACTTCATCCATTAAATATTGTTCTTGCACTAAATCTTCACAATTTCCTCAAAGAAACTTTTAGGTTCAGCAGGACTGTAGCCTGAGGAAAGGCAACAAAATTCAGCCACAGATAGACCAGACAGGACACAATTTCTATCTAACAACTGTGTATCAGGATAATAATTTCAGTTGTGGTTGTGTTATTGGTGCCCTGTTGGTGAGAAAAAGACCCCTGATCCAGAACCACTGGGCTGTGTGTGGAAGGTGCACACAGCTGAGCTCTGCTGTGACTCGGGTTTGCTGTGCATGACTCACAAGATTGAGCTCTCTGTTTGATTTGATTTGAGCTGTTCCCTGCAGCAAGGATCCTCGTGTGCCAGAGCAGAAGGCTCCTGTCTCCTTGAGCTGAGGGATGCCACGTGTCCACATGTACTGTGAAACCATGCCAGGATGTTTGTTGGCTGCCCCTACCTCCCAGAGGTATGAAAAGGGGTGGCCTTGGGTGCAACCTGAAGAGAACCTTCTCAGTTAGGCAGAGGGGGGGGGGAAACCAAGAAATCTTGGTGTCCCACACTGTCTGCTGTCACCAGTTTTTCTTCCTGGCCTCACTGATGTCTCCAGGAGGGACTTTGATGCATGGCAAGGGCAGAGCCTTTCGTGGGAGTATGGATTGTGTTCCTGGAGCCTCCTGCTTTGGCAATGCAGATAAGAGGTTCAAAACTGGGAGCACTATAATACTACAGTTTCTGACACTTAGCAGGAGAAAGGATGCAAATTTGTGTAGCAGGGTGCAGCTGAGCAGCTGATCTCCTACTGACATAATCCTTTGTCAGAAGATGCCAGAAAAAAACCCCCTGTATTATCAGCAGTTACAATAATGGCAGCTGAGGTGAAAAAGCCTTTTTGATCTTGATAACTAGGAGGGGAATTGTCTGGCAGTTCAGCCCTAGAAAGAGGGGAATTTGGGAAGCTGCATTTGACTCTTAAGAGGGAGAGAGGAGGAGCATCAGCAGCTTGAGTTCAGTATGAATTTAGATGAAGCATTTCAAGCCATGATGACAGTGACATTTCCCAGTGCTGGTAACTGCACTGTAACAAAAATGACTTTTTCTTTTCTGTTTGCTTCCTTTGCAAGATTTTTAAGGGACTCGAGCACACTTAGGGAGGTGATCCTGGAGGCAGAGGGTTTTGCATTTAGATCAAAATCTGTTCAGACTGGGTGCAGGTGGTCAAACAACGATGGGTTAGTTGGGAAAGGAGGGATGGGTAGAGAATGGGCTATTTGGAGTTTCTATTTGTGTTAGGTGAATGTGTAATAGAATGATTCCACTCTAAATGTCATTGGGTAGCAGTCTGAATTTGCATCAAAAAGGGATACAGGTAGCAAGTTGCAGATCTTATGACATTTCAAAGCATCTAATATAATATTTTAAATACTGTAATACAAAGCAAGATACACATTTTAAGTATAAAACATCTAATGAGCTCTAGCTATTAATCATGAAAT
The DNA here is from genome assembly GCF_036169615.1 of Heliangelus exortis. Lineage (NCBI taxonomy): Eukaryota > Metazoa > Chordata > Aves > Apodiformes > Trochilidae > Heliangelus > Heliangelus exortis. Next base: position 2,223,515 of record NC_092439.1, read on the forward strand.
TTTTTTAGCAAAAATATTTTTTAAAAGCAGTATGCTGAGTTTCAGGGACTGAAAGGAAAGCATCTCTTTCCAGTTGTTTATATCACCATTGAAGAAGAAAGAAAATTGAGGTCCAAATAGTTCTTTTATACTGAGATTCATTTAAAAACAGCCTTCACCTCTCCAGATCAAAAAAGTAGCTTCTGTTTGATATATATTCTGTTTGATAAATCAGCCTCTTGCTTGAAAAATACATTTGCTTCAGTAAATTCTGTGATAGTTATCAAGAGCCACTACACCACCTCAGAGACCACAGTGTGTGACCAGGCACAAATTTTCCTCAATTATTTGCTGGATGTTTTTTGGCATTTAAATATATGACACTTATGTAAATTATGTTAATATTGTCCTTATTAGTACCACAGGAATAATAACTCTGCTATTATTTAAGCTATAAAATCTTCCTTTTTATCACAGCATCATAGATTTTTTCACATTTTGGAGCCCTCCAGCCCAACCTGCAGCTCAGAGCAGGGTCAAGCCTGAATCCACCTGAGGACAGTTCAGGTCTTTGTCTAACCAGGTTTTAAAGGACAGAGATTCCTTCTGTAAGGGGAATCTTGAAGCTGAACTAAGTGGAAGATAGGTGCAATTATTTTGAAGGCAAAGATGGCAAAAATGAATTCTCCAAACAGAAAGCTCTTGTGTCATATCAAAAAATTACCCCTGGTCCCTTTTCCTCCTCCATCACTCTGCCTGTGTTATGCCAACCCAGATGCTTGCACAGCCTTGTGATATCTCTAGTAATTTTCTTTTATTTTTCCTCCTAATGCAGCTCAGCAATAATAGGGAGCTTTTCATTATCATTAAGTAATACAGATGTTAATTAATTAATCATGCTTGCATATCTATTAATTTGCTTGTCTACTAAAATTTATCCTTTCTGTTCCCTGAAGGTATTTTAAATATCAGCAAGGTCTCCTGTTAATCTTCTCTTTTCCAGAGCATGTTTAACCTTCTTTTACTTATCATTTAGGGTCATTAAGGCTTATTAGCTCAGTTATCCTCTCTTGAACCTTCTGTGTTGTCTATTTTTTTTTTTTCTTCCTCTAACCAGAACTGTGTAGTTGTCCCAGATTCTCTTCTGATTAAGTGTAGAAAAAACCCCAAACAAACAACAAACTGAAAAAAATGAGGAAAAAAAGAATCAGGTTTAACTCTACTGGAAACCAGATTGTAGAGTTACTCTCAGGAATTCAGACTGAGTTTCTGGTCCAAACCAGGATGCAGTACTGTCTTCAATATCTGATTTTTAATCTTAAAATAATAGTATCTACAATAGTGTGCTGTTTAGACATTTACTGGTAAATTGTGCCCAGTTTATATGGACACATGGTGTACACCCTTCAGAGAAAAAAAATCAGAAATTTGGAAAGAATAGAAGGAAGATTCCAAGAATGATCTCGAGTTACAGAATCATGATAAGTAGTGAGAAACTAAATAAGTTCAGCTTACTCTAGGGTAAGGTCACTCAGAGTAAACCTGTAGAACCTCCAGGGAGAAGATTGCAGAGATCAGTGAAATCAAACAAAGATGCAACAGAAAGAAACCAGAATATGAAAACTTCAGACAGACTAATTCAGAGTACATTTAAGATTCACAGGGAGTAATTACTCATCAGAACAATTAACCTATGGACACAGTGAGTTTATTGAAGTATTTAAATTGAGACTAAGTATTTTTCCTAGATACATGGTTGTCCAGCCAGAAATGTCTGGATGAGGTTCTTGGGCATTGCACTCTAAATGAAGTCAGAATAATTCTTCACAGTCTCTTTCAGCCTTAGAATTTAAAACTCGAAGCCTCACATGCTCAAAACTTTATATCCTATTTTTTCCTCCCTCTGTTTGTGGACAAGGATATAACATACTCCTCAGTAAATACAAAACTTCACCTGTTCTGGGATTCTTGTCCATACACATTCCCAAGGGTTTTCCTGGGAACAGTGCAGAATATGCCTTCTCATTCAAGACCCTTCACTGCCTTGGTGTCCTGTGCTTTATCTCTTTCACCATAACATCACCCTGATTGAAGCTGGGTTGTTGTGGTTGCTCCCCTACTCATGTTTACCTTCCAGCTCATTATTCTATCAGAAGTGTTTCCTGCAGGCCATGTAATTATGCCCACAAATTCCCCTTGTAAAATATTTTCTGTTATTGCTGCTTCTTCAATGAGGCAGTGTGAGATCTGTTAGGCAAGCTCCCTGTGAGTAAACACATGCTGACTGTCTGCAATTTAGGTATAATTTGCTAAATGTTCCATGCCAACTATTTTCTGTAATTCTTATTATTCAAATCACGCTTGTAGAGCCTTCCAGTTATGGGGTTTTTGTTTGTTTTTCTTTATGTCCATGATAAATGTAGCACAGGCTTCATTTTACTACTGCTTCCTATCCTGTCAATCCCAAGGAATCTGTGATTGCTCTTAAAACCACACACAAGTGTTTGGCTGATTTCTGCCCAGTCAGAGACTGGAACTGTCATTTATTTGCCTCTCTTTTTGTGTACAGTCCCTCCTCCCCCTTACATGAAAACCAAGTAAAAGATAATGAGGCTTTATACCTCTTGTAACTACTTTCTTCCAGTTCTGCCTCTGGTTTTATCACCCACTTTTCCAGCTAGGGTTTGTTCTTCTCCATAAACGTGCTCTGCTTGTCTACCTGTATCTCATTCTGTATCACAGACATTTGGCCCCCACCTTTATTGCCCAAATCCCCCTATTTCTCCTGGCTCCTTCTGACCAAGGGAATCTTTGGTGAGCAGTGGGTTTGATCTGTTCCTCAGCATTATGTGTTCCTCATCAGTTCTGTTTCACTCAGGATTTACAGAGTCAAAACTAGCAGCATCCTTGCTCTAAAAAAGTATTTTAGTGCTGCCTGTAAAAACAAGCAAGCAAACAATATCCACCCTCAGATGAAATGCTTTTGCACTGAGTAGGCAATTGCTCTTCCTTGTGTCTGTGCTGCAAATGTAACACCTCTTTGAGGACAGGGTATCAGTCTTCTTGTGAATGTATTGATGACCCATTTTTATTTGTATCAAGCTATTCAAAGACAAAAGAAGGTGAGACTGTTGGAGGGAGCTTTCATGATTAATTGGTCTGTGCTACCTGTCCCAGAATGCAGATTGAAACTGGAACACTCCGGCTCCCAAAGCTAAATTCACAGAAAGCAGCCAGGGGTTTTTCTAATAATAATAAGAAACTCACAACTGCCACTCAATATGTGAATGATTTTTAACACAATATGTTGTTTCCACCAGATCAAAGCAACAATGGCTTTACATATAGTCATTTAAGCCAATTGCATCTTCTGCCCTGCATCACAGCCACAGAGAGGCACTTTGAAGAATGGTACATTCCCATGCATAATGTACATCTTCCAGTTTAAAGCCTTGGGAGTATCTAATTCCCTTTTTTTTGGCTGTATGGCATCATCTCTGCTAAACTGTTCATTTGGCACATTAACCATAAGAGAGAATCAAGCTGGGTACAGCACTTGTCCCATCATTGTGGTGTTTGTGCAACTTGGTGTCACATGTGAATTGCTCTTCCAATATTCAGGCAGTGAAGACAGTGAGATTGTCTTGACATAAAGAGAGAAGAGCAGCATGGAGATAATCAAACACTTGGATGTCTGTGTAATGAGTAACATTGAAATCAGCAGCCTCCTCACAGGAGTCAAGTTAAGTGTTCAGAGGAGTATTTGAAGAAATCTGAGTAGAACAACTCCAGGAACATAAAAATGCTTTGAACAGATGGGAAAGGGATCTCCAGGGTCACATGCCAGCACTTCCAAAGCTCTGCAGCCAAATGGGAGGAGATTGTACTTAAAAAACAACTTAAGAGGAAAAGGACAATAGGAGATAGACCCCAGCTAGAGAGTCATTAACTGTCCTTTTGAAAGCTTTAAAACCATGGTTGTTTATTTGGTTGAAATACACTTTGGAATGACTTAATCTGCCCTAAAAAAGTCTGCTTATTGATCCTCCTTTATGTGCTTGTTTTGGGGAAGCATGGGTAACACAGAGATCTTGTTGGCACTTTTAAGATCTATGACACTTTTTTATTTTTTGTTCCCTTTGGAAGACTTCAAGTATGTAACTTGTAGTTGTGTTCTGCAGGTGTCACAAGCTTAGCAGAGGTAGGTATTTGCAGAAGATTGAGTGTAGGAAATAAATAACTGAATTATGGTTTCTCTCAAAGCCTGAGACTTTATCCTACTTCTGTTGCTCATTTGCCAGGAGGAAATCTCCACCTGAAGTGTCAATCACCTTTGCCTGTCAAAAATGCTGGGTCACCAGGCTTCATCTTCTGCCATAGTTGTGATTTATAAAAGGCAGCTGTGCCTACCTGAGCAGGCTTTTATTTTGGGTCAGATTGCTGAACTCTGCTCAGCTCTTGCCTGGCAATGAGTGGCTGTTTGAGCCCTGCCTCAGAGCAGTGTCCTTCCACTATTCCAGTTTCATGGTTTCACTGATACCCATATACAGCTGCTCTCACACAGGATGGGAATGTGAAGAAACTTAATTATTTAACATTGTAAAACGTTCCAGGGCTCCAGCCTGGCCGTATGAAACCTTTCCTTGTTTCTCCTCGAATGGATGCAAAATACATAGGAGACTGTAAGAGCTTTTCCTAATTATTGACAACTCAGGATAAATTCTGTTCATGGGCAAATGTATCATTTCCTTACAGTGCTGCTATCAGTGACAACATCTTTAGGAATAGGATGTCTGCTTCTGTAAGGATCCTATGAGGAAGCAGAGGCAAGAGCAGCCAGGTGATGGCTTGTTGCTATTTAGCAGCTGTCACAGGTAGACTCAAGTATCTGTATTAGGTGTCACCCGATGGACAGGCAGCAAATTTGTTTTCTAGGCAGCACAGAAGTTTTATTATTCTCTGGGAACACTGGTAATTGTTCTGAACATGGAATGTGGCATCTTACATTTCATATTAATGCCCAAGTAGCTTTCTGAGAGAAGGCTCCCACAGCTGCCTGCTCAGCTTATGGCAGCCTGGAAAGGAAGGTATTTTAGTCATGGGGAGGAGAGGCTTTAGAAGGGTTGTATGCATGATCTGATCTGATCTGAAATATATAATATACATAATATATATGGCACTTAAATAACTGTGGGTTGTTAGAAACTGCTCTCATGTACAGAAGGGAGACACCTGAAAGAATGAAAAGGCTGTAACCTAATTTTAAAATACAACATTAAGACAGAAGTGATAACTGCAGTGAAGACTGACATGAGCATGGATAATAGATAATGATGTACTTGTATGTGAGCTTTGGCTGTTGTCAGACCCTGAGGAAGTCCCATCTGTTCCAGCCATTCCAGAGACTTCTGTGCCAGTGCACGTAAATTCCCTTTATCTTTAGTGCCCATGGTTGATATTCAGCAGTACTGGGGCACTATGAGTATAAAAGGTGCAGCAAATACTTTACATATTTCCTTATAGAGCTAAACCAGCCCAAACTCTGTGTTCAGCCACAGTACTAGGACCCAGCTGATGTGAGCAGCATGGGTATTACAGTGAAGGATAGCACACAGCTCCTTATTTCTGGGTTACCAGAAAATGATCTATTATGCCCTGCAATCTGCTGCCAGACAATCTGGGACAACAAGGCACATAACATCATTTTGATATTTTGAGAAATGGGGACAAAAGAATTAGAACATTCTCGTTGGCTGCCTTAAAAATTTCTTCATGACAGCAAGCAGTAGGGAAAAATTTCCAACTTTTTCAATGGCAATTTTTTTTTTAAGAAAAAAAGATACACTTTATCAACATCTTTAAGAGTAAATGCAGCTATATAAAAAATAAATTGAAAAAGGTATTCTGAGCCTTCTAGCAATAAAACCAAATTATTCCATTTCCCTCAGCAGTATAATTTACTGCAAAGACAATGATGATGAAATTTAGATAAGCTTTTAAATTTATTTAGTGGTAACAGGAATTTAGTGTCTGTTCTAATGGTAATGCATATCCCAGCTTTCTAACATGAAATTAACTATAGACCTTGAATCCAAAAAGAGTGGAGAGCTTTAAAAAGCTGTGTATTGAGTACTTAGTGTGTAAGAGTATACATTTATACTCTTAAATATAAGTATCCTTACACAATGAAAATACTCTTAAATTACTATTAACAAAGGTAGTGATCCCTAGGGGGGGACTGGGAAAGGGAAATTTTACTTGCTTACCAAACCAGACTAATGCTACAGTATAAAAAACTGCAACTCTACAAGTTCTGACACTGTGATAGTTACAACAAGACATATAACTCCTCTGGTGAATTTTCTTGCTCTTTTAATTTACAGAATTGCTCTGAAGTAGAATCTATTTTTTTTTTCAATATGAGGATTATTATATGAATACCTGTGAGTATTCAAACTTTGAGCTATTATTTGAATGCATTTGGCACAGTATGTGTTGTATGTAGTGCCTGGTTCTGGTTGGAGGAAAGCAGAGAAATTCTGTGTGCAAATATTTGCATCAGCATATTCTCCATTTATTTTTAAACAATATTTATATGTCTTATTTTTAAATTGTTTTTTCATGAACACTGGGTTATGAAAAGTTGATTCCTCAGACCTTTCTGCAAAACACAGTAGTGATTTAAGTGTGGCCAGTCTGACTTAATCTGTAAACAAATAAGGATATTCAGGATAGATTTTTCTATGCTTTGTGTCTAACTGATGAAATGTATTGTTTTATGTACACATGGCTGTGAACCACTTGACCAAAAAAGCTGCTCAGCAAAAGGCTTGTGCTGGTATCTCAGCCCTATGGCTTCTGAAGGCATCTTGTAGCAGGGCTTACTGCTAATGGCATGACTCTCATTATTAAATTATTCAGGAAATTCTTACTGAAGCACTACTTTTCAGCTCTGATCATGACATAGTTTGACATCCAGTTAGAAGTAAAGTTTCTTTGATGGATAACTGAGTGTTGAACTCAGAGAGTAGATTTGTAAATCACACAAATATGGTTGATAAGTTTGCAAGTTGAGAAGTTTGCAGTGTCTCATTTGCTTTTAAGGTCACAGTTCTTCACATCATTTTGGTTGGAAAAGACCTTCATCATCACTGAGTCCAACCATCAACCTGACATTGCCAAGTCCACCACTGAATCATGTCCTTAAGTGCCACATCTGCACATCTTTAAAATCCCTCCAGGGATGGTGACTCCACCACTTCCCTGAGCAGCCTGTGCCAGGGCCTGACAACCCTTTCTGGGAAGAAATTCTTAATGTTGTGCCTAGGAGAAAAGGAAAAACAGAATTAAGAAGATCAGGGCCTTCTGTAGAATTTGGCTGAGAATTTCTGCCCACTGTAGGACTCCCAAGGCAAGGTAAGAAAAACCCTAAAAAAGGAAGCTTGGGCTCCATGTGGCTTTGTGTGTGTGTCTGGTGATGGCTTTGCAGGGATGGGGTCTCACATCAGCTTTATTTCAGTAGATAATTTGGGGCTTCATTTTGTTTTTTCTAGCTATCAGGCTGCTCCTTGCAATACATGTCTTGCTACCACTACATCAGATTTCATGCTGAGGGAGGGGAAAAACCTGATGATGGCAACAGCCTATTTTTGCTCCTCAGTTAGGGATAAGGCTGAAGTTTCAGCTTGGATGAGCTGATAAAAAGAAACATGTGAACTCAAAAGGTAAAACAGCACTGGAAATCACCTGTCATGTCATTAGTCATGCTTAGATTAATTCCTATCAGGTCTATCTGAATTTCCCATCCTCTCTTCAGGCAGGTGCTTGTTTTCCTTCCCTTAATGGCCACTGCCTTCAGCAGAAGGGGAGGCCTTGTAGGTTTTTGTGCTATCCCCCAAAATTTCTTTGGGAGCAGATTTACCTCTTCATGGCAGAACTTGTACATCAGTAGAACTTGCTGGTGACCACATATCTGTCTGCATCCTGCATTTGTACTAATGAGTGCTGGGAAAATTAAGTCCTATTTTCCTTATCCCACCAATAAATAATAAGGTGCCCAGATATGCAGACAGAATGACCCCAGAGACCCAGCAATTTAGATGAAGAGTTTGCAGCACAGGGGAATTTATAAAATGCATACTTTTGGGGTACTTTAGGTTACTCTGCATTATACTGACCCACTTATGTCTCCTTGGTCCCTGGAGAGCAGAGCAGGGATGCTGTACAGCTGCTCTGGCTGCTTTTTGTCCAGTCCTGTGCTCACCAAACACCAGGGAGGTCCAGATATGGGGCTGATGGTCTTCTCTGTACTCTCTACATTTCCTTTGGCTGTATCAGGTTGAGCAGAGGGCTAGGGCACCCCAAAATTTAATTAAGCTTTGGAGCTGCAAGAGAAAAAAAGGCAGAATATTTCACAATTTTGCAATCACTGGTGAAATTCAAAGTACTGAGAGGATAGCAAGGTGGTTAGGAGATGAAAATCCAGCACTGATGTGGCTTAATGTGATTTTTTACAAGTAAAGACACTGATCTCAACCAGCATGATGTAAAATGATCCCATGCCCAGGTCAGGACCCTTTTCTTTCTTAGCTGGGGTTTCTTAGGTGACCAGGTCACCAGACCAAAGAAACCAGTCTGCTCCATCCACTGTCAGTTCTAATATAGCAAATATGTGTAACTTTTTTTTTTTTTTTTTTTGTGAGCAATAAAAACTGTATGAGATTGCAAAAGGTTTATGTATGTTTTATAGTAGGAGCAACCATTAGAGTAAAACTACATTGTTTCCCTTTTTCATGCTTCCTTTCTGCTTTCAGACTACATTCCCAGTGAAGCAGGAACTTCTTCATTTTCTGCAAACATCTCAGTGAAACAAATTAGCAGCACAATTATGTATTTTTGTGATCACAAATGTTATAAATCACCCAATATTGCCAAACAGGAGGAATGAGTTTTCCATTCATATCCCCTAATCAAGGAGGAAACCCAGGGTACAATTTTTTGAAGGCTTGAGTTTTCAGGTCTGACTCCACTGGGTGTCTTCCACCACTGATTCATTCCATCTTCAGGACATTTCTAGCAATATAAAATTCTGTTCTGCAAATGCTCCCTGACAAGCCCCTACATGGTATAAAATGGTTCAAATGAAGTTTATATTTAGTTACAGTCACTGCCATTGTTTGACTGGTAGAAAAAAGTAGTTTAATCCCTGTTAATGTGTTGGTTGTGTGTGTGTTTTTTTTGTTTTTGAAAGGAACAGTAAAATGATTTGCAAAATGTTAGGGCCTTCCTATCCTCTGTGCATGTCTTTTCTTTCAGCAGATGTTGGACTCAAATGGACCTCTTAGATTAGAAAGTTTATTGTGTTGTTGAGAAGTGTAGCCATAATTTGTTAATAGGTAATTTTCCAGTTCCCAGTACTTCTGGAAGGTTGGTAGGACTCTGCTGTCTAGAAATCTCCTTCCAACTGTGCTTTGCTTCCTGCAGTGCAGATGTACTCCTGCCCTCCTTTAAGGTAGTGTCAATTTATTGCCTTTGAAAGTAATAGGAAAAGATAACAATTCTGAGTTAGGGAAGAATCAGATGTGGAGGAATCTGTGATCATGTAAAACATACACTAGTGAAGAGCAAGGCACCTTCTGATTCAAAAAAATAAAAAAGGGTTTTTTGGTAAAACACACAAGCAAAAGGCTCAAGAATTGGCTGCACCATTGACTCAAAGGTTTTATGTTAGGTAAATCAATCCCCTTATGAAGCTATAAATGTTATGTTGCTCTAAATTAGCTGGGGATGAGGATGTCCTCAGAACTAGGTGAGGATCTCTTTGTCCTCAGCCTTCTGACTGTAGAAATGTTGTTCCTATCATCACAGCAATCTGCTACAGAGAATTAAAAACTACACTAAACTTGAGGCTTTTCCCTATCCCTGAAACAAAGACTGTAATCATTTACCTTATCTTTAACATCCTAGCAGTTGCAACTCCATTTATATACTAATTAGCAGTCCATTCATATTAGTAATTCATACCAGCATTTTCCATCAAAGGTTTAAAATTAAAAAACTGAAACTAAAAATAACAATGGAAAAATGTTTTCAGGAAGGAATAGTGCTTTCCATCAAATGAAGAATAGAGTTTCCACCACTTTTAACTTAAAAGCCATCTTTTTCTATCCACAAACACTGTCTTCATCAGAGTCTAGTTAGAAAAATGCACACTGAAAAAAGGTCTTAATGTGCTTATTAGACTTTTACTTTCAACATCTGAAAATACTGTAAAAACAAGATCACAGCCCAGTTGGTTATTTTAGACACAGCTTTGATTTCTTCTCTGTTGAGTAAAGCATTTGAAGCCACGTTTGTCTTTCAGGAATTTGCTTGAATGCAGTTGTTATTAAGTAAATGCATAAATATTTTGGTGAATAAGGAGAGAGTGCTGCAGCAGGCTTTAAATGAACTAAGAATCAAGCTGATATAGGGATGCTCTAGGTAAACAGTGCCAAAATTTAGAGAATTTGAGACCTCTACAATGAGCACCATGAATCCATCTTAATCATGGGGGCTAAAATTTTAATCTCCATTTTTCTTATCTGGAAATTAGAATGCAGGAGGAGGCAGCAATCTGCTCATGTAAGTGGGATGTGATTGTCAGACCCCAGCCAAACACAGATAAGCTGGATTTTTCAATACCAATGTCTACTCCATTCTCATAAGGGGAATATTTTCTGTCTGATTTGAGATTCCCAGCTGATATTAATGAATGCTGTACATGGGCCTTGAGGAAAGAGCATGAGCCAAGGTAATCTGGTTCTGCAAGGTGGCCACTCCATAATGAAGCTTCTCATATTTGAGTTAATGGGCCAAATGCCCTCCCACTGACTTCAGTGATGAACCTGGCCCATTATTCCTAAGTGCTACTGACTGCACATGTTCTTACTTGACTGTTAGATGGCTGAAACAGGCTGGTGAGCATGATTATATGGAGGGTGTGCAGAGAGGACCATGACAGAGACCACTGTGGCTCATTATGACTGACTGAGGATGAAAATGAAAAAGCTTTGCTGTGTAATGGGCTATTCCAATTGAGATCTTGCTTAAAATGCACATCAAAAAGGATAAAGTCTTCAAATCAGCTTTCCAAACTCATGTTTTATTTTGTTTTCTGATTTATTTTAACTTCAGCTGAGATGTGGAATGAATAATTTTCCAGGATTGACAAGTAATGCTGAGAAGTCAGGGAAATACTAACGTGTTCCAAAAATAGACACAGCTATCACATTTCTATTCAATTAGAAATTTCTGAATTCTGTGAAAACCACAGACTTTGCAGTGATTGATCATGAAAGTCTTCTGCTGTGACAAAACTGAGTAAAACCAAATTGATAAAATAATAGCATGCCCATTTTTCTTAGACTAATTCCAAATCATTGGATGTTACTTTGAATCTGTGTAGTACTGACTTGGTGATCTGATGTTCTGGTAATTTCAGGCTCATCTTATGCTGGCCAGTTCACAGGTGAAAAATTCTTATTTTATTCCTCTAGAAGTTTTCACCTTCAAAACATTCTCTTGTTTTATGGCCATTTTCTGGTAGCACAGCCCAGAATTCCAGGGACTACTCCTAATTCATCCTTATCAAGCAATAATGAAGAGAGGTATAGAAAATGCAGTCATTTGGGATGGCCATAGGAGCAGAGCATAAGTGCCATGGAAAATAAATTTATTAATAATTTCTTGTTTTGACTTCTTGCATTCCTAAATCTTAGTTTCTTCCTCTCTACAGTTCAGATTTTGTTCTTCTACTGTGTTGCCCCATGTGTTTTCCTGGAAAACATAAAATCAAGCTGAAACACACAGAGTTTTGTCACCTCCCTGTTACCTGCCAGTCTTTATATGACAGTTGTTAGGTACAAGTAGCTGTATTTGCAGGAAATGCATGGAACACCAGTGAAGCAGTAATCAATTTGTTTTCAGTTGTTCCATGCAAAGATTTATTTCAACACCAAATGACTTTTTCTTGTTCTTTATATTACCTGGGGAAAGCATTTGTTACACCTTCAGTTGTCTTAAACTGTTCTCAAGAGCTGGGAGAGGTTGTCATGGTGTCTCAAGGAGATGGTCAGTGACATTTTTGAAGCTGGCACCTGTGGGAGCAGAATTTCAGGGAGTTGTGATCTTTGTGAAGAGCTGCAGCTTTGCTCTTTTAGCTGCCTTTTACTTGCTTGAATAACTGTATTTTCTGTGAAACTACGTAAGGAAATGAGATGTAATGACTATAAAAATAAGTGAAGGAGAAAAGAGGACATAACATGACTTGAGTGGAACTTATCTGTGACGTGCTAATCTGTTATTTTTCACTGATGTAAAGGTTAAATCCATTAACTGGTGGTCTTCCAGTGAGGACAGAGAGCTGACAAGGCATGAAGGGCTTGGGCCAACCAACCCACGAAATGCTTGATCTTTGAATGCATGACTTTTATTGTCAGCAGCAAAAATGACTTGACTTTCACATGTTCCCTCTACATGTGAGGAAATGAACATAAATTAATAGCTACAGTAATTTCCTCTGGGTAAATCTGTCTAAATGGTCTTAAATAGTAGGATGCTGAAAGGCTAATGGCTTCAGTATCTGACATGCTGAACATCTACAGCTGTCTGTGAAGCCAAAGGAGGTCTGGGTGCTTCCTGTCTTTGAAAAACAGGTCACAACACCAACAATGTCTTTACACAGACAATCCCTTTGGTTTCAGTAAAATTTACAGAAACTTGGAGCAGGATAACAGCCTGATCTACCAATACTATCCTTGAGTTTCTAAAAATCAGAAGGCTTGGAAATGATTGCCTGGTTTGCCCCCTGAGAGATGTTAAGACTATGAGAGCAGTGGTTTTATCCCAAGCTGTTGAATGCATCAGTGCTTTGCATTTATTCTGGAGAGTGAAACAGTGTGGGGACATGAGCAAAGTGATATTTTTTCTGTGTCCCAAGGTATTTGTAAATCTGTTACGCAGGATGGCTGTGTTTTTATTTTGTATTTATGGGTTTTTTGTCTGTGGGGATAATGATTTCTTGACAATATTGGCATCTTCTTGGACAGTTTTATCAGAATATGCATTTAACGGAAATAATGGAAACCTTTTAAAAGACTTTAAGGTTTTCTTATACTGTATTTGTTTATTAGGAGTCTGCTCAGGTGTTATAATGATCCAGGCCTGACTCAAAACACAGGTCTTGTGTATTTTTTTCATTTTCCTAAAGTTTAACTGTACCAATGATTCTCTGAAGATACAGGCAGAGAATAAAAGTCACCAAGTTAGGAAATTTTAAGAAACTGCTGCCCAGTAATGGTTGTGTGTATGCATCCAGTCTTTTCTAGCAACAAATAAAATAGATTAGCCATAAAAATCAAATTATCTTAGCCATGTATTAAAATATTTAAATTGGAGTTTACCTGACCCCTCAGCTGAGATGTGCAAATTCCTCCACCATTGCAGTGAGAAGTAAAAGGGGTTCATTTGAACTACTGCCTCTTTTACTCAGCAGACAGCCCTCTTGCTCAGTGACTTGCTACCATCTACTGTGGCCTGTGTTTTCTGTTCAAAGGAAAGAGTGATTGTGCCTAGCTGGCAAAGCAATTAAAGAAAAAAAAAAAGGATAAAAATAGTCATGTTTTTCTCTCCGTTCTGTATGCCCTGGGTCTCTGTAATGTGGCAGCTTTTAAATTATTTTACAGTTTGCAAGAAGCTGGGAAGCAATAAAATCTAAGCTTACCTAACACCTGATAGCATTAACTAGAGTTCAGAAACTTCAGATTAATATAAGAGGGAATGTAATTTGGATTTAGCAAGAAGCAGGATTCATGAATTCTCCATCCACTGTGACTAACTTATGCCTTTGGGAAAGCTTTTTAATCTCTATTTTTGCCTTAGCAGGTCCATACAGAAAATGAATTTCCCTGGGAATGCACTGAAGGTATTTATGAACGGTGAAAATTCAGTGTAAATAAAAACCAAGTAGTCAGTGATTGGTAAAAATGTTTAAGTGTTAGCCCCAGGGAAAATAATTTTTCTGCTTTTATTTATAAAAGATTATTTAGTTCTCCCTGATGGGCTGGTTAGTGAATGATGAATACCACAGAGTAGTGCTTTATTTATAAATTGGTGATTATATATTTGCATAGTAAAGATGGCTTTACCAGCAAGCATCTCTTTCCCTGTTTGAGTAACCACCTCATTTGGCTGAGATAAGCTGGATGAAGATAGAGCACACATTTAGCTTGACAGCAGAAAGCCTTCTTGGTTTTGATGAACTCTGATTTTTAACAGCAAACTTCAATGCTTTCCTATTTTTAAAGACATGGGGTCTAGTTTGAATGATTGAACTCAATAAATATTTTCCTGTGTAACTTTTAAGAAAGAAATAATCTTACTAAATGGCTATTTAAGTAGTTAAATGGGGCATGTTCTTAATCCTGAGGAATAAGTTTTGAGACAGAGAACCATAACATTAAAATGTTAGTAAATATTCCTGTTGGCATGAAAAAGAGAACATCTGCTAAAGTCACGAGTGGTTTGTTGCCTGAGTTAGCAGTAGGACAGCCTACAGCTGATAGCTCTGGCTTGATAAAAGAGCAGTGCATAGAAATGTTTGTCATGGGAAGTTCCTTGAAATCACACTGAAAGTGTTAAAAACATAATAGTTCACATTTATTTTTATGTTCTAATTTTTCTAATTCTAATTTAAAATTCCTTCGAATTTTAATTTATTAATTTAATTCTTTCTTGGGTATCTTCAGAAACTGCTGTTAGGATACCTTAACTATTTAGCTTGTGTCCAAACTGAAGTATGTGTGCATGAAATGGTTCAATTTCCTGGAAACCTTCAGGGTCAGGTTGGACAGGGCTCTGAGGAACCTGATCTAGATGATGTTCCTGCTCTCTGCAGGTGGGGGTTGGACTAGAGGACCATTAAAGGTCCCTTCCAACCCAAACTATGATTCAGTGACATGATTTGTCCCTTACCTTACCTTATTTGTAGTGTGTTTGACAGTGGATGATGGATCTGTTGTCCAGAGATATGAAGAGATGCAGAAGGGGCCACCAGTAAATCCAGTCTGTAAGAAAAGGACTGTTAACTTGTAGTCTACTACACACAACAGTGTGTCTTCATTTCTCTAGTCTACCTTAGGATCTGGCAGCTTCAACTTAAAAAAATATAAAATCTCAACTGTATGGATAAAGATGGCAATTACTGAAATCTTGAAGAGGCTTCATACAAGGAAAAAAAAAAAAAGAGAACGAAATTCTTTTTTTTGAAAATCAGACGTGTACAAAATAACAAATTCCATAAAGCAGCATAGTTGGTCAGAAGAGCTGGGGAATGTTCAGTGAAAGCCAGAGGTACTATATTTAAACACCAGTTTTACTTTTCTGTGTTCTATTGTATTATTCAAATGGATTTCAATTAGTTCAGACAGCAATTCCACTTAATTAAAGGCTTGCAGTGAATGAGGGCTCAGTGTGAAGCAGAGGTGCACACATTCACTGTCTGCTCACACCCATCAATAACAGTGAGGAGATTCTTTATTTAAGAACAACATCTGCAGCTGGAAAAAGCTGTGGTGAAGCAGGAGGAAGGCTGTGTGGCCATGGAGCTGCTCTGATGAGAGCTGGGGAGCAAGGAGGAGGAGGGTGACCACCTGAGTTTACCTTCAGGATTCCAGAGCAGATTAAGGAAGACATTAATCTGTAAAAATTTGGGGCTGATTTATGCACATCATGAAGCCAATTGTATACTGCCAACCAACATGCTAACTGTAGAGGTAAAATGGAAGATGTGATCTGGAAGGTCAGAGTTCTGTACAATGCTCATGACAGGCCAAGCCCAGCCCAGTTCTCAAACTACTGTGTAAAAACTGTGCATGTAACCTGAGGAGGAAATGAATTAACTGTTGAAATCAGAACATCACAAATTTATCAGAAGAAAAAGACACTTCAACTTTCAGTAGAGAAATATTAGATAATTAGATATTTAGATAATTTATTCTCTAATGTGTGGTATGTAATAATGATTTTATGCTTCTATACTGATTTATAGAAGAATTATTTTCTTCAACATCAGCAAGGTAAAAAGGGGAAGTTAGAGAAGACCATTTTTCTGTCTTTTTAATAGCATGAAATTGCAATGAAAGACTTGTTAATTTTTACATAGACTGGAAAATGAACAGATTTATTTCCTTATCTGTCATTAATTTAAAAAAAGTATTTTATCTTGGGAGTGCAAAGAAACTAGTAAAATTTGACACAAAGTATTTGTATTTAAATGGCTTATTATTTTAAAGGGCACTAGAATCTCACATCAGGAGATAATCATGCTAGAGAAGTCTATTCAGAGTCACAGGAAAAAAAAAATCCTTCTTTAATTTATCTTTGTATTGGTTTAAGCCTAATAAGCTGGCTTATTAAGGCCAGCTGAGAAACCATTTCTGAATAGAAGGGGGAAAACAGTTACTGAAGTATGAAAGCAGAGTTAAAAAATGGGATAAAGATGCCAAAACATCATCTCCAAAAAGAGCTTAGGAAGTCTGACTTCTACAGTACTGAAGAGAAAATAGAAAAGGATTGGGAATTCAGGGTGAGGATCTTAAGGGCCAGAATGTTTAAGAGAGTAGGGGTTTGAGACCTTACCTGCAGGCAAATATATTCTTCAAACTCATTTAAAAGATTTAATTTGGCCATTAAAGTGCTTTTTATGGTTTTCAGTAAATGTGCAAAAAAACTCTGAATAAAAGATGCTAACTAATGTATGCAACTTGATAATTTTCTAAACTTTCTAAACAAATATGCAGGGTTTGTTTAAATGAAATACTTGGCTGTTTACCTCTTTTACAAGAAATCTGAGTTTGGAGCCAGCCCCATTATCTTTTTGGTCCTATCCTGACTTCTGTAATTCAAATACATGCATGTTCTGTTTGATTGGAGCTTTAAAAATCTTGTAATAGGTCTAATTCTGAACGTACAGTGAAAATTATCAGAATGCTCTGAAACCAGGTCATTAATCTAAAACAATGAGAGGTTAAAAAGTCCTTGAAACTTCCTTTGCTGTGAATCAGAAATAATGGTTTCATCTCAGTTAACAATCTCAGCCTACAAAGTGTTAGTTCTCCAGTCTAAGATAATTAATAGTCCTCTTCATGGAGAAAGTTCCCTTGAAACCACACAGTTGTGTCATACAAAATTAACTCTTGCTATGGTTGTTTTTGTATGCTTTTTGAAGGATGAAATATTACAGACAAAATTTCCTAATATTACATCCCAAGTTACTGGTTTTTAGGCAACTGGTTATAGTTGGGAGTAGTTTCTATGTCACAGTTTTATTAGCTCTTAGTCAGTTGTATCTCCTGAAGGTAATTTTAAGTTTTTAAAGGTAGAAACCCAAAGATCTAGAAACTGAAAATCTTTTTAGTTATAGATAGGGCTTTGGCAGGGCTTAATTATTAAAGTAAAGTTTTAAATATCACAGTTAGAAAATTGGGGGACATGTATTAGTGCTTCTCTGCTGTCTCTATCACAATTTATAAAATAGCTGAAGGATGCCAAACTTCTCTTGCATGTTAGGCTTGACAAAGAAGTATATGCAATTCAATTTGATCATACTTTTGAGACTTTTCATTTTTTAAATTTGATGAAGATAGTGTTAATTAAATGCCAGTAAAAATATGGATGCAGAATTATGCTTCATGCAAAGCTACTGATGTAATTTTCATTTGCACTTTTTGCACAGTGGTCATTGGATTCAATACTGAGTTTTGAATTAGAGCGTAAAAATGAATAAAATACTTTTTACTGCTTTTTTGGGGGGGTATTTTTTTTTCTAGATGTTGTTTTTGTTTTCAAGTTTTTAATTGTAAAAGATGATGTAGATGGAGTTTTTCTTCTTAGCACTGCTGTCCTATTTTCCCATGATATCCCCTGGGGATCTAACATGAGTTTAAGTAAGTCCATTTTTTCTCGACTGACAGAACAAATGTTCAGATGCTTTAAAATTTAAAGAGCAAAATGTAGGGAAGGGCAAATCATCTTAGAGAAGAAGTAGGAAATTCTCATTCAAATCAAATAGCCTTATTTTGTTTGTTTGCTTGCTTGCTTCTGGGTTGGTTTTGTTTGCTTTTAATTTTCTATAAGGATGTTACATTTTGAGAGCTGGGCATTCCCACTATCCTTGTATCTGAAAGGAAAGACCTCCATGTAACACCAAGGACTTTCAACCAGTAGGGAGAAAAATGTGCAAACTTTGCCAGCAAATGCATCTATGTGCATAAGACCTTTTGCATGAAAATTATTTTCATGGCACACCGTTTAATGTTTATGAATATTTATGAGGTAACAGTAGCTCTGCGTATATTAAAGAATATTATCCTTTTCAAGGACGTTTCTTGTTTAAAAAGAGCCACTTGAGATCTACCATAGTAGAAAGTTTTGTAACTATACAAAGCAATTTGGAAAGCCCAAAAGTGGGTTGCTAAAGATATGTGTATTTTCTGTTCTATTTACTTTGAAATTACTTATACTGAAAAAAATAGAGTTGCTGTTGAAGTTCAGTTTTCCATTGTGCCTTAAGGGTTGACTTCCTCAAGTGGTCTAAAATCTGTATTCTTGCATGGAATTCATATTCTAACATGAACCCATATTCATATTCATTTGATATGAATACAAAATTCATATTATAACATGAACTTTGCACTAAGTGGAATTATTGGTTTGCAACTGGAGTTGCTTGGGTTTGAGGAGAAAAAGACTCAAAGATACGACCTTTTTAGGATGACATTTTACAGAGTACTGGTCCTAATTTTATTGTGGCCACCAAGGTGGTTCTGCGCTTCTCACGTCTCCAAATCCTTCCAGTGGCTCTGCAAGGATCCTGGTTAGAGATGAGCATTTACCTGAAGGAGCTGCTGGAGATTCAGCCCTTGCATTTCAGGTGTATGGTGTCTTTGGGGTTACCTGTGGAGGAGTAGCTGCCCCTCAGGTGCAAGTTCTGGAAGTCGATGTCTGGGAAGACGAAGTCGATGTCTGGGAAGAGGTGGAGAAGCAGCTGGGAGTGCACGAGACTGGAAAATCGCGCGCGTGGCCTCTGTCTCCCCTCTGTCTCTCTCCCCATCGCCATCTTGGATTCCCCCTCAGCACCCACCACACGGGTGGGTCTCCTCTCGGGCTGAGCCTGACACCTTCCGTTCCTCTAGGAAAGATCAATGTGGCAGCAGAACTTTTCCGATTTCTCCTGTTGACTGCGATACTCATCCCTGCGGGCTGCAGAGTTAGCTGTTGGGGGGTTCGGCAGCCCGGGTTGCCTGACAGAGCTTCTCAGCTGCCCCTCGGCCTGCAGCGCCTCATGGCTCCAAGGAGGGACGAAGTGACCGCGTTTGGACCCCTCAGGAGAGGGACGGAACTGTGCGCTGCCAGTCAGAGGAGCGAGATTAAAAATTAAAAGAAAACCCCAACAACACCGAGAATGGAGGGACCGGCGCTGGCTGAGGCAACTGAGCTGCCGGACAGCCCTCTGGGCTACGGGGACTGACCCCTTCCTGCCCGAAAGGCAAGGATCGCCCTGGGGGTACCGCGGGGTCGCTGAGGTAACCGGGGGCGTTGGGGCACCGCTGGAGCCGCCTTTTTTTTCCCCTCGGCACGGAGCGACTCGCCCGGTAGCAGCATCCCCTCCGTCGGCACAGACGGTAAGCGAGGCTTCGGGCACCGGGAGCGGGGCGGGGAGGGAGGGGGGGCCGGCCCGGGCGGCGAGGCGGGCGCTGCCTGAGCACGGGGGGCGGCTCCCCGGCCTGTCCCCTCCACCTCCTCGCCCGCCCGCCCGCCCCGGGAAACGCGGCCCCGGCGGAGGTGGAGGCTGCGAGGCTAGAAGGGAGCGGTGTCCCCGCAGCCCCCTCACGGCTTCCCGCCCCGTCCCGCCACAGGTAGGCACGGCCCCGAGAGGGAGAAATGTCGGGGGGGTAGAGGGGCTGCTGAGGCGAGGGCCGCGACCCCCGGAGTTGCCCCGCGGAGTGTGTGGGGGCTATCGCTCTGCCGGGGGCTCATTCCCCCTTCCTCGTAGGCAGGTAAACGGGGAGTGTGTGTGTGGGGGTGCTTCGTGCAAGGGAACCCCCCCGGGAGCCCGCGAAGCTGAGCTGCTCCTTGTCCCCCACTTGTCGCGGAGTTTCCATAGCTCGGCGGGGCTGGAAGGTTCTTTCCCGCCCTGGCTGCTGGCTGGGGGTGGCGGCGGTGAGGCTGCACTTTTGGGGCTGCAGAGGGTGGGGGTGAAGGGGGTGGAGGTGGTGAAGCGGCACTTTTGGGGCTGCAGAGGGCGGGGGTGAAGGGGGGGGGGGGGGGGCTGTGTGGCTGTGAGGAGAAGGCGAAGGCGCGGTGTGGGCTGGACAGAGCAGGTACCGGGGTGGACCCGGTTCTGAAATAGTGGAGGGGGGGGCTGGTAGACTGGGGGGGTCCAAGTGCATCCTGACTTGATTGCACAGAGGGAAGGCAGAAGTGAGGGAGGAAGTCGGGAATGCTAAATCCTTGCTCGAAGCAGAGCGATCATCCCTCACACTGTTTGAGGACTGTGAGGAGCAGGATGAGGTGGGAGAAGGGAAAAGGATTGAGAGTACTAATGGGAAAGTGTTTCCCGAGGACCTCAGGAGTAGACAAAGCAGTGGGAAATGCAGTCAGCTATTGGCATGCTTAGTCCTGAAACACCTGTGCAAGTAGGCTTGGCTCTTTAACACAAGAGAAGTCACAGAACCTCCCTGCAAGGGACTGAGCGCACCTGAAAGTTTTTACATCCCTTTATTTTTAAAATTTTTTCTTTTTTATAGATTTTTAAAGGTTTGTTTTCTTTCCTTCTTTCCTCTGGTCTTGGCTCTGTTGATCTCTTCTCAGAATAACCTGCCTTGTTGAAGGGAGTCTCTGTCAGAGAAAAAAAAGTCCTCAGAAACAAACGCTATCTTTGTTTAAAGCTATTTGTGGATCAAGGTTGTGAATTAAATGTGAACTAGCGTAGCTCTGCTTATATTAAAATCACAATAACATTAAAATAATCAGTCTTGGGAAGTAAGTAGGCTGAAATGCAGTTGAGCAGTGTGAGAGTTTAATGTAGGTTTTGCAGTACTTACATCTCTCTGGTGAATAAATACATAATTAGTGTTAGGCCTTTTTGTGATTCTTCTCTTTTATTTGAAGAAGTACTTCAGGGTAGAGATTATAACTAATAACATTTTTAGTTTTTCCCCCTTTCCTCCCGAGGTCTTCAGATGTTTGTATTTGTTGTGGTATACTATGTGCTTTATTGATACAGAATGTTATTTTAAAACCTGTTGTGTGTTGGTTTGGGTGTATTAGATTTCCTGTGCACCTCTCTGAAACAGGCTTGTGGTTGCCTAATTGCCCATGATTGTGAAGAATGAGAATCAATAAACAAACAATGTCCTCATTCTAGTCTGCTGTACCTTTTATAATATATTTGTACTACCCAGCACAGAGCGGCCTTAGTCTGCTTGTCACTGTGAAACAAATAATAGGGAATAGCACATAGCACTGTTATACCTGAGGGAGTACGTAGACAAAGCAGCAGTGGCTGTTGTTTTGTTTGCCTGGAGCATGGTCTTCGAGGTCAGTAAGATGCTGATGAACACCCCACCTCCTGTGTGCAGTGGGTAACTGGGAGGACATTCACATCCACTAGCTTAGATGTAATAAAAGACATCAATAAAAGGAGTTAGTATGGATCCACCCTTTCCAAGTTTCTGTTCTGTTTAGAAGTTGCAGCTACAATTAGTGGAGTACCTGTTAAATATTTGAGACTGTTGCTGGATAGGACAGTAAGATTTTTGGGGGCTTGGATATGTATGTGAGTGGGAGCTATCAGGTGCTCTGAGATGTAGTGAATTTTAAACACACACACTGTATGCATTTCATAATCCCAAGACACTGAAGTCCCAGCTGTCCTCCTGGATGTTATAGGACATTAACTTTGCCCATATAATCTATATTAAAAATCCAAGAACTGCAGTTAGGCTAAATATGTTAATCCCCAGAGATCAAATGGGAGCACAATCCCCAAAAAGAGAAAAGGGAAATGGAGATGTTGGAGCATTCAGTTCCTTGGAGTGGGTGGCAGGAGGGGGTTAGCAGGTTAGTCTGATCCCAATTAGGAGAAGCACTCCTGGTCTTGTGGAAGGAGGCAAAATGGTCTGAAAAGGCCCTTGCAAAATAGGGGCAACACTTCTCATTCCCAAATTTTATTGCCCATGTAATCTTAGATATATTAGGTATAAGCACCACCCATTTGCAAAAGCACCTCCAAATTACAGTGCATCTTTGGTGTTCCTTCTCTAACCACAGCTGGTCTGATGGTTTAGAGGAATTCAGGTGGAAAAAGTAGCAGCTGAATTTAGGTAGCCAGGATTAAAGACTGGCCAAATGCATCATTATTCCTGTGCACCTTTTCCAGGTGTTTTGCTGTAAACCATAATTAAAAAGCCTCTGAAGGTATTGCTGAGAATCAGGGCCAGGTGACACTCATTGCATTGATTCTGAATAGGTCTTTTGGTGCCTTTTTTTTATCCCACATAACTCGGTGCTTTCCACTGCTGTTAGGTCTATTAGGTCCAGATTTTTTTCTTTTTAATCAGGTTGATGCATCTCAGCTTTTCACTTTTTCCCTTACTTGTGTTTCTCTGGCTCTCAGGTGAGACTATTTAAGCTTTTTGTCTTCCTTCAGCTTAAGAATTTTCCAGATGCTGTAAGCCCTGGGTTACTTCTGAGCTCCCCCTCTCAGAAGCAGCCCTGGTGCTCTTTCTGTGGGCTGCTGGTTGCTACAGAACTGTTTGAGTAGATTGTGTCTCAGAAATAGTACATCTCCTCCTTGCACTGTGTGGATGGTCTTGCAGCTTTAGCCCTTGAGGATGTGCCTCAGGTAAGGTGTCTGTAAGGTATCTGGGATGCAAGGAAGGTGGAGGGCTGGGAGAGGTGGGGCTCCTTTTGCAGCCCAGAAAAGAGCGGTCTGGAGAAAGTGAATTATGCAAGAGACTCCCAAATGGCTTGGTCAAATTTCTTTCTTAAGTTTCTTTGGCAGACTTCAGTTTCAGGGCTTCTGAGGTCAGAGTGTTATGGTGGGGAGTTTGATGATCATTCACTGTGTAACAGAACTGTGAGTTTCTAGAGAAGCTCCTCAGAGCCTCAGCATGACGTAGGTCTTCCCATCAAACTAGTTTTCCATTAATTAAAAAAGTATGCACCCTAGATACTGTGAACTCTTTGGTAAGGATGGTTGAGACAAGTTATTTGTCTTCAGCCTTTTAGTACTTTCTTTTTCATGTCTCTTGCATATCTGAAACATCTTTGCTGAAAGCTACAAGGAGGATCATGGCTGTATTTTCGAACTCCTCAATCTTGTCCTAATCAAAAATGTAAATACATGCATAATGATTTGCTTGTCATTAACTTCAGGAAAACACCGTCATGCTAAAATCAGTGTTTTTTTGAGTCTTAATTTTCCTGTCTGCCTGAGAAGTAACACCTGGAATTCACAAACCCAAGATTTTGAAAATACAAACTACTTTCAGCACTGGTGTTTACTTTCTGCATTTTTCAGTTCAGCCAGGGAAGAGCAATAGTTGAAACATACAGTGCTTTTTCCAATCAGTTTCTCTCTTCAGTCTTCGTACTTCAGTCAAAAGCCTCATTGCTTTTTTTTAAATTTTATTTTAAAATGAACAAACTTAGCATGGTGTTATACTCACACTCAGCTTGCTATCACTGATCTTGTTGTCATCAAGTATGAACACAGCATTGAACAGATGGCAGAAATTTCAGGGAAAAGGACTTGCAGATTTTGGGGAATATAGGCAAGCCAGGGGAAAAGAATGTCTTTGGAGACAGGGTAGCAGTGTAGCTGACCCTGGACTTCAGTTTCCCCAGCATGAAGCTTTGTGTATGAACTGAAAGATCAGGCTGTGAGTCTCTGTGTGAAGCAATCAGTAGACAAGGATACGACACAGGCACTTTGCCAGCAGTTTGCACAAGTGTTTTTGCTTCATGTCAGAGATGCTGAGAAGAAAAACTCCTGAGTTCTCGCTTGGCTGGGGAGATGATTGTCACTGACAGTTCAGAGATGTTGAGTATGTGTATTAGTCACAGTCATTCTGTCTTTAAGAATAAGCAGATGAGATTTAATTAATGTTAAAAACCTGGGGTCTGAAATGAGCCCTTTGCACGCTTCGTTTGCCCAGAATTCAGGTCTTGTTTTAATAGGCTGCCTTCAAGTCTGGGAGTCTGTAAGGCAGCACAGGGTTGTTTGAATCAGATGCCTTGGTGTATGGATAGGGCTATCCCTACCTAAAAGTGCTCACAGTTTTTGAAAATAGGATTATCAGCAGTACTGCAAATACCATATGCTGCTGGAGTGTGTTATGCTGCTGGTTAGCAGTGTGCATCCTGAACCCCTTAAGAGCAAACAGACAGTGCCACTTTTAGTGATGATTCAATATAGCAGCTTTAACATGTCTTTCAGGAAGGAAGGGAAAACAGTGTACAGCACTTCTGGTGATACCTGTAGAGAAATACTTGTAAATGGAGAGATAAAACATAAGGCAAACTGTGGATCAGATTTAAGTTGAAATTATGTTTGGGAAAGAATTTTGATTTTCTTTACTATGACACATTTAGCATATGGCTCTATCTTATGGGTGAGATATGGGAGCTGTAGTTCATGCTTAACATGGTTTGTAATAAATTGCTGTATTAGAATCAAAGAGTGGTTGATCCCTTGCTTAAAAAAAACTCCAACCAAACAAACCCTGTTGGTTTTATTTTTTCAGAAAATCACATAGTTTTTAGGAACCAGCTAGGCTACTGGGGCTTTTTGATGGAAAGAAGAGTGGGAGAAGAGTGCAGCCATGTTCACTCATGAGCACTTACTCTTTTTGTATGTAGAGGTCTCTTGTGGTAGATGGGGAAGTGTGCCTTGTGCTCAGCAGCATGAGCTCTGAGCATCTCAGTAGCTATGCATGGTTGAGCAATAGGATGCTTAATGAGAGGATGCTGAAGGATGCAATAAGTGTTGTGCCAACACCTTCATAGAGGCACCAGAGACCATGCCTTTACAATTAAATAAAATAGGCCAGTGGCTGTTCTTTGTCCCCCAAGGCCAAAAGGCACAGCACAAGCTTCCTCCCACACACATGAGCAGTGACCAGACTGTCCATTGGGAATGGAGTCTGGGGTCTCTGAGAGCCCAGGCTGTGCTTGTGCCATCACTCTCTGGGACCCCAGGGTGAGCAGACAGGAGAAAAATGCTCATGAGAGTGCAGGCAAGTAAGCAGCACAAACGGTCTCTGGCGTATTTTGTAGCCATAATGTTCAGAACCTATGGCATCATTCTTCTGGAATTGTTATTGCACTGTGATGTAGAAGGGGTGTCATAAAAAATTGACTTAAACCATTTTATTCCTGTGTTTGGATTCTAAATGTCTCTGATTTAGGTTTTGGTAAAAAACCATTCTACCGAGCCATGTACACCAGCTCCTCCTTGGAATTTCAGATTCACAGTGCATGTATGTGTTTTGTTTAATTAAACTTTACTAACAAAATATCAGCAGAGTGAGCACTTGAGAAAAGTTGAGAATTGCAATGAGGATGCAGTCATTAGGGAAGTACAGTTCTGGGACTAGCATACTTCCAATTACAAACAGGATATTTACTCTGAGTAAATTTTAAAAGCAAACCTCAGAAAGTCATTTACACCCTATTTTTATGTTAAACACTGAGGCTGTGAATTTATGAAACCAGCAGTTTAAGCCTGAAATTTAATCACCAAAGTATAATAGAAAATATATTTAACAGTCCTTAATCTGATTATCAAGATACGTCTCCTTTAATTTGTGTTAACACTGCAATATAAATATTTTAAATTATCCAAGCATTCCACCATCATGACTTCTACCTGGGGATGCAAGAAGAAGCTGTGGATTTTGAATTTGTGACTTCTCTTGTTCATCCTTTCACATTGTTAAGTCTCAGGTAGGGAGATCTGGTTTTGGGTCATTTGTAATAGCTCATGGTCACTTTTGGGTTATACCAGCTGGGATGAGGAACAACTAGAGGGAAAAAAGGGATAGATGAGAAAAAGGAATAAAGAAAACAGATCTTAAGGAGGGAAGCAGAGATGGAGAGAAAGGATGAACAGTGAAGACTGTTTCTGTTAAGCTGTTATGTTTATCATAACCAGGGAGAAAGTGTTTGCTGACCTTAATGTGGGACATGTAGATAAAAAAAAATGAATGGAATGTCAAAAAGAGAGGTTTTAGAAAAAATTCTTAAAATGCCAGGTTTTTAATTCTGCTGGTGGATGAGTCTGTGTTGCTGGTGAAAACTTAATGTCTCCCACCCTGTAAGAAATGTAAAATTCTTCCTCAATTTTAACTTTACTTCCATAGCATGTGGCTTTTTGCATTTCTGATAGAATGGGTGTAAAGTTTCTTCATTAAGCTGTAAAAGTCACAGTTAATTTTGCAGCTGAAAAGTCCGATGTTGTCTTAGGTGTAAAGGACTCAAAAGTTACCCCTTTTTGGGAAACATTTTAAGTGCCTTTTCTCAGAATTTTCTTAGCAAGAAATCTGGACCTGTCCTCTTGGTAGCTTAAGGTGTCACTGACAGTGCTGAATACACTGGCTCCAATCTAATTTTTAAATAAAATGGAGGCTATAATTCAACAAGGCATATAATTAAGGGATTTGTGATAAGACTTCTCTGGGTACAAAAAGTGTTTTTTGTAGTGAGAAAAGCCTGTGTTCAGATCCCATCAACCTGTTTTAAAAAGAGGGCTGTTTGCAGAACCTGTGATGTGCAGGAGGCTGTTACTGGTGTAATGGGCGTTTCTCATATCTGTAGTTTGAAAGCAACTTTTCCAGTGAATGAGAGTGATGTGGATAGGGTGTGTCACTGGAAACCTGTGTTGCATTTCAGTGAACAGTCACATTTTGGTTAAAATTATGGCATATTAACGTTTTTCCTGTTTCCCCGCTATTTTCAAAATATATTTTTTTATATATATTTCAAAACTCTCAAAACATTACATATGGAGATTTCCCCCCCCCCCAGTTAATTAGTTAAAAAGTGCACCAAGTTCCTCCAGCATATAATACCTATTAGGAAGTTATGAAACCAGAGGGATTCCCACCTAGGTCATGCCCCACTGCCACTCTGCAGGCAGGGAAGAAGAATCAGATACCTGCCACTACCACTCACCTTCTCACTGGAGAGGGACTTCAAAAGACCTGATCTGTTGAAAAAATAAAATGTGCCACTTGCTAGCCTTCAGGTACTCCCAGGACATCCTTACAGCTTTGATGTTAGCAGTAAATTTTAAACTCTCAGGTAGCAGACCTGTGAAAATCCTCGAATGGTTCTTTTAGACCAGCTGCTTTCCAGTGAGGCTTCTCCTTACCACATGCCATCACTGTAGCAAGTCAGTAATTTGGCCTGTTAATTTAGTCCAGTATGTATGAATATCTGTAGCCATTATTTCTGAAAATAGGTATTTAAGTATGCTATAAATGATTGTAGCTGGATGAAACATTACGTCCCTCTTAAACAATATCTGTTCAGTTAGACAGCATTCTCACAGGACATGACTTTGGTGTGGTTTATTGTTATTAGTGTTGTTATTTCACGTTACTTTAATAAGACTGCAGAATGATCCTACTGTAAGTGCAGTGGACTGTACAATTTCTGTCTTCTCCAGAAAATACTAAGATAGGATTTTCTGAAGCATATTGTAGCCTAAAAGACATAAGCAAGAATGTTTTGTCCTACTGCTGATAGTCCCATGTCCTGTGCTACCCATTGTTTCTTCCTAGGAATAGTATAAAGAAATACGACTGATAGCCAATTATTTTTTTTTTAACTTTCTCCTTCATTGTTGTCTCTATTTTTTTATGTAATGTGATAATTTCCCAGAAGCTGGAATTGCTGTAGGAACAACAGAAGTTTATGTGGACCTGATGATCTAGTTCATCTTAATTGTTGCCCCTCTCCCACCATGTAATGATAAGCTGTTAGTATTAGGCCTAAAAATGTTGAAAAATTTAAAATAAAATGGCATTGTTTTTTGGCAGATCAGGCTTGTCTACCTGTCTATTCCAGACATAAACATGTATTTGATATTAAAATCAGTAAGATGTGTCAGCTGTGGGCTCCTGAGGGGAGGCATCTGGAGAGGACTCAGAGACACCTCTCTTTTTTTTACTGCCTGCTCTCATGATGAAGCAGGGCCAGGAAGCAAGGCAAAACTGTGGACTATATGAATGGCTTACAAGGCTTTAGTGCTTGAAAATATGTTTAATTAAGGGTTGGTTTCATTTTGCCCAACTTTGGTGGTTTTGGTGCCTTTAGTGGTGAATAGAGAATGGTCCTTTGGGACAGCTCTGCTTTCCATGTGGCTCAGCTGTCTCTGCAAGGGTGAGTTTCTCTCTCCTGCCTGAGCTTGTAGTGGTGGCTGCTTGGCAGGGATGCCAGACCTGGCTGCTGTATCCCATAGAAGTCTCTATTTGTGCTCTGATGACTCTACTGGGGAGAGGAGGACTTTAGGAGCCTTCCAGGCTTTGCTCACTGTCATCTTCTCTCTAAAATGGGCCTGAAACCTTCTTTGGAAGCCACCAACCCCAAGAAATTTAACACTTTTCCCATTTCTCACTTTCAGCCCTGTTAATTCTGCTTTGGTCCATCTGCTCCCTGCTGAACACACAAGCCCAGGAGGAGGGAGGAGCAAGGAGCAGTCTGTAGCTCTTCTTTGTGGGCACCATCAAATGACTCCACTCTCAGCCACAAGGTAGGGTCATATGGAGGGGGAGAGGTTTGCCACCTGGGGGATGAAAAAATCTCAAGGTCGGCACTAAACAGCCTTCCTGCCCTTTCACCCCCACAGAAGTTGTCTCCCACCTGTGGACACTGTTTTTTTCCTTTTTCTTTCCCTCTGCCAGTTTACCAGCCTGTAGTTGAGGTGCTATCTATGCTTTGCAAACACCACAAGCACCACCTGCAAAACAACTGAACCTACCATCTGATAAAAAAGCATTGCAGAAGAAAAACATGCTTTTTATTTTATTAAATGCTCCTGCTGTGTGAACCTTATTGTCAGCATAGTGTTTACCTGGTAGTGAAATCTCTCTAGAATGTATTTGTAAATGCTACAATGAAAGGACTTTGCTTTTTACAAATTCTTCTTTTTACTTAGGCCTTTGCACTTTTATAGTCACGTTTGAAATACTAAGTTTTTGTATCATTGTGCATACAGCTTAGCTTGTTAGGCAGCTGTTTAATGAATGTGCAGAATAAAGCAATGTGAAATTTTTAGACTTCAAAACCTGTGAGAGACATTTGAGGAACAAAATTGTTTATTTTGCTTACTTTGAGATCCTCAGCTGGTGTGAGCAGCTCTGCTGGAGTCAGTTATTTATGCCACCTCAGAGCCAACTTCAAAATCACAAGAGTTGATGCAGAGAGTGGGCACTGTGTAGCATCTTTTAAATGCAACATGGAAGAAAATATGTCAAGGTTCCTAACACAGCCATACTGCAAAAAATAGTCTAACGTAGTATTTTGCTTTTTTTTGTTTTCTCCTTTCTCATCCTCCCTTTCCTATGATACCCCAATAACACTTTATTATTTGGTTTCTCTCCTGAGGAGAGGGATAACCTCCCACACAGCTGTGTGGTGGCAGTGCAGTGGTTTATATCTCATGGAGCTGAATTTTAGTGTGTTCCTGTTTCTTTGTTTTCCGGTGGGCTATATTTCTACATCCCAAATGTCTGTACACCTCTGAATACTGGTGAATTGTAAAGTTCATCAACCTCAGCCTTGCAGTTCTGTGCTTGATTTGACAAGGAATCTTGGTCAGCAGTGGCAACAAAGCATTGCTAGCATGATGGCTACTGGGGACAAGCTTTATTTGGGGAGAAGATAATCAGGTTATTTTTTCCTTCACTCTCTGTGAAACAATGTCTTGATGGAAAGCAGATCTGCAAAGCATCTAGGGAGCCCCAAAAGTAAATCTGAGTACATTATGGGGAAAGTCAGTATCCCCTTAATTGAAAACATGACATTTCAGGTGTGACTTTCACTGATAACGTTGTCTGAAGCTGCTTAAATATTGTTTGCAAATTGAATGATAATGAGCACAAATATCCAATTTGCTAATTATGATGCTAATAGGTCATTAGCAACTGATTCTGCTAGCACTTGGTGATGATACTTAATTTGGGTTGCTTACTATTGTGTTAGCTTTTGTTGGTAATAATGCAAGATACTCATGTCATTTTTCCTTTGAAGATTTATCTGAAAAATACTGCTATAAACATAGTCCTTGTTGTTTTCCTCTCAATATTGTTTATTCAATATTCTGTTTCCTACAAATAATCAAGTATTTGATTTTCAAATTCCCTGCAAAATGTATGTTTAGAGAATGTTCTCCATACTCTTTTCCACTGCCATTCTAATTTCTTCCAATTTGTCTGTGATTGGTAATGTTACAATGTACATAATACCAGCAAATATAGTGATAGGACCTGTAGGGGTTGGGATGCTGTGTAGATGGTATCTACTGACACCACACTGCTGGTGAGGAAGGTGGAGTGTTGGGAGGAGGTGGACAGAGAGACACAGGAGACTTGCAGTGCAAGGTGTGGACAAACTTGACCATGTCAGGTGGGCTCCCAAAAGAGTTTTTGTCTGCATACAACTG
The DNA here is from genome assembly GCF_036169615.1 of Heliangelus exortis. NCBI lineage: Eukaryota > Metazoa > Chordata > Aves > Apodiformes > Trochilidae > Heliangelus > Heliangelus exortis. Next base: position 2,254,263 of record NC_092439.1, read on the forward strand.
GATAGATCAGATTCATGATTTCACCATGATGCTCATGGTGTCTCTCCCAGCTGAAGCTGTGGCCCATGATCTCACTGAGACATGTAGTATCTTCAGAATCCTTGATGGGTTTTCCTCCAGGAATATGTTCAGTTGTGCTTTAAACATACACTGAGCTTTGGTGACTGATGGCATCCTGTGGCAGGGAGTTCCTCAGCTTCACTGTGTGTTCTGAGCTTGTGGGATTCACTTGCTGCTTTGTACACCTTTTATTAGAGGAGGTAGTAAATTATCTACTTGCTTTCTCCAGCCATGTGTAATAGACCTTTCAGCAAAATTTTGCCCAGGCTTAAAACGTTGTAATAAATTTTTCTTATGGGTGTGCTGGCTGATTTATACATGTATTTTCTTGGCCAAATTTCTGTATCTTTTCTAGTTTCACCTTAGCCTTTTAAAGACTTAGGAAGAAGCAGAGGAAGACCAGGAAAAGAGTAGGGCCAGGACCTTCGTTTCACATCTTCATAATGTGACTTCATATATTTAATTTTGTTATTTCTTTACTAATATTCTGGTTGTTTCTGTGAATGCAGTGCATAAAACTGATGTGCAAAATACTGTCTGTCTCGGATGGCAGTAATTAGCTCCATTTCTACTGCTGTATGTGTAGAGCTGTTTTTGCCCCTGTCACTTCATATTTATAAGCTTCATGTCCAATCTGCTGTTTTCTTACCCAGTCATCACTTTCTCCTGCTGCTCCCTGCAGCCAGCTTCTTTCCTCCCTTCAGGTTTCTCCTAGACCTTGTTGAATGTTAAGCTGGAAAGCACTGTGAGAGTGATTTAAGTTTAGTTATTTGTTGCTCTGTGAACAGCCAGTGATTCCTTCCCTGTAGGGCATAGGACCCTGAGCTGTTCCTTGAAGGAAGAGCTCCCTGGGGAGTCCCTCAGGAGAGCTCAAAGAGGTCAGGGCTGCTCAGATCTTAGTCTGTGTATTATTGCCAGAAGGGGCTTTTACAGCTATTTTGTGCTGCCTGTTTTTATTTATTTCTTTCACATATCCAGAGAAGTATACTTGGTCACCTGGAGATTAAAAAATTGCTTAATGAAAGCTGTATACAGCAGCAAATAATTATTTTTGTATTTCACACCCAAAAATGTGCTCTCCACAGTTCCAGATACTTTTTTTCTTTTAGTTTCTTTCTAAGTCTTGGATTTGTAGCTAAAGTCAGGGTGACCAAGAAGGCATCAGCTGTGCTTAATTCCTGACAGACATAAACCTTGTATGTTCACAGTGAGGAGGGAAGGGTTGTTGCTCTCTGAGATTGTATTTGAATCAAAATACTGTTTCTCAGGGTAATGATGACTCAAACTGATGTTACAACAACCCTATGTATAGGAATATTTGAATTAACTTAACAGGCTACATGGCCATATAGTGCTTTGGGGCATATTAACATTTATTATTTTTGCATGGAAGGTCAGTTCCCCTTATCTACAAATTTGTAGATCTGGTTTAGTGATCTGCACTAGCTGAGTGTCTTTCTTTATGTATATATGACTTTTCAGTAACTACTTTTTGGGGATAAATTTTCTTTGGATTCTATTACATCACAGTATTTATGGGGTTAAGCAAACAAATTTGTGGATGACCCAAGTAGGTCACATGGACAAGACTAATTAAGATGTATATAGGCAGAAAAAACCAGGGAAGGAAACAAGCTGTGAACAGAAGAAACACTCATCAAAAGGCAGTGTGATCTGTATTTGAAAGTTAGGGGAAAATGTATATGCTTGCTTTATTTTTTCACTTTCACTGCTCTAGACAGTCCAAAATTTGTAAAAATTAAAGACCCTAAATTACATCCATGTTTTGAGTATGGCTACAGTGCTGAATAAATCTCCAGGGGGAATAATAGCTGATGTTCTGTGCATCCTTACAGGAAAATCCAAGCTAATAAACAAATAGATGCCTGGTGTAGCTTTGTTTATTGCAATATGTTACGTAGCAAGGTTTTTATATCTGTGGCTCAGGTGCTTTGTTGGTTTCATTGTTCATTTAATAAATGAAGTTTCAGTAATGTGCTAAATATCTCTGCACTGATTCAGAGAAGGGACAATATTTTTTTTTTTTTTACTTTCCACAAAACCGAAGTCAGCAGATTCAATACTTTGTTAAAACCAGTGATTGCTGATACCAGAGTTGCTGATAAACCTCTCCAGATCTCATGCCTTGGTCCCTTTGATGGTTTGCAAACCCAAGTAACATTGTTGAGATGTGGCATTTGATGAGGGGTCAGCACAAAGCAGCTCTGTCTCAGAGGTGCTCAACTGGGGACAGTTGGAGTTAAGTGTCCTTTACCTAAAATTTCCGAGGCTGCCTTCTTAGGAGTTTATCTTCCTGCTGAAATTCTTTTGTCATGGAAATTTCAGTGTATTTCTGGCAAAAGTAAATAAGCATTGCATAATTTGGTTGATTGGCATGGGGTTTTATTTGTCTAACTTGAGATCTCCACTGAGATTTGGGTACATCTGTCAATTTTATTCTCCTTTCTCCCATCCCTTTATCAGAGAAGATGTGTTTTCCTGGGAACAGTGACTTCCCATGGGATGATTGGTTGTTAATGAGACTCAGAATTGATACCAGGTTGTTTTGAAGCAAGATTGTGATCTTGATTCATTGTTTGCATATGGCTATGCTAACTGTGCAAAGACTTGGGAATTTGTAAGCTATGGAAAGCTTCTGTATTCTTCCATTTATTTTGCTTCCAGTTACATTGAACACAGTTTGTTTGCTGTATTCATAAGGGAAACAAGAGAATCCAATCCTAGAGTAAAATTATTCATTTAAAAGACAATGTATTGTCAGTACAGATGCCTTAGATCTGCTTCCGCTCTACATATCTGCTGTGTTAAAGCACATAAACATGTGTTATAATATAAATGAGCCTAATCTTGTTGACTACTCTCTGACATATGTGGAGATAATCCTATTTAGGCAGCTTAAAAAATTCACAGGAATGTTTTGCTACTTACTATACCTATGTGATATTGTTAAGCCTCATTCACTGTAAACTGCCCTGCATGCTTGGAGGCTCGTGTTTTCTTGTGTTTTTATTTCCTCATCTGGTTCCCTTCAAGCTCAACATATTTCACAAGTAAATCCAAGGCTGGATTACGAAGCTATTTCCCAGATCTTGTGAAACTGAGTGATGGCATTTGGGAAGGTAAACTGTCTCCAGGAGTCTGCCTAAGCTCTACTACAAGGCAAGGCTCACAGGCTGCTAATTTAAAGGGCATTTTCACTGTACCATGTTACTGGAATGAGAAAAATGCATCCCTGGTGATCTGGGATAAGCTGAACAACTTGTATTTTGACAAGCACCATATGTAATTTTTAAGTTCAGTGTGTTTTTTTCACTTTTTCTTGTTTGTTTTCCTTGTTTTCTCCATGAAGAGACTGTGCTCTGTCAGATGAATTAATCCTGATGAATTTCTTGAGATCATGCAGCAACAGCTCTTAACCTTTTTTGCTTGTTAGATGCATGGTGATTTACTTGCTAAACCTTAACAAAATTTTAAATTAGCACAAACATTTTCTTTATTACTGACATGGCTGTCATAGTATTTTTAGTAAGTATGGTTTAATCTTCTATGACAGGCTGATCAAACTATTTGAAATTGCTGCGTCTTGCGTTTCCATTTTCTTTAAATACTGCTAGCACAATAAATAAATTTTTTTTCTGATAGCAAACTGAATGGAATGGGAATGGATTGACCTCTGTGTTCACCATTGGAGTTGCAGGCAAGACCTGGGAGTTGAATATTTCACTTCTGAGCAGTTTGGTTCTTCTTGCACAGGTCAGCCACAGCTCTGGTTTCTCTCCCTTTTATTACTCCATCTTTCATCTCCCTTCACTTAGCATCCAGGAAAGTTAAGAAATTCCTGTCTTTTACTAAAATTCCTGCCTTAAGAAAATGATAAAGTAACAGGCTGCACCCACCCTCAGTGATTTGTGATTTATTACTGGGGGGAGTATCTCCCTCCTGTTGTCAAAATGGTTAACAGGTGTTTCCACAACGCAGCAATGATTGTCTAGATGGTACATGTAAATAAAATGGAGCCATCTGGACTGCCAAAAGCATGGTAAATACAATCCTCTGCCAGTTTGAGTTAGATTAAGTCTGCTTTTTCCTTGTAGGTAATCATAATCCATGAATTTCATTCACTTCTTGAAATTATTTTTTTTCTTTTTGGTCAAGAGCTGGAAACATTTAGAACCCTTTGAATGTTCTGGGGTCTGAGAAACAAGCAGCCCACTTTCATTTTGGTAAATACTGTTTATAGGCTTTCCTTTGGGTTTAGACTAAAAATCCAGTTACAGGTGCAGATAGAAAATGTGTACAAGTCTCTCTGTGCAGCTGGGTTTCCACGCTGTCCACCTTCCTCTAGAAAAGAGTAGGAGAAACTTAGCAGTGCAAAATTTAGGATTGACTTCATTGAGTTGGGCAGATCTGATGAGATACATGAAAAATTACATCCAAGGTGAGTATCTTCTGGCATTTCAAAAAGCCTATATTATTTATTAGTTCTCATGGATTTTGCAGTATTCGGGAAATGAAATAATTATGAGCCATGAACTGAGGGTGACACATTTTTCTTTCATCACTGATTGCTTCTAATTTGCAGTAATACTTACGACTTTAATTATATTGCCATTTTATGTTTAGATAAGCATAGGAAGGAGGTATTTTTCTTTCCATAACTGAATTTTTTAACCTGTTACAAACAGGCAACAAAAATTCAGGATCTGATTCTAGTCTTGGTTTCATGATCACAAACTCAGAATTTAAGGTTTATGGAATTATATTATTCTTTATAAGTTACAGCTTTCCTGGTAACATTTGAACTCTGCTCAGCTGATGACATGCTCAGAGGTCTCAAGGATCCTTCTAAGTTAAATGTTGCTCTGCTTCAGGTGATTGTCAGTGTGTTTGGATTGCAACTGCTATTTAAGTATCTTACAAGCTCTTCTGATCTTGACTCATGAGTGTTTTCCCCAAAGGGACCTTTTTAATGAAGGTTACACGACACTCAGTAATCTGTTAACGAAGCCAGCAGCCATGAGTGGTATGCTCTGATTTTGTGGCTGTCCCACTTTAGGAGAGGAGGAGGGAAATCTAGAAAACTGTTACCCTGAGGCTTTCTACTACAGCTCCTGTGCCTGGGAAACCTCTAGTGTAAAGCAGCAGAATGACACGTTGGATTAGAAGTTCTGTAAGACTGTTTGGGCAGCAGCACTGCCCAGTAGCCTGTGGAATTTGGAAAGGATTTTTGCCTGTTACTGTGCTTGTACTATTTAAAGCCTCTGACTATTTGTTTTCTACTTAAAAGTGGCAAACATTGGTATAACAGATTTAAATTCTGACAAAATTGGGTTGGCTAGTTACTTTCAGCCTATTTTGAGGTAGTGAAGTTAGAAACATCTCCTACCCTGATAGATTTTTACTTCAACCGAGTAATTTACTTACAAGTTTACCAGTAGGATACTATACTTGACACTTATTCAGTCTGATCAAACTTCATACATCAAATATGTAGATTCCTGGCTCTTGCTGTCACAAGCTTTTGCTTTATATGCTCATGCTATAGCCCCACACATCCCTTTTGGCTTTGTGGTTTTGGCCAGTGGTGCTCAGCTCATGTGGCCATGGAGCAAAGATAAAGTGTGTCACTGAGTTTCAGCAAAGGATTTGCATATATGCTCTTAACTTCACCCATGCCTTATTCCTTCTGCATTATGCATGGGCAAGGTGTTGAGAGCTGCAGTTTGCATGCAGGTCAAAACTACTAAGTGAGGTTTAACAGATATTTAATTTGCTGAGTATTTTAGCCAGAGGTTTAACAAGGGCTGGTAAAGTCAAGTCACCTGTAACACAGGTCCAAGTGGGGTCATGAACATTGCACAAAACTCTAAAAAAACTGAAAACAAGCCCTTGTTTAGTCCCCTGGAGCTGAACAGTCCAGGTAGGGGCTGTCATGGAAGCAATCTGGGTGTACTGAACTGGTTAGTGATGGGATCCTGAGCACAGCTCAGACAGGTGGGATGATGTCCTGCTCATGACTTTGTACCTTGGCTTCTCTTCCAAGACCAGGAACTGGAAGAAGCCATGTAGTGTCTGAGTAGGAAGAGGTGCCTGAGGGACCTTCTCTAGGGTCTCTAGGGTATGACTATTTTGCACTTAATGGAACATCCCATTTTTGTGCAGTCCTGTCTCAGTTTAGCATATTGTTGCCTGAATTCTTGATGCAGACTTTTTCTTGTGTCTGCTAAGTGTCTTTGGAGAGGCAATGTGTGGCACTGTGGACATTTTCTGTGTCTTTAGTGTATTTGAAATTAACTGTACATTTGCCTGTATTTGGACAGGAATTTTTTTTTTTTTTTTTTCCTGTTAGACTGAACTTGTTGCCATAAGTAGTGAATAATTTGAAGCTGCAAAGCATCTGGCATTTTTGAAGACTGTTCTCTGCTGCCACACAATACACAAGCATTTAAACTGTTATGCTCAGACTGCTGAGGAAAAAACAGTTAGAGTAGTCGAGCATAGCAAAAAAACCAAGAGAGTCACAATTCTGTGAATTCATTTCAGTAAATGTTCTAGCAGCTGTAGATTTTATATTTAGGTCTGAAAAGGTCCCTGTCTGTTCTGAATTCTAAATATATACCCAAAAATGGTCTCTCCTGACGAATTAAATAACTATTTTTCCACTTTCTCAGACTGTTTCCCTCATTCTGTTCACATTTCAACCTTGCAAACAGACTTTCTTCATTTGCTCTGGCTTTCTGTAATGGCAGAATCAGATGATAGTGGTCTCTCAGAAACTCACATAACTCTTCCCTTCCTAAAGTAATTTTTCAGTTTGTCTCTTTGTTCTTTGCTGAGCTGGAATCAAATCATGTTTATGTATCAAGTCTCTCTCTAACAGCATTTGCATCCATCATGTACCTACATGCCCTTGGTCCTAGTACTTTCCTCAGTATTTGAGCTCTTAATCTAACAGGGAAAAAAAGTGCAGAATTCAGTGTGTGTGTGTTTGGGGTCTATTAGTATTAAAGATGTCTGGGAGTCTCTGAGTATTACTAACTAATGGCCTGCCTGGAGCCTTACAGTGCAAAGTGCCTTTAGCTCTCTATAAATTACATGAGTGTACTGTTAAAGCAGCAGTTTGTACTTTCATGTGGAGTAACAGGGCTGCTTTAGCATTTTTTTTTTTTTTACTAAACTGGGTCATGGAAAATATACTATTGTCATGTGAATTCTTCAGGTATTCACGTTGTGTAGACATCACTTATTATCAAATTATCTTTGATTTCAGGAGCTGTTAGTAGTGTAGGTTTATGTGTAAATAAGAGGGTCTTCGAGGTTGGTAACATTTTTCTCTACATGAAAATAGAGAAAAGACTTAGCATACTGTGATAGCATTAAGATTGTGAGGGTTGTTTGTGTAGTTTTAAATGGTATTAATTAAAACATGCTAATCCTGTAGTTGAATGTTCCCAAATGCTTCATTTTTGAGTGTTTCAGTATACCCATTTTCTCTGCCATCCTCGGAAATTGCCAGAGTTGGATATTTCTGTATGGCTGTGCAGACATCTGTGCTGATAAGCTGGCTGGTCATCTGGGAGCCAGTTCAGAACCAGAAATTGGGGCTGCTCTGGCACTGAAATAAGTTATGAAGTTATGCAGAAATATTCACTGGGGTTTACCAATATGTTTGTATGATTTTCGTTAACTTGTGTGAGTCAGAATATGGGCAGATTATGTGCATGTTTTTCTGCCAAGGAGCTTATAGACATGTCTTATCTACTCAGTATTAGAATTTACTAAAGCTTTGCTCTTCTTAGCTAATTACTGTTACTTTCCTAGGTGTGCACTTAAGCATAAATACCCACAAACAAATTTATCTTCCAGTATAGAAGATTCCTTAAAGGTACAAATTACCACGAAACCCCCCCCCCCAGGAATGTGACAATTTTGACATTTTCACCATCAAAATTCAGACAAATATTTAGAACACTTCTGATTCTGAAACTTGCCAAATCTGGGGGAAGATGTGACCTGTGTCTCCTTGGGGAATGTTTATCCTGCAGCCCACTGGTGCAGGGAAGGATTTCCTCCAGCAGTGGAAGCAGCTGCAGCGCCGTGTTGGGAGGCAGCGTCCCGGCTAATTTGCAGGGGTGACAAGGAACAGCACTAAGAAGCTGAGGAGAAAGGACTATAAATACTGCATGGCTGCAGATATACTTGCTCCCTGAACTAAGTTCCTATTGCTACATTGCAGAATTGTCAGATCTTTTCACTGTACAGCACCGAGTCTCTTGAAAACAACAAACAGTACCATTTGTCTCTGTTTTGGCTTCGAGTTACGGTTTGGCATTTTTTAGATTAATTTGCTCAAGACAATGGCTTATGTGACCATGTTGTCAGTCTTTTCTCCCCTGCATATCCCTCTCCTACTTTGTGATAGCTTTTGAATTTACTGCTCTTATTGAGTGAATTTTTTAAAAAAGATCAGGAACCTCTGAAGGTTTGATGTTCCTAAAAATGTGTTAAAAACGGATGGTTAGAGATAATAGAGACCCACAGTAGAGCTCCCACAAAGGGAAAGCTATGTTACCTGTCATGTTTGGTGTCACCTAAGGGATGAGCCTGTGTATGGTCACACTCTTTTGGCCAGTCACACATGAAAGGAACTGCTGGAACAGAAAACTGTTGTGTAGGAAGTGCTAGGGATATACAAGTAACTCAGGATTTCATGGCATGGAGATTTATTTGGGGTTACATTGGAGACTCTGAGGTAGAGGATCTTCTGCTCTACTGACCCTGTCCTTGAAGAGGGGAAAAAGGCAAGATCTGGGGAGGACTCAGTAGTAATAGTATTTGACTGCATATAGGGTGTTAAGAGGATTCTTTCACAGAAACAGAAGGTAGGACAGTTGCTCACTTATCCACCAGTGGTGTCTTTCTCCACTGTGTAACCTCACCCAGCCTCATGAAGAAGCCAGTATGGCATTTCATTTGTTTTCTGAGAATTTGTAATACAAAAATACTCTCATTTAAAGAGCTTTTCCTAGCTCTTGGCAACCCCCTGGATTTCTCATTGATTTTATTTTCCTTAGGGTTAGCTCTGGAGAGTACTGAGAAAAAGAATTGAACACCCAAAATACAAAATAGTCATGCTGCTGAGCAATTTTTTTAAATAGAAGAATTTGGCCTCCAAACAGAAGAAACTGCTGACATTCTCCTTCTCTTCTACAATGGAGTGCAAAAATTCCCTGCAATGAATTTGTGGCCTTCATTTTGTGGGGTATTTAGTAGCTGAATGCTTACCATTTCTATTACTTTTTGTTATTTGTGTTGCTTACCATTGAACTCCCAAAATATTTGCTTAAGGTTCTACAGATTGCTACAGATGTGCCTTTAGTAGTCTCATCAGTATCTATCCAAAGCTGACCAGGTCATAACTCTTCCCTAAAACCCACAAAGGTTGTTTTTGGAAGGTGTTGAGCAGATGAGCACTTGAGAGCAATTTTGGAAAGTTTCATGTGTGGTGGAAATTCTCCTTTCTCTGTCTCCTTTTAGCATCTGAAAGCTGGTGCATTTAAAAGACATGGTTCAAAAGTGAAAGACATTGACCCTGTCTCTCAGAGATTAAGAAATATATTTGGATAATTAGTTGATTATGCTTTGCTTTTTATCTGCTGACTTCTCTCCTTGTGTGGATTCTGTGTTTTTGCCTTGTGAGGAACAGCTGATGGACATTCCTTACCTGGCTATCCAGGGACATTCGTGATTGTGGAGATAAGTTATCTCCTCCTCTAAAAATGAAAAACCTATTAGGCTTGATCTGAAATGCAGTTTACTTCTCTGGGGTATGAAATACAATAGTTCAGTGTGGGAAATGTCCTTAAATAGTTTTGTAATGGTTGTGGAAATCAGGTGCTGCAGACAGATTGGAAAGTATTTTCTTCCTACTCAGAACTTCTTGAATATGTTGATTTTTAGTAAAATATGTCAAAGTCTATATTTAAAATAAAGAATAGGCTTAAGTGCACTCCAGGTCTCTTTAAATGTTTGAGTACATGTGTACATATTAACATGAGCTATTATTTGATTTTGCAAGAAGGGTCTAGTAAAGCATAGAATAAGGAGGGGTGAATTCAAGGTTAATTCATTTTTTATCTTTATTGCAGTAATGTTGTGCTGCTGGTGCTCCTCGAGTTAATTCCAGTTTCAGTTGTAGTCATAATCTATATTTTTTTGGGAGCTGCATGCCTGGTTTACACTTCTCTTGAGTCTAATAGTGCCTGTCTAGACCTCTGAATGTTGTTAGGAATAACAGATGTAACATATTCCAGTATTATTTTGCAATGGAGTCTTGTCCACCAGAATACACCAAAAAGTAAAAGTTTATCCAAGCTGGCTTTCCCTTTCATTTATACTTGTAAAGGGAAGATGGGCAGGATAGGCAAGACTTTGTTCAGCATGAACTTTTACCCATCACTGAAAGACAAAATCAGCATATCTGCTGATTTGGGCAGCCTTCTTAGGGCTCTGGAAACAGCAAGCCCTAATTTCTGCATCTCAGGTGGACTTGGGGAAAAAAAACCACCATCTTGCTGCTCTTATTTGAGTTGTTCAGCATGCCTGGGATGCTCAGTGCTGTGGCAAGACAAATCAACAAAGATGTCTGTGGGAGACAACAGAGCAGCATCTTCTACCTTCTGTCAGATGTGGCCTGAAATTATGTCTGTCTTGATAACCAGAAAAGGCCATTTTTGCTTTAGTGCTGACTTCATGCTGCCAGAAGCACTCTGAAGTGAGTGAAGTTAAATCATGCTCTGCCCTTGCACAGCTATGCACTGTATGTAATGTTCAAGCATGATGAATGTGCTGGAAATTTGTGATGTGGAAAACTTCCTTTTTCTCTTGTAGACTGACACACCAAAATCCTCTTTGTGCTGTGAGCTTTTCTGCTTTATAGATTTTTAAATAGGGTGGCCATTAGGTCACTGAATTTCTTTCTCCACGTCAGTCTTCTTTATGTCTTTCTGCATTTTTTACAGAGAATGAGATGAGAGAGCGTTAGATTCTGATGTTTGTCTTGACACTGTTCCTCTCCTCTGTCTTCTGACAGGTAAGTTTGCCAAAATAACTTTGTAGAGAAATGATTTAAGTTATTCATGTTGTGTGGGTGAACCTACAGTTACATCCCAGGACTTCAGCTGTGTGTGTTGCTGGCTTCTGCTAAGGTGTATTTCACCCTAGGTGTGCTGAAGGTGTATTTCAAAAAACAGGTGGACAAAAATTCTTGAAAAACCTGCTTCATCCCCACAGAGGAAAGCATTCCTCATCCTGGTTTATAGTATGAGGTGCATTGAAAACATGACCTTGGAGCAGAGGAATTTGCAGTTTAAACTATAGCCTGTTGTGAAGACTGTTGGCAGCTCCTGTTAACTTTTATCTTCACGTGTAACAGCTCTCTTCCTCCTCCTACTGAGTATACTTTAAATATGAGCTAGCAGATAGACTGATGTGATAACACTTCCTGTATTAGACATGTTAAAAGCTCTGTGTTTATTTTCTAGGAGCAATTATTAGTGAGGTCAATGTAAAAAATTTTTGGTAGTAATCTGGAGACAACTTGCAACTTTTTAGGCAAAACAGCTTCTTAAACTAGAATTTCTTCATTGGCTTCCAGCCCGTTGATTATGAAATAAATTTTCAACTCAGAAATCAGCAAACTAACACAAAAAGAACATTGATTTAAAATTAGGTTGCCTTTGGTAAAACTTGATACTCCTGTATGATCTGGAAACTAAAAAACTAATTTTCTCCATGACAAAAGAAACTGAAGGTGCCATTTTTTGCATTGCTGCTGCAGGTATTTGTGTTAATGCACATTAGGAACTTAGCTCAAAGATGAGCTAGTGAGTCCTAGCAGTGTCTTTGGATGAGCACTGGAAGGAGAGTGAAAATACAAAAATTATGTAGAAGCTATGAAAGGAATTGCCATAAAGTGTGTGGTGACACGGAGGAGTATAATTTGGATCAGTAGTTTGTAGAAATGGAAAAAGGAGAGAAAGATTTAAAAAATTGTGTACCTCAAAAACCAGTACAACAAAATTTCTGCCTTATCAGGCATTTAGTAAGTGACTGCTTGTGTGGTGGTGCCATTATCAAAGATAGATACTTATACCAAGGGAAAGATAATGGCATAGAAACAGGCAAGCAAATTTGGATTTTAAGTATTGTATTTGACTGTGTGTTGGGTGAATAATTATGTTTTGTGTGGAAGTGAGTTTGTAGTTAGGAACTTTTCAAGAGTCAAGCTGGTCTTTGTTCTGTGTCATGGGCAAAAGAAACCATCAGACCCCATCCTGTCATCCCTGATATGGGTTACATACATTTGAATTGGATACAGAAGTGAGAAAGTGTGGTTTGTGAAAGGTTATATGTGACATAATTTCAAGAACAGGAAAATAAACTGAAGTAATTCAATTTTCTCTGTTATTTGCTCTGTGGTACTAAACTGTTGGAAACAGACCTCATCAGTGTATTGGTGAACTGCCTTTCAAATAAATCTAAAGCAAACAGAACAACAGTTACTCATAACTGCCTTTGACAATGTATAAACACAGAAGTATATACTTTAAAATATAGATGTGATTGTTTAAGGCTTTTGCTTACCTTTTCAGTCTTGTTTTCTTTTTTTTTCCCTTTTGTTTTTATTCTTCGAATGCTGTTCTTTTCCATTTACATTCCTAGTGGTCACAGTCACTGCAGATGTGAAAAGCAGCCATCCATGGCTGAGCACACTGTGCTGCTTCAGAGTGAGAGCCAGAAGTGACAGTGATGTTTGATGTAGGTTGTAAATACTTCTCTGTGCTTTACGTGCTCTGAGTAGTTAGTGAAATGGAACTTGGATCTAGCCCTGCACCCTGGGTGCCTGCATGGATCCAGGCAGTCAAAATCATCAGCCTGGGTGCTGCTGCAAGAAGAGATGGTCTAAAGGCCATCTCACCTTGCCTGGTGCTCCTTCAAGACAGTGGTGGTGCAGCTCTGGTGCCTGGGATACCTCATGCTGATGCAAGGGGAGCCCTGCACAGCAAGCAAAGGCAAGCTTTAATGGTAGAAAATGCAGATTGATAGCTGCAGGTTCATGGTGGGACAGAGCAGCCCCTGGTAAACCTTTCTGTTGAGTGGAAAGTTGGGTGACAACATGAAATCTTAACACAAAAACCTGGGGAGGAGCTGGTGGCTCCCTGTGACCTAAGCGAGAGACAGAAGTGTCAAGCTTACTAAAGAAAACTGAAAACGTATAAGGAATTTGAACCCTGATGTCCTTCTAGGACCTCAAAAGGGGCAGAAGTGGTCATTACTCTCCATGTGTGGCTGAAAAACCATGGGAAGGTGAAGACTTTAGATTTATAACCTGAGGATAACTTTAGAGATGAGGCACGTGTAGAAACAACTGGGAGGCAGACAGATGAAAATCTGTTAGAGAATGTGAAGCAGACATAAAACCTAATGGCAAATCCCTTTTTTTTTTTTTTTTTAATGCTTCTCTCCTTTAAAAATGTGAACTGAAGAAAACATTTCTGTCTTTATATTGCTGCTGAAAAGGAAGGCTTTGCTTGCTCTGCCTCCTTCATTCCTGCAAGCAGCAAAGCAGAGAGTGGGCTCAGTAAATCTCATTAATGGGTATGTCCTGAAGGATTTGGTTCACATGATGGCCTTAATTATTTCCTTCCCCACACAGCTGCATTACAGCCTAAGCAGAGCTGCATAGACGTTGGTCTTCTTTTATAATGAGGTGCAGGAATAGGTAGCTCTGACAGCATCAACAGCAGGGTGAGGAAATGAGCTTTGCACAGAAATTGGTCAGGTTAAGCAATACACGTGGAAGCATCTGAGCAGCAAAACAGAAGTTACACAAAGCAAAGAGGGTGTCTCATAGGGTCACCCCAGCCCCCAGTTTTATAGAAAAATAGGAGTCCTTTCAAGCATGGTATTTATGGGCATTGCTGCTCTTCTTTCCTCCAGAAACACAGTCCCATGGGGGTGGCCATAACAGATTTTTGATTGTAAAATCCTGGTATCATCAGCTGCTCGATGCTTATGGAGCATTTAGTAGGAACTTTTTGAAAGACTTTCCTAAAAGACTGATAGTAGCCTGTCTGGAGTTTAAGAGTTTATTTTTTCCTTGCAGATTTTTATTCAGAATAGGATTCAATCAAGTTTTTTTTATTTTTTTGTGTTTGGTTGTTTTTTGTTTTAAGTGCTTTTATATTCAGTTTGCATATCTTGATTAGAGTGTGATAATTGCCACGGCTGGAATCTCCACAGTATGCTGTCATAAAATTATAAATGGTAATGAAATCACTTAATCAGGTCTTGCTGGAGTACAATCAACATGAAATCTAGTCAATTAGAAATAAATCCGTTTAAAGTATTTCTGGTTCTCCAACAGGATCACTTTAGGATTTCCATTACCTGCAACTGAATTAATGAACTATTTAAAACAGGTAGAAATTACATTCTTTAAAGAAATCACTCTGTTATGAGCAAATCCAGAGCTTTTGGGGATGCTGAAATTTACCTGCATCTAGAGATTGGGCTGGGCAGAGATAAAATTAGGGGTTCAGTCAATGATAATGGTAAATGTGATGTCTCCTGGAATAGCACAGGAAGGGGATATGTGACAGACAGTAGGCTTAACATCCAACATGCATTTGTATGGTTGAGAAAACTTTGAGTATATTTTACATTGTGTAAATACATGTCTTTATGGCAAAACGTATGTTTTTAATATGCTAACTTTCTAGGAGCTTTGAGGTTACAGAACTAAGCTGTTGTAGGTTAATATTAGTTGGTAGATTAATAGTTTTAGTTTAATATTTTGGTTTTATCCTAAACCATTACAGCTCTATTTAAAGACAAAATACAGATTCAAGTGTCATGTTTTGCTGTTGGCTTCAGTAGGACCAAGCTCTCCATAGATTCAGTGTGGTTGCCAGTGTAATTTCTAAATTTAGTCCTTGCCTTGCCCTGCTTTTTGTGGTCAAGTTTTTGGAAATGGCTTGGTCATGGCTTTGTCACATGCATCAGTGTGAAGGCAGAATCACCTTATCTGTATTTCTGATCTGGAGGAGGTGATGGAGCTTGCTTTTCTCAAGTTTGAGGATGGCACCAAATTTCAGAGAACAGGTCTGTTATCCCTAGAGACCAAGGCAGGTTGTCTTGATTGCCTAAATTCTGGCTAGATATAATTTGCTAAAATGAGCTTCTTATCTTTACAATGAGTTGAATCAAAATCTCAAAGGTCAAGAGAATAATTTATTTCTCAGTTCCTCTGCAGAATCACTGTGCTGCCTGGGTCATCCTGGCAGATCACTTAACCTTTCTGAGCCTGCAGGTATTTTTTTCCCAGTCTGCCATCACCATCATCATTCACATACATGGTGCTAAAGAATGTCCTTAATTGCACCATGAGCTCAGGCTTGTCTGCACAGGCTGAAGCATTAATTAAAGCCCAAGATATGCTTACCTTGGCTTGGAAAATTATCAGGCAAGATGCAGATAAGATCAGCACAGTCCCTTCTTCAAAATTTCCTCTTAACAAATCAGGGAAGTTTTTCTGCAGTTAGGGTAAGAGGAGCCTGGAGACCATCTGTCCCTGGGAAGCAGGGGTATTTGCTGCAGACAAACAGAGATGTAGTGAGGACATGGCACAGAGCTTTGCTTACACTGGAGTTGGGCTAAACCAAGGGCTGGTCACCTGCCCTAGTTCTTCTACAGTGTGCTCATCCTTTCTGGGTCACCATTTGTTTATTGCTTCTCTATTGATTAAGAAATTAAATTAAGCATATACAGGCCAGGTAGTTCCTTCTGCATTTCTTTCTTCTTTATGCAGATGGGTTTAGTGGTGCAGGACTGTTCAGAAATAAAGGCAGCAACTGAACAAGACATTTATTCACCTATATATTGCCTCCTGTATTGCCAACAAACTTACTGGTAATGGTGAAAAGTAATGGTCACAACTTGACCTATGTTTGTACAACCACTCCTGCTCTAAGATTTCTGGACCCTCATTTTAGTAATTGAAGTGAAATTGAGCAGCAGATGAAGCTGATCAATGCAGCTGCTCTCTGTGGCTGACAGTTTGCCAATGGCTCCAGTTAAGCAGATCTATACAGTGAAAAAAAAAAATCTATCTTGTGGAGGATTTCTGGATTTCAAAACTTGGTTTCTTTAAACTGTGGAATAAAACTCCCGTAGTTTGGTGCCCTCCCTAGAGCTGAATATTGGAGTGGTGTAGGGTAAAGATCTCACACTGGTGTCCTCTACAGACTTCAAGGGATGTTTCCTGCTGAGTTGAAATAAAAATGAATTTGTCGAAATGAAACAAACAAAAAAACACCAACACCAACAACACCAATACACAACAAGAAAGTGTATTTGAATTTTTTTGAACCAGCTCTTGGGCAAAGATAACTCATCGTTTTGTAAGAAAAATAAAGCATCTACTTGAAGCTTTGCTTTTTAACTGGCATGTTATTTCTTTGATTAAAATGATGGAAATAGTGAGGCTGTTTTTGGAAACACAGCAAATAAATTAAAATAACAGAGTAGTCCCAACCAGGATTGCATCTGAATAGAATTCAGGTTAAACTTTATAGCAAACTCTAAATGCTAACCCATGTGTAAAGAGAAGAGGGAATCTGTTTTATCTACTCTCAAGACCTGACCTAATCTACATAACAAGATAGCAACAGTGCTTGTCTGTTAATATATAGTTATGTTTGTATTTGAATTATCACTGAAATGTTTTCCTTATGGAAAAAGAGGAAAAGGGTTGATAAGCATCAGATGTAAATTAACGAGCAAGTAAGCTGCTTTTTCACCAGGGAGATGAACCTGAGGTAAATATGTTCAACAATTTTTTTCAAATTCATGTTGTAAATATTTTGAAATTCTCATGTCCTTTCCCTTCCAACATGTTGTAATCTTTTTGGTATTTACATAGTCAAGGGCAAGCAGAGGCTGGAAACAGAAAAGCTGAAGATAAAATTGCTTTCCCTACATGCTTCTGTTTTGGAAGGAAAATGTCTGCGGAAACCAAAATGTTAATTATATCCATCTTTTGTCAGTAGATAATGACTTTAAAGTCAAAGTGGTGGAATATTTCTGCATTACTTACAATAATTCATAACTAGTTACTCATAATGTGGTATTGAATGGTCCCAGGGAAACATGTATAAGTGGTACTTTGGACTGGGGACAGTGAATCTGAATCTGTAGTGTATTTTCCTGGTTTGATAACTGAAAAGCTGCCATATAAAGAACTAACTGGATCCAGAACTGGATAAACTTTTCAGTGTTTCGTGTTGGCTTTTCATAACTTGCCCTGGCTGCTGTTATGCTCATGAATGCAACACCCAGGGGGTCAAGTCTTGTTGGAGCTATTCCTGAAGTAATTCTGCTGACTGCAGTGGGCTTTACATATGTGGCTGATTTTCCATGCAAGATGTGAAATTGCTTGAAAAGGATCTCAGAAGGTTACTCTGTGTATTTTTTGTCCTCGCAGGTTCAGCAGGTTCATGGGACAGATCCAACTCTACTTGCTTAGAAAAGGTGTATTTAGAAGGCACATCTCAGATTTGGGTTGCTGAATTTGGGTATCTGAAATAATACACTTGGTAGATTTTCATAAAAAGTTTTATTGTAGGAACTATTGTAACTATTTGAATTAGCTATTATTTAGTCTCTTTAATTCTGTTTCAAGTGTTTAGAAATCTGGACTAATACATCCTGAACAAATCAATTTTTAATTTGAAAGTTGTTTTTACAAGCAAGTACCTACTATTGTTTTGGGATTCAGTCTCTTATTTGATATTTCAAAGTGTATTTCATTTTGTCCTAGGTAGCTATAGTATATATCCATTGCAAGCAAGTTTTAAAGAATGCCTTAAGAGTAGTGTTGAAAATGGAAGTTCTAATAAATGTACAAACTAGACACCATACTAAAAACAAGTATAGAAATGAGCAGAGCCTAGAAGCTACCTGCCTAGGGGCTCATGGGGCTGGCCATAATTCCTTGTCTGGAAAAATGACCTTTAAATAAAGGTCAGAAAGAATTGTACTGGCAACTTTGCAGGTGCTTTAAAGAGGCACTTAAGATACTATATTGCCGGTGGGAATTGGCCTTTACTGTAAACTTCACCGTGGTTACCACTTAAAAATACTTGCTATGTTTTCCCTAGTAATGGATTTGAATGTAAAAAAAAAAAAAAAAAAATTTAACCATTTTAACCAGCCTGACTGATCTCTGCTAAATCTTTACAACCAGCCCCTCTTTATTCTAGTGTGTTGTTTTCTCATGTTGAACTCCTGCTTCAAATGTTTGGGTTTTTGTTTTGTTTTGTTCTTTTTTTCCTTTTTTTTCTACCTCCTTCTCTGCCTGTCTTTTGATCCTTGATCATTCAGTACCATAAGCTGCTTGTCTCTTGCATTGTTTGTATCTATCCGTCCCCAAAATCTCTTTGCATCTGCCTGCTTGAACTTCAGCCTTTCTGTAAAGATGCTGTGACTCACTGAATAGTTCACAAGGAAAATAAATTCTAAATAGAACAGACACAGGACAAAGGAGAATTTTAGCATCACAAGCTTTTGGGAAACTGAAGAAACTTTTAGCAAATTACCCTATATTCACAGAAACAGGCTGCATGTGTAAATTTGTATGTGTGCAGGAGTGCTAATGGTGAAGTACTTCTGTTTAAAAAAAAAAGAAATTAAAAATTACATTCTTACAGTCTGATCTTAAGACCCACTTTAATCATATGATGTTGGTATTTAAGACTTTAAATACCAGAAGTTAATGGGGCTTAGCCTCTTGGTAAGCTTGTGCTGTGAAAATATACATGAATGAGGGATAACAAGCTGCCTCAGAAATAAGAACTGGGTTCAACAGTTAATTCACTCAATTTATTTTTTTTTTCCTTAAAAAAAAAAATGGAGAAAAGTGTCACCCTTGAGCAAATCTTTTGCAAAACAATTTGTCAGCTGTGCAGATCACCTAGCAAAGAAATGAAGGACTGCATAAATCTGCCTGTAAATAGGGCAAGAAGTAGTTGTTTCTGGTGGTGCCAGTGAGAACAAATGGATATAACCACTGATTTTTCAATGCTGATTTAAAATCAATAAGTTTTGAAGTCAGAGATATACAATGCTGAGAGAGAACAGCTTCAGAGGAAAGTAAAGGAGGAATTTTGCTTGGCATTTTGCTACATCAATACCTCACCACACATTTTGTAGAATATTAAGTTGGTTGTTGCAGTTATTTAATAGAGATCAAAAATGCATTACCAAGCAGTGCAGCCAAAGTTAATTTAAGTGAACTAATGGTGTAGATTATAAAACCAGAATTATGAGGAATGTGAATAGCAAAATATTGTATGATTAAAAGTGTGTTTAGGTAATTACCATGCAAGGGCTTTTTAAATAACAGGCAAGTGATTTTTTTTTTTTGTTGTTGTTGTTGCATCAATGCCAGAGGTGCCTCCTCCTCTGATGGGGCTGGGAGAAGAGCAGGAGGTCCAAGTGCCTCCTTTTCCCTGAGTTATTGCTGTGTGCTGGGTTATCACTCCTTGTGCATGTTCTGTTTTACTTCTTGTAGATACATTCTTTTAGGTTTTGCAGTTGTCTGGGTGAGTTTTTTGTCAGTGGGTTTCAGTAAGCTGCTGCCCTGTTGGAATTAGGCTATTTTGGTGCTAATAATAGAGATTTTCATCAGAGTTAATCAAATTGCCACATTTATGTAGCTTTCTTTCCTGTCACTTAGGCAGTAGTGTTTCAGATTCACTTCAGACTGGCAAGCAGTAATATTGCCTTTGGAAAAAGTGGTTCTGCCCTTTTCATGCCCTGGCTGTTTGCTGCTGGCTCTCTGCCATCTTTCTTCTGCTGCTTATGCAAACATTTGCATAGTGATCCAGTTCAGAGATGTGATGGATGCTGAAACTAACCTCCCAAAGAGGAAAAAAAAAAAAAAAACCCGCACAAAAATGGTGTTTAACCTGGCTCAGTGCTTTATTCTGCTTTGCTGTTCATTTTAATACAGAGATTAAAGCAGTCTGGGGGCAAGAGTGGAATGGTTTGGGAAGGAAGGGAGGATGGGACTTCTTCAGGAGGCAATGCCAGTCCTGGGCAGCTTTAAAGTAAGAGTGGAGAGTGGAGATTGAACCCATCAAATTGCAAATTGCCCATTGGAGTCGGTCTTCAATTCAGATTTTCTTCTAAGCAGCCTTTTCTGCAGAGCTGTGGAGAGGTGTGAAATTCATGGTTCATTGGGGTTGCACCCCCCATCTTCAGTTTGAAAGGTCTGTGTTTTTTTTTTAATGTTAATATAATTAGAAAAGGCAAGGCTTGATCTTCTCAAGTATTTTAATGTTATAACTTGACAAGCTTGCTTTTGAGCTGATGTAATCCTGAATAAAGCTGAAGAATCCAAGTGTTAGGAGCTCTGGTAGGTTTGACACAGGTGGAAATTCCTTTCCTGAATTGTTTTACTTCATAGTTAATTATTAAATACCTCCTCCTAGCAGTTGCTGTTATGCTAACAGCAAAGTTTTCTCACAGATTTTTTTCATGGCATTACCAAAGCCATAACAATGCTGACTCTGTACCTGAGATATTCCCACAGGTACATTTTTAACTCACCTGACAATAGCAGCCTAGAGGACTTCTCCCTGCAGGCAACAGGACTGCTATTGTGCAAATGAATGTTTATATAAAAATAGATTGTTCTTATCATGAGCAGGAGCCAGGGACTCTGGAGTTTGAAACCTTGCTTTGAGATTCAGCCTTGTTGGCCTTGGACAAGACATTTGATGCATGGGCCTCAGGTGTATTTTAGAGAGAGAGGAATGAATAACTATTGAGATCAGTCCAAAGTGGTCACTCATGTGAGACCCCAGCTAACACAGGAACAAAAGCAAAATTCAAAGGTCAGGGAAGGAAGGATGGCATCCTTTAATGTCCTTTATCAAGATTTCCCTTTTATTAGGATTAGTCTTGGTGTTAGGGGTGCATTTCCTTCTGTCTCACCATATGTTATTCTTGTGCACTGCAGAGCTCCATAGGGACCCTTTGTTTGCAGCTGCAGCAGTGTTCTGCCTCCCCCTGGAGAAACTCCTGCAGGGTGAGAGCTGGAGAAGTTCTGCAGGGGAGCAGGATCTCTCTGTGCACATGGCTCTGTGCTTTTGGTGGCTGTCAGATGTATATTGACCTTTAGGTTTGCTCCAGGCAAACTGGACATCCTGGCATAGGATACAATAAGGAGGGGACTTCATGTGGGACAGATCTTGTAAAATAGGTTTTTGTGTGTGTATATGTCACTGTATTTCATTATCTACCCATATGAAACTGGATAGGAGGGTTTGTTAATTTGCAGGGTCCAGAAAACTGTACATAGGTGCAATTAAGTTGAAAATTTTAAACCATAGTTTTGTTGTAGGCAAATGCATTGTGTATCTTATAATGCATCTATATTTACTGCAGATACCCTCTCCAATGTGTGTCTCTATCAGTGATGTTTTAAACATCAACTTATAATATTTAACATAGTTAAAAATAACATATATATATTTAATGTTATTTTCATACGATGTTTAACAACCGTAAAGCTCCGGAAAAATGCATCAATTTGTCCCTGCTCTTGTTTTTTTCCCTGCCATGTCAAGTTTGCACTGACTGGAGCACCATTCAGAGACACAGGAAGCAAGCTCTGGGAGTTGAATTTCTTGCCTTTTGATAACTCATGCACTGTTTTAATTCCAGTCTTTTATAATACACTCTTAGTCTTTTTTTTCCCCCTCCTTTTTTTTTTTTCCAAAGAAAAAGGCAGTTAGATGGTCATGCTACTTGCTCATGTTTATTTTCTATTTATTCATAAGCTGTTTTAAACTCTTCTTAATGGGGGGATGTTAACAACAGCAGGATAAAAAATTCCTGCAGATTTTCTAAGTTGCTGGCTAGATAGAAAAAAAAAAAAAAGTATCTAAAAATAACATACGTGAGGGGAAGGCAGCAATCTGAGCTCCACTTCTTTCATCTGGCCTGTTGGCCTGAGAAATGTAACCTGGCAATAGCTGTAGAAGCAGAGTAAACATCCCAGTGCTCCCACAGAGCTAAAGGGCAAGGTGCTGAGGGAAAAGTACAATAATAGAGGTAAGCATATAGCCATTGTTTTATTCTTGCACCTTCCAGCTGTTTTTATAGCCTTCCTGTGTCAGAAGTGATGTTTAACCAGCTGGAGCTTGTGCTGGCTTTGTTCAGCCAGTGGTTAGGGGATGTTCAAGGAGATCTCCTGGGGCTGGGACACACAGGGAGCTCAAGATAGAGGATTTGGGAATACAGAGGACTTGAGGTGGAGCAAAGGCTGTGGTGGTGGTAGTTTACATTGTGAGTTGACTTTCAGGATGATTGAAAATCTGTTTTCATTCATTTATGGAGAAACTTTTCTTTACTCAGCACCTCTCTATACCAAAATCATCCACTGATGTATTGCTATAAAATAAAATCAGCTTAACTATAGGAAGCAAAGATCTGTTGTGGTTTTAACAAAGTGAAAGAAGACATCCAAGACAATCAGATCAGCACAACCTGATCTATATTGTAGCTCTCTACCATCCTTTTGAACCAATGAATTGTCAAACTGGGAGCTGGGAACTTGGGATGATCGATTTTCTTCTGCTGTACAAGCCTAAGTAAGCCAGGCAAAACTGCCTTACTTTTCCTGAGGTAATAGTTTTTGGTTGTGGAAAAGTGGAATGTTATTTCAACAAAACTGAAGCTGTTCCTAAAAGAAAACAACTTCCCTTGAGGAGCTGTAACAGACAGCACCTCTGGTTACCAAGTGGGGTATCTTCCATTTCCTCACAACTTAAGAGACAACCAATGAGATTACCTTTAAGGTGTCTGTAGATGCAGGGAAAGATGCTTGACCTCTGCTCCCTGGCAGGATCTGCCCTACAGTGGGACCTGATTTAATTAGAGGTGGTTAGAATCTTGTTTAGAAAAGGCATTGAAATGAGCAGCTTCTCCATAGCACTGATGAGGTTTAGGTTCTGTTCTTGCCTCTAGGCACAGTCTTTCGTTACTCTTTCCATGGTTACTCATGCATTATTTTTTTTAACCTGTATCCCAGAAAATTAGGTGACATGTGCCTTGTTAATGCATCTCCAAGGAGTTCTTTATTTTACTATTTATTAAATTTAAAGAACCTGATATCTGGGAGTTGGATCTTCAGCTATTAATTTCCCTTTGCTATTTCATAACGAGATATTTCTGGGCAGTTTTTGTATGAAAATCCACTTGCTAAAACTTTGGTAATTATTTCCCCCCTCTAATTCAACTCATTATTTGTATACTGTATAATTGCAGTTTACTGTTCTCTGTCAGAGGAGCTGAATCCATTGCCCTGGGATATATTGTGCTTTCAAATAGCTTTGAGGAGAGACAAACCATGCAATGGTCTTAATGTCTTTTATCCTCTCACTCACTGGCCTTATACCTCTTACACTCTTAAATACTGTATGTATCTCCCTACTGCAATTTGGCTTCATGTGATTTCATGTTGGTGGATAAATAAGGAAACCATTGAAATGTTTATATTTTTCATTGACTTAAGGTGCTGTGGAAAGCAGCATTAATCTACAGTTCAGTGAAGCATTAAAAAAAAAAAATACACCCTCAAGAGTTTTCTTTTATAAAGAAAGCCTTCCAATAAGCTGCTGTGAACTGGCATGCTTTCACCTTTTTGAACTCACTGATTGTGTCTTCGTTAGTAATTACAGCTGAGGGTAATAACACTGGAATTTTCTTCATCAGAAATAACAATAAGACTTGATGATGTGGGTATGTGATGTGCTTTGGAAATGGTTGCCCTTGACCACCTCAAGCTTTAGGCCTACCTGTCCTCTGGTGTAAGTGCTGGCTCCAGCACAGGGTCACCTTCAAATGCTAAAGTAGAGCTGTAACCTTTTATGCTTGCTTTGTAATCAGTGCTATCAATGACTGGATGGTGCAAAGGAATGAGTAATATTGTGGTGATATTTGGTAGGTTCAAACTAAGTCATGAAACACAGTGGTAAAAGATGTTCTATTAGTCCCTGCTGTTGTTTGACTGTATTTGCTTTGAAGGATCTGACTGTGAGACCATCCTAGAAGACATATTTGGATATCTCAGTCACTTGGTGTATGAGTGACCTTGGTAAAATCAGTCCACCCTTCTGTGCTTTTAATGCCTTTTTTTTTAATGTGGGCTGACAGTGGAATTAGTTGGGTTGAGGTTTTTTGGTTTTAATTGAAGGTTTTTTTTGATTATTAATTAAGAACAGAGATGTTGTGTTGGGAGGTTTCTCATGGAAAACATAAAAAGTAATGTTAGTGTCTTTCTGGACTCTGGAAAATATATGGTTATCAAGCACTTCAACCTTTATTGTGGTATTTTCAATTTTTTTCCTAGAATAAATTGTTTCCACATTTTCTCATAGAACAATGAGTTTCATTTCCTGGAAAAGCTTTAAATTGATGAATCAAAAAAAGGTGCTTTGCTGCTGTAGTTGGAAAAACCCAGAAGAAAAATGTTCTTGCTGTGAGGTGTCTGAATACAAGTGACCTTACTTTGGATTACTTTCTTTTTAGCCCAGTCTATACAACAGATGACTTTTTTTTTTCAGGTCTGCATTTGAGGATGTGCAATAGAAAGAATTTGGTAGTGTTTTTATGAAATGTGTTCTATGAGCCACAAACCACAAAGCAGCATCTGCATCTGTCAGGCTCCCTGTAGTATTTCATTTTTTGGTTGTTTCTGCCACTTGAAAATACTGTCCTTTATTGAAGCCTTATGTGTATAGTTTCTGGATGTACAGGATGATAGTTTAGCACCTATATTCCTTTAAATGTATTTTTGCATTTGGAAAAGCAGGCTTCAAAGCCAGATCTAGTTCTAAGTACAGCTTACAACAGTGCTATTTAGCAGAGAAGCTGGTAATTTGCTGGCTTTTTCTGCATCCTTTGGGAGGGTCTGATTGGGTGTGCCTGGGAAGAAAGGTCATCATCTCTTTTATTGCTCTTTCTTCTTCTGTCATTCTTTATCTTCTGCAGCAATTTGGTGGCCAGATTTATTTCCATTACACTCTGGCTACTCACATAAATTACAGGAGGAAATAAAAGGAGGATAAAACGTTCAACTTCGTTGTTAACTGCATGTTACTTCCAGGAAAACAAAACTTGTAGCTGGTTCATATTTAAGACTTCAACTACACCTAATTTTTTTTTTTTCCCTCTTTCTCCTTTATATTGGCAGGATAAAAAAACCTTGAACATGCCTCGTAGCCCAACTTCCAGTGAAGATGAAATGGCACAAAGCTTTTCTGACTATTCTGTTGAATCTGAATCAGACAGCTCCAAAGAAGAAACTATTTATGACACAATCAGAGCAACTGCAGAAAAGCCAAGCAGCAGAATGGAAGAAAGTCAAAGCAACACCTTAGTGATTCGAATTATAATACCTGATCTGCAGCAAACGGTAAGGGATATTGCATTGCCACATAAAAATTAATGTTAAGCTGTTAGCTTTGCTGGCTTCAGTCTGAAGTAGCTTTGTTCTGTTTTCTTACAATTTTTAAATAAATTACAGGCAAAATTTATGTTCTCTTTTTCTTTAATGTCTACATTTCTTATGCCAGTGATGTCTGATTGATTGCCTAAGCTGAAGGTGCCAAGAGAGTGTATTTAGTATGTTAGCTTGATGAAAGCTGTGATCATAAAGCAAAATATCTGTGTGATCTGCATTCAGAGGTAGAAGAAAAGAATTGGGTATCTAAAATCTCATCAGAAGACGAGGGTTGAACCCCCAAATCACATGCTGTCTCTATAAAAAACATGAAAATGTATAACCCTGTTGTCTTCTCTAGTTTCTCCACCATGAGATAGTTTGTGATTGACAGTAGACTGTGGTATAGTAGGAGGTTTTCGCTGCCTTTTTTCTGCCTTTCTCTGTTATCCTCTTATTAAAAGATATCCTTGTTAGATAGCTGGTGGCTTTTAGAGACTAAAAGTAAGGAAAGAGAAGGACAAATAAATTTTTCCTTGGTCCTTTGCTGTTCTACCTTTACTATATGGTGGTGTTTCTTGGACTTCCACCCCCAGAAATGGACAGACTCATTTTGGAGGAAGAATAAAGCATGGCATCATCCTGTTGCATAGTTTTAAATATCACTACTTTATTCTCTCCCACTTACTCACCACTTACACTGGAAACATGTCAGAGAGGATTAAATGAACCTATGGCTATATCTCATATGCCTAAGTCTATTCTTCAGTTTTCTAATTAAAGAAGCTTAAGTCTATTCTTCTTTAAGTCTTTTCAACAAAAGATTTAATCTCTCACATCTTACAGGAAGAGTTGAACAGACTTTTTAATTTGTTAAAAAATGTCTGATTACTTCAATAAATGAGAATAAAAGTGTGGGGGTTTTATATATAGTTTTTTTACATATTAGAAATCTACCTAACAAAGACTCCTCACTCTTTGTTACAAGGTTTTTTTTTCCTTTATGGTTGGATGTGAAAAAGTAAATGTCTGGAATGTTAGGATCCTAAGGCTGGAAAATTTGCTGTTGTAACTTTGTAATATAAGCAATTGTTGTTCTGCATATGTGCTGTGATTGGAATAGCAGATTTATCCCAAAGAAGGTCTTGGGAATTACTTGCTGATTCTATCTAGAATCACAACTTGTCCAAGTTTCTGGTTAATTATCTAAATTACCCTGGGCCTCCTTGAATGCTGCTGTCAATTTTCAATTGATAGTAGGCATCAGACTTTCTTCTTTCAAAATTTATTATAAAAACACATTCTTTTTATGGATGTGTGCTACATACATCACTCTGTGCTGACGTTTAAGATCTACATCATACTGTGCTGCCATTGAAGATCTATCTCAGATGAAATTATTCCTTTCTTTTTAATTAAGTTCATTTTTAGAATGATAGAGATGACCTGTGTACAGGCTGACAGGGAAGAGCTGCTTTGACAGTGTGGCCTCAGGTGTGGTTGTAGAGTTCTTTTTTTAAAGCCTCCTCTACACAGTGCTGGAGAGAGAAATCTGTGTAGGAGTAGGGAGCATTATCTCTGAAATTCTGGCACTTACATGCATTTGAGGACTGCTACTGAAGTTAAATCATCACTCCATTAGTTTGTATGGTGTGTGATGAACCTCTGTGAAGAGGAACTGCTGTGGGGCCAGAGCTGGAGAGGAGAGCTTCAGGGGGCAGAGCAGGACTGTGGCTGCTTTGAGCCCCAGATGGGATTTTATTAAAATCTTGGCTGAAGCCATCATCACCTTGGGTTTCTCATTGCAGCATTGATTAAAATACTGGAATCCAGTGCTGTACATCTTAAATATGAAAGGATTTTGCCTGGAGTGAAGCCCTCTGTCAAGACCAGGTCTGACATGGTTAGGAGATGTCAGCTTGCTGTGTCTTTGACTTGGTTCAGTGCTCTATGAAAGATCCAGTAAAATGGAAAGATAAGCTTTACTTGCTAGGTTTAGTCTGCTGTTCAAACCAGAGAGCTGTTAGCTTCCTAAACCCCTCTTATTTCATTACTCTATTCTTTAGACCAATAATAACTTATTTATTGACACTGTTGAAACAAGTAGGTTTGAAAAAATTCATTTTGTTCAGGAAATGAAATAAATCAAAAAGTATTTTCAGTTTTGTGTTCCATTCGCTCGTTTTTATTGCTTTGCTTTTTCCTTTTTTTTCCTTGTCAATAAACTCTTAATGAAAAGTAACTCAATTCTTTTAAACAGCCTTATAGCAGATGATCTATTTCTGATTTAATTTATTAGCCTGCAAGCTCTTGTACAGAAGAGACTGAAAATCTGAATTCAGGTTTGCAAGCAGAAAGATTGAGAGCTTAAATGTAGTTTAGCAAAATCTGGAGAAGGTCATAGGTCATGAGCTGTGTTACAGCAGCAAGACAAATCCTAAATACAACCCCATTTGTTCTGTAATTATAATTAATTGAAGAGGTGTTTAAAATTAGGCTGTTTAATCAAAGGAGCATGGAATGACATAATTTAGTTTTGTTTTTATTCTTATTCTTATTTATTCTTATTTTTTAGAAAGTACGATCACGTTTAAAAGAAGGAATGTTTAGGGTTTTAGGTAAAACTCAACCCAGTGGGAAGCTTTAAGCCCCAAGCTAAAATGACTAGGAATATAAATTTGATTATCTCCAGTAACAGTAGTGTAAGTTGCCTTTATTTCATTGCATGTATGAGATAAGTACCAAGCATCAGAAGAAAGTTGTGCTCCTATATGAAACTATTTTAATTACCACCCATTGTAGGAAATTTGTCTTGTTGCTCTTTTATTCTCATTTGAAACTTTTAAAGGTAATGTAAACTTTGACAAGGTCACACAAAGCTCTTTTGAAGACTTACTTTTCTGTTCTTTTATCAGTTCTTTTATTGTCTGCTTTTCAGTTCAGATGATAATCCAACGTATTGAAACAATACTTTGTAGAAAGAGTAATTTTCCTACTGCTTTTGTGCATCACCCATATTCAAGTTAAGTGTCATCCTTTGCACAGGAAGGTGTAGAATGTTTC
Source organism: Heliangelus exortis (assembly GCF_036169615.1). Taxonomy (NCBI): domain Eukaryota; kingdom Metazoa; phylum Chordata; class Aves; order Apodiformes; family Trochilidae; genus Heliangelus; species Heliangelus exortis. The sequence goes on from NC_092439.1 coordinate 2,282,980, forward strand.
AGTGAGCGACTGATAGATTTCCTGAGCTCAGTGAAATTACTGAGCATAGAAATCCCTCCAAATTCACAAATATAGGTCCATAGGAGAATGAGTAAAAAAGCCATATTATCTGGCATTTAATTTCCTGATGGAATAAGCTGGGAGGCTCAGCTTTAGTAGATGCTTTATGGAGGCTGAACTCGTGTCATTTCTTCTGAGCTAAAGCTTATTTGCTGTGCATCCAGCCCAGAGGGCTCTGGCTTGAGGATGACCCTGACTCCTTGCTGTTGAAATGGAAGTGGGAATTATTGACTGGTTCCTCCTCTCTTTGCAGTAGTGGTGCAGGGTTTAGGCAATATGCAGTTGTGTTTGCCCTTAATGCAAGGGCAGGGGAGTTCAGTGTCATGCTGTCAGTGGCACTCACAGGTGACAGATTTTCATCTTTCCTCCTTGGTAAGCAAAGTTGGCAGCCCCCAGCAGTTTGCTGCCCAGGGCAACTGCCCACCTTGTGCCTCAGGGCAACTTGTGTCCGTGCATGGCATTGGATATGTTTTGGATGTGGAAAAAAGGATGAAATAACCCTTCTGTGGTTTCCTCTGTGGTTTCCTCCGATCTCTGCCTGGAACTTTTTGGTCTGAATCTAGGATAAGTCTTCTTGCATCCACTTCCTTTATCAGCCCACGTGGGAACATACTGCAAGTGACTCTGATTATGACTGGAAGGAGTGTGGTTCTTCCCCAGTAGTCAAGAAAATCTCTTTTACGTGATATTCTGAGAGTTATGTCCAATGTTTCGTGCTTAGCGTTGCTCTTTTTCCTAAAATTCAAGAGCAGATCTGTCAGACAATTGTAAAGAATGTTTTAATAATTTCATTTTCAACACGTGCTGGTTGGTTTGCTCTTCAGTTTTATCCTATACTTATGTTACTGGTTTCCAGTCTATGCTGCCCTCCACTGCCTCAGATCTATCCCAGGTTTTCCTTTGGAACTTTTCAGAAGTATTCTTCTGTGTCCTGTTTTGTGACTGACTGTTCTTTGCTGATTGCTGGTTTTTGTTGAACTTCCTTCTTTTTATCTTCAGTTTGACAATGGAAACATTGTGGGTCATGCTGACAACTGTTATTATACCCTGGGTTTGGATAGGTGATCTGACCTGCCAGCTGATGGTGTGGCCAGACCTTTTTTTGACCTTTCATGCTTTTTGGTGCAGGAAAACAGTAACACCAATTATTAAATTGAACTCCAAACACAAATCAGAATGAGTGGCTTTCTCTGTTCTTTTCATGATACCCAACTCTCATTTGCATTTTCCACTTTTTGGCTGTCACATCTTTAATATCAACGTCTTCTATTGAAAGGAATAACATGTATTTTGATATTCTGACTAGCACATTTTGGAGGCAGCTGTACAAACCATCCATCATGGTTCCTCTGTTGCAGTGCAGTTCTGTGAGTGACAACTCTGAGAGTCTGATGAAAAAGATGTGTTGGTTGATAGCTTTTGAATGGATAAATGTTATTCCTCATAGTTTCTGTGTCATGAACATTATTGCCATTGAATTAACATCTTCTTTGTAGGTAAAGCAGGTGAGCTATATTTTCCTCTGCTAGTCCTTCTGTTGCACATAGTGACCTACTCTTACCAGGAATTAAAGATTAGAATTGATCCTCTCTGTCATGATCCAAAGAGCTTTAATATCTAAAATACAGGGCTCACATTTCAGCAACCAATGCTGCTCTGCTGTCAGGTTCCTAGGCTTGGATTTTGAGTGGCCTAGTGTGGTTTTGAAGATGTTTTGGGGCCACTCAGGGCTTCTTTTTTGGTTCTTATTTGAAAGAACTGGTCTAATTTTTACAGTGTATGTAGCTAGCCTTCAAGGCAGACTGTCACAGCTTACCTGGTCTTGGGATGCAAAAAAAGGGTGGAAAGAACAGATTCCATATCTGTCAGTGAAAAATATCTTGAAGTTTTATATGTGTTTGTGTAGTTCTTTGTCACTAAACTATCCCTATTTTTATGACTTTAATTTTTAAAAAATTGATTTTATTTATTATAAGCCTTTGAAGATTAGAAAATATTGTCCAGTTTCTTAACTCGGTTAAAACCATCTCCATCTCATTTTCTTCTGCCCATGTACCACACCATGTCCATCTAATGAATTCTTATTTCATAATTAATCAATCTGTGTGTAGATTCTGCTGTGATTCAACTGTTTTCTCAGGGTAGAAAGTGTGACAGTAGGTAACAAGTTATCTGCATGACAGAGGTGATAACTGTGGTGGTCCTAAATTTCTCAAATTCCAGCTTGGTAAGAAGCAGAAAATTTGAAAGGATTTTCCAATTTTTCAGGTCTGTAGTTTCTCCCATAAATTTAACCTAAGACACATGTGGCTTAAAATGAATTGGAATTTTTGCCTGAATACCATTTTTTAAATGAAATTGTTGAGGATCTGGTTGTCAGAACAACCTAGAATCAAGTAGATGGTTAAACATCTTGTAGCATCCCTTTCACTTGGCTTTTCAGGCAGGTTTTTCATACAGGTGTTCTGTCTCTGATGTTGTGGAAGGACTTGAAATATTCTCTGTTTTCACAGTATTTGTTCATTAGTCATTATAGAAGAACATGTGTGAAATGTAATTGTGTTGATGTATATTTTGTCATGGAATTTGTAGATTTATTCTGTATATATGTATATACTTATGGCATGTGTAAATTTTAGAATGTAAGATATTATTTAAAGACTTTTTTCATTAATTAGATTTACAAAATAATTTATCTTTGCAGAAATGCATTAGATTTAACCCAGAAGCTTCAGTGTGGGTTGCAAAGCAACGAATTTTGTGCAGTTTGAATCAGAGTTTGAAAGATGTCCTGAATTATGGCCTGTTCCAGCCTGCAAGCAATGGTAGAGATGGGAAGTTTTTGGATGAAGAACGACTTCTTAGGGAATACCCACAGCCAGTGAATAAAGGAGTTCCTTCACTTGAGGTATTTTTAGATCTAACATTTTGATACAAACTTCAGAGTGCACAGATTTTGTCTGTCTCCTGAGAAAGCAGTAAGGGAAGAGAGGGTGTGCATGTGTGAAGCAGTCACACACAGACACTGGAATTTCCCCCCTCTCCATTGCTCTTGCAGAGGCTGAGCAGCTGCGGGGGATAAATTGGGCAGAACTATTGTGGCACTGGGCAAACATGGAACAGAGCCAGATCGTGCTGTATAGCAGGAAACTGGGGCATGGAACTAGTATTTAATTAATTTTGGTATTGCTTGTATGGTGGGACATCAACCACTAATAATCTGCAGTTAATAGACTCACTCCACTATAACACAAATCGAAGGAAAAAGAAAAAGGGTTCAGAGAAGGTTTCAAGCCCTAGATTTTCTAGCAGTTCATTTCAGAGGTTCAGTCTCTGGTGTCCATATTACAGCCATATGTAGATTAAATGACCACTTGAATTGTTTTGTCATGTTCTGTTTCATGAGTGCTCAGTGTTTGCAAATTTCTTCTCACTGAAGGGTTGTAATGCAGGGGTTAAAATGGTCCTGGGAAAAGCCAGTATTAAAGCCTCATTCAGTACAGTCTCCTGGTCCAACCAATGTGCTCCATTCCTTCAATTCTACATGATAGGATTAGGTGACAGTAAATTATAACTATGTAAGCCCCATTTTTTTGTGCCATAGATCTTTCTGCTCTGACCACAGGGTAGCAAACTGTTCAGGGTAATGTGTGAATGAGTTTCAGTCAAAAAAAGAGACAATCCTCTGAACCTCCTTCACAGAACCACTCCTGTTAAATATCAGGAGAACTATTCCCATGTGTAAGTTCTGCCTATGATGATACAGAGATTTTTCAGGATTCCTTTTTTTAATTTTATTTCAGAAATGCTAAGCTGATAACATTGAAATATGTATTTTTTTCTTCAGCGTGTCTCCCCAGTTCTTCTTTTTGTCTGAGACTGTAAATGAAAGTGCACAGATACCCTTAGGGAAAAGCTCTTTTCACTGTAATTCTTGCTTATTTATGCAGAATCTTAAGTCCCATCTCATTTCCCTTACACCTTCACTGGTTTCATTATATTTATACAAGATACAAATTTTGCTTATCTGAGCTTTAAAACTATGATGCTACTATGTTCAACAGAGCTCTGATTATTGGTGAATATTCAAAGTTATATAAGAGACCTTCTTTTGAATTTTTCATAAATCTACATAATTGTGGAAGATAGTTTCTAGGAAGGTCAGAAAACAATATAACAAATTATTAAGGCATATAGCACATTTTAAATTTATTCTTTCTTTTCCTCAGTTTCGATACAAGAAAAGAGTGTACAAACAGTTCAACCTTGATGAAAAACAGCTGGCCAAGCTTCATACAAAGGTATATCCACTTTACTGGGGAAGTTAGAAATTGCCTACTTGGCAAGGTAATGTGGCTGAGAAACTGGAATTAAGGAGGAATTAAGTAATTACTGCCTGGGCCAGTTGCTGAACAACAACGAGAATGTGTGTCCAGTGCCAGCAGAGATGTGTGGATTGTGGTCTGGGAATTTCTCTCTTAGCAAAATTCCCATGTTTGACTCTTCCATAGGTATACAAGTAATTTTAAGTGAACCTTACTTTGTGGATAATACATGCTTTCAACCTGCTGTAAAATGCTGATCTAGGTCTTCAGACTCATTTGCAGGTCATAATAGTAATAATGATCACTATATGCCAAGCTGATTTCTTACTGAGTGTTTTTTGATGCATTTTCCTTAAAAATCTCAAACCTAGAATCTTCTTACTGTGTTTGGGTTTTGAAGACCATAAACTGTCAAGTTTCTGCTCTCAGTACTAAGTCAGGTTCTCCAGGGATGTGAATTAGCTGCTGTTCAATGATGTCAGTGGTTATTGAATCAATTGATGGAATATTTTACTTCTAGTAAAAATTTTCTTTTTAAAAATGGAGGATGATTCAGCTGTCAAACTTTGTTTCAGGCTAATTTGAGAAAATTTATGGATCATGTTCACCATCTCTCAGTGGAAAAAATCACAAAGATGTTGGACCGAGGACTGGACCCAAACTACCATGACCTGGAAAGTGGAGGTCAGAACAACAAAACTATCAGCATAAAGTAGTATTTTTTTTTTAACTTATCATTTTTAAAGCAAATGTGTTTTTTGAATTTGCTTATTTTTTTTCAAGTACATGCTATTCTCTCCTTAGAAACACCCCTAACCTTGGCAGCTCAGCTTGACAATACTGTAGAAGTGATCAAAGCTCTGAAAAATGGAGGAGCACATTTAGACTTCAGAGCCAAAGATGGAATGACAGCTCTGCACAAAGCAGCCAGAGCCAAGAACCAAGTAACCCTCAAGGTGAATGCTTTCAGTAGCAAATTATACAGTATTTTATAGAAAAAAATATAGAAAGGAGAATGCTTTCAGTTAATTATGATGTTGTCCTCAATGGATCCTTTAATGTGTGCTTGATTTAGTGCTTTCTTTTGACTTTTAAACTTTTTTTCTAAACTTTCTGACTTTTGACTTTTTGCATTCTATAAAGGGATTTTTCATTTCTAAATTTTTTTGGTAGGAAAGAGAAGTGGTGAAACCCTGATCTTACTCATTGATAGGTGTCAAAAGATCTGAGGAAACAGGAATAAAATTATGGTTCCTTATCTCTTTGAAAGCTAACGCTAATGGCATGGATTACTCATTATATCTTAACACAGTCACTTCTCTTTTCTTTTGTATTTTGACAGGTATTCTTAGATCACCTTGATATTCTAGATTAAGTCTTGTGTTTATGGATTTTGCTTAGTTCATCTTGACAGATATTCAAATTGCATGGCACTTCTCATTAAGGCGTCTTAAAACTGAAGAGGTGAATGTTTTTAGAAGGCAGGGCAGCATTTTCACAACTGAGATTTCTGAATTTACTGAGGGGATGGTCCAGTGGACATTGTCACTCATTCTTGCCTGACTATCCCCCTAGATTCCTCTAATTTTTCTGAGGTCATTCCTTGATTAACATACTCCATGCTGCAGCCCGTTCTATCACCTTATTAAGAAGTGAATGAAAAATTACACATTAGGGCAAATATCAACTTTGTAAACACTTCTTCAGGTAGAAAAGTCCCTTTATATTTAAAAGTCCCTAAAAAAAATACATTTTTCACAGTTTTTGATTGCTTTCAGACCCTTTTAGAGCTTGGAGCATCTCCTAACTACAAAGACAGCTGTGGCCTGACACCACTGTACCACACTGCTATTGTGGGAGGGGATCCCTACTGCTGTGAACTGTTACTTCATGAACATGCTACAGTCAGTTGCAAAGATGAAAATGGATGGCAAGAAATTCATCAGGTAGGAAAGATTACTTTTTTTTGGAGTTGCATGAGGAGCTGCACTGAAGGATGTAAAACTCTACAAACTCATTATTTGAGTCTGTTTTCATTCCCTTTGTGTGGGAACTGAGATTTCAGTGGTTTTTCTTTTCCTGCTTCTACATGGGTTTTCCTTTCCTCTCTTGGATGTTAAGCATGTGTATAAAGGTGGTAGCATGCTCTATAAAGAGAAAAATATTTTATAAAAGTAGTCTTTTGGGTTTCCTGGTGCTCATGGTATATCTTGAGTCATCCATGGTGCCAGGAGTCATTAGGAGCTGACACATCTTGATCAGCTTCATCACAGTTATTAGAAAGGTAGACCTCTTCCTCACTAACCCCCTGTATTGTATATCTTAAGAAGACTTTTAATGTTTGGACAGGAACAACTTGGAAAAAAACCCCTCAGCATGTTTTTTTTTTTAAGTTTCAGTGGAGTCATGTTCATAGAGGTTTATTTCCAAATATTCAGATTCTAATATTTTGTGTGACTGATAAACTAACACTTGAAGATTTTTTGCTTCTTTGGGATCAGTGCCCTCTGTATAGTGTGTGTCTCCTTGACATCACAGGACTGAGAAGATTGTGACTTAAGTTTTTTACAGATTTCCCCAAACTGTTTTCCCACCTTAAAGGCAAGCTGTAGAAATCTGATCATCTTCAGTGCCATCTGGTGGGCAACTTTCCGAAGAGTAGCAGGACAAAAAAATCTTTTCAGTCTGCTTGTCACAATTGACAGTTATGAAAGTTAGTTGATAAAAAGCACCAAAGTTTGTATTTTCTCCATCCCTTAAATTATCATTTCTCAAATAAGCAGATATTTAAATTTCTGCACAGACTTGCTGTACCTGGAGTGCATTTACAGGTAGGTATGAATATCTGGGCATTAGTCCCTCCTGTTCAGTCCAGGCATTGTTCTAAAAACGTCTTAAGTAAAATAGCATCTTCTCTGCTAAAAATATTTAACTAGAGGGCTTGCTTGGGTTGTATAATAACAAAAATACAAATTCTTCTCTTGTCAGGCTTGCAGATATGGACATGTCCAACATCTGGAGCACCTCCTCTTCTACGGCGCCGATATGTGCGCGCAGAACGCCTCGGGAAACACAGCGCTGCACATCTGTGCTCTGTACAACCAGGTGAGCTGGCATCCACCTCCACTGCAGTCACACTGCCCTCCTTAAGTGACATAAAGATCTCCAGAGGGAGATGAAGTGGCTCTTGGGGTCCCCTCTGTGAAGTGGGAGGGATGGAGACTGGAAGCTGTAAGGGAATGGTGTGTAGCCAGGGGAGAAAAGGCATCATTGAGGTACAAATACTAAATCCTTCATGTCCATCCACAGAAACAGAAGCTTCTTGAGTTTCCTATTGAAGAAGTTTACTGCTTTGGTGTTAGTTTTTTCTGACATACAGTTTCTTCACTTTGAATGAGTGCCTTTTGGGATAAATTTCCCATTATTATTGATCTGTGGGGGCATGTTACACTGAATAAGAATGTGGGTCATTGTTTTTCATTTGTTTTATTTAATATGCAATGAAGTCTTTCATGTTTTAAACACTGGTCATAGGAGCTAGAAAGAACATAATTAAGAATTATTTTATTAGCACTTTACTCACTGATTTCGAACAGGGTTGCTTGTTGTAGGTAGCAAGAGTATACATATTAACTAGAAAATAAAACCACACCATGTTCTACCAGCTTATAATTTTTTGTGTAATATCTAAATATTTATTTCCTACTCAGGATTTATTGCTAGAATTTAAATTAGCATTAAATAAATACTTGAAAAATACCATGGAAATGAATTTGTAGATTATACAGATGATAGCAGTTTCTCAGCTGATTACAACTTGTTGAAATAATCTGCAGATAGTGGAACCACTTGAGTTGGTGGCATTTTATACTCTCTTTGCATGGATGGGATGGGGAGGGAATGAGTTTTACCATGTTAAAACACTGAATGTATAATGTTACATTCAGTTAGGAATGTAGGAGTCATGAGATGTGACAGTAACCAGTGAAACATCTGTTGAAGCATCTGCTTCTTAATTAATTACCATCTTACTCTATTCCAAAAGCCTTGTCAAGGCAGATTCCTCAATTAGGACTAAAATACCTTCAGATTCTTAAAAAATAGAATTTGGGGAATAATTGGAGATTTTTAAAGACTGTTGACTTGTTGTGTGTGTCATACTTGGTATGTCTCATTAAGACTCATAATGAGTCTGCCTGTGCAGATCTTCCCCATTACTATTTAATTATTTGAAGTACACAAAATGTTGGTATGTTGTGGGCTGCTCCTTGCTCACTGTCTGCCAAACATCTTCAACAAACTCTCAGGTACCTACATCAACTGATTTGAGGTTAGCAGTATTTTATTTGCTCAGCTTGCATGGCTTCTGGAACTGTAGGCATACAAAGCTATTTAAGGTTGGCACTTGCTAAAATTCCGTAGAAAGTTTTGCAGAGAAATGAAATTCACCTTCATCTCAAAAATTTTGCATTTAGGCTTCACATCAAGAGCTTGACATGGTGTAACTGTAAGTGGTTCTCCTGAAAAAAACAGTTAAAAATATTTACTTCAGCTTCATTTACTTTACTCTCCTTGGGTAACAGTTTTGAAGCCCAGACCATAATGCACGTATAAACTTCAAAATGTGAAATCTTGTCTGGTTTTTTCTAACCATTTTATTTTAGTGTTTTCATGACTGTAGTGGAGGTCATACTCTTTCAGCAAAGGTTATTCAGTGGGATGCTGAAATCAGAATAATTTTGTGGAATGATGATATTTCTCATGTAGGGATATTTTTCTCCTGACCTCAGTGGAAAAAAGTATTCTGCAGAACATTGGAGACTGTAGATGACATTGCATCTACCAGTTTGCAAATATTTTCATAGCCAGTAAGCTTGGCTTTGTAAATGGAAGTTTAACATCTGGGCACTGTGCTGTCATTGGATATATATAAAAAGAAAAAGGTTTCCTCAGGGTGCTGTGAACCATAACCTATACTACTTTTTTTTCCTTTTGTTGAAAGTTATTATTAGGTAGTGTGCAAGGAAATGTGTTGGCCTTTTCTAGATGGAGAGGATGGCAAGAGCAGCAGAGTCCTTTTTACCTCTTGATTCCTGTAGGTGGAGTTCATTACCCACTTGATTTTCCCTTCCAGTCTTCCTTGGGGAATTTTGTTGGGATACTTCATGAAGTTGGTAGTTCTGTTTTCCTGAGTGTCAGCTAATTCTGATCTGAATGAATTATTTTGCTTTCTGAAGTTATTTTGTGGCTGTCCTGTACCTCAATGAAGTCCAGACAGATCTTATGCCCCTGTATTGTGCAAATACCAGCTCTGGGGTGTGCAGTGTGCTGCCTTTCAGTCTGGATTAGAATCAATCTGAAAAATATTGTATAATTAAATCAGGTAATTAGCTCTCAGACAACAAATTAAATTCAATCTGCTGCCAAGCCCACACTTCTCTGAATTTTTTTTTAATCTTATCAATTCTAAAAAGTGACTGCATATTCAGTTTATGTAAGATGTAATGAGTGAACAATGCTGAGCTCACTATCAGAAGTTATTAGGTTGACAGAGATAAAATAAGTGCAAATGTGAGTTTAATAAATAAATCACTTTGCATGTTTTTGTTACACTGCAAACAGCTTAGTTAAATTTGTAAATTATGTAGGTTTAAAATGTGTGATTCTTTTGATTTTGAATTATTATTTTTTCTGTTAACCAAATGAATAATCAGCCAGTAAATGTAGTGTTTCTTAATATTATTACTTAAGTATATAAGTTCTTGCTCAAAAGGGAGAATTTTAATGCTGAAGGTTTCTACTAATATTTCCAATGTGTTTATTAAGCAGCACCTGCTGGAATAGTGCAATGGTTCTTATTTGGGGAATATAACACACTGTGCAAACCTGGAATCATTTAGGAGTCAGCCAAAAAGGAATTTTTGGAGAAATAACCCTGAAAATATTATATATTTTTTTTTTAACCTGGAGGTCTTCATTTTACTTCTTTTTCATGATTGCTAATGCAGAACACAGAGGAAAAACATTTTGACATTTTACTCATTACTCTTGATCTTTCTATGTTTAGAGATCCAGAGAACACACCTGATTTGCTCATTGCAAGCAAATGAGACTGTCTCAATTATAGATTAAAAAATTACCATCTATGAGATGATTGCTAACATACTGTCTTGAGATCTGATTCATTCTGTTGTTTCACTCTTGTTATGCTGAATAGGAAGCGTGGGAACAAAAGGATTTCTTTTTTGGAGTACTGAATTTTGGGGCAAGGATAAGATAGCCTGCTCCTCAGGCACCTTTAGGAGAACCCTGTGATAGAGGAAACTTCTGGAAATCAAGAATCCATTGTGAGAAATTAAGAAACACAATGATGAAAATTATTTTCAGTCATACTTTCTGCATATTCACTTGTGACTCAGAATCTAGCAAACAAGCTTAATTTCTGTCACTAAAATAGCTAAATTATGTGATTATTTTCTCTGGCTTCAGATTTACTATTAAAAGGAAAAGTAGCACATTGAAATACCTCATTAGTTAAAACTGTACCACAACATGACAGGAACTCTGCAAAGCACAACAAAATTAATAGAAATACTTAGCATGAGGAAACACGAAAAAATATTTGGAAATGTGGACTGATTTACATAAGGTCTGTAGATGAACACTCAAATGACAAAAGGGAAATATAGTCTATGTATGGATGATTCAAAAGTCTGAGAACCATGGCAGAGCCACAGAGAATTGTAGCAGAATATCACAGAATAGTTATGGTTGTAGAGTGGGAACCTAAGCACTATACTGAATCTGAAAAAAATGTTTTTTTAAGGATTTCATTTGCAGAATTTCTCAGTTCAGAGGGTCTGAAACCACATTTTCCTCTTACTAGAAAGGGCTGAATTTGGTTTGCTCTGTAACTGTTAGTATTTTCTAGAGTAAAATGTAGAAGGTAAAACTGGTCAGTGGAATGTGTGCAGCCAGACCAAAGTATTTTAGGTATATTAAAAAGAAAGAATCATACATCAAATGTTTATATTGAAGATAGGTTGAAAAAAATAACCAAAATAAGTCCATGAAAGTGATAAAATGGCTGTATTTAATTTTTACCAGTAGGGAAAGATAAAATTCATCCCAGGTACTGCTTACTGTGAACACTACTTTTTTTTTCCCTAAAAAAGAGGCAAAAAACATAAGAAAGTAAAATTTCATCTTGAACTAGCACATTTTCTGCAACATCTCATTTGCCAAGTGTGGAATTTCCATAGTACAGTTTCCTAAAAATTTAATGAGACATTTACCTCTCCAGTTTTTACACTTGCATATTGTTTAACACACTGCAGAGCACCTAAAGCCTTGTCAGCTTTAAAGTACTATTTTAATAACTTCATTTGTCACATTATTTATTTATTTTGTTCCCTTTTCATCTAAGGATATATGTACTGAACAGCAACACAACTCATAGCCATAATAATCTTTTTAATAACTAAAGACCCTGATTAACAAGTTGTCTCTCCTACCTTTTTCAGGAGAGCTGTGCAAGAGTGCTGCTGTTCCGGGGAGCCAACAAGGAGATTAAGAATTACAACAGCCAGTCTCCATTCCAGGTAAAAAAGAAATAACCCCTTCCCTCTGTTCCCCCGGAAATATTTGCAAGAAAATCTCACATGAGCTTGGTTTTGTGGAGAAGTTACACTGCACAAGGCTGAAATGAGCTGTAGAGTGAGATAATTCTCATTTTTAAAAGTGTTTTTTTTTTCTTGTGTCACAAGTGAAGATGTCCTGGAATAATTAGGAATGAGAGAAAAACATTCTCTGTCTTAGGTGTCTGGTTGCATTGTCAGTGGACTTGAGGATTATATGAGCTCTTGATGACAAAATATGCAATTATTGGTTTCCTGCAGTCTGTGTTCTGTGGTTACCTCCAGTCCCATGCAAGAGAGATCCAAGAGTTTGTATAAGGGAGATCCAAGAGCAGCTTTAGCTTTGCTTGTCCCCTATTGACATAGCCAGAAAGCAGCTCTTCCTTCCTTGGATTTGAGGCCAAAGAGCTGGACTCTGTCATAAAAATGGGATTGATTTAATGTTCCATCAGTGGTGACACTTCAAGCTGTCATCTGTGTCCCCAAAAGAAAATGGAATCTTTTTTTGGATTAGTCAAAATTTACTAGCTGTTTTTTTCAGTATTTTCTTACACTAAAGTACTTTCAGAAAACTTCATTAAAAAAATCCAAATGGAAGGAGATTGTTTGTCCAAAGGGTTGTCAGATATGCCTGAGAACCTTAAGCTCTTATTTCTGAGGCAGTCTTAATTAGCCTGGATTTTGCATAAACATTCATAATGCAAACTGACAGGTGAGAAATGGGGATGAAAGCTATAATATTAAAGAAAAAGGAACAGAATATAGTGTTTTTGGAAGAATGATGGCACAGTCCCTTTAAGGAACTGTCCTGTTGTGAAGCATAAGGGGATAGTTTCCCCAAACCAAGTAGACTTTCCTGAGGTAAATCCTGATTTACCTTTGCTTGTTGTATCTTTCCCATTACATCCTTGACTCACTTTGCATAACACTGGCTTAGAATTCATGGAAGAGTACTTTTCCTCTCATTGCTTTGAAATACTGAAATATTAGCTATGTCTATGTGGCTTGTCAAAGTTTACCTGTAGATAATGCCTCTGAGTTTCAGGTTTAAAACAAAACTCAATCAAATATTTCTGTACCAGTTCAGTTATCTCCATATTTTGAAGGTTTTCTGGAAATAAATTTTGTATTGCAAGAGCTTAGAAGTTTTGCCTGCAAATCCCAGCCAGATCACTGTTTATTTTGAGGACACTTTTCCCAAAATAGGGGAAACAGTGCATTAATAATTTGATTACAGGCACAATTTTTTGAGTCCTTATTAGTTTGCTATCTAAATGTGTAGTAATCACTAGATAGTACTTATTACTGCACCTTAAAATTAGGGAATGATTAAAAAATGGAATAAGAGGAAACCCTAATAATTGGAGGGATGGGTTCCAGTGTCACCTCTTTACTTTGAGGGATGAGATGATTTTATTACTTTTTGTCTTGGAGATTAACTTCTATTTTTGTTTTAGGTTTTTACATGAGGAAGGTAAATGGCAAATAGGATAGTTTTCCTTTCTCTTTGTGCTGACCACTGCACCATCCTTTTTCATCCTTTGAGAACATAAAAATTCAGGGGAAAAAGGCAGCAAAGAAATTTTTTGGTAAAAGCAAATGCTGGTGGTTGTAGGGTTTCAAGAAGTGAAATGTGACTAGACAGGAATATTCAGTGAGTTCAAGAGATAGAAGAAATAATTTTAAGACACAGAGCTGTGGAAGTGCACTTACTGGCCAGTGAATGATGTCCTGTCTTTAGGGAATAAAATCCCATTTGTTATCATCTATCATATTTTATACTTCTGATGCTTGGGCTTTTGATCACTCTTCAGGTAGCATGAACAGAAGGAATGACAATGAGGTTGGCTTTGTTTTATCCTTTCTAAACTCACATAATCAAGAAAAGGAAATCCCTTTCCAACTTCTTTCCCTATAGAAGGGAAAGAACTTACTTTTAGGTGCAGGGAATGTAGAAGTTCTGTTTTTTCCAAATGCAGTGAGGAGAGAAAACTCTGATGCCAGCACTGTAATAAAGCAGCATTAGAATTAATTCTTTGCCATCTGTCTGTTGCTGACCCAGTCGATCAGACACCACAAGTGGAGCTGTTATAAAATTATGCAGAATCCCCTTGAGTTAATAGGATTTTGCATACTAAAAATGTTTACTTATGTAATTAGTAGCAAGGAACATCGAAGCATCTCATATGTACATAATAAGAATGGTTGTAGCTGCAGCATCTATTCCTTTGAGTAACCTTCATTATGATGATCTCTCAGAAATGTAAAGGATTCTTTTGAATTGCTGCTTAGAAAACTGATGATATGAACTGTGCTGTTCTGTAAAACAGAAGTATTCAGACATGGAGAAATTTGTGTGCTGCTTTCAAGGCTTGCCAAACCTTTATTTTGAAGAAAATGAGCAGCAGAGTTTGTAACTTGCATTATCATCCAATGAATGTGGTGTAATTATACCAGCAAAAAAACCCCAAACCCCAGATGTGCATGTGTTCACTTCTTAGCAAGTCACTTATTAAAACAAGCTTGGGTTTACTGGATCATAGGGAAGGAAAAGTAACCTGGGCTGAACTCTGTGCCTCTTAATTCAGGTATCCCACCCTGTGCACATCTTTGCCTGGGGTCTGGCTTCTCCTCTTTGCCTTTTCTGTGTTGTCAATGTTTAATGCTGGGCTGGCAATTAAACAAATGACAGATGCTCTCTGTTAACCCCCCAGAAAGGGAAAGGAAGGAGAATGAAAGGGAGAGACTTATGGGAAAAGCCATGATATCTGGTGAGTGTCCATAGCTACTTAGTTTCCCACCCATTTTATGTGCTCCTAGATCAGTGTAAAATGATTTCTTACCTATCTGGCAAATAGTAATCCACTAGTTCAGAAAAATCAGTTTTTCAGTGTCCTGGAGCTGTTGCAATCCTGTTGTGTAAGTTAAAATGAATATAAACCTTGTTTATCATGTATTTCCTTTTTCATTTTGTGAGCAGAAGCTCTATATGAATAATTAATTTGTTTTAATATTGGCTATAAAGCACTTCCAAGCTTAGAGCTAATGAGTGGCTTTGAAGCATAGGTGTCCAGGTATAAAGAAAACTATTCTGAGGTGGCATTTAGGGACACTTTTTAATGGCTGAGTTGTACCTGAGAATAATTTTTCTCTCAGATGTTTCTTCTTCTTGACCATTGTCTTCCCAAATCCTCGTTCTTCTGAGTGTTCTTATGCCACGTAGATGGCAGGAGAAGCTGCAATCCTCCAGGCACACCGTAGGTAGAACCCTTCCTTTCAGTATGTTGGTAGCACATCTATTTTAATGTCTTATATTTTTGCCAGATTTGAATAATCTGAACTGAAATTCCCCGTGCCTGGTGTCTTAGGCAGCACTGTTCAGAAGAAAATGATTCAGATATTTTGGAGGATGGGTGAAGGAGAACATGTGTTGTTTTGCTAATAATGGAAAAACTCTGTTGACCCACCTCTCCTGGTCCCATCTCCCCTGTGGTGTTATGTTGTTTGGTTTGCTTTTGTTTTCTTTAATTGCCCTGCATGCTGTTGGGGTTCTGCATCTTAATAACATGGCAGTGTAAACCTTTTTTTTTTTTTTTTCAGTCTGACTCAAATACCGGTATCTTTGTGATACTTAGATGAGGAGAAGATTTAAGTACTAGAGTAAATATAATTAAAAAATGTACAAAATTCCTTCCTAAGGACTTGTTAGGCAGATGCTTCTCCTCAGTGGCACAATTACCAAAGGTCTATATTTGGTTCACTTGGTGATGAGAAGATAACAAACCAGAGTGCAATTCTGTTGCTGAAAACACAAGATGGCAAAGATGCTGCTTCCTCAACTACTTCTGCAGATACTGTAGCTGCTTTTGGAAATTTGGACCTCAGCCTAGGGGGCTCTTTAATGCTCTCACTTGGCTTGATAAGAGCTGGATGTAGCAAGAGATGCAGGAGCAGAAAAATCCAAATGGATATAGAATGGGGTTTAAATGAATGCATCTTGACCCAGTGATGGTTTGCACAGTGCTGGCTGATCACTCCTAACCTTTGTCTGAACCCCTGTAATTTTTCTGAAAAGCAGACAAATAGAAATACTCCAGTAAAAATTAAACGATAGGATTCTCTTTTATTGAGAAAGGCAAAATATCTCCACACTTGGAGGTACTAAAAATATTTACTGCAGAATGTGTCTTTTTAAAAAAAGCTGTTTTTTCTGCACAGTTATGTGACTGTAAACTTACGGAGGAGTGTCCAGGAGACCATTTTTGGAACTGTGCTCCATGCAGATGATCCAAGACCCTTTTTTCCCCTCAGTTTGTACTCTCTGTTCTTGCTCAGACAGAGGTGTCCAGCCAAAGTGCCTCAGGTGTTCTCACATGCAGCAGAATTTCCCTGGGAAAAACTGTTGTCTCTGAGGTAAATAAGAGCCAATCTGTCTGTTTTTCCAGTAAATGGATAGACTTCCAAAAGCTCAGAAGCAACTGAAACTAGGTTATAAAAGGGAACATATTAAGCAAACTAAATTGTAAGGGTCACTACCAGTTCTTGCCTCAAAGTAAGAAAGGCTCATCTGCAGTTCAGATGCAATTAGATGTTGTGGGTGAAGTTCCAAGAGGCAGTGGAAATCTGTATAATCTTAATTTAATCACAGGATTTTGAGAGCAAGATTGAATATTGCTCCTGTGATTTTATTTATACTCAACCCTTGAAGAGAAGGCAGCAAGGGTAAGTTCTTAAATAGCCTGATCATAACTGAGCAGTCACACATAGCATGTCTTTTCCTTAGGTCAGCTGTGAAAACTGTGTGGTTTTTTTTTTTTTCCTGTGGCTAGATGAAGCATGGTAAATCTTGTTGTTTGAAATACTTTTATTTCATTGTTGTGTCTGTCGGTAGAGGTTCTTTTATTTTTATTGGCTTAAAGCAAATTTAGGGTGGATAAATGTGTGTCTAAGATGTCAGAGAACCTCATTAGTCCTAAGAGGGGAGCTAAGTGAAGAAGATGAATAGAAAATGTCCATTTATTAGCATTGCATTGTTGCCAGGCTTTTACATATATTGAAATGGAAATGATAGGCAGTGTGTAAACATCTAGGAGAGTGACAGGTAACTGGTTGGTTTTTTTCTAACTATTCTTGCAGAAGAGTGTATTCTATCAAACTCTGCTCTGTGGGAGAGATGATGTTCTTTTATGAATTCTTGATTCCTGTACCTCTGTGTGTGGTATAAGAAGGTTAAACCTTATGGGAGATTTGTTTCACAAGCCACAGATAAGCAGGCTTGTTGTAATCTGCTACATTTAAATTTTTCTTATTGTTGAACCATGTTATTCTGAGATACTAATACCATTCAGTCTCTCTCTAAAATGTAATACCTTATTACCTTTTGTATGCCACTATTATGTGAGTGTAATAGCTTTAGTGACACTGCCTGAATTAGACAATTGATCAACCAGAAACATCAAAGAAACTGAAATGCACCCTTTGTGCTGGGGCTGCTTCTGCCATGATGACCAGGATGCCCACATCCCTCTGTTTTCCTGTGTTCATCTGTTTGCTTGTAGCCAGATGGATTGTCACAGCTTCAGAGTAGATTCAGGAAGAAATTTTTTATGATGAGGGTGGTGTAATACTGTCCCAGGCTGCCCAGGGAAGTGGTAGATGCCCCATCCCTAGAAACATTCAAGGTAAGGTTGGACAGTGCTCTGAGCAGCTTTAGTTAAATATGTCACTGTTGAGGTGCTGCACTAGATGATCATTAAAGGTCCCTTCTAACCCAAATCATTTGATGATTCTGTGAACTTAAAAATTGAATTCTAGGCAATAATAAAATTTTTGTAACCCTGCAGTGCTGCACACAATCTGTGAGTGGGACTTGGGGGAACTTAGCCCTGCAACTACAGATTAATGATCAGAGTTATGATGGACAGGTGATGACATGATCTCTTGCTTTTGCATGACTTTACAGGCTATTCAGTGTTAATTTCTGGCAGCATCTGACTGAGTTCTTGTTGCTTATAGAAATGGAGGATCTGTGCCTCCAGGACAGACTTAGCATCTCTTTGCCATTGCCATTTGCAGAGAAGTTTTGTGACGAGCAGTTGGCAGATGCTGCCACCCCAAGTCTGTCTTCATCAGAGTTTGTTATTGGCATTGACTTTTTCTAGCCTGCTGTTTCCAAAGGTTTTATTATTTTAACCCACGGCGTTTGGAACGAATCCACCAAATGTATTAGGTAAAATAATCATAGTGTTTCATTACCCAGTGAGTTTTAGCCCATGGGCTTTCAAAAAGCATTTCCAGCCATTTGGGGTAGAGGTTTAAGCAGTGCTGTGTTATTAAGTGTTTGCAGAACTGAATCCCTTGAACAGTTCTTTTTTTTTTTTTTTTTTTCCTGTGAAATAGTGGGCAGTATCAACTGCCTGCTGTGAGTAGGAAGGCATTTTTCTGGAAGTGTTTAGGGAAGAAGCAGCTAATATAGCACATTTTGGCTTTTCCATGAGGCAGGACTGCCTTCAGAGGTGAAAATTTTGACCCTCCAGCAGAACAGACCTTTACACACTTGAACTGACTTTTCTGTGTAACCCATCTCTTACTGCAATTTCAAGGAAAGCAAAACATGGCAAACAGCACATTTTCTCAATCTATTCCTAAAAGAGTTTGGCTGAAGAAGGCTGCCTTTTGTGGCTGTTTGATTTAGCATCGTACTGGGAGGTGAGGAGAAAATTCAGTCGATTTTATTAGTGGCTGTGTCTTATCTAATTCATTTGCTGCTGCAACCTGGCTTTTGCTGCTCTTAGTAAATACTCCTTTGAAGTTGCTGCTCGCCCATGTAGCAGTAATAAGGATTATGTAATAACTGGCTTTTGATGGCTCTTTCCAGCTGGAGCTAGATTTTCCTGTGGAATGAGCCTGTAATTCTTAATGTGTGAGGATCACACTTTCCTCCCCCTTTATTAATTATTAAAATGCAAACGCAGAAAACCACATCTTCCTTGAGATGATTTGCTGAGTGGCATTATAGCAGAGAAACAGAAAGAAGATGTGATTTAAAAAAATTTTTCTTTTAAAATAGAGGTAAACATTAAATTATCCAATACACGCAGCGACTGCAGAGGAGGCTTTATGCAACCTGTACAAACTGAAGTAATCTAAAAATCTTAGTTCTTTCTCATCTAAAAACCCAAGAGGAAATAAAAGAACGTCATGAAGCAGCAAAGTTGTGCTTGGGATGGATTTGCCTACGTGTTCCCTTTTTGCTTTCTGACATGTCTCATGGTAACTTTAATCAACTGGCAGGTTTATTCAGTTCAACACTTTCTGGTTCTTGCATAACAAGGGATCCTCTTGTCATAGGAGTTAGGTTTGCATTTCAAAGGCAAGAGATTGAGGTGATTTAGAAGTGATTTCCTTGCTTGTTGGGAGGAGAGGACTTGTATTTTTTATCCTGGTGTCCATGCAGGCTTAGTTTAATCTGAAGGTATTCAGTCAGGGCTTATTCACAAGTCAGAGTAGTTAAGTTTGAAGAAAGCAGTTGTGTGTATGTTATGAAAGGACAGTGTATAATAAAATTCAGGTTCTACTTTTTAAATCATTGGAAGGTTACTGCAAAATGAACAGAGCTGCTTATGGCAGTGTTGGTCCAGTATAGAGTCCTGCTAAGACAGCACTGCAGGACATGGAGACTAAAAGGAGGTCATTTGATTTTTGACTGGAATTCACTAAGCTACTCAGCTCTGGCACTGGTTCAGGGCTACTGAGTGTATTTCAGAAGACCCATAGGGGCTGTAAAATCTCTTGCAAGCCAAACCAGCATTTTAGCACTGAAAATGTGCCAGCACTGTTATGCTTGCAGTGTACTTTTTTGTTTAATAGTCAGCTAAATACACGTTGTTGGATGCACATTGCTGTGAGTTTGTTTATTTTTAAAATATTAATTGCTGAAAAATATTTAGGGTAAAATCCTTGTTAAAATTCTGTTTGATTTCACTTGGGTGGAAATTTGTTCTTCACACTTTAGATTGTTTCAGATCCATGCCACTGAATTTTTTTATGTATTCTACTGCATAATTATTTTTAGTGAAGTTTTCCTGATTTTTAGCACAATTCTGTTAATTTACACAAAATTGCACACTGCCTTGCAACAAATTGCTTGTGGTGGGCAAGATCTTCAGCTGTGAAGCTGCAGCTGGAAACAAGATGCTTTCTCTTCTGAGTGAAAACTTTCTGAGAGTTTTGGGAGGCAAAGCCAGTGCCTGGGGCTAGGGTTGTATAATTTTTTGTTCTTTTTTTTTTTCTTTTTTTTTTCCTCCTCTTTATCATTGCCCAGCTGAGACATTGACCTTGTCCCACCCATTGTAGAATACTTGTCCTGAGGTTTAGGTTGTGAGGGAGTGAGAAATGATCAGATCTTCATGTTGCACGTAGCAATACTTGATGTTTAGAAACCTAGTCTTTAATTACAATTAAAAAATAGCCAGTGTGGGATGGTTCTCACCAGGGGAAGCATTGAGATTGTTTGGAGGGCTTCCATAAGAGGCTGCACCCAGCCTGGTGGAGCTGCCTTTTTGCTGCATCCTGGAAAGTATGAATACTTTGACCTTACTACTAGGGCAAAGCGATGGTGCCAAGGCTTTGTTTAACCAGTGCTAAAATGATCAAGAGAATTATGAAGAGCCTCAAAGAAATATTGGCCCTTTCCCATAATTTATATTTTCAGATGCTAAAACTAGTTGTTGAGCAAATGTAAGGTGTCTATTTTAAGATACTGCATGTCAATATCTGACTACAGATGGCTCCGTGAATCATAGTTGGAAGAAGGAAAATGTTAGACACTAAGATATTGTTGCTAAGAGATTTTTGTACACAGTATGCTAACATGTGCTGGCAAATTTGGGAACAGTAGCAGCAGCATGCTTTGGGGAAAAAAAAAAAAAAAAATTAGTGGTGAAGAAACTGTCTCCAAAGGACTATTTAAAGGATAGTAACATTATTGTGCTTTGTTGTATCAAGAGCTGATGAAGATGAAATTGTCTTTCAAGCAGATAACATACAGAAAACATCCAAAAGGTAAAGCTCATCTTGCTAACTGGTGGAATAGAAAGTAGAGACTAGAAAGAAAATGAAAAATAAATCTATAGTTTGGGGTTTAAATTAAGCGAGTGTCAAGAAGATGAATGGTGGTAGCTGCTGGTATTTTGCCATCTACTGGACATCAGATATATTAATATACAAAGATAGTTCCTTTCAAATTGCATAATATGAAGTGTGTATTATAATATATAATTTAAATTG
This sequence comes from Heliangelus exortis, assembly GCF_036169615.1. Classification (NCBI taxonomy): domain Eukaryota; kingdom Metazoa; phylum Chordata; class Aves; order Apodiformes; family Trochilidae; genus Heliangelus; species Heliangelus exortis. The sequence goes on from NC_092439.1 coordinate 2,304,290, forward strand.
TTAAGAATTAGTTTCTGTCCAGGAAAGAAGCATGTGTAAAAATGCTGAGTATGTTTTTTTTTACTTACATTCTTTCTTAAGAAAGCTATAGAGTAATTTAGGAAAGTTACATTTTACTGTTTTATTTATTCTGTCCATATCTTATTAATCTTGTTTCTGGGTTTTACTTAAACTTGAAAATGTTATACTCATAATTAAGCTTCAACTTAATACAATTAATTTTATAAATTAATTTTATTTTAGCAAATAAAGCCTTTCCTTTTTTTATAACGAATTTTATTTTAGCAAATATAAAGCTTTTTCCTTTCTTAACTTCAGAACTGGTAACTTTTTAATATAGTTTTGGAGTGCAAATGTGTGTCTTCATAATGTAGACAAATGTATCTTCTTGAGGTCATGTTTGATGTCGTCCGTATTGTTATGTACTCAGGAATGCTGGTAAAGAGGCTGAATTAGTGATATTAATAGTATATTAATCAAGCATTTGGTTTTATTTTATAATGAGGTGAATGTGAAAACATCCACCAGTTTTATTTTGCAGTAATGTAGCCTCAAGGTCCAAAAGCCAACTGTAATTAATACAGCTACAAAATGTGGGATGATACTTTGCCCTTGGATTTTGGAAAGTTAAACACAGAATTCACAATAATTTAGCAGTTTTATTTTAGATCATATAGTTATTGCAAGTGTGTAGGATTTAGTTTACAAAGAAGGAGTTCAGTTTAGAAAAAAGAACATTTCGTTGCATTTATTGAATTCCTAATATCTTCTCTAATTGAAAATACCTGAAATCTATGCTGTGATATGAGCTCAAAGCAGTGCTTGCCAAACCTGATATTTTGTGAAAGCATTACAAAAAAATGCATTTCCAAAGGAAAAGGAGTTCCTGATATGTTCTTGTTTTTATTGAATAAATAAACATACCTTCCTTACAAGCTCTCTGGAATTGCCTAAGAAACCAATAGTGTTTGTTCAGTACATTTTTCTCCCACACCTATGAAAAAGAACTTTGGAACACAGATTGTGTCTTGCTTTTCCAAACTGAACTCCATCTGTACCACCCAGGAGAGTTTTAACATCCACATCCTGCTCAGGCATGAGAGCAACAAATGCATATAGATTGAACATTTTTTGGGGAGAGCCTGCAGAGTGTGCTGCATGATTTTGTGTCACTGTTCATGAAGGATGGAGCCTGATGGTGCTGGGTGCTGCACAGGCATGCAGCAGAGCAGGTCTTTGCACTTCACAACTTCAATTTAACTTTCTAATGTCCTTTTCTGTGATGCTGCAGAGTTGGTGGTACACAGTGATAAACTTTCAAGTGGCTTTAGACTCCAAAAAACCTTTTACTAGAGAGGGGATGCAATAGAACTATGCTGGTCTTTCAAGAGAACATGATAGATATATGTTGAAGTTGAGCTATGTTGTCTTTTCATTGCCCCACAGTAAGCATCATTAGATTTTTATATTCAATTAAAGAATATTTAATTCTGGTCTCCAAAGGTTGTGATTATAGTGGGTTGGTTTAGAGCTTGCCTTGCTGGTGGATTATCACGTCTTGATATTGCAGCTGTTGGGAGAATTGTTGGTGCAATCTTTGTCTGGAAGCTTAGCCTTATTAAAAATGAGAACTTTTCTTATATTTTTAATATTAAGAAAGCACATGCTAATTAGGACACATCGAAGAGCCTTTCTGGTGGCTTTTTTTATTAAGGAAGTGATACCAACCATTACCTCTATATTTGCTTGTGCTAATTTCTCAGGAGTCTCTGCTGGTTGTGAATCCCATTGCATAACTTCTTTGACTGCTTGAATGGTCTTTCTTGTTAAAATAATACAGTCCTCAGTGGTACAATAAGTAATTTATGATTTTCTAAGTCTGTGGCTTAAGTGGAAGGCAATTTCTGGAGAGTCATTTGGTTACAGTCTCATCCACAGGGCTGTGTTATCTCTTCCTTCTAGTTCCACCTGAAGATGAGAACATGTAGGACAGGAGAACCTTGGAGAGCCCTGTGTCCATCTCTATTTCCTCTAAGACCAAGAGAAGTCAAGAGGGAAGTCATGTTTTGTCCTAAGATAGAGCTGTGTCCTTTAGTGTGCATCCCTGAACTCATTCCAGTTCTGAGCTTTCTCAAAAAACCATCATAGAGGAAGCACTTCTGGGAACAGGGGCAATGGAAGGGTGAAACATCTGCCTTGAAGGGAAGAGCCATGAGATGTACTCTCCTCAGGGAAGTAAAATTGTCTGGAAGAGAAGGGGGAGAACAAGCAAGTGGAGAGTTCTGACTGTTTTATCATGAACTGCTTACCATGGCTTGCAGCTCCAGCTCTGCAGCCCAAACAGCTTCCTCTGCTCTCTCTACTTAGAGCATTTTAAAGCTTTATGTCTAAAACTTCAGCAAGTGCAGAAGGTAATGCAGCAGCCTTGATCGAGGGTGAGACATAAATGAACTGAGAGATGCTCTCCTCACTCCTGCAGAGACAGTTTGTCAAAGTTCACTGGCTGGATTTAAGAGGGGACAGCTTCAGTTTCTTTTTTTGTATTGTTTCTTACTGGATGAAAGAGTTTGTTCCAAAGAGCAATAATGTAATTTAGTTTCAATGCTTGCCTTTTGGGGCCTAAACTATAATGCTCTAAAATTGTATTTGTTAACAGGCTACAAAGATCTAGCTTTAATTTAATGTAGCCTCTACCTGTGATACAGTTCAAGTGCCAAAAAACCCCAAAGAATTGTGGAAGGCTCGTGACAGGTAAAGTGCATATATGTAATTGCCAGTTTCCCCACAGGAACAAAATACTGCATTAATCACAGTAAAAAAATCTAAATACTTGGGTGTAAGTAATTGATATCTTGAGAACTGCATTTATGAAGCTTAACAGAGAGACCTTGCTGAGTCAGTGCTGCTACTTATGTCTGCTCCAGAGTCTGAAAACATGATGGAACTCTGTCACATTGACAGCTGTACCTGGACATCTGTCAGGTTTCACTGTTTATACAAAGAAGTCTTATTTGACATTATTTAAACTGAAAAAACAAGATTCAGGAAAGCAGAACTAAGCAGATGTGTCAAATGTTTAATTTCTAAACTGACTTCTGAAAGCCAACTTAAAACCTGTCTGAATCCAGAGGGAACATTTCTGACTGTAAAGATCAGAAAAACAAATGAGAATAAAGCTGTGCCAGGAGAAAGAAAAGCCCTTCTAAATGTGCCTCCCCTGTTATGAGGATCATTCCTCATCCACTGGCAATCAGGGGGTGCCCCTGCCTCCTGCCTGCTCCTCTGCCACCCCAGGCACATCCATTTCATTCAGTTTTCTCCTCCACTCAGGGATGTCACTTAGTCACCATCCCTAGCAACTGGCCAAGTGTCAATTCAGCTCCTTCCCTCCCTCATCACGTTTGTGGCAGAGCATCTGGCATTGCCTGGCGTGGCACAGAGTCAGGCACTGTAACCAGTTGCATCATTTGAAAGAAACATCTGTCTGCCAGACAGTGAGACGAGGGGGTGACTGTAACAAGTTTTGCTTCCCCTGTGGCAGAGCAAATCTCTCTATAAACACTCAGCTTCTGGTGACACTCTGCATTCTGTCCCCCGACAGTGACAATCAGCTCTCCTCTCCACCCTGCTGCCTTGCCCAGGGAGTCCTTAACCCTGTGCCTTGGTGCTTCCCAACTCTGACCTGTGCCAGTGACTCTGTTAACTTTTTTTTGGGATGAAATTTTGAAGACCTGACTTGTGGAACCAGGAGATGATACCACCAGTCTAGCCAGTTAACCCTCAATTCTTTTGCTTTTGTTTGAGATACCTCCTTCTAAGGAGGTCTCCCTTCTTGCCTTTACCCTCTGCTGACTTCACTGCTGTGACCCTGTGTATTTATTCAGGCCAGCCATGAATGTTATCAAACAGATTTTGAAAATAATTAGATGCCCTTATTGACACCTTGGTGGGGTCATTTAAAGTTGGAGGGGAGGGAGTTGATAAAGGAGTCGCTTTGGTTACTACCATCAATGTAAAATTGCCTGTAATGATGATTGGAAAAAAAAATTGAGGAGGAGATTTCTATTCTCTGTATTGTACAGTAGGGTAGATGCCAGAGATCCCAACCAAATGTCATTGCAGCAGATAAAGATCCCAGTTTGGGTCTGAAAGCTCTGTACTGGAACTAGATCCTGCTTTTCAGCTGGGCTTGGGTTGACACTGAGCTGTGGTGCTGCAGGCACAGTCTTTTTGATTCTGGAGCTGATGCAAAGTAAATACAGCTTCAAAAGTAGGGCAAAAAAAACCCAAAATGGGTTTTGGTGAAAATTATAGGTGTGTGATTTACTATTTCCTGGTTTGTTTTTTTTTTTTTTTGAAGATGCATAAACAGGTTCTGTCAGGTTTTCAGAATAATGCGACTTAATGACAGAAAAATTCTTGATCTAAGATAAGTGTCTTGTGTGTGGCAAAAGGATGAAATGAAAGGACGTTTGCTGCAGGAATGAAAAAACCTGAGTGATGGTAAAACTGCTGTGTATGCAGTTTTTAAAAAGCTTCAATTTCTGAAGCTTCAGCACAACAGGGTCTGTACAAAGTCTCCAGTTGTAAAGTACATCCTTCAGCCTTTCTTGGTAATACTTCATGTCTGTAGACATGCATGTGATGCCTTTGGATGACTTGAATCCAGTTCCTCCTGGAATTATAAAGAAACCCAAACCCAAACCTTTCACTGTAGTTATGCTGGCTGTGCTACTTCTTCACTGCCAAGAAGAGATGTCTTGTGTTTGAAAAAAAAAAAAAAAAAAAGCAAATCCTTCTTTCCTGCCATAACCTCTCAATTAGACATCTAGAGAAATGCAAAATATGACTACCTAAAAGCACGTAAATGATGAAGAGTATTTTCTGCACAGACACTATATGAATATATTTGTCTAAATTATGAAGATATTTAGTACAAATACAGAACTTCAATTAGGTTCTGATTGAGCTTTTATTTTATGGATGAGACACTTTACAGCACCTTCATTTGCTTCAAGATTTGGTCCTTGTGAAGGCCATTCCCTTGCCCTAAAGTATTAATGCTTGCAGTTTAACTTGAACACACTCTAGTTTTAAGCTGCATTTTGGTGGAAAAGAGGCTGTGGTTGCTGTGCTTTTCAGTTTGCAACTGTAAAAATTGAATGAGTGTAATTTTACATCTTACAGATTTTTCTCTGACTTCACTTTCTCCCACACTCTTTACCCATCAAATTCAAGTGAAGTACATTGATGCTATGCCAAGAAATATTTGTACTTTTTAACTTTTTCTTGCTTTCTTTAGATCTTAGCATATCTTCCCTTCGTTTTTGCTGTTGGAATTTTGCACCCTCCTTTGAGTGGATGGAAGTAAAATAAATGGAGAGAAATTATACCTTGAGCTTGAGGAATCTAGTGCTTGATTGAGAAGCAAGTACAGGAACAATTCCCTGTCAAGCTGTCTCCTAGCTCTCTGGCAATATATATTCTCAAGTAATAAAATGTGTTTATCACTTGAGCAGCATGTTTATACTAGAGTTTTAAAATCTACTCTGTATTAAAAATTCTTTGATTTGAGTGACATGGCTGCTGTCTAGCAGGCTGCCTGTCATCAGTGAATTCCCTGCTTGGATCCTACATGCTAATTAGGGATAATGCTGAAGAGAGAGATTGTTGCTTACTTATAAAGTAGAGAAAACCCCTGTTCTACACACAAATGTTGCTTTTGTAAACCAGAACCAAGCCAGGCTGCAGAATGTGAAGTTAGAGGGACTGCATTTGTACATTTCTGATGGTTTTTTCATAGTGCTGTTTGCCATGAGTTATGCTTTAGAACCTGTACAGAGGAGGCTGGGGGGCCAGAATCTGACATGTTATTTGTCCTGAGAAGTATTTTATTTCAGGAGTAGTTCCTAGAATAAAGGTGCTCTTACTTATGGTTAAAATAGCAATTTTCAGATGGATAATTGCCTCTGTTGCTGACCAGGTGGCAGTGCACCAATCTACCTCTGTCTCTGACCTCCCTGATCTTTGCAGATATTATGGCATGTGGCAATCTTGTGACACATTTCAAAAGAAACACAATCTGTTCAGTTGTGGTCTAAAAGCAGAACCAGAGTTATTGATTCACACTAATGCATTTTCCTCCATCAACGTTTGACATAACTCAACTGGGAGGTGCCCAAAGCAAAGCATTTCCTTCCTGTATTGTAATATATTGTAATGAGAAAATAATTACATGATTATCACTAGTAAGGATGGTGATACTATATGATAATTACATTAAGTAATTATGTTAATTATGTAAGGAACAAAAAATGAAGATGCTGCACATACCATTCTCATGGCTGCCTGCTGAGGATTATTTTAAAACACAAGTATGCACACCCTGAGTAGAACTGCTAGGTGCTACACAAACGTGGAGTAGAATTTCTGCCATGAAATAGATAGACATGAAAATGTAATCACTGTATTTAGTCTTTATGTTGGATAGAAATTCTTAATGAAACAACAATCGGTTTGTGAATTGAAAAAGGGAAGCTGTAGGTGCCCATTCCCTGGCAGTGTTCAAGGTGGGTCTTGGAGCAACCTGGTCTAGTGGGAGGTGTTCCTGCCTGTGGCAGAGAGTTGGAACTTGATGGTCTTTCAAGTTCTTTCAACCTGAGCCAATGGATCTATGGGAACAGTAGAGAGGCATCGTGTAAATAATCAATGAAGAATCCAGAAAGGATGTGTAATTATTTTATTTTTAGGTGAAATGGATAATAACAGTCTTAACTTCCGGTTTAAGCGTTCTCTGAGTCTACCATTTACAGCAGATTTGGAAACTTTTAAATACATAATAGTCGAGATTTTGAGGATTAAATTTTGAAGATTTCCATATTAGTTTGCTATGTTTGCAAGTAAATAGAATTGTCCCTTCAGTTTCCTGTGGTGAGAGCAAAATTATGGTCTTACGTTTCTGATGTGAAGAGAAATTACTCGCATTAACTGTGCTTTATACACCCCCTAAGACCATTTTAGCACTTTAGTCTTTCTTTGCATTATTCTTCAGCCCTGAGATGTGTCAAGTGGTACAAACCCAGCAGACAATCTTTCTTGGTCATCAGCTCAGAATTGTCCCTGAGTTTGCAGCCATTTCTTGTGAGTGACAGCAGCCCTGTATCCAGGAGAGTCCTGAAATAAGATCTTCTTAAATCTTCTTTTTTTTTCCTTTTTCTTTTTCTTTAATTTTTTTTTCCTTTTGCTTCCCCATGCCTTGCATATGAAGGGTAAGCCCAGCTTATCCCTTTTACCTGCATCAGGAAACCCATTAAGGGAACAGGATCTGTCATAATTGTCATCTGCCATTGCTGAATATTCAAGAGGAGAGGGAGGAAAAGGGAGGAGGCAGCAACAGAATAACCAAATCACATTCCTCATGTCCTCAGTGGAGAAAAGTCTCTTTTAAGTGCATTTAGATGACAATTTGGGGTCATTAGTTACACATCTGTGTTCAACACCTAGGAAGTGAATGAAAACTGTTGATTTTAGAACTATATTTATTAGAACCCTTCAAATTCTATACAGATACAAAAGCTTTTCCAGTTCCTCCCATATTAATCTTTTTTGGTGTCTCAGTGGTACCTGGGTACTTGTAGTTCTTGGTACTTTTCTGGTTATCCCATGTACTTGCATTGTAGCTCTTGTTTGCATTATTCAGGTAAGTATCCAGGCAGGAACAATTAAAGGAAAATAATATCTTCACTCTGTCTCTCTGAGCCTGCTCCTGTAGCATTCTCCACACATCCAAATAGCTCCCAGAGCTCTGGGGATGTTGTGTTTAATGTTCACTGCTGGTTTTGACTGCCACAACATGAAAAGCCCCAGCTTCTCTAGTGGTCTCCTGAGACATCCATGGTTCCATCGTTGTTTGGAAATGGGGAACTGGGGGACTGGAAGTGCTGCTTGCAAATAGATTGAGATTTCTCAACACTGTTTCATTTCTTGTGTGTAGAAGTAATAAGCAGTCTGCTTTGTGAAATGAAAAGATATTTGTAGGATGTTTGTCAGTAACGTAACGTGCATTTTCCTACTTAATAAGAGGTGGCAATATATTAATTTTAACTTTTTTTAAAATCCTTTAGGTGGCTATCATAGCAGGAAATTTTGAGCTTGCTGAATATATCAAGAATCACAGGGAAGCTGATATTGGTAAGCACAATATTTACAGACACTGAAAATAGATTCTACATGTTTACACCAAGGTTTTGCAAAGATGTTAAATATGATTCTGTGTGACTGCAGTGCTGCCAACAGTATTGTTTCAGGGAGATTTTTAAAGTTACTTCTCTTTAAAAAATGAAGATGGGGAAAAAGGTGAAATGTTTTAAAAATATGCTCTGAGAGTGAAAATTTGATGAGGAAGGCAAAAGAGTGGTAGATGCTTTATAAATGTAAATTAGACAGTTTGTAACAAATGAAATACTCGTCCACGTACCTGGAAGAGGCAAATTGGCTCATGCAGACTATCTTAGCATCAGCCTAAAGCAGTTCTCTAGTGGGGATAATGGGTCAGAGGAAGATAAAGCAAGATTGCTCCTCTGCAATTTATGAATGTATGGCAGAAACTGTCTGTTCATGTCCATTAAACCATCTCCTCTCCCTGAGCTTGGTATGTGGCACTGGATGAAGGCCAGTGACAGGCATTAAGGACCCTTGAGAAAAAACCTTAAGGCTTTTTAAAGATCTTTTTACATAGAGAATTTTTCCCCTTAAAATAAAAAGCAATTTGATGAAAGTGATTTATAATACAGTTTAATTAAAACGAATTTAAATGCTTTGATTCAAGTTAATTAAAGTTGCACTGGAATATCCTGAAGTTGAATGGAAAAAAGACATTCCTTTTGATGCAGGAGCATCTGTGTAGTTGCCTGTACTCATTTAACTCAGTGATGCAAATCTATAACTTGATAGTATTTAATTTATGTGGAAAACTAGGCCAGCTCACATGAAATTTAGGACTCTGAAAGAATTGCTTTGGATTAAGACCTCCCTTCCATTTCTCTTCCTGGGTTTTTTGTCACACTGGAAGAGAACACTTAGAAGTAGGCATTGAGAAAAGTGAGGATATGTTGCATAAAAATTTTGTATGAAAGTCATACTTTGAGTAAGAATTCATAGTGAGTTTTGGAGGTTTTACCTAAGAGAGGGAGGATAGTTCCTTTCCAGGTAAGAAGCCTTCATCCTTCTGTATTTATAAAGAATCTGATGTAAAAAATTAGCTAAAAATGAACCAGGTATTTCTGATAGAGTGAGCATCTTATTCATGTTTATATTTGTACACAGTGAATGGTTTTATAACTTTGTGAAGATACTGAAATGAAAGGAAATGGTTGTTCAGACTCAAATGCTTCCTTCATTTCTGCCATGTTAGTTCTTGATATTTTGGTTTGTGTATGGAGTCAGTGTAGAACAAGTCCTGCACATGACTGCATACAGGATTGTTTCCTGTTTAAATGGATTATGTTGTCCTTTAAATAGTTGTGTATAATGAAAAAAAAAAATAAAACCAAAACTCTAGTAAAGGAATTACTTGCAAGTGCTAATTATGTATACACTTACACCAGGAGTAACTGTGAAATAACACTTACAAGCAGTAGCTTCTAAACTTATGTGAAACCATCTTTGTGTTAATTTTGGACTGATCAGTTCTGCATTACTTTTCCTTTCCCCTGACCAGGGCAGGTTCCAAGTTAGGTTAGAGAAACTGCAATGTAATTATGAAGTAGATGGATGAGACTCAGTTCAGGAAGCACTTGATAGCCACATGGCTGAGGCATTGGGCAGCCCTTAGTATTGCTGACTGTAAGAACTTTCTGTAGGATTTGGTAATTCCTAGAGCAATACTTAAAATATCTTCAATGGGAAGATTCTTCAAATTTTGCAGATGCCTTCACTTTTCTGCTAAAAACCAGAAATACTGATGCTGCCATAATTCACTTGTGTTTTTTTGTAAGGTGGTGGTGGATTGTGCATAACAATTTCAGTGAATGGATTTGTCTTAAAGAAGCAGCATTACATTATCTTGTTTTCTCCCTGCCAATTTAATTTAGTTGGACATTTGTACCTTAAGATTTATTACTTTTTTCACAAAAAACCCATCAAATTCATCAAAATATTTTGTTTCAGAAATGTCTCCCAATTTTTTAAAAGATAAATAAATCAAAGAACAATATCCTGAGTGGAAAACCTGAGAGCCAGGATGGTGATGAACATGCAGAATAATGTCAGTATTTAAGCTTCAGCAACTTGGCTTTTATTTATCTTACATGTCTGATTATCTGTTACATTAATGTAGTTTGGGATGTATTCCAACATATATCCTTTGAGTATAAAAATGGGGCTTCTTAGAACCCAGAGGCAATGGAGTGGAACAGAATAGCAAAGAGCTTGTAAAGTATCCTCACAAAGATAACCTGGACAGCTGATGTGGTGAAGTCTCTTGAGAGACATTTCATCTTTCCTTCCTCAGAAAGGAATTTTGTTATTTTTTGTTAGATTTTGTATTTTTTGTTAGATATTGAAATTTGGTAGTGAATCCCGGGTCATTAAACCTTGTTAATATCTTAGGCTCATTTAATAATTGTTATTGCTTTGTATTTTGTGATTATTTTAGGGTCTTAATAATAAATAAGTTGCAACAGTGGGAAATTCACTGGAACATCTGCAGCTTTGGATGGGTCTCTTTGTTAATGGAGGTTTAAGCTGATACATGATTAGCTGTTTGATCATTTAATAGAAAGCTTATCAATTCAGATATTCAGTATTACTTGCAGTAACATTCATTGGGAGAAGGGGTTGGTGATGCATTGGGGAAAACTCCACATTGCTCTAGAATCATTGGAAAAACCTCTACACTTCTTGGAAGATTTCTGACCTAATCTTTTGACTTTTGGTCATCTTCATACACAGGATATTTTTCTGTAGCTGCTTTTTAAGTGCAAACCTAGTAGACAGCTGAGTAATATAAGAGACAATAGTGTTTGGTTTTTGGGTTCTTTTTTTCAAAAAGAATCTACTTACTTTCCTGGCTGTGCCATCTTAAGAATGGGAAAATTTTAATTGGTGATAGTGGTTGGAGGCTGGACCTAATTGAATACTTCCAAGAGCAGTTTTTTTTATCTGGTGGCAGAAACAAGTTTTACTTTTTTTTTTTTTTTTTTTTTTTGACAGAGGCATCTGAAATATGAAAATAATACTTGCTTGAAATCTCTAATGTTGCATAGTGAGAAACTACACTATCCCTGTCCATCTGTTTTGACATGTGCTCATTAACATTATTCTTAGATAATTCTGTTGTCCCAAACTATTGCAGTAGGAAGTGGCTTGTACTTTCATTGCAGAAGGTATTACGTGGGTGTCTTCCAGTTTGTCAGTAGTCACAAAGCTGTTTTGAGTCATGTTTGCCAAAGCTGCAATTAAAAGGCTCCACCAGCAGTACCAGAATGCTTCTGATTCACCCTCCTGGGCCAGCAGTGAATGAGCTGCTTGGTTCAATGGCAGAGATCCCAGCTCAACCCTTCCCCAGAAGAAGTGCCACTGCCTCAGGGCAAAGGGATGAATCTGCAGCTTCCTGACAGCCAAAGCACCACATCTCAATGCACTGGTCCATGACAACTCCACCTAAATAAATATACATGTGCTTAAGTGCTGGGTATATCACTTAGTGTCTGTTCCACCTTTGCCAGCACTTAGAATGCCATTAAAAGCCATATGTGAAGTTTGGGGTTGTTCAGTTTTGAAGGGGCTGAACTGCTTGTCCTAAAGGTTGTTTGGTTTTAATTTTCCTTTATTTTTATACTCTTTTTCCTCGGCCTGGAAGTGTGTTGAAACTGCAGCATACAAAGTGTTTAGCACAGGTAACTATTTTATTTAACCTACAGGAAGCATTTCAGAACCATTTTTTGAGGAAAAGAGCCTTGCAAATGATTCCTGTGGCTTAGTACAATAAAAGACACCTTGTTGTCATGAACAGAGCAGGTTCACATTAGTCTTATTTCAGACAGAGCTGATGCAATTTTGCAAGAATAAATCATACATTAAAATTAAGGACTCAGAGGAAAGGAAAAAGAATATCAGGAAAGGATTAAAAACGAGATCCAGATTTCAATGTATTTATTTCTTTTATGAGGGTTTAAACATCAGGGAATCCCTCTTTTCTTGACAGGTGTTTGAAAGGTAAAGGAAAATTGCCATATCATTTAAAAATAGTCCTATTTAAAACAAATTCATTTTTTTTTCATAAAGCAAGAAAAGCTATTGCAATAAGGTACTTAGAAACTTGCTTTACAATCAGTATGAAATACTTAGTATAGCTTCAGTTCACCATGCCCCCAAATTAGCATTTTGAGGAATAATAGCAACATTAAAGCAGCTTATTTTAATTATCACTAATTTTAAAAGTCTTTGAAACCCAGAAGTATCTTGCAGTTCACTGATTATTGTTCCATCTTCCTTTCTGCTATGAGGGAGGCACTACACACACTCCTGATGTCCCACACACCAGTTACACATCGTAAAAAAATAATAATGTCCCTTTTAAAACTTTTTTTTTTAAGCTAGCTATAGCACATTTATGATTTATTAACATTATGCACTTACTTATTTATTGCAAACTAAGAGAAAGTAATGGATTGAAAGATGTGGTGAATAGGAAAGTTAATCCCTGATTGTTTTCATCCAGCCTGCAGCTGTCTGTGAGTAAATGAGCACAGCAGATTTAGGGAGCGTTTGCTCTCCAGAATTTACTATGGCTTCTATAGGATGGAGGTACAAACCCAAATCATCTATGTAAGAATATTGAAGCTTTCATTAGATACAGATATGCAGATATTAAATATGTTACAAGCTGATAATCCTTAGCCTTGGATAACCTATTTTTAAATCTCTTTTGCCTTGGTTCTTTGTGATGAGATGAATTTTCAGATGGATTAAATGGCATGGGTTGTTCTTCTTCAAGTGAACAAGGTTTGTTTTATATTGTGCATCTTGTCCTTCAGCAGCTCTGAAGCTAGAAGCAATAGGATTCTTTTGCTTTGTTTTTGTTTGCTTTTTGCATTAGAAAAATGAAACACATTGAGCTGATGTGTGAGTTTTTGGTAGTTGATTAGCAGACTAACTAATACTTGGATACTGTTGCTAGGCTTCAAGTCAGAGTTCCTGTATTCCTCTATAATTATGCAGAGATATGTGTATGTGATGGTTTGTCTGTGCTTTCACATGGATTTTTTTTTTAATATTGAAAATCTGCTAACATATTAAGCTTATCCTTTAAAATATACATATTCCACACTGGACAATTGCTTTTAAATCAAACATTTTTCATGTATTATTAAAAGCATTTATTTTTATAGGAATTGTGACTATAAACATCTTCAGAAAACCATGCATATTATTATAGAATAAGAACAGATCTTTCAAAGCACAAGGATATTAGTTGGTTTGTGGTAATACTGCTTTTCTAACCCACTTTCTTTAATTAGATCAGAGTGATTGAGGTCAGCAATCTTGGTTTTTCAGCTGCGAGTCTTGCTATCAAATGCTAGCCAGCCCAATGAATATTCTGTTTGTTTTCTTATTTATTTTGGTTTGGAGAACCACTGAGTAATTTCGATTTTCATAAATCAAATGCCTGCAGAATAGCTCTCAAGTTAGGGAAAATGATATTTAGAAAGATAAAAGGAGAAACAAGGAAAGGCAGTAAATCAAAAGACTTAAAAATCTACAAAACTGTCAGCAGCATGCAACGACTTGTTCTATTTTTATTGCATGGTATTTCATAGTAGCAGAAGGGACTCAAATATGTATTTTAGCCCTATATATTGGTCATAGGAATGTGAGGAACTTTAACCTGTTTCAAGTGCTAGCAGGCATTTTATAATGGAAAAAGGATGATATTAGTGTAATCAGGATGGCAAAGACACTGAGATCTTCATTGCTTACATTTAAGTAAGTATTGCTTAGCAGGCTGTCATTATCCAGGTTCTCTTTTACAGTTTCTTTTCTCTGCTCAATTAATAATTATTTCTCATGTAGGCATTCTTGAAGGCCAGGTTGGATGGGGCTTGGAGCAACCTGGGTGTCCCTGCCCATGGCAGGGGGTTGGAACAAGATGATTTTTAAGGTCTTTTCAACCCAAACCATTCTGTGTCTCACATTATTCTCCTCTAAAGCTGTTCCTTTCTTAGCAACAAGGAGCTGATCTCAGCTAAGAGAGAGGAAAACGCTGAGGAGGAGGCACAAAACTTGAATGGAGCTCCAAATTGCACATTGAAAACTAAACTGAACCCTGCACTTTGTGGGTTTTATTTCTATTGCTGTTTGATCAGTGTTATCTTAAGCTCCTTTCTGCTATTTTTCCTTAGGGTCTACTAAATCTGTACCCCTAGACTTCCTGTCCTTTGGAAGTATGGGATGAGTGTGTTTCAGTTGTGATATATATATATATATCTATATATCTGTCTCTGTGTAACATAACAGGAGGGCTGGGATGGCAATTTTAGGATATTAGAGAGCCCTCAGCTGTTCTGATGAGGCAGTAGGAAGTGAACCAGCCCCACAAGGGACAGTACAGAAGAAAAAAATGTTTGAAGTGTCTCACAGAGGTTTCTAGTATTCCTGAAAAGGTAAAGTATTTTCCTTAAAACGTTTTTCAGCATGAGTCTCAAGAGCTTTCTAAGATTGTGTCAAACCCTATGTGGGATTTCAAAGAGTGAAACAGTGGAGCCAGGTTAAAAATAGAGAGAGGTAGGACAAATGGAGAATAGATGTGTGCAGAATCCTGTGGCTTGCTGTTTCTCTATGTGCAGTGGTGAGAACACAGGGAAAAGAGATGAAAGAACATGAAATAAATGCTGGAGGTAAAAAAAAACAAAACAAAACAAAAAACCCACAAAATAGAGATTGATAAAAATAGCCAGGAATGTTTACTGAAGAAAATTCCTGTGTTTTCCAAAGTAAACGTGGAGATAGACTGAAAGAAACAGAACAAATAAAAAGGAAGGGGAAGAAAAAAACCCCCAAACCTCTCAGGATAATGTAGGTCCTCATACTGAGCCCTGCATCACAAGCCTTCTTATGCACCCAATAATTTCCTTTCAATAATTAGGCTACCAGTAGACTACAGAGTTAAGAGTAATGGCAAAAAAATGGATTTGTAACTTCTGAATATGTGGATTTTTATGTGCTAGTTTGTATCTGAATCATTATTGACAATAATTAGGCTCAATGTAAGTCCCATTTGGGTAAAGGAGCATCTTCCTTGGTCTGATTGGGTTTGGATGAGGGTAGCCTTCCAAATACAGAAACAGCTTGGTTACATTGCCCATCATATAAATCAAATATTTGTATGAATAAAGGAACTGCTTATGAATATAAAACTTAGGTTTTTGGATGAGCTTGCAGATTGCAGGGATGAGATTTTTATTTTAGTTCAGTTCAAATAATCTTTTAAAGTTGTGCTTTTGCAGTAATAGTTGAAGTTCTCCATTTTGAGTGGATTTATTACACTTCAGTGACTCCCTTGCTTGGAACTCCTCTTTCTTTTATGCTAGATTTGTATTTATATAATTTTTTACATCTAAACATGCTTGTTTCCCTTCAAACTAGGTTATTTATGAAAATAAAGCTGACATTATGTCTTTCATTCAATATCCAATCCTTTCCCAATTTACATGAAGAACGGAGGCATCACTGAAAAAAATTGTTTTAATATCTTACAAATAATCTGATTTTCATAACAAGGTATTAATGTCAGAATTTTGTGAAAATTAATCTGGTAATATGCAGTCTCTTTAAAAAGAAAAGAGTATCCTCATTGCAGACCATTTGTTGTCAAATTACAGATGAGGCTTGATAAAAGGGGTAGGCTTTGAAGCATGCTGCTTTATAATGAGTGTAATATTTCACACTGTATTTCACACTGTTCACAATATTTCACGCTGTTGCTGTTACTCCATTTATATCTCAATCTCCTGGGCTGTGTCTGGGCTGTCAGTCCTTCCCTTGGAGCTCACCATAAGCTCTATTATATTTTAGCAGTCAAGGTTTTGCCACCCTGTGGAATTTACCTTCAGAGTCAACATTTTCAGGGTATTTATATCTGAACTCCTTGGGATATTGGGCAGAATTCCCAGGAAGGCAAAGGCCATTGAGAGTACTTGAACCTTTTTTGTCCTTCTCTCTCTATTTTAATGAGCTCTTGTTAGAGATTTTTAGTTTGTTTTACTTCTTTGCCACTTCTGTTTTGTTGCTGGATGTCCACTTCAGTGACCAAAAAATATTTAGAGATTTTTCTGTACTTTGCAGTTCTAGGGAGGTCTTGTTTACTGCTTTCCATGGCTCTCTCCAGTTGCAAGTGGCAGTCTTAAAGGATGTTGTTTCAGTTACTGCTTTTTAGGGATCTCAAACAAATAATTACTTTGGAGTTATCTGGATTTGTGTGTTTTCAGGAATAATTGAAACTGTAAATTGTTTCTAAACATAATAATACAAGACAGAGTTTACAGATGGAACATGTTAAAGGATGACAAATTTCATACCTTCAATTTCCACATTAATCTTACAGACAAAATTTTATTTACTAACCTGTCTAGACCTAGTTTTTTATTTGGATCTAACTGTAAATATAAATACTAAAAAAATGAATTGGTTATGGAATGAGCTTCTTGTTTTGCACCTCTTCCTCTGCTCATTCCCTGATACATGGATGAACATCTTCCATCTGGGCACTTGGAAGTACCAGTCCAGGCTGTGCAGTTTACTCAGCCCAGGGCAATGTAGTTGACTGGTGTCCAAGCAGATTGTTTTCTCAGTGAATCTCTATTCTGTTTTGATTTTTTCCCTCCTATCCTTTCTATGTTTGTCTTGGTAATTTTATATGAAGTCAAAAGACTATTTTCTGCTCCATTTTTTTATGTAATGTTGCTGAAATAATTGTTCAGAGCTTTCTGTAAAAGACAATTATGATACCATCTTGATTCAGATGAGGTTGCAGAGTAAATATTATGCAGCAGAGTGACTATAATTGGGTGAAATCCATGCTGAATGAAAAGAACAAAAGCTTTATTGAATTGAAGAGGCAGGAGGATATACAGTGTTAAGATTGTATTATTTGTATGTGTGTAGGAGTATCTCTGGTTTTCTGTTAATTATATATCCCTGCTAACTCCAGGAGGCTGGGAGACTTCAGCACCCAAGTAAAGATACCATCTCAAAACCAACATCATAGTTGTTTGGCTTTCAGAAATATGGAAACAATGAAAATAAAATACACAGATTTTATTCCTTCTCCTAAAGTATTACCTTAAACCTAACATAAACATCCCCCCTCCAAAAAAAAAAACCAAACCCAAAACCAAACCAAACAAAACAAAAAAATTTTCATTCTCTATATATAATCTTTTGTACTGTAGCATTTCCTACTTGGGAAACTGCCTCTTACATCTCCTTGGAACATCCGTAATAGCAAAATTTAACATAAACTCTGTTTCTCAGTTTTAAATATGCCTTAATAAAATTAATTTGTTTTACCCTGAATAAATTATTTGTTGCTGCTGGAAAAAAAGCCTTCTAAATGCAGACTGACACCCAGCCACAAGTTCTTCTAGCATTTCTGGGACTGGAGGCACCAAGTTACACGTATATCTTGACCTCAGGGGTTTTAGCAGATTAAAATTAATGTTTTCATGTGCATTTCTTCCTCTCTTCCACCTCTGTGGGTGATCCTTAGAGATGAGAGCCCCCATAGCTCCCCTTCCACAGGGCCATGCTGTAGCTCAGCTCACTCTTTGCCTTCAAAAGAAAACCCAATCCCTCCCCCCTATCCATGGGCCAATTTTTGTCAATATCCAGGGTCACACCTTGCAAGAAATCAGAAGAGGTCCTGAGCACACGGAAATTTTGGTGTTAATTCAGATTTATCTTTACCCTTCTTCTGAGGGCTACACTTTTTATTTTGGGTCAAAGCATGGTTTATCTTGCCAGCTTCATTAACACTCTTGAGAATGCCAGGTGCTAAAGAGCTCTATTTTTGCTGTGCAGATCAAGTGTGTTCAGTTTCTGGTGGCCTATTTTTACACATTTCTGCATTCAATGACTGGGAAAAGCTGTGAGGGGAAGAAAGAGATGGCGAGTAGAGAGAAAAGTGCTGTGGGATTATTACAGGAAAATAAAGGGGAGGATCTGTCAGTGAGATTCCATTTCTGAGAGGGCATGGAAATAAGACTAAAGGCAGGAAGCAATGTACAGAAACACAAAAAGTGGAGTAGTCCATTGTGTTATCTATATTTCATCAGTCATTTGACTATTTCCAGACAATTTTATGAAAAACACTTTTAGATTTTATATATAGGATTTTCTAAGTAGCAGTGTCTCAGTTTTCTCCCTCACCCATAGATATTCCAGGGCATTTAGCATTAAGCAGTGACCTGCAGCAGGTGAGGAGATGCTGAGGAACCTGATGGCCCTTTCCCCCCAGGGAAGAAGATGTAGGACCCACTGGAGATGTGTGCCTGACCTGATGCTCTCTCATTTCTTTTCCTTGGTTATTCAAATTCTGTTCCTTTACAAGAAACAACCCTTGCCCATGTCTGAGGAAGCTGCTACTATTTCTGCATTGACTTGTCCTTACCATCAGCAGTTTTATCTGGAACTGTCAGATTATTGACATGAGGAAAAGACTTTCTTTGCCCCTTGCCCTAAACATGAGCCAGGCTGAATTTTATCCCTACGCTGGAGAATTTTCTGCATCTTTTCAGAGCCTGACTGACAGAAGGATGAAACTCTCTTGGTTTACTGTGCCAGTGCACGTTCAGGTGTTGCACTGAACAGCAGAAGATTTTCAAGGTGACACAAGAGATCCTTGAGCATCAAGTAGAGTGAGTACCATGGGGTCCAAAATCCTGCTGTGTGGCATCTACCAGCAGCTCTGACCTCTGTTGATGGCAGCACTGGGCTGCTAGCAATGGATGATTAGTTTAACCCTCCTTCAAGAAAAGCTGACATTAGGACAAAAAAGAAATTATGAGTGCTTATAAAATATGTTATTGCTTTTAGATTGGATCCATGGCTTTCCATGTCTTACAAGTTCTGTGACATTTGGAGTCTAGGTATTAAAAATAGCTAAAAGCAATCCCAAGGGCCTGCTACCATTCTTCAGTTCTAATCTGTATTTAGGACAGAGGATTTTTTTTTTCTTTTGACTCATTAGCAGAACAGTGTTTATTCAGACATCTTCACAAGCAACAGATGCATGTTTATACATGTGCAGTTAACCAAGAGAGACAGAATATGTAAGAACTCTGACATTGTTTATTTCAACAAAATGAGAGCAAACTTAGCTAGATTCCTAATATAGCAAATAATCTGGATTTTTAGTATAGGACTGTATCTTCCTCCCTGTGGTAAATAATGCAGCAATGGTTTTGTAGATCTTTTTCATTGCTACCTTGGTTGTGTGTGGTGGGAGAACATACATTTTTCTATGCTGGTTGAATGGAGAAGAGTTCCCCTTTCCTTACCTTTATTGACAAAAGCTAAAGAAGTAGTGGAGATTTCTCTCCACATGCTTGAGCTGCAGGATTTTAATTTAATTTCTATTTTTTTTGTTTTATTTTATGATCTGGAGTCAAACCCCTGTGGGTTAGCAGTGCTTCTCATCCTTCTGTGGAATACAGCTTATTATCTTAGAAAGTACATAAAGCCCTGCAGTTATGCAGTTAAGTGGAACTTTTGGCCAAATCCAGAGATTTGGACTGAGTGCTACATACTAAGAACGTTTCAATGGTATGGTGGCAATAATTATATGATATTCCCAGACAAAGTTTGGGATATATTAATTTTTATTTATTTATTTATTCCTAAAGAAACCCCCCAAAACCCCACAGTTACAGAGTTTGGAAGATAGTTTGGGGTTTCCCCCCTTTTTAAAGGATCAGCCTCTTTGCAGGAGAGAAGTGGAAGTTGAATGGAATGCCTGTCACTAAGTCTGGGGTGGTGCCAGTGGTTCAGGGTGATGCTCTGGTCTCTATGGCAACAGCACTTTGCTTTGCACACTGTGGTACAGCATCCTCAGGGCTGGAAATGACCCCCACATCTGCTGGAGGTACCCAGGGGTTGCTGTGGCCCCCTGACTTTTCTTTGCAAACCACTTATTGTTTCTGTTTTCCACCCTGAGCAGCATCTAAATAATCATTTGCAGATAAATGGGGAAATAGTTCAATTGATGGGGCAAGGTTTTCTGGTGTCTAAACTCTGTTATGCAAGTGACAAATTGTGTTATGCATCAGCAAAGTGTAAATCTGGGTAAAATCCACATAAATTATCATGGATTTAGGCTAGTGCCTTATCTTAGGGTGTGCTTGGGTTTCCTCTTGGAGAGGAAAAAGACAAAATGTAGTAATTCTGTTTCTGGCAGCTGCTGGACTCTGTCCTATGCAGTCTGAAAAATATTTATGCAGATTAAAAAAATCTGCTTCTCTTCTGATTTGTGTTTTCTGTCCAAGAGAAAAAAGGGAGTAAGTCAGGAGTAAAGAGCTATTTAAAACCAAAGATTTTCTATTTAGTTATCTTGTCATATGAAGATGAAACTATAATGTACTTCTGCTAACCAAATGTTTGTACTGATCCACTGCAAATTAAAATATAAAGTGATTTGATTACTGCTGGGTTCAGGTACAATAGCAGCTATGATATTTTCTGAAACAATAAGTTAAATGGCATAAGCTTTGTATCTTTTATTCATTACACTACCATATGCCTTAGACATTTTCTTACCAACCCTAACACAACAAGCTCTAATTTTAGAATGTCCTTACTGGTTACAGCTAAATTGCTCTTGTCATATGCTTTTTTTTTTTTTTTTTTTTTTTTTTTCAGAAAAATAGAGTGGTTTTTTTGTATGGGTTTTGTTTTAGGTTTTTTTTTTTTTTGTTGTTGTTTGTTTGTTTGTTTTTTAGTTTCCAGTCTTTTACTAATACTGCTCAAGTCCATTAAGCTTTGTGGAAACTAGAGAGAAATAGAACAATGAGTCATTGAAATATATGTTGTGGAGGATTAAATTGTCTCTTCTGGTCGAAATGCTTCAGGGCAATATGGAAAAGACAGCCAAGTATCTTACCATGTTAAATCTCAGAATTTTGGCAAGATTTTTTACATTTTTTTTTTTTCTTGGTAAACTAAACTTGGACTTGGGGCATGCCAGAGTCATCTCTCCCAGGTGAGAAGTGCCTGGAAGGGACTGGGTAAGCAGGGCGTGATGATACTGGGTGGCACTGGTGCAGGACTGAGTCATTTGACCATCAGTGGTAAAATTCTGTGTGTTTCTTTGAGGCCTTGTCACCCAAGATCAGCATTTTACACTTGGTACAGTGAGCAGAGCTATTTAAAGAGGTGAAAAGTCCAGAATTCGTGTCCATGGGCTCTCAGGGTAGTACACAGGTCAGACACACTAGAAATTATTATCAAATACACAGCAGTTGGTGACTTAATTTCCTTTACAGCTCTGTAGAAGTAGAATCAGAAGAAATGTTTTTACTCACAACACTTCACCTCTATTCTCTGACCATTTCTGGTTCATGATTAAAGCCATTACAATTGAATTAATCTCATAAAAGCAATAGGGTGTCCTTTTCAAATAGCTTTTGTATTTCTGTGTTAAATAGCATTAATGGAAAATTTTAATACAGCTTTATAGTAAAAGCATCATGTTTGAAGTATCTTTAATCCTGAGAATCAGGGGTTAACATTCTTTGAGGACGTGCTTGGTTTTCTTGGGGAAAAGCACAGATTTCTTTGTGGAAACCTTCAGGAAGGCACCATGAAAGCTGAGTTAAGGTCTGGATTATGTGAATGTGAAAAATGTCTTGGTAATTTCCATAAAGTGAGAGCCTAATGCTCTTCTCACTGACTTGGGGTTCTGTTTTCCTTGTCTGAGTGGTGTGTTGTCACTACACCATCACTACAAAGCAGTGTAGTTGTCAGAGATGTCACTCCAGCAGATCTAAAAGACTCAGTTTAACTGGAAATATAAGTGAACTAGAGGAAAATGAGCTACTACATTTTGTATCAATAGTGTTTTGAACCATATAAAAATTCTGATTTTCCAAAGACACTCCAAGAATTTTTGTTGCGGGAGTATTTCATCTGGAATTTTAGATGGAGGTGGTTATTAGTCTCATTTTCTTCTTTGTCAACAGTATCTTGTTCTTCTCTTACCTGGAATATTTGACATTTATGACTATTTTTTTCCCTTAGGCTTTCTGGCAGTCAAATAAATATGACTGCAAAGATATGTGACCTTAATGGAATTTTTTTACTACCTGTAGTGAGGCATGTTTGACTTTTTTATTCATCATTTTACACTTGCTAATTTTCTGGTAAGGACAAGAATGTTTTCTGTTGTAATTTGTCATTCTGTAATTTCATAAGGACAGGTCTAAGATTGACAACAGCATTTTGGGGTCAACCAATTTTTGAAATAAATAACTAGTTGATTAAATCTAGCTTTCTTTTTTTTTTTTCTCCTTGAAGATGTCTGAAAAGTGAACATCAGTTTCCACTGAACTGAAAACTTTTTTTTCCTGTGTACATTCTTTGAGGAAAACTGCACTGCCTAAATTCAAGGAGAATAATGGTTGTCCTTAAAACCAGCAAGGTTAAAGCTATTAAATTTTGATAAAGAACATGAATGCATGGAGTTTACACCCACCTGAGTGTCCATGGATGGTAATAAATTCAGAGAGATGCAAATGCTTTATAATTTAGGGCTTATGTAGATTTCATGGAAGACTTGCCCATTGTATTTTAGATAAACTTGCAAAAATTGTGTGTGCCTCTACTGTTCATATTAGCTTATAAATAGTGATGTTTAGCTTCTTAATGGCTAACTGGGCTTTTAGTCTCTCACTGTGATTTAAAATTGAATTTATTGTATCTAATCTTAAGGTTTGCTGTCAGATACTCCTAAAGATAATAGAGTAATTCCTATAAATCATGGTGCAAAGCAATTCCAATAGACTCTTCCTCTTGAAAATTATGTCTTCACTTATTGGAATTTTTTTTTACATAACTTTAAATTTGTTTTTATGCTGGACTGTTCTATGTCCCAAGTTTCATAGTTAGCTAAAGAATGAATATAATTTCAGTCAGTGCCACATTACAGGCAGGCTTTTCACAGTAATAATAATAATAATTTTTAAAAATCAGCTTTCCTCAAGCATGTGCCAAAGAATCCACCTTCATTGGAAGGGAGTGAGAAGCTACTTGAACACAAATAAAGTAATTTCAGAGCATTGCCAAGGGTTGGTGCTTTTGCCATCACCAGAGACAGAGGCAAATTTGCAGGCAGAGTTACACCAACCACCTGCAGCTGCTGGGATTGGGCTTGTCAGGATTTGTGGAGCTCCTGCAGGAGTCTCCAGGCTTTTGCAGTGTGGAGTGGGAGTTGGGAGAAAGTTATGAATGATCCTCATTCTTAACTGCTTTCCCTTGATTTGCATTTGCTTCTGAGCTGCTTAACCACTGGTAGATTATTTCCATTTTCCGGGTGAATAATGCATGAGGGTATAGAAGTGGATGTTCCTTGGCTGAGTGGGCTGCAGATGAAAAGTGTCATCTCCTTTGCAGCATTAATGTGCATTTTTTTTCTCAGGTTAAAGCTGTAGAGAACCTAGAGATGCTTTTTTTGGGTAACTCCTACAAATGCCAAAATATTGGCAACGTTTGTTTCTTCTCTTCTTTTCTGTTTGACTACCTGTTATTACAATGAAAAAGTCAGTTGCCAATTTTCCATTATGAGCTTATTTTCTTTGGGACTCCCCTTCAAGTTCTCAATGTTACCTTGTTGTAACTGCTGCTTAAGCTTCCTGAAAACTGTCAGAAATGTTTGGGGTTTTTTTTTGTTTTGTTTTGTTTTTCTGCCACTGAGGTAAATTTCTTTTACAAACTCAGAACACTGATTCCTTTTGAACCTCCTGCTTACTCTTTGGTGTGTCCAAAGGGATAACTGGATTATCCATTCCTGCACAGATAGGTGCAGTTCTTGTGTATAATATGTGCAGTGTTTCATACAGGTGGATCTAAACACATGGAATACTGCAGGAATTTAAGCAGCACTTGGGTCCACCCCTGATCCACCTAGAGGGAAAACCTCTTCAATTTTTTCTCTTATTCATTTACCAAGGGGCATTTAATTATACACTCATTCCAATCCCTGGGGAAAGCCAGTCTTTTATCTTTGCCCAGTTTATTATGAAATGTCCCTGTATATTCCACAATGCTGGAAAATTAAAGCACAACCATTTTTTTTCTTTGCCTGTGGTTAAACTTAAAATTATCTGCTCAAGATCAAAATACAATCTCTAAAACATCAAAACCCTAAAACTTATGTCCTGGGCTACTCTGAACAAAAGATTTAATTGGAGTGGTCAGATGTCAAATGTGATAACTTCCAGGGATATGTATGAAATATCAAATAGTTTGGAAAAATGATGTTTGATATAGGAGTCCTTTGGGAGTGTGGTTAGAAAGAGCTTCCTAAGATACAGACTCGTGCTGCTGAACAGATCAGTCATGAAATACAACTCTTCCAGCCCCCTCAAATGTAAGAGCATTCAATAAATCTAGAGACAACTAGACAAGGACTCTAGATAAATATATTTTAAAATAATGCTTTTACACTAAACTTAGTCTGACATTTAATAAGAGAAAAGATTGAAAGTGTGATATTGTAGACGTTGTATAGTAAACAAGGCATGGAGTTGTGGAACTCTTTAAAAAGCAGATACAGCTTTATAGCTGTGATAATGGAATTCTGTTATTCAAAAACAATCCTATGAATATTTTAGGGGTTTCTAGTGGTATTTGAGGTAGACACCCTGAAAATTGCAGAGAAAAGATTTGATAGAAATGCCCATTCTTAGAAGGGCTGGATTTTTATTGGTGTCAGGTTGTACAGTATGAATTCTCAAAATATAGCCAAAGAATAATAGAGAAGGGGAAAATGAAAAAGTATTTTGAGAAGGTGCAGTTTCTGTCTGAAATAATTCCAAAGCATGCTCTGAAAACCATTTTTGATAAAGTTAAGTGATCTTTTTGTGATGGTGATTTTGTGATTCAAGTGCTAGCAGGGCAGGGAGGGGGATGCTGGGGGTGTCCTGGCCACCCCTGCAGAAAGTGGTCCCTGACTTCCACAGGTGTAATTCCAAACACTGCAGTTAAAAGTATTTCTCATTATTCCAGCTAAGATATTCCAGTCTTCCAAGCCTTGGGTCACCTTTCTCTGCCATCCTCAATCAAGCTTAACATTCATCTTTACCTTCCATTTCCCCATTTTCATTTCCTCATTTCATGTGCAAAGTGGCAGGGACAGCAGAGTAGGAGAAACCAAGTGAAATTCAAGTTTGCTTCTCCAGCTCCTCTAAATGTTTATTTTGCTGACTTTTCCATTTTCAAATCATGCCATCAAAAGAGCTTTGTTTTCATTAACTTCTGCTTTCAAATACTCCCCTTAAAATCAAATTCTGACACCTAACTTCTTTTTGATGTTGCCTTCATTCCTTGCCCTTCTTAAAGGATCCTGCATCCCATATCCAAGTAGAAGTCCCCGGAATCTGTTGCTGTCAGGTAAGGGTTAAACCATGGTAATTTTTCTGTTTGGGGCCCATAGTAGAAATGCATTGTCTCTGCAAAGTCAGAGACTGACTGTAGAATATATAAGTTTAAATTTACCATGTTTATTCTTGTAAAATATTTATCAAGAACAGTTTAGAGAAGAGAAGCTTCCATAAAGAGCTCTTGTGATGTGCCTACAGCAAGCCCACAGCTCTGTGGCTGTGTGTACCTACATCTGGGTATATGCAAATCCATTTTTTTTATGGTGCAGTGAGTGATTGAAGCTGTTTTAGAGTAATGAGGTTCTCAAAACTTGAAATAAAATGCTTCAAATACTCTTGATAAAGGAAAAAAGTCTTATGTTTTTCAGTGTTAGTGTTATAAGAAGAATTAAGGAATTGTTAAACGTGCTGTCTTGTTATTTTAGATGTATCTGCCTGTTCTCTTCTGTCACTTTAACTGCACTTTATCTTGTTGTGGATCTGACTTTCAGAAATTATGTGCCTGATAGTTTGATGCCAGATCACAGGAAGACTTTTCAGAACTTAAATACATGTTGGAGCAACTGAAAGCCAAATAAACTTCTTCTAAAAATCAGTAGGGAGGAATTAACCAATACTTTTTCCACCATGAGTGTAAGATGTAATTCAGATAGCTTGTTTTCTTAAAAGAGAAACAGCACCATTGCACTGCACATTTTGAAGGAATAAATCACATGGGATTGCCTTTGTATTGTAGCAGAATTTGTCTTTTCTATTGTGGAGAGAATTTGAAAATAAGTCACTTAAACTCCTGGTGAGAGACTTTCAGTTAGAATAAATTTCATTACTACCAGTTATCACTGTTGTGTCTCAGAGGATAAAAAGACTTAGTGTGTAGTTACACAGCACTGTAAGAAATTGTCAGGACATAGATTCTGTTAGATTGGCATTTACAAAGACTGGCAGGGCCTGGTAGGTGCCATAATGATGGAGCTAACAGCTTTTAGGTTTGCCTACACAGTGTTTACCCACTTAGAACTGTTTAGAAATTTCCAGTAACCCTTTCTGATCAGTGAAGTCAACATTTTTAAGATGATGTTTCAGTTTGGTGAACTCTGAAATACCATTTAATGGCTGCTCTACTCTGTCCAGTGCTGGAAGAGATGAGATGGTGAATCTCCTGACTCCAACCATCACTTGCTCATAGTTCCCCTTACTGCTCCCTTCTCCAGCCAAGTAACTTTTCAAGTGTATGTTGGTTCACTTGTTACACCAAGTGGTGTAACAGGAATGTTTTAAGCCTTTCCCCCTCATCCTTAGCTAAAACACAGGAAGTTTTCAGTAGATTTTGTTTCTCTTGGCTTGAAGTTTTAATGTAGTGGCTTTGGAAGTTTTTAATTTTTTTTTTCTTCAAACTGTGGTGTAACTGGGATTACAGGTTGTCAGAATCAAATTGTGCTGCATTGTCTACCATGGTTACAGCCTTTGTAAAGAAATGTATAGGTGTACTGGGTTCTGTTTTTATTAGAAGTTGGAAATTATCTTAAGGACTGAGTAGTTTTTAAGGTGTTTTCTGTTCTTGTCAGAATCTGCCACGACGAATGCTTAACAAGGAATTAGAATGTCATGGGTTCTAATTCTGCTCCATCTTTACCTGCTAAAATGTTCACAAACACACAGTATGGAGCATCATCTTAGATCTATAATAAAGGCACTGAAATCTTTTCTAATTCTTAAACCTGTGAACATGAGACTGAAGAGGAATTTATGCAAAGTCTTTTTGGAATGTATTGGAGTAAATATAAATATTTATCTTGGAAAAAAAAAATGTCCAAATGGGTTGCAAACCCATTAAGCAAAACTACTAGTCCTGCTTCCACTAATCATTCCCAACTAATGGAATGAGAAACCCCACTGGGGAGCTCTGGTTTAATTAGTGCAGCTTTGAATCAACCCCTAAACGAAGGAGCACAAAACTTGCCTGAAGTTTATTTTTTGCATTTCTTTCTAGTGCTCAGATGACCAAAAACTCTTAATAAATGAAAGATGAGCCTTTCAGAAGCTAATGATGGAATAGTTTCATAATTCAGGGCTTGAGCAACTTGGACCACTGGGGTCAGATTTTTCCAAGTCCTACTCAGTTTCCTTTCAGCTCCCAAGCTGTTTGCTGCCTTCTTGCAGAGGCTTCTTGCTCTGTGGAAGGGAGGTTACCCTGGGCCATATCTTTTGATATCCCATTACATCGTGCAGAGCACCCATCACATTGCATCACCCTTGAAATAAATGCTGCTAAGATCATGTCTTTTTCTTACATTAAAGCTTAATGACAAAAAATTGAAATTGGGCAATGAGAACAAATGGGTTCCTACCAGGCTGCTTTTTGTGTGTGATGTCAAAAAGCAAGGATAAATAGAGATGGAAGCATTTCATCTTTGCTGAAATCAGCAACCCTAATGAGCAGTTATGGAAATTCAAAGCTGCAGCCTTTGTAGCCTCCTCAAAATTTTATTTTTCAAAATTTAGCTCGAGCAATGGGATTTGCTAAAGATCTTATGGTATAAACAGCTGGCTGAATCTTATTTTTCCCGCTGTCTTCCTGCAGTATCTTGTTTGGGTGTTTACCTTCCATATTTCAAACATTTCCAGCTTCTCCTTGGGGAGTTTTTCACATTCCAGTGCCCTTCATTGTCAAAATTTCAATCGGGACCATTTTGATGTCTAATTGCTAAATTAGATAAATAAATATATACGAAGAAAAGGAATTCTTCTCTCATGATAGTCCTTTTGTACTTGAATGGAGACAACATTCAGATCAGCACCCAAGCTCTCAGATGATTACACTAAGTCACAGAGTAGTACCAGGTCGCTTCTATGGCTTTTTTTTTTTTTTTCCCCTGCTATTATTTTGGCACACCACTACAGTGTGTACTTCTCTCTTCACATTTCCTTCTGTGTAATGCCTGTAGGGAACTTCCAGCAGTAAATTGCACAGTAAAATAGCACCAGTGAATTATTTAAAATAGATAGAGTCACTTTAGTGCCATTTAATAATTAAAAAAACCCTTTTAAGAAAAAGCCAGCTCCACAGAGACCTTTGGTGAGGTAGTGAGAAGTCTTCATTTGAGAACTGGTGGCTCTTGCCAACACCTCTGAAGTTACTGGATCTCCATGGAATTGTCAGCTGAAAGTTACAGGAAGATCCTCTCAAGCTCCTGATAGTCCCTGGAGTCTTATTTACTTTTTTGTGACTTAGTAAATTCAAACCTAAATGATCATTGTACTTTCAGATCATTAAAACATTACCTCTCTCTTCTCTCAATAGCTCTCTTAGATAATTGTTTAATAATGTAAATGAATTTAATAACTTGAATCTCTTTAATCAGTATTTTATTAACAAATTCAGGCTTTTATATAAAACCTAGAATGCTCTCTAGCTGTGTAAATGAACTTGCACAAATATATACAGTTAGAAAAGCCCATGGCCACCATTTTATTTTTCACATAAATAGCTATAAATCACTGGAAAGCTCAGAGTAAATTGGGATGTTAGCTTTAGATTGCAAACAGCTTCATTTAGGAAACCACGCAGAGAGAGGTATTGCCTAAGGATGTAAAAATATTTTATTTCCCTGAGAAAACAAAGTGGTTGCTATGGGACAGAAAATGATCTAATGATGGCTTTTCACCGAGATGTGTTTCTGGACAGAATTAGAATACTCAAATCACAGCAGCCAAAAATGTGGATTTTTCTAGGATTTTTTTCTTTCTTTTTCTTTTTTTTTTTTTTTTTTTTTTTTTTTTTTTTTTTTTCCCCAAGATTTTTTTCTTTCAAGAAAAATAAAAAACCCATGTGTTTTTCCATAGGGTACATTTTAATTGTTTTTTCTTTCCAGTCCTCCTAGAATACTGTGCAAATGAAACATATTTGTTTAGCCAAGCTGGCTTTTAAATACCTCTGAAGAATAATGAATGCTGTCTTTTTCAGTGCTGAATGATGATTTTTTTCAGGTATCTGAAAAAATATCTGATTATGCAGGTACCTAGCAAAAGTAATGATTTTTTGTGTGTGTGTAGCAATGTAATTAAAATGGAAAATCTAAGCAAAAGGTGAAAGTTATACTGATAATTTAATAATAATGCTTTAAAATGGTGTTTTTAAATGAGGGAAACATTTAAATAGCTGTGTTTGACATGTACCATGCCAATTCTAAAAGTGCCTCAGCATCATCCTTTAGCTAACCAGACAGAATTATTGACTCAAATGCAGTTGGGCTGTCTGGGGGTGGTTTGGCTGTGTGAAATGCATGAGGATCCATCACAAGCCTTCTGATTAACTACCTTACCCCATCCTGCAGGTGCAAAAGCTGTGCTTCTGTCTCTCTTTTTCCTCTGAGATTTCCTAGGACACATCAGAATTTAGCAGCCCCTGATTCTCCCCCTTATGGAGGGGCTACTGTGCTCCTCCAAGTGTACCTGGAGACTGGTAAAACTAATTACTTTAACCATAATTAAACACAGTGTGAGCAGAGGCATGAATCACTAGCTCTGTGCAGGCATTTGTTGCCTAATGATGTAGAAAGGTGGATTTTAGGTTGTTTTTTTGAACTGGTGCTATGCTTGTGCCCCATGGAAGTGTCTTTCAGAATTCAATTCAATGGACCTAGGAAAGATGCTTAGTGGAAAATCCAGCATCCCTCAGCAGGATTTGTGGTAACCTTTCACTGCTTGGAGCTTATCCATAAATGATGTAGAGACTTCTCAGGTGGCTCTGCATGGAATATTTGGAGAAAAGGTTGGCTTGTTAGCTCTAGCATCATGCTTGCCCTGCCAGCCCTTCCTCACTCTTCAAAAATCACATCTGAACCATGTTCATTTTTGCTCTTTGGCCTGGGAATGTGCTGCAGAAATGCCCAAACCCAACAGTGGCTTTTGGATTTTGTTCTGTGCTTGCTGTGTTCAAGTACCTGTGTTACTTACATGAATTACTTGGCATTTGGACTCTTTTTACAAAATTATTTTCATGTCCTTCCTAGCCTGTTAATGAACACTGATTTTTAAAGTAGTAATAAGTAAGTTCCTTTGTAGTGCTTGAGCAAAATTGTTCTATTCTTCAATGAAAAGTTTGTTTTCATTCCTCTCATAGCTTTATTCCCTAAACAAGCTCAAGGACTTGAGAAGTCTTGGTTGTCCAAAGAAATTTCTGCTGCAATCATGAAATCCCCACTAGCTGTGTGTGGCTTGCATGAATGTGTGCAAAAATTGCTGCTTTAGGTTACCCTGCTTTTGTCATGAATAGCTAAGAAAATGATCTTGCAGTATGATTAGAATTCTTGTATCCTCCCAAATGCCCTGCGTGTAGCATCAAGCTAGTCTTGTGCTATTTAAAAACTTCCTCTGAATGTGCTTTCCTTTGAGAAGTTACTAAAATCAACAAACTGTTGAGGGAGACCATTTGCCAATGAGAGTGGTCATGATTTCTGTCCTTAGTGTGTGCTTGTATCTCCCTTTGTTCAGAAATACCTGTGGTTATTACCATTAACATTAAACTTGTGCTTTGGTTTTATTTCCTACCTCCTTTTCCATGTTTTTCCATACGGCTTAAAATCTTTCCCTAAATTTTGTCTCGTAGTAATCCTTAGATTCTTGATCAGTGACTTCAGGAAACTTTCCCAGCCTCCTTACTCCTGTTTGTTCCTTGCAGGCATTTCTGGAGCTGTGATGATGTTTTGTACCAGGCAGTTTCCTGAACTTACATCTTACACAACCTCTGTTTGCTGTTGTGTGTGTGGGGTCTCTTCATCACTACAAATCCAGTCTCTAGACCTTCTTTTTTTTTTTTTTTTTCCACTCTCTTTTTTCTTGATGTGTTTGCATGTCTTTTCTTCACAGTGCTCCCTGTTACTGAAGATATGTTTCTTACCTGGTATTAATTGCTGTGTCTTGGGGGGGTTTCTGTCACTGACTCAAAGCAACACCTAGGTATTGAAAATGCAGAATATTGATAGATGTAATATATTAATGTTGTGAAAGTCAAGAAAATTATCTTTAGCCACAGAACTTAGGATATAGCTGCTTTCCCCCCCCCCCCCCCCCCTCCTTTTTCTTGTAAAGGAGAGTGATGGAATAGATAAGAAAAATCAATTGAATTTCCAGAGTAAGCTTTTCCCAGCCATAATGGTGCATAGCAACAATAACCCTGACAGGTCAGTCCTTTTAGGAACACAGATGAAGGTTAAAATCGATTGGTGAGCCTTAATTAGTGAGATTTTAAAGTAAAATCCACACTGAGATGAGTAAGGTGATGATAAAGAAACCCTGTACTTGGTTTACAAATTCTTTTACATTACAAGTTCTTACATTTGTTCTTGCAGTGTTCTCCCCAAACTCATAAATTCCTTTTTATTCTTGTTCTGGTCCACCACCCTCCCACCAGTCACCACCAGCTGAGGGAGCAGTCTTATGCTTTCCTGACCCACTGAGAACATGGCACGGGGGTGCAAAAAAATGTTTGAATGTGTTTCCATCCCCATTACAACAGAAGCATCTTGGGGACTGGGGTCTCCTCTGGTGTGTAGAAGCAGTGGTTCTTCAAAGCCAGAGCTGCTGGGGGTTGCTTGCAGGATTGCTGCACCAGAAGTTTCTTGTGAAGCTGGTGTCCACTGATGGAGCTGAGGGGTGAATCTCTCCTTCATTTTAGGTCTCTGTTACAAAAGGGAGTGAACGAAAGAATAGTGCAAGTGATCTGAATTTGCTTCTCAACTGGAGTTCCCTAATATCTAAAAATACATATATTATCTTGTTTTAGCTGCTCTGTCCTAACATACCTTTTTCTTTCAATGCATAGTGTATTCTTCTTGCAGTCTTTTTACTTGTAAAGGTGGCCTGTTTGTTACTTAAACTTCTCATACCTGAAGTTGTGCCCTTGCACAACTGCTGAGTGCAGTCATTATTAAGCAATAAGTGTTCATAAGTGTTCCTGTAGATGACAGCAGGATGGATCCTGGGTGGTTTGTGCTAAA
Source organism: Heliangelus exortis (assembly GCF_036169615.1). Classification (NCBI taxonomy): domain Eukaryota; kingdom Metazoa; phylum Chordata; class Aves; order Apodiformes; family Trochilidae; genus Heliangelus; species Heliangelus exortis. The sequence continues at coordinate 2,336,937 of NC_092439.1, forward strand.
CAACCCTTCCTGTAACAAAGCTCCTGGTGGAAATGTACAGTAATTACACACATGTATGGGTAATCACAGAATTATCAGAGTTGAAGCAGACCTCTAGAGATCACCTAGTCCTGGTAATACCAACTTGGGAATGATTTCTCTCCTAAATACATAGTCTGCAATTATTCTGAAACATCAATAATCTGCAACTTAAAATGCCACAACTTAGTGGAGAACATATGCAATTTGCTTCTGTCTACAACTGCTCTCTGTTCTCTGATCCCTTTCTTTTTCAGGCATGTGCATTGCCATTTTCTGCTAGCTTTATTTGCATCACTTCTTGTCCGGAAGAAAACAGAGTTATTTTGAAACTTGAACATGGAAGTCAAATTTTATTGTAATACTCATGATCTCCGGGGGTGTGACTGCCAAATAATATTCAGAACACTTCTATTTTCATAGTAATGTCTTGGATGTCAGCCATGCTCTTTCTGCTGAATTAATGACTGTCATGTAGCTCTATTTACCACTGCTGACAGAAATGTAAGAAGAAATGGTAATATTTCTGAAATAGTCTGTATATAAGATTACTTTTTGATGAGGACTTTTTAATCTTGCACCTTCCTTATTCTTTCAATTGATGTTATTTACCTGCCCTGACTTACTAACCTATGTAAACAGGAAAGTCCTTTTTTTATGCTTTTGTTACAGCAAGTCTGAAGTCAGATGTCAGGGCACCATCTCAAAGCTTAATCTGCAGGTGACACCAAGAAACAGGCTCTACTGAAGGTGGGGAAAAAAGGTCTTCCCTCAACACTTCAGAAACTAATATGCAAGTGATACTTTCTTGAACCAGAAGTAGGTGTAGTGTTGCTAAGATTAATTATTAATCTACTTCAAAAGCCTTCTTTTCTCAATGGGATTAACCACTGAGAACATTACAAATGCTGCAAACACCTACATATTTGTACAAAGATAACCCCCTGGTACAGCGGATGCATTCTTTTTTTATCCTTTCTTATTTATACCCACATGATTCATTAAGAGTTATTTTTGACATGAAGAAATGTAGGCTACTAATATAAATTAAAATGCTGTTATTCTAATGAATAAGTCAGCAATGTTTTCATTTCTTTTTAACACCAAATGTCTACATGGAACTAAGGATAGTGAGACAATTATCAGCTTAAATTATTGGGTTTTATGTTTTAAAGATCCTGCTTCATAATATGACTTTAGATAGAGCTTGCTCTCCTCCTCAGTGTAGAAGAGAAGATATTTTGAGGGTTGAATGGGTTGAATTTCCATATCCACTGAATGTAGCATCAAAGACAATTGGAAAGTTGCAGTGACTCTCAGGTAACTCAAATGTATTTCGTCTCAAAAATGGTGACTACAACTCATTTGGTGCTCACAGTGCAAGGTCCACTTTGGAACTGAGAGGATGAGAGTAAGAGCAAATGAGGACTTCTAAAAGATTGCTGGTGTATAAGAGGAGGGAAAAAAGTGCAGAGGATAACACAAAGTGCAGTAGTGGTGGTGCTCACTAACTCCACATGTCAGAACCTACAATTACCTAAATGCTTTCTGCTTTCCAGAAGCAAGTCTGTCATGCAAGTCTGTGGGACATGTAAGGTCTTACAGGCTTCTTCTACACTCATGACACCCAGCAATATTCTCTCCCTAAATTCTCCTCTCAGTAACTGCAGATTCATGGGTTTTAGGATCAATAATTGAGTTCTTTTGGCACTTAGTTTATGGCTTTGCACAATTAAACTTCTGTGCATGAAATTTGGGTAATTTTCCCACTGTTTTTACATATTTATGTGACACCACTTCCTATAGCTCTTCCTTTTCTAGATAAGCATCCTCATACACTGTTTTTTGTTGCTAATTTTACATAACTTTGCCACGATGGGATGTCTTCCAGAAATTCTCCCTCTTGATGCACTCTTACCTGTGTTTATTTCCCGTTGGCTCTGCATGGCAGGCAGCTTATCCTTAGAGAACTTGTGATGGAAGCAGTGAAAGGCAACTTTAGCCATAAGAAGGGAAAACGAGGCTGAAAAATATCAGTGAAGGACACCAAGACTGAAGAGGGGAAGAAGAGGGAGGAGCTGGAGCTGAAGAGAAGATATTTTGTGTTTGTTTCTCTGCTCTTGTCTTCTAATTCCTGCCTTGGGCTAACTCCCAGTCGTGTGAACTTTAACACGAAAGTCGTGTGAACTTTAAGCCCCATCAGGGCTTGGTTCCTTCTGTTGTTTGCCCTGCAGTAAATCAGGAATAACTGCATGTTGGAGAGGCACCTGAGCTCTCTACATTTATAGGAGCTGTACTTCTCTTTCCTCACACACTGTGTGTGTTAGATTTCTGCACAGGTTCCTTCAAGTGTTGTCAGGGCACATTTCATGTCTGATGTGCTGGGGGAATAGTGGGAGGTGTCCCTGCCTATGCAGGTTGGAACTAAGTGATCTTTGAGAGGTCCCTTCAAACATGAACCATTCCATGATTCTCTGACTAGCTGAAAGAGAAGAAGCCTGGAGAGAGAAGAAGTCCAAAGATTTACCCAGCACACTCCTAGAACTTGTAGTTGTCTGTATAAATTATACTTGCATAATGCAAGTGACTGTGGCCCACATTTGACCACTTTGGCTAGTTGCATATTTTGTAACTCATATGAGACACCAATCTTTCCCCCCCATTGAGAGCCATATACACTTTCCAGTTATGAAAATGGTGTTATTCTAAATAAAACTGACATGATCCTCCAACACTTTTGGAAGCACAGATGCTTTGTCCCACTATTTACTAAAGAGGTTCACACTTAGATTAAAGCAGTGAAATCAAATCACTGAATAAAGCCTGGAACAACATAATGATTTAAGGAATTTGTTGAGAGCTTTTGGTAGGAGGAAAGTTACACAAAGGCAAAAATAGATTGTTTTCTGTACAACACCAGAACACAGAAATGGCATGCGGTCCAATATTGCTACATTTGTTTTTCTAAGCATCTTGTGTAGTTTCATTTGTCTTTGTTCTCCTCTGCAACATCAGATTGCTACCCACAAATCTGCACAGTTCATCCAAGGCCCATCAGCATCAGACATTTAGAGAGGAATCAGGCATCTTTGTTTGCAGGAGCCACCAGCCATGAAATTCTCCTCTCTCTGAATGACACTGCTTTGTTTATTAATATTTTTTTTTTGAGCATAAACCACGTGGGTTGAGTATTCACAACCCCTGTTGTTAAATTATATTTTTCCCATCTCTGTGTACATATAATGCAAAGAATGAAATTAATTTGTTTTGTAATTCAGTGTTTCTGAGTGGTGCTGCATCAGGACTAGATTTCCCAGTGTATTATTAGTGGGGAAAAGTGCACCATCCTTCCCCCTTCATAAGGATTTGTAGTGGGATATAATTATATTTGATTTGTATTTTCTATCTCGTTCTTGGAGGTAAAAGAATGCAGCTTTAGGGGTTCACACTTGGATGCTTTCAGATCAAGCTGATTGTCTGAACTAAATAGATCTTTCTGTCCAGATACTGTACAACTTGTTAATCTCTTGTTTCAATAACACTTCTGAGTAGCTGGTTACTAATAATCTGCTGCTGGGTAAAGATGAACAATTCTAAATGAGTTCTACTTGCTGATGAAAACAGACCTTGCAATTAGCCCAGACATCATTAAAGAAATCAATTAAAACAAGTATCTTCATGTTTTACTGACTGCAAATCATCCATTGCCTTTTTTTTGTAAGGGTTCACAATAGCTGTCTACTTCTTAAAAGATCTTTTTCCTTGTCTTCACAACCAGCAGAGAGGATGATTTGTTGTCTGGGTGCACAAAAGTATAGAAGATAGATAAAAATTTTCTGTAGTTATTTGTTTTATTCAGAGAAAGGTTTGATTAATGTTGCTTTTAGCCCAAAAATTCAGAATAGAAATGAGGGGCTGTGGGTGCTCTGGGAGTGTAAAACTTGGGGGAACCCTTCTCAGAGCTGGATTCTCCAGTGCTGGCTGAGGGAGAATACTCTGCAGAAACAGAACTACATAAAATGCAGGGGTTTATTTGGGTACACTGCTTTTTCCTTATAGCAGTATACCTGTTAGAATGAGAGGGAGGCATACATATTTTATGCAAATAGCTGCTTTCTTCCATGTTGCTGATAAATTTCAATCGTGTTTTAAAATTCTCCTTCAGCTCTTGCAGCTTTCTCTCATTGCATTTGCTTTTCTCTCAAAGCTGATGGTTGTGAGACTTCTCCCTCATTATTGGCCATTGTTTCCTCCCTACGTCCAGCCTTTCACATGAAACCAGAGGCTTTCATTTCCCCCCCTTTTAACCTCCCATTGTTCCTCTTCCAGCTGCACCCTTGGCCCAGATTCCTCCCCCACTTGCAAGCTACAAAGCAGCCTCTCCTCCTGGGGGACAGAGGTTTTGTTTCAGGTAAATTCAGATTGTTGGATCTGTATCCCTACAATCAGAGCTTCAGATATTTGTGGCTGTTGCCACATGAAGCCTGGTAGTTTATTTTTAAAAAGGGGAAAGCCATGGTATTCAAGCTCTCCTGGATCATATTTTTTAAACCTATTCTCTTATAGCCTATCAAAGAGATTTCAGACATTTGGTCTGACATGTAACAAGTTTTAAGCAATACTTAGCAATTTTTAAATGTAGCCTAAATTGAAGAGTCTCTGTGTCTTCTTGATGTTGTGTCAGCATCTGAAAGGAAAGCCTTAAGGTGAAGTAAGCCTTCTGCAGAAGCATGCAGCTCTTTTGAGTGTTATTCTTGCTTTATCTTGCTGCAATCTTAGTGAAGGCTTGTACATAATCATGAGCATGGTAGGAAAGAGGGACTGATTTTCATTTCCCTTTATTTATGTGGCACCTGTTTATTCATCAGCTTTTAAATTACTTTGAAACATACCCCCAGACACACACACCTCACATGCTTAGTTATTAAAACACTGCTAATAGCAGGAATTGAGTCAAGTCTTGCCTGCAGAATTGGAGAGCCCAGAGGAGGCCAGCTGACTCCTCCACACCAAAAATTGTCTCTACTTGAGCTTTCCAAACAGCTCTGGCCTTTGCTGGGTACCCAAGAGCCTTTCCAACTTCTTGTGGCTTTTTTTTTCAGCAGCTTCCTGGGTTTCACATGAGAGCAGAGTGACACTTTCCATGGGGAGCAAAGTCTGGGGACAGCAGTGTCATAGAAATGCCAGGTGATGGAAGGGATGTCTGGCACATGGCTATGGGACTCACACTGCTGTTTTTTCTTTTTCTTTCTAATTGGTAACTCTTGCCATCTGTTCCTCAGCCATCCCTCTGCTGTCCTTCCCTACACACAGTCTCCTGCCCCCATTCTACCCTTTAAATTTGGATCAACTGCCTTTCAGGATACTAACAGGAGCTGATTGAGACCAGTAGTAGCTGGGTGGTAAGAAGATGTGGTGAGAAGATACTAATGCTAGGTCAGCTAAGGCTGGGGTCTTTGAGCAGTGGTCTCATCTGCTTTTCTCTATTGCTGGTTTAACTGTACTTTCCTCCACAAAATCCCCATTTTTTTCATAAAAATAAGGAAAATCCCCAACCTTTGCTTTGTAAAATAGGTAGAGTTGTTCCCCTGAGGTTGGTTATTTCTGAATCTCATCACTGCTTGTGTTACTTACTACCTTGTGGCTCTGTGGAGTGAGTAATCCAGAAGCCCTGTACCTTGGGTGGTTTGGATTTTGGTTGGTTGGAGGTTTTTTTTTCCAGAAGTCTTTTTGTGTTTTACTCGTTCTATATGGATCCATCTTTTCTTGTGTAACTGTTGGCTGGGCACGCAGGAAGTTTGTTTTATAGTGCAGAGAAATGCATTTCTACAATCTAAGAGCTGTATTTTTAACAAATGCAGATACAAGTTAAGAGAGATTTTCTGGCAAGATGTCCAAAATGGACTAAAAAGGAAATGATTAAATCAGGGCAATCATGGCTGTGTTCTGCTGTGGTCTGAGAAGCCCTTGCTCTTAGAGTTGTGTCAGTGGGACCATTAAGCAAGAGCATAGGTTTGGTCAGGCAGGTATTTTTTTGCTTTTTATAAGACATATAAGTGCTTGAAAATAGATCCTCAGGAGTCTGTAAGTCACTGATTTCCATAGATGTGTAACAGGAGGCATGGACTGAAATACCTTTAAAAAATTAGGGAACCTGATGTTACCAATGTGAAAAAAAAAAAAAAAAGCTAACCAAAATTAACTTGATAGTCCATGTTTTGGTTTCTCCCTAAGGTGGCCTCTTCTTTTCAGAGACATCCCCATGCAGACCTCACAGATATTTTCCTGAGCACCTAGAGAAGAGCTGGGGGAATTAGGTCTTCCCTCACCTGTCTCTGGAAGTTTCTTCATGATTTGCAGATTATGGATGCTACCAGTTTGTGGTTTATATTACAGTTGCACAGTCCAATTATTAGGTTTCTGTCCTGAGCTAATAATGCCAAGACTGCCTTTGTGAGGCAGAAAATCTTTCAGAAAAAGGTGGAAGCTGCTGGAGTATTTTCTTTTCTAATTTCCCAACACCACGGATTTTAGGACTTCAGTTAAAATAAACAAATTGTAATAAGCTATTAGTGAAAATTAGAGAAAATCAAAAACTGCAGCTGCAAATAATTGACTGACTGCCTTGATTGTCATATTTTCCAAGTGTACAATAGGGTTTATTGCAGTAGGCTCTGCCATGTAGGAAGAAATTATATTTCCTGCGTTGGGGAAAAGACAGACAGCTAAATGGAATAAAAAGATCACTCATCAGGTGATACATCTGATGGTGTGGATCAGAAAGAGTTCCCACAGTTTCCACAGAACTCAATAATTTCAAGTGCCTTTAATATTTTTTATGTTTTTATAACACTGATTAGTAACCTCTAGATGATGAAATGCTACAGCTCCTGGAAGAATCTAATAAAAATACCCCCTGGAACTGATTTTGATTGACTACAGTTGCCTGTCTGGTTTTATTTTACTGTTTTTATGAACAGACAGGAATGAGCACAATCAGGTTAACCCTTTCCTCACCACACCACCATCATTGCTTTGAAACACTGACACCCACATTAAAAAAGGCAGTTTGAGGATTCAGCTCCCAGGTTCTTACACCACTCTCACCTTCTCAGTGCAACACCCAGGACTTTCAGCTTAGAGAACCATGAGCAACCCTGAGATCCCATTCTTTCCGAGATAGTTAATGCTCAGCCTGAATGTAATTTTCTGTGACTGGTGTTCTGGTGATTAAAGCACAGAACTGAGCATAGGGAAGAAGTGCTTTTTTTTTTTTTTCCTGGGGGCATGAGAGGTAATTCTCCTCTTGAAGTAGGTGCTCTGGATCATCAATAAAGGACATCACTTGGTGGAAAATGAAGACGTGCTCCCAGGGAGACCTCGTGCCCACAGGCACTACAGCAGTGCCTACAGCTAAGGAGACATTCTACAGCTCACAGCCTTTAATATCTTGCTAAAAGTAAGGATCACCAGAAAACAGTTGCCTAAGTTCTCCAAAGGACTTATCTCAGCCCTATCAGTAAGCAAAAATCAATCTCCTAGCTGAGCGTTTCAGGAACCACCACCATAAAAGTCACTTCTGTGGGGCTCTGTTTGGCTATTGAAGCAGGAGAAGTACCAGAAACAATGAGCCCTTGCATACTGGTGGCTGGGTTTGGTTAAAAAGTCCTGTGGGAATGCAAAGTTTGTAGCTCCAAATATAAGCAGGGAGTTTAAATGAAGATATCAGAAGCAGTAGTGTACAGATGCTTATAACTGGCACAGTTGGTCTGGCATAGCAGGGCTTGTTCTGGAAATGGTATTGATTCTTCTGGGGAGCTAATTAATGCACATATAAATTTTGTAAGGTAGTGAGTGACAGTTCAGAATTATTACTTAGAAAGCTTTACTCCTTTTCAAAGTTAGAAAGAAAATCCTTCCTGTCAAAGACAGGTCATGCTGTACAGATGTTGTGTCCAACATTTCTTCTGGTGAGATTTTCCACCTGGTTCAAGTAAATTGAACCAAAGCATAAAATTACATTAATTTGGAGAAATATGCCTGTCTTTGTAGACCATGTTGACACTGAAATGTTGAATTAAGTTTACACTATTAATTTATTTATGCTTTCTAACTTTTCAGTATGATGTTAAATGTGAGCTTGTTATGGATACAGAGGTTAAATGCACTTAAGTAATTTCTGTTCTGTGTTTCTTGAAACAGTTTTCTCAGTGAGAGAGAGACCTGATTTTCAAAACAGATGCATTAGTGATCAGCAGAGATGTCTGAAATGGAATAAATGTTAATTAACTGCTATGGACTTCATACTATTTGAAGGCAGTTTTTTATTGTCGGTTACTTTCTTTTTAAAAACACGTTCTCTTCTTTGGAATTTTTGTATCTTACAGTTAACTAGTTATGCTTAAATTTTTATGATTTTTAGCACCTCCCCCCTGCTTCCTATCTTCCCAGTTTTAGTTATTTGCTCTTCCTCTGGGAGCACGTTTGCACTGGCTGGCATAGCTATCTATAGACAATTTTTTTTCAGAAGTAGCACTTTAGGAACTGCATTTATTCTCTGGCATTTAGCAAAATGGCTTGGTGAGATTTTCATATTGTTACCCCATGAAAAAAGAAATTCTTTTTTATTCTTGTGCAGTCGAAGGGGACTGTAAAAGAATTGTGCTTGTACCTGATATGTTTCAGACTGGAATATGGGCCATGTTCTGTTTAGTGGCACATTTGTCTCTTCACGTAGTCTTTGTGTGAAGCTTGGTGTGATCCCTACTTTTCCTCAAATTTGGCTCTTTGGAGCATTGCAGTAAGCAAGCAGATAAATAGCAAATAAGCAGCAAACAGATAATAAGTAGCAAAAAGGAGGTAAGTAGTAATAAGGAAATAAGTAGAAAAAGGAAATAAATAGCAAAAAGGAAATAAGGAGAAGAAGGGAAATAAGGAGCAGAAGGGAAGTAAATAGGAAAAAGGAAATAAGGACCAAAAAGGAAATAAAGAGCAAAAAAAGCCTCTGAGGACCCGGAGTCAGCTGTGCAAGTTGAAAAGCTCCATGCTCTCAGCAGCAGCTCTCCTCTCTGGGAAGGTTTTCCTCTTGCCAGCTGCAGACAGCAGAGGGGCTCTGAAACCCTTTTCCCCTCCTGGCTCCCCCCCCTGCCCTTTGCAAGAGGAATTTTTGTCCCCCTCGGAGCTGGGAGCACCTGCACCTCCCTCAGCCCCGGCGTTCGCACAGCGGCAGGAAGCAAAAGTCTCGCCTGGGAGGCTGTGGTGTTCACATGACTAATGCTGTGAAAGATAGCAAGATTTTTTTTTTCTTTCTTTCTTTCTTTTTTTTTTTTTTTTGAGCAGCTCCAGTCTATGCACAGTTGGCTCCCAGCTGACAGACAGAATGTGGGGTGGGCTTTGTCACCAGAACGCTGGGTACTGCATGCCCGGCTATGCTCGCAATTACACGGTGCCCAGAAACCTGCTGCTTATGTCAGGGTGCAAGCAGCCTGAACACATAGAAATTGGTAGCTTGTTTTTATTTTTTTTCTATTTATTTTTTTATTTTTCCTTTTATTATTTTTTCTTTTTTTTTCTTTTTTTCTTTTTTTTTTTTTTTGCCTCTTTCTTCCCAGCAAAGGTTATGTAATGAGGGGATTGCTGCTAAAGTAAAAAGGGAAAATGAAGTCTTTGTTAAATGCCTTCACAAAGAAAGAAGGTAAGCAATGAAAGCAGAACACTTTGATGTTTCAGACCGGTGGGTTTTTTGTGTACATTTAATATGACTGGCTTAGTGACTCTATATTTAATCAATTCCTGCAATTTCTTACTTCAAAATTATTTCGGGTTAGATAGTCCATTTAGGCAACTGATTATTAAGGCAGGATATGACTTTATTCATTATAGGCTTTTTCTCTGAAGAGTCAAGTAGTTATAAAAATGTTTTTTATTCCCTAGGAAATGCATTTGCAGACACCTAAGGTATTTCCTAGGTGAATTTTGTCAGTGAATGGTGCTGAATTGCCCCTTCAGATGTATGAAATGCCAGGAATAGAATTCCGAGAGCTGAGGGAAGGATTGAAATGGTACTTTCAAGTGTGCTTTTAGGGGCTGATAATTTTAAACTTTAGGGGTTTGAAATTAGTCCAGACATTTTCATGTCATTTTATATCAAGTGTTTTTCCCAAACAAGTTTTGCAGCAGTTATTCTTACTGTTCTGAACATGAGGAAATATTGGGGAAAACCACCTTACAACAGGGTTTAAAGCATGGACGTTTGCATTTCATTGTTTTGTGTTGTAGTTATTTTTTATTGATTGTGAAAATAATATAAATAATGCCTATAAGAAGCAGCTAAAAAAAATATCCACCCACTTACAGTTTGCAGATTGCTGAGGAAAAGAAACAGTTGGCTGGAATATTAATCACTTTCAGCATGGAAATGCTTATTTTTAACTCTTTCTATAAAAGATTTGTGTTAGACACACGTCAATTGGTGTAATTAGTTGTCCCCTTCCCTGTTTGTTTCCTATAGTAAAGGCTAATTTTGCTTGTAGTGCTCTCCTGGAGAACAGAGCATTAATAGCAAAGCAGAAGCTAACTCCTAGATGGTCGTGTGAAATCCTTCTGAGGTGTGGAAAGGAAAAAGAATTTATTTGATCTGGTACCTGGAGGGTGTGTATCCATACAAAACGTATCCTCTTTTGAAGTGGGAATGGATGCTTCAGCTTTATGTTTCCTAAAAATCTCTTGCTCTGAATGTGCTCAGCAATTCCCCCATCAAGCCTGAGCACCCTGCCCCTCCTGCTCCCTCCCACTCCTGCCAGGAGATACCCCACCAACCTCTCAAAAGTTGCAGTAAACATCTCCCCAATGTTGATAAGGTTTCTTTTTCTCAGTCTGTGGCTCAGCAGCCTGCTGGGAGCATTACCTACTCAAATTCATGAAAAAATCCAAGGGTCAGGTCTGGTTTGCTGAAGTCCAAGGCAAACTGTGGTGACCCTCGAGGACCAACAAACCTCTATGTGCAAAATATTCCCCCTGTCCTGTTCCTTCTGCTTCCTCCTGCCCTGAAATGATGACAGAGTAGCTCTTCTGCTTTATTGTACCTGGGAAGGATCCCTGTCTTCAGTGAAATAATTTCTAGAGCCGTATGCTGGATGTCAAAAATAGATCATGTCATACATCTGTGTCATCTGCATCAATCTGTATGTGTCAATTTGGGAAAGAAGTGCTGTGAATTTTCTTGAAGTTAGTACTAACCAGGGCTTTCAGTGTGACATTGTAAGCACTGAGGTGCTTTCAGTGACATACTCTACTGCTTTGAACCCTTAAAAAAGTACAAAAGGTTAACTCAGGGTAGAAAACCAGAGTTTCTGCCAGGTTCTAGTATAAATACTGGGCTTCTATGCTTAAACCACTTTAAGAGCTTTTAAAAACCACATGTCCCTTATGTCCTCATTTCAAAGGACACAATATAGAAATGAATGTAAAGCTCTTTCTTCTCTGCTCACTCTTTTGTTTGGTTGCTCTGATGTTGTTGAGATATTTACCAGAGAAAGTTTCAGTTCATTAGGAAGACAAAGGATGTTATTTGAAAATATTCAGAATTGCACTTAATCGTGGATGGATTCTGGGGAAAAGTGCATAAATTACATTTTACTTGCAGTTCTGTCTTTATGTCATAAATACGCTTTCAGTTTTCCACTGAAGCCTAAAATTTTGCTCTGTTCTCTCAATTAAAGGCTGTAATTCAAGGCAGGACAGCATGATTTCTATGTATATTAATATTTATGAGAATTTATTTACATGCATTCTATGACAGACATTCTTATTCTGGGCTTTGTGTGTTTTTGAAGGGTATTGAAAGCGAAGGCATTTCTGACACTTCATAAATGGCACTTACTGGCACTTTGGACATGCAGGATGATATTTTGTGGGGCTTCTTTGCAATTGAAATACAATTGTTTTGAAATTACAAAAGCTCAATAAAATCCTTAGAACAATTCCTGGGTATCTTTTGTTAGCTATGTTACTGTGATTTTTCTGGTGTAAATATGTGCACTTTGGATCAAATCCTGCTGCTCCCTGAGGTCTTTTGAAATAAATCAACAAGAGTAGTTTCATGAATGGGGATGGAGGCAGGCATCAATTGTCAGAATCAGATCTTTTCTTACCTTATAGTATGGATAGGAAATGCCATTGCATGTAGTGATAGCTGGGGGCATTTTTTAATTTTTTTTTTTAAGGATATTTACCTTTCAAGTTGCACTTGGAACTAAACTGACCCACTAGAGTGAGGAAAGGAGATCTGGAAAACGTAGTCTGCTTGTACAAATTCTTGTACACTGTTGTTGTTGCCCTTGTTTTTTTTTTTTTCTGTTACAACTGTTTATTAAGTAGTATCTTGCAGCCCTTGGATGCAGGCATGTTCTCATGGGACACAGCACGTGATAAAGTCAGTGTATTACCCTTGGGTAATATGTTCTATATACAATAGGAATAAATGCAGTAGAAATGCCTAGATTAGAAGGAGAGGAGTACCTGGGGAGTACAGCAATGTAATAGAGTTCTGCCAGGAGAAAAAAATAAAAATCAGTGTCCTCAATTTTTAACCTGGCAGATGGGGATAAGGTGACTGTTAACACTACAGACTTCAGGTTAGGTCTGAACCTGTGATGGAACAAAATTCTCCCTGTTGGGAGGGAGAAAAAAGGGGGAAGAAAGTTAAAGATCACCCATCAAAAGTTTTGCTGTTCATCCCCATTCCATGGTTTTCTGAGTGAATGTGACCACACAGCACAAATACAAACTTTCTGAGATACAAAGTTGGCAATAATGAGGTGTTACCCATTTCCTAGAGCATTGTTCAGACTGTTCATGTGACTCATGGCACTGGTGTTGCCCACTTACTCATTAAAGTCTGTAACAGGTTAATGTTGCTTGGTTGGTTTTGTTTTTTTGGAGATAATGAATACAATTAGCTATGCGGGCAAGGTAGAGTTTCTGTCTCTGCAGAAGAAACAATGCCATATGTTGCTAAATCTTTTTATGGGGTGGTAAATGCATGTGAGTGGTGAAATCATCTGAGATTACCCTGGCTGCCTTTCTTTCCTCAGTGCCCTTTCGAGAGGCTCCCACCTATTCCAACAGGAGGCGGAGACCCCCAAGCACCTTGGCAGCGCCTCGGATCTTGCTTCGTTCCAACAGTGACAACAACCTCAACATTAACAACCTCCCCGACTGGTCAGCCTCCTCCTCTGCTTCTTCACACCGCAGCCTTTCACCTCATCTCCTTCAACAGATGCAGAATAATCCTAATGGAACTGTAAAAACTGTGGGGAGTTACACTTCATCCTCCCGGAGCCGGTCGCCATCCCTGAACAGGCTGGGAGAGGATGCCAAAAGGCAGCAGCACAGGCACATCAGGTGACTTTTTGACTATTTGCACAGCATGAGATATCCCTGAGGTCATCATGCTGGACTGCTGTGGTCTTTTATGTTATTTGTGTGCCCATTTTGCACTTTACAAATATAATGCATAGGTACTAAAATCTCGCAGCACAGTGGAACACATCCAAGTGTGAATCTTTTTAATTGGAAACTCCAGTCCAAGGCAGCTGTTTGCTCCCAGAGCCCCAGCAGCCAGGCAGACTTTAAAGTTCAGCAAAGCTCAGGAGTGACTTATCACAGAGTTTGCACCTCCAGATCAAGGTGTTAGTTCTCAAGATCTTATAATAGTTGAAATAATGCATTTTGCAGCAAAATAAAAGGCTTCTGAGATACTTGGTTCCTTCATGAAACTGATGGGCATGTCTGAAACCTGCGTTGGAGCTGCTCATGGGTGATGAGGCAGAGACTGTTTAAGTTCTCCCTACTGTAGGTGTGTGCTAAACCAAAGAGTGAAACAGGGGGAGTAACTGGGGGAAATAGTAGGATTTGTGTAGTTGATGGGCCAAGAGGAAAAAGGGCTTCTTGGGGTGGTGCTGATAGACTTCATGGGCTTCTTTCATGATTATCCTTGCTCCCTATGACTTCTCTGCTCTTTCTTTCCTCTTGACTTACAAATGAGCTTTAGCAGGCACTCTCAGCAAATATCCTTCAGCTACATCCCACTGGATACTAAATCCTGACTAATTAGAGTGATGTAGGTATTGTAAGTAATATAATAAAACAGGATTTTGTCTGGGTTTTGATCTCAAAGGGGGGTTTCAGCTTTGTGAAGCCACTGCCCTGTGAATACAGCTTCAGTTTCAGGAGGTCTCAGGAACTGCATCTGTCAAGTGTGCAAGCAAGGGAGCTGCACCAGGGCTGCAAAGATGGAGGGAAGCAGCTCTTACCTTGTACATTGTTCTTGTCTGTAAGCCTCCAAACTGACAAGTACTGTTTGGGACAGTAACAATGCTGCCGGAGAGTGGAAATAACCAAAAAGTTGTCTGAAATGTAAGAATCACTGACAGGAATGGGATGCCAGTTTCTTAAGCCAGTGGTTTCGTGCAGTAGAGCAAACTCATCTTACCTGTTGCAGGTTACAATAGTGGCAAAACCTTGTTTTAAAGTAACTTTGGTTGTAATTTGGGTCGTGCTTCCTCAAAGGGACCCATATCAGCTTAAAAATATGTTGTCTGTGATGTGACTTCATTCAGGAGGTGGCCACGAGGTGCTTTTCAAAGAATGGGTGCCCTGGAGTGGGAGGTCTTGCCTTGGAGTCATTGATCAGTTTAGCTGGAAGAGATACAAAGTGCCTTTCCACCAGTACATTTCTACCATTACAACATATTTCCAAATTCTTGAAGTGTAAATCATCCTTTGAGGCAGAGTGAAAAATTGATTTTTTTTAATTGATTGTTTATTTGCTTTATTCATCCACTTTCCTCTTTCCTTTCTGCAAATATGTGGCTTTGAAAACTAATAGAAATGATAGTGGAAACCAAATTAATGCCTGAAATTTGGTGGAAGTAAAATTTTGGCCTTTCTCTTAGGGCATCAGTATGAGAGCTACTTAAATTGCTACCCAGCTGCAGAGTTTTACATGTACCAACCAGACTTGTGTCAAAGCTGTCCAGTGTGGGAAAGTACTGAAAAGAGAGCTGGAGGCTCTCTAAATTTAAAGACATCTAAAAGGATTTTAAATAGTTTTTCCTGCAAGCAATGCCTTTTCTTACTGCAGACCCATTTTGCAGTCATGAATGGCACCTTATATGATCCTTTCCTCACAAATTTTGTTCACTATATGGCCACCTACTTACTGTCAGCTAAATGTGGAATTTATTGCTGTCTCTTCTTATTATTTGCAAATAATATATTCACCATGAAGCTGTTGTTCCTCTTAGATGAAAAAGCCCTTTTTGACATAGGAGAAGATTGGGTTCTGGAGCAGAAGGGGCAGGTTAATTAACGGAGAAGGTTAGAGGGTGACAAAGGGCTAATGAGGTTTGGAGGGCTTGCACTGTGGAAAGGAGAGGGGTTCATGTGGCTCAGGTGTTTGTCTTTTCTGAGGCTGCTTTTCATACCAAACTAGTTTGGGGGGAGAATGGGGAAGCTGGGAGAGACAGGGAAATGAGCATCATTCCTGTCCCAGCAGTGAAAGGGGCATCATTCCTGTCCCAGCATTAGCAAGAGGAGGTGCCAGCACAGCCTCAGTCAGGGCTCAGCCATCAAGGAGCCATCACCTTCTTCTGGGTGATAGGGAAAGATGTCTCCACATCTTCTGAAATCTCTGCATCTCCCTCCTGCCCCTTCAGGGCATGGGACTCCCTGGGCTGGAAGCCTGAGCTGGGGAGAAGGAGGAAGGGGAAAAATCTTTCTTTAAGAAGTGATCTAACCCATGTTGCAGCCCTGATTTCCAGCGTTAAACCTGTCTCATGAGGAAGGATGCATTCAGTGTGAAGGTTAAATGTTCCATTGCCCCCTCCTCTTTTATGAAGAAGGAAAAGAAATTAATCTTTTGTAGCAGGAGTTAAAAGAAGGTGCTGGAACATGGCACTGTGAAGAGCTGATACCAGACTAGGCAGATGGTACAGCTTGATACAAGTAGAAATTGGATGGGTAGCATCCAGTCTGTAGGGCTAGATTGTTTTTATTGTGATGACTCTTTCTTCATTCATAAAGGAAAGGGGCTGGAGCAAAAGAACTCAGATCTGAATATCAGCTTTTTCTGTCCTCCTTTCAACAACTGAGAGCATTGGCAGAGGTTTCTTTTGCAAACCTCATTACAGATGTGCAGCCAGAGCTCACTTCCATACCCTTCAGTAATCCTTATCTTCCTTAGCACCATTTTCAGTGAGAGAACAGAACAAGGAGGGGAAAGGGAATGCTGTTCCAAATGATAAAGAAGTTACTGGAGTGTTATTGATACAAAAGATCCACTAGTTTTGGTTTTTTTTATTAGACAACTTCTTTACCTGTAATGAGAGTCTTATCAACACCTACTTTGGTGGGAGATTAGTTAAAAAAAAAAAAAAAGGCAAAGAAACAAGGAACTCAAGCCCTTATATTTTATTTTGACATAGTTTGAGATCTTTTATTTCTCTTTACAAGTGGAGTAAGTGGAGTGTTGCAGTGCTAGATCACTATTAAATAATTCTTCCTCTTGTACCCTTTTTCCTACAAATCTTTATGAAAATTCTTTCTTTCTCAGGAATATTTTCTGCTTGTAGACTTTCTGTGTAAGACCTCAAGGTTTTAGTTGTGTTTTTAAAGGTTGAATAGTAATGTACTGCAAATTTGTTGAGGTGTCTCTTGAGATTTCCAGCCTCTTCCCTATTTGGCTATTTCTCTTTTTGTATATTTTGGACAGCTCACTCATTTTTCTGAAAATATAGTGATTTTCTGAATTGTTCACTCTCTTTCAATAATTTCTTCTTTATTCACTGTAAGTAGGTTGTGTTTTCTTTGGTGACCTGTGGCTTATCTGACCATTTTGAAGTCATTGGGAGAGTTGTTGATGGCCATCAATAAGAAATGTTCTTTTGCAGAATGCATTAGCCAGAAGAACAATGCCCTAAAATTTAACTTTAGGCCCTGAAGTTACAAGTAAATTGTATATTCAGTCCATTCAGTAAATAATCCAGTTGTCTTGATTGGTCATTTAACATTGCAAGATTACAAAGATAAGCATTCCCAACAATAATTGTTAATACTCACATTTTAAAGTCTCCCTGAAAAATTGTGATGCTTGTAATCTGTGATTTGCATATAAAGTTTAAACTTATCAGAGTCTCTGAACGTGCAAGTTTAATTTGCAAAAAACCTAAAAAAATCCATTTTAAGTGTTTTCTAGCCTGGTGTTTAGGGCTAAAAACATTTATTTCTTCTGCAGGCTTAGGTACCTTTATGGGACACAGTTATGTTTGTCACTGTTAATTTAATTCTGCTAATGTGATGGTAAATGATGAACTTTTCCCATTTGAAGTAACCAGGAAATGTTTTTTAATTTCCATTTCCAGTGCTGTTTACAGTCCTACTGCCAGCAAGGACACTTTGTCTGCCTTGGATTATCAGGGTCCAAAACGCAAACTTTACAGTGCTGTACCTGGAAGACTTTTTATTGTTGTAAAGCCATATCAACCTCAAGGAGAAGGGGAAATTCATCTGCACAAAGGAGACAGAGTCAAAGGTGAGGATGTAATTAATTTGGAAAAAACGCACCACGTTTTCTTCTGTCAGATGGAACATTGATTTTAAAATTGTCTTCTATTTTAGGGAAAAAAAGAAATCTGTTCAGTAGAAGTGCTTTTGTGCCTTTGTTTCTTTACAGGGTATTTTGCTTGTGGTTCTATGACATATGCAATGCATATTCAGCTACCATTCTAACTGTAAAAGTCTCCTAAAATCCAGAAATAAGTGCAGTAGTTGCAGCATTGCCTTCTACACAGAGCACTTCATTTCTTCCTGTACTGAGTGAAAAAAAAAGAACTTTAAAACATGTCAGCTATCTAAGCAGCTCAGGAGGGAAACAGGGATAAGGTCAAATCTGTTTCAGCCAATTTACTGGTTAAGTAGAGAGAGTCCCCTCATGAGATTTAGGATAAGTAGGTAGGTAGAACCTACTGTAAGTATTCTAGGGAGAAAGTGTGGCAGGGCATGGATAATTTCTGCCCACAGATGCAATTCCCAACTTAGACTCTGTTAAAATCAAGGCCAGACGTTGTGTTATTATTTTAAAGAAAGGAGCTACTGCTGGGAAAGTGGGCAAGTCAGTTTATGGGATTGACCTCCCTACAGGGAGTGTTGTTATGCAATTTCCAAGTGAAACTGGTCATGGGATTAACAGACTTTCTGCTCAGGCCATACAAACCAAATACCAGTTATGGAAATCAAATAAGAGGGAATACATTCAATGTCCTAAATAAAAGTGTTAAGCAGCTGAAAATTTCCTTGCAACTCAAACTACTTACCTTACAAAGAAAAACTTCAAATATCTTCTCCCTTGAGCCTGTAAACAGGAGCTGGGAAAAAATGAAGAGCCATTAGAAGGTATTTTTGTATTTTTATTTTTGGATGTGGCTGACTCTGAAGCTTTTGTGGGTTTAGTTTTTAACTCAAGCTTTCAGAAGGTGTAGGACAGAAATCTGAAGAATGCTGCACTTAAACAATGTGCCAGATTGATTTTAAATGCAAGGATGAAGGAGGGAGGTTAAACTTAGGGGAGCTGGTGGTGTCTGTAGGGCTGAAAAGGTAATTTTGTAGTTCTGGGAGATTTTGCCCTGATTCTACCCTGATCAGGTAGGAAAGAAAACTATGAGCAAGAACTTTTGGGAAAACTTTTATGAACACTTCATAAAACATTATAAAAGTTCCCATTTAATGGGTAGTTACCTAGAGTAAAATGGTTAAACTGGAAAGGCCTGGGGTCTTCTATAGGGAGTATGGAATTCTTACTAAATTGGTGGAGAGTCAAAACAATTGAGAAAAATGCTTGTTCAGTGACAAGAAAATGAAAAAACTCTTGCATATAGTGAAAAAAAGAAGATTAAAGAAAGATTTAAGCACACCCCTGAACTCTTTGCTTATTCATAATCTCAAAAAAATTAACACCAATTAATTGCTGGTGCCTACAAAGGATGAAATTTGGGGGGTCATGGGTTGTACCATGTAACTCTACACTGAGTGTGTTCACAGAGATCTAGGAGGTGTGATCAGGTAAAGAATGGGTGAGGTTGACCACCATCATCTGTTCTTTGGAGGACATAGTACAGAGATGTGTTCAGTTAACTGGTTAGATGTAAAAACAAAGCAAAATCTTTGTTTTTGCAGAGGATGTAAGATCTACATAGATACTTATCACCAGCATAAAACAATTGCACCTCCAGGTAGTTCTGGAGAGAGACAAGACATAAAATGTGTTCCCTGACAGAAGAGGAAAACAGTACAACAGGTTGCTTGGGATGCTGAATTTTGCAGAGGTATTTGTTATCTGGCTGCTTGTTTATATTAGAGTTTGGGACTATTACATACAAAAATCTCCCAAAAATGAAGAATTCAAATAATGGAATCATGGAATTGTTTGGGTTGGAACAGACCTTAAAGATCATCTTGTTCCAACCTCCTGGCCAAGGACAGAGACACTTCCCACCAGTCCAGGTTGCTCCAAGCCCCATCCAACCTGGCTTTCAGCACTTCCAGGGATGGGGCAGCCACAGCTTCCCTGGGTAACCTGTTAAATTTCAATGAAGAATTAAATATTTTTTACAAACTAGTTCAGGAACCCTTGGCTTTATGTTATTATGATCATAACTAGAAAACAATACCAAAAAAAAGGAGTCCATTTGTCATATCTCCTTATCATAGTGTGATCTAAATTTGACACTAACCAATCAATGTCAAAATGCTGATGGAAAATGATAGGGTGTCTGCTCTGAGAGCTTTGAGTCTTTATTATGGAGAAAATGTATGTTTACTGAAACTGATTATAAATTAATTATTACTGTTAGAAACAGGGGGACAAGCCCATCCAACATCAAATCATCCCTGCAGGCATTATTATTTCAGCTTCAAGTATGTGATTTGCACATTGAATTAAAATCTGGCAGAGGGCTAGCATTTGCAGGCTGCTTATTTTAGAGCATTTTATAGAACTTTGATGCAGTGAAGTCCAGTGAGATTTCTCTACATATCTGTCTGCTTTTAGGAAAAGTTGGAAAAAAGTCTACATAGGGATTGTCAGTGTTCTTATTTAGGATGAAACCATGTGAAATGTAATTTAAGGCTGTTTGCACAGCAAAGCTGGAACACCATATGACAGATTTCCATTGCTAATCAAAGGAAGAAATTCCAGACCATGATCAAATCCAATTTCGTGTTACCATGTCAATGGTTCCTCAGTTATTACAAAAAATATGGAAGAATGAACACAGCAAGGTCATGTAGAGAATGAAGAGTCTAGGGAAAAAAGGTAAGGATGATCTAAAAAGGTCGTGGTTGTGTAACAGTGTTGAGGAGGTCATTCAAACTTAGCATATGTGACAAAAATCCAGGTTCAATTAAATCTGGATTCACATCTCTATTCTAGTGAAAAAAAGTAATTATTTATAGACAACCAAAAAAATTACTCCAGTGTGAGAGGTTGTTTGGCTCCTTCTACCTCCTCCAAAACCAGAGGCAATAGAATTCAATCCTCAGGACTTCATGTGTGCTGTGCCAGTGCCAGAACCACTGCCTAGAAGGAGGTCCTGTTTATTTTCAATTTCTGATCAAAAATTCCACTTGGTAAAAGTGGAAGTGGTGTCCTTGCAAGACCCTGGTCCAGTCAGCACAGAGCTTTGACTTTTCTGGGGATACCCATGGCTGTTGGGGGTTTAGCAACTCCCTGCATGCAAAATTCAGTTTTTCCTCACTTTGGGAACACCTTAGCCTCTCATTTAAGAATTAACAAGCTTTGTCTTAGCCAAGTCCTCTGACAGCTTAGTAGCTGCACTGTTAAAACACTGATGCTGAGGGACTGGTGTCCTGAGTGGGTTTGGAGGGATTCAAACTTGTGTTGGCATTTTTGTGTGGGATGCTCAGCCATGTTCAGCCTGACCCTGGGGAGATGCTCATCTCCTGTCCATCCCATGGGACTAATCACAGTAAAGATGTAGCAAGGCATTTATGACAGGGATAAAAAACCAGAACACCATATTAGAGAAAGGGATTAGTTGGGAAATGTTTTTGTGGATTTTTTTTTTAACTTGGGAGAATTAGAGGGGTCAAGGAGAGATGAATTCCTCAACTCTTGATGAAAAGTGCTTTCATTGGATGGAGATGAGGCAGATTTTTTTCTCTGTAAAACCTTTCAGAGTGCATGAGTGACAATAGTTGGCAGTGTATGGTACAGGGAAAGGGCTCAGAGAAAGCTGTGAATGGGCAAAGTCCAAAGGAAATGTAAACTAAAGGATCTTGTATTAATAGGGTATTACGTATCCTTTACAGAAATATCTGCTTTATTTTTAGTTGTTAGTCATACATGCTGACATCATTTGTGTGTCTGCCACTCATGAAAGAAGGGCCATGGCTGTTGTAAAAATAAATCTGATACCTTTATTTGGACAAGAAAACCCTAATCTTAATGCTTTCACAGAAATGAAGAGTCCTTCAGTCCTCACTGAGACACATATTTTGTTTCTTTCTTCATTTTGTATCTCAAAGTCCATAGCAATAAATCTGCCACAACCCAAACACACCCATATGTAAAGTGTCTGTAAAATGCATTTTAATGAGCTTTTGCATTGCTGAATTCTTTGCACTGGAAATCAAGTGGCCTCTTTTATAGCAAAACTCAAATGCATGAAGAGAACATGATGCTCCAAAATTCTCAATGAGTGGAGAATGAGCAGGTGTCTGTGGCATGAAGCTGAAGAAATACCTAAGTATCTGTGCACCCTTTAGAAGGTTACCTGTGATTTGAGTCTCTACTCGTGTTCCTTGTTGGAAAAAAAACAGAAACAAGCTCTGGCACCAATCAGCAGACAATCTGCAGTGGTGCAGACAATCTCTGGTCACTTAGAAACAAACTGATCAAAATGGTTTTCATAATCTGTGTGTTATTAAAACATACCTGAAATGCATATGAATAAACCCTGCAGTGACCTAGAAAGAAAAAAAAAACACCCCAGCAGCACATAGCTGCTTGATTCAAATGCTTTGAGAATTTTTGGAGGTCTCATCTTGCTCACAGTTTTTTCTTGCCTCTCTGTGTGGTTTTATGACAATGTTTCCATTTGCTATATGATTTCTAGTTATTTCTTCCAATTCTCAGGTCCCAGATTGTAGTACAGTTTGTCCATGGGTGGTTTACAACTGTAGATTTTTAATTTCCTCTCTTATTTTTATTGGCTGCCCTGGAATTCACTATCTCTTCTCTTTTACCTGGATGATAAACAGAATCCTGGGCTACTTCTGGAAAACCCTGTGATTAAATAATTTTTCTACTATCTAGAAAAAATGGGGAGTTATTCCAGTATCTCAAGTATCCTCCCAAAAGACTTTTCATGAAACTTCTGAGATGCCTCCTTTGCAATCACAGTCTACACATCCAAAAAGAGTTTACCACAACTGGGGTCTTTTCTCAGCTGTGTTCTCCAGGGTAAGAGAAACAGTAGTAAGTCAGTAGTAGTGATTCAAGCATCTGTTCCAGGCAGAAAGTCAGCAGTTCTCAGCGTTAGAAATATTGACCCTTGCAGCAGTACTTTTATTTCAGCACGATATCATCCACTAGAGCAATCCAAATATATCACTAACATTTTCATTTCTTGTGAATTCTACTTGTAAGTAATTTTGAAAAAGAAAGATTATTAAACTCCTGCTGTGCTTGAAGATACTGCCAACAGACAGTGCTTGTGGGCAGAAGGAAAGTTGGTCTCCCAGGCTTTTGCACTTGTTAGATTAGTAAATAAAATATTGGAAAGGGAAGAGCCTCAGAAATGCTGTTTTGTTTCTTCAAGAGCATCTTGTTCCTCGTGTGAGTAGGTATGGCAGCAAAATTTAACCTAAGAGGTTTGCCTCAGCATTGTTTTACTACTCTTTTATATGAAGAATGAAATTAATGTGAAATGGAATATTAATCTTACTCAGAATTACTGCTCTGTTTTGCTTCCTTACTGTCTCCTGACTTGATTAGTTTGATTTAAATTCCCGGCATAAATAATTATAACTCATCACAGATAATAACCCAACTCATTTCTTCAAGTTCCTTGTATCTGAAGAGCAGGAAAAAATTGTGCTTCCAAGCACAACATGTCTGTTGTAACAAAGCCATGGCCTTGCTCCCACTCCAGCAGGAGAGCTCTTGATGTTAAGGCTGCAAGAAAATGATGAGGACCTAAGACCATCCCCAAATCCCCTTTGTTTTACCTCTTGACTACTTCAAGTCAGCCTTCCAACTGAGTCAGTAGACAAGGAGTACCAGAAGACCAAGATGAGCACCCTAGCACAGTCCAACACAACAGGCTCCAGTTCTAAGTTGGGGACCTCTTCTCAGATGGATGCTCTCTACTCCCCTTTCTCTTGACCTTCATTCCAGGTGTGACTCTGAAGAAAAGCAAACTTAAATCTGTCTGCACCTTCCTCGACAGAGATGGTGATAAAATTTACAAACTGATGGATATTTCTGTTCAAAATTCAAATCATTGCAGAGGATGTTTGTTTTGCTGTTTTTTTCTCTCCTTCCCTTTCCCCAAATTATTTGAGAGACAGCCAGATAACAGGAAAAAGATGATCTTCATTGAAAGTTGTTGGCAAAGATGAAAAAAATGGAAAAAAAAAAGATATACAGAGCCAAATCTTGAACAGCACAACTCATTCAGCTCTGTTTCAGTTGAGCTCTATTTCCTCAGATTTAGAGGATTATGTGCAGATTATTGTACTTGTAGATTTTGATGTAGAGAGTGGTTACTCTGCTAATAGTCACTGTCATCTTCTCATCCCAAGGTCCTTTTCCCTGGATATTGCTTGTTTGCACTGCTTCTTTCTTGAGAAAGTAGAGGTGAGAAAAGATAAAAAGACATTTTAGGTCAGGATCTAGTCTGACACAGATTGTGGCAGTGGTGACTGGGCTGGGACATCCACCCAAACACTGAAGCTAAGGTTCCTTACTCTGATGATCTGCTTGCAGTGTGGGTGGCTCTAGAGGTTGATGGGACACAACCAGGAGGCTGCTCAAATGGCATGATATATATTTGATATATAGTTTTCTTGGTTTTTTTTTTTCTGGACTTTAAGAAAGCAGATTCTGGCAGATATTAAGTATAATACTTTAAAGACATTAAAATATAAAATCCTGAGAGACACCTGCTTTTACCTGTTTTTCAATTTTTCCCTGTTTTCCAATTGCTTGGAATTTGTCCAATTTTACTTTGCAGTTTTGTTCATATAACTGAACATAGTCCTTGTTTTAAAGTATATTTTTGCTGTAAAAAAGTCATTCCAGGATTCATATTACTAGAACTCTAATTTTACTCTCACAGCACCAGATTCTTTTTGTAATTCATGTTGTGTGTAAAGAGACTCTGGCCTGCCCTTGCCATAGCAACCACATCTTTTGTTTTTACTAAAAGCAAAAGGAAAAAAAATACTTGAAATTATATAGCTTAATTAATTTGGGGAAAGTTATCCTTCGTTTTACTATTGTTATGTCCTCTAGAAGGAAAAATGTTGATTAGAAAGTCTCTTCTGGTAGCAAATTATCTATTAGAACATGTTTCTTAAGTACCTTTGTGAGAAGGAAAAGGCAGAAATTGAGGCCTCCTTCTAAAAAAGCATTCATGGGTACAAAACCAAATTTGTATTTTTTGATTTATCCTCCCATCTCCCCCCAGTTACCTGCACTGGAATACATGAAGTATTGCAGTTGTTAGAGTTAGGTGGATGGTTATGGCTCACTTGTTACTGACAGCAAGCTGTAAATTTGCAGTTTATGGATTCTGTAGCTCTGAACTTGCTGCATTTAAGGAGTTACAAATTCACTCATTTAAAATCATGTTTCTATCAAATATCTATGTTAATCAATATTCATGCTCCATAATTAACACCACAAATAGCTCAGGGTTGCATTAATGAGAAATGAGGTAAATATTTAATTTCAGGTGCAGTTTTACAAATCCTCATGTGTCAAACCAGACTTCTTTAGTTTTACCTCTTCAGCATAACGTCTTTAGTGTTACCACGATTTTTTTGGCCTCTCACTGATTTGATTTTCATCTTCCTCTATAGCAGTGCAAATCAAGTTCAAATTCAATGCCATTGAGTCACCGTGGTTCCACTGATACAAAATTGAATTGCAGTCAGGCTCAGGGAGCAGGATTTGAAAGCCTGATAAGGTGTGTTTTAACAATGCAGAGAGTGCTCCTGGTGGGGATCATCAAAGTAGCTTTGAGCAAGGTAATAGCCCTGCCATCCTGAAATACCCTTCAGAGATGTTATTCCAGGTCTTGCAAACCCTATGCATACATTAGCACAGGGATGTGCTTGGGCTAATTAGTCTTGATTTTCAGCAGGGCCTGAGAGCTTGGCTGGCTTAGCTAGCACACAGCTAATGGAGCTGAGCTGCTTCAACTTCCACAAGCTTATTTTGGGGAGCTCAGGGAGCTCTCTGCCAAACATTGTGTTTTGTACAGATGGGCTCTGAGGACCTGTGTTGTATGACTGAGTGCCAATTCCCAGTCACCCTATTTAGAAGAGCTAATAATGTTTTTCTTAGTCTATAATATCACCTTTGTTCCAATATTCACGTATAGGATGTTTTTAACAGTCCATTTTTTTCTTTTCATATATATTAAACACACAGGGATTTGTTGGAACTTCCAGAAAATTAATTTGAACATAATATTAGCAAGCATTTAGGATGCTTTCATTATTGTGATTTGTCTCCAATGGCTTGCTAGTGAAAAAATGCATTGTTGATAATTAGACCTATAGGACAAAGTTTTTTCTCTTACAGGTAAATCATTCTCCTCCCTACTGTTGGTGTCTTCTACCAAGAAAAATCACTGAGATGTTTCAGAAATGTCTACATTGTGTATTTCACCTATGGGATATTCAAGTGTTTCCTGTGTACTCAAACTGTTAAATTATGGTGCTCGACCTACATTACAAATCTCTGGAGCTACCCACTAGATAAAAGAGTGTGTTTCCTTAGGAAGTAGAAAGCATGAGATATCAGAATATGTGCTATTAAAAACCAATTTCAGTGTCATTTCAGTTTTACAATGGGTTCAGCACTTCAGCTTAATTTGAACAGGCATAATTTTTTTTGGTCTCAGTATAGACATGCACTTGGCCTTGATAAAATCAGCCATAAAAACTGAAAATCAAAATAATTATGTGAGGACCAAGGAATCTTGTGGGACAAAAATAAATTTGGGAAGAAGTGCCAAAAGGCTGATCAAGGAGGGTCCCATTTAAAGGCTCTCCTGTGCCCATTCTGGGACATTTCAGTTAATGTACAACATGTGCTTTTACCAACATGATGTTCAATTATTACTGAGAGTGTTATGTAACTAATCTTGCTTTTTGCATGAGATGAGACAAAAAGTCTTAATGTTTCCTGTGTCTCTTTGTATTTAGTGTTAAGCATTGGTGAAGGTGGATTCTGGGAAGGCAGCACCCGGGGTCATATTGGATGGTTTCCTGCAGAATGTGTTGAAGAAGTTCAGTGTAAACCAAATGAAAGCAAACCAGGTAATCAGATCAAATTCCCTCTTGAATCCTAACCATGACAAATGTGATGTGTCTGTCCAAGCAGAGGGACAACCATGATGGTAAATGTGTTATGCAGCAGGGCCTTGGTGCAACCCTACAGACTGGAGAATTAAGTGAAGCTGAGCTGTTGAATTAAAAAGTAAAGATGGGTTTATTGATCAGATTCTATTGGATTCTGGCCAAGCAAATGGTCTTTCTCATGAGGAGCACTGCAAAAGTGGTTATGCAGAACTGGATGCAGACATTTTGTAAAGCATTATGCTGAGTTTTATTTCTTACAGGATGGGGGGATGGCTAATTGGACAATGAAATAAAGGAAGCAAAAGCAGTCAGTCACCTCCCAGTCTGAGGTCATCACACAATGAGCTAACTTTTGTTCATAGCAGTGAAGTTCCCTCTGTTGACCTCTTAAAATTTTAGAGGAAGCAGCCAGTGGTGGGATGTCCCATAAAGATCCTCACTGATGACAAAGGAAATAGAATCCTCCTTTGAAGTCCACTTGTGCTGCCACAAGTAAAATACAAGGGACTTTAAGCAAGGAGTCTTTGCAGTTCTGGCATGATAAAAGAAAAAGAAATATATGTTGAAGGATGTTATTTTAAGAATTACCTCCCAACCCGTAATTTCTCTGCTTTTAAGAATTAAGATACGAGGACATCCTTTCTAATTAAAAGCTTCTTATAAATGAACTCTGAGACTATAATTAATGTTCTCCAGTAGTGTATGCAGTTTTAAATTAACTATAGATGTGGTTTGGATCTCTGTTTTGGTGAAGAACTGTTTGCAATGCACAGACAATACACTAACATATATGCTTCTTATCATCCATTCATGTACATTTTTCTTTTATGTAGGTTATAGAAATATATGTCCACTCTATAAACATAGAGTGGAATAGAATGCACTGGGAAATATAGCAGTTTCAATAGTAATGATTTTGGAATATTTATAAGATTTGATAATTATTTTCATTTTGCCAGTTGTAATGGAAACTGTGGTAAGATGAAATATAGTCTAAGGAATGAGCAGAGGAGGAGGCAAAAAAGTCAGCTTTTGTAATATGAAAATTTTAACAGAGTGAAGCATCAGGGACATTGCTCTAGATAACTAAACATCATGTGAAAAGGTTGCACTTCCTTCTCTGTTCCCCTTTGGGAGCAAAAAAGAGAGGGAGGCAAAACCAGATCTATAATTATATGATTCCATTTCCCTGTTGAGAGAGAAGAAGAGGAGGAGGCAAAACCAGATCTAATATTTGGAGAGAATGGGTTTAGACTGTGAGAACAGAGAGAGGATCGTTGTGTAGCTCTTCAAAGGGCTTCAGAACAAATCTGAATTTGAAGATGGAGGAATATTAAATGTGAGGAAGATCAAAGTTGGAACTGGCAAGTCTAGGAGCAGTGCTGTTCTCAAATACTAGATGGAGAAAGAGCAAATCATCACTAACACCTTTCTTGAGTCTATCATGAGACCTCTGCATTAAACAGAACTCTGCATTAAATTTGAGCTGTGCATTTGCCTCCAAATGGGATGAAAATTCTGGAGGCATTAAGTGAAATATGAAAGGAGTCTTGCACCTTACTGAGATATTTGCAGAGTTTTTGAAGAGAAGGTAACCAAACCCCTTTGTCACAAATTCTTAAAGACCATTTCAAGAGTGCTGTAGGAAGTAAATTCAGGATCTGACATGATTGTTTTAAAATATGACAGGATTGTTTTCAAGCAGAAATGTCTTTGATCATTCAAAGGAAAATGAAAGTTTAGAAAGAATTGTCACACGAACAGCAGGACAATTACCAAAGCTGGAAGTTTTAAGAGAATAGGCACAGAAATATCTTCAAAATTTTCTGATATGAAATTCTGAAAACTTAACATGTTATGTGTCTGCCAACATACCTGAGTGTTGCATTCTATTGTCTTTGTGATTGTTTTCTTATTTGCTTATAGTATAGTGGGAATAATAACATTAACACAGCTAAAGACTTTAAATATACTGTCTCGCTGCTGAAAACAAAAAAAGAAAATGTAATTAATTAAATAAGCACAAAATGGGCATATTCCCTACACCTTTGAACTTCTGCACTCAAATATTTTGCTGGTCTGTCTTGAAAAATGTCCCCCCACCCAGAAGTCATAAATAAGGTACAGTGGTTCTCTGGGGAATGTGGTAGAGAATGGGGTTATGAATATGAAATGTCTGAAATCCACAGTGTGTGCTATATTATTATTGAAATATGGTATGGACTGAAAGCAGCTGATCACTGAATGACTCTGTGCAGTTGGCTTCATTCCTCTTGCATAGGAAACAATGGAAATGAAAGAGGAGAGCTTTATAAGCAAAAATCAGCCAGCACTCCCTCTGAGTACAAATGCAGAAGTAATTTAGAAAAATATGTTAAGCATGGTGAAATGATTAGAAATTAAATTAGGTCTGCTGGGATTTCTGAAAGAACATCAGCTGAGAAACATCACAGACTTGTGTGAGTTGCAAGAATTTGCATCATGGACTTTGCAAAGCAGCAGAACTTCTTATGAGAATGCTTTAGAAAGCAGATCATCTTAAAATGTAGGAAATTGCTCTCAAACTTAGCCTTTTTCAGACCAGCACTGGGGTAACAGTTCTTTCCTATAAATGAGATTTAGGGACATTTCTTCAAACAGCTTCCCTTTGCTATCAGGTTTGAATAATTGTGTTTAATAGTAGCTTGTCACTTGCATGCCATGAATGAAAGACAGACAAATAGTTCTTGGAAGAAAACAAACCCCAATTAAACACTAGGTGCCCAATAAAACTGGTGGGCAGGTGTTTTATATCATGCTGATGTATAATCTCACTTCTAAGAGAAGTTCAGTTTTCATCAAACTTCATTGCCATCCAGACACTTCAGTGAAAGCTGGCAGCAGAGAACAGCACCTGGTTCCTGTGATCTCTTCAAAGATACCATGCTAGCAAAGTTCTTTGTTCCAAAAAAGCCCATGTTGACTGGCATTAGTTCTATATCCCTTCTTTAATCCTTCATTAAATGAGACTTGTAGGAATTATTCCATTATTTTGCTAGGATTGATGCCAGCCACATAGGCTTTTCATTATCCAGGTTGTACCATTTGCCCTTTAATAACACTGGCACAAGACCTGCTGCCTTTCAGTCTTAAGAAGCTTCCTTGACATTTCAAGATCTAATGAAAGAAGAAGAATGGCAAAGAAAATCATTATCAGTGCTCTGCTAAGTTTTCTTGGCTGCTTTTAAAGCATTCTTAGACACAAGCCTTTTGTATAGTGTCAATTAAAAAAGTGTCACGTTAGTAGTCAGCTTTGAACATTTTTCAGAGCTGTTCTTAGATTGAGAGTGTTCCTTCAGATGAGATTGATACAGCCTCTTGCTTTTTCCCTGTAAAAACACAGAAAAATACAGATTTCTCCTTTCTACACTAACATTTTCCCTGTGCTATTCAGTAATGGGCCTATTCCATTCTTAAATTTCTTTATATTCCTAAGTATGTGAAAATATATTATGGTGGGGTTTCTTGATAAAAATGTTCTGGCTGGATTAAGGAGTGTTCTGTGCAGGAGAAGCTTGACTGGAAGAATTTGCTGTCCATAAAATCAGCAGCCCCACCAGTGCAAGGTAGAGTTTCCTTTCTAATACATTAGATATTTCCATTTACTCTTCTTCCATCATAGAATATTACTCCAGCTTGAAAGATTTACTGCAGAATGCTTTTTGTTGGCCTTGTGATTTTATACTCCATGTCCTTCAGAATGCAGAGATAGAGATTATCTGATTGTTCATCACTGAGGGGAAGTATTCATTTTGTTTTCCAGCTGGAAGTTATCTTTAATTACATTTTGTTGTTATGGTTTATTATTCCTTCCTCCCTACTGATGTGCCTGAAGAACTCTTAGATTGTACAAATGATACTGAAATGAAGGCAGACTCTGAATGTCTTACAGTAATTCTCACTGTCTTTTGGCCTCCACAATGCACCTTTCTTGAGTTCCATGCTCATTTTTAATATCCTCTTTGGGGTGATTTTTCACTCAGTTGCATCCCTCAGACATTTTTCTATCCTGTGGCCTTGGGGTGCACCTTAACAGTAGTTGTAGTTGCCATACAAATCCCAGGAGTTCATTTCAGACTAGACCTGGGCCCTGGCATGTGGTTTGAATCATCAGCAATTGCTTTAGAGCTCATTTTTCTATGAAAGAATCCAATTTGCAGATTCTGAGGTCTGCTCAGCACTTCAAAAGCACATTCCTGGCCCAAACTAAAATGCTAATGCACCCATGCTGACCTCTAGTGTCACTGGTGCTCTGAGCACTCTTTTATTTAAACAACTTTTTTCTTGTTTTGCTAATATCAGTTTTGAGTAGTTATTTAACTAGAAAGGGAAATTAAGAACAGATGGAAACATTTTAGAGATTATTAGAACTCTTCAAAGGTCTTCAAATAACTTTGAACACCACTGTAAGGAAGAGACAGGACAGAAGAGCCTGCAAATAAGAGGTGTTATCTGACAGAATGAGCACCTTGAGGTTTTTGATAATAAATTTTGATAAATGCTCATTCCACAGAATTTCACCTTGAATAGAAAGTACATTCTATCTGTGACAAAATTATCATGCAGTGTAAACTTTGGCATGAGCAGCAACAACAGTTAAAAAAATTACTGTAGCTGGTAGGACTGAATGGAGGCAGTATAAAAATAATTAATAAATATGTGTATATGAAGGGGAAGACAGATTTTTGTTAGGAAAGTTAATCCCAAGCATTGTCATGTCAGTGCTGCCTCAGCTCAGAGCTCAGAGGTCTGATGGCTGGGAAATGTGTTCTGACTCAGTAGTGCAGACCATGGCTGGCCTGAAGCCTGAAGGGATGGCACAGAGAATATCAATGAAATGGCAAAAAAGTGCAAGATTACCTCACCTGTAAGTGAGCTTATGATTGTAGAAAGTGGATACAATTTCAGCCATCTGAAAATGGGCAGAAAGGTCAAGAGATTGGTATTGTATCTTTCTAATCTCAGGGCTTTAAATGTGGGACATGCAGTCACCCAGATGTGTGTTTTGAAGTTTATCTATTCCTGCGGAGGAACATTGTCCAGCTCTCAAACCCTGGTACCCACAGCTCAAACTGGCAGTTCAAAGGCTATTTTCTAAGTCCCCCTGGATACTGTCTGAAGCTCTGACCTCTGAAATCCTCTATTTTTGCTTCTTTTTGCACAACAAACTGCATGGCTTGCATGAATCTGAGAAGTTTCATCTTTTCGTAAGTGATTTTCTGCCACAAAATATGATTCCCATGTACAAATTTGCAATGAAAAAACCCCATGAACAGATGTCAAAACTCAGCTCTGATCCTCTGCAAAGACCTTGTGTTCTGGTTTATGGCTTAGCAAGATCAGCAATATGCTACATACCATATTTTTGCAGAAACTTCATTCCCTTCCACCAAACAGTGGGAAAAATACTTCATACTGGAACAAAAAGTCAGTGCCAAGAGTAAGGTGGTGACAAGTCTGAGGTGGTGACAAGCCAGTCCACAAACCCCAGCTAATACAGGAGCTCAGTGCAGTAATATTCAGCTAATTCTGACAACTCTCTGTAGCTGAGGCTGTTAATCAACTCCTCTTTTTGTCTCAAGTAATGGAAATTTAAAGAATGAACCTCAGCAAGTTTCTGCACTTGAGCTTTGCTGAGGAAAGCATTTGTGTTCTCAGTTATGATAAACAGCAGTTTGGAAAGACTTCTAAATGATTCATCACTTGATAATAATGCTAATTTGGAAGCAGAGGTAACCAGAGAGCTGGTTTTGTCTGCAAAAGTTTTTGCAAGCTGGTATAGGATGGAGTCAAATACCTCCCCTGCAACCTGGCAAGGGTGCTTTGAAAAGACTTTGCCTACTCTCAGGCTTGGTCTTCTGACCAAGATTCAATAAAAGTTTCTTATTAATATAGTTTTTTTGAAAGGAATGGTTTGGAAGACTGAGTTTACCAACTCTTTTTCCTGCCCAGCTTCTCTCTCTCAAATTAATCCCTTTTTGCTAATAATATTTTGATTTTAAAAAAACATAAAATTAAGTATCCCGTGATAATAATTTCATAATTTATCCATTTTTGAGAACAGTATAAAGCAAAAATATTTTTAAAAATATTCACAAGAAAGAAAACACAAGCCAAAGTTTAGAAGTTGTAAAGAATGGAAGCCTGTCTGCATCTTTATCTCTGAACAAGTAATTTTAAATTCGTAATATTTTACTGTTTGGCTCCTCAGCTGACACTCACCTCATCCCTTTCAGTCTGATTTTCATGCTTGCTAAGAGCCACTTAGGACTAACTCTAACCAGCTGAAAAGGAGCAACAAAATTCTTAAAGGGTAAATAGGGTAAAAATAGATAGCTCAGCAGCATAAAATTAAATTTACATGTTGGAAAACTCAACATTTCCTATGCATCTGGGATTGCTGATGTGTGAAATCAGACATGCAAGTGTAGATTTTTTTCCTTTTTTTGATTCTGCATTTTTTTTAAAAAAAAAAAAAAAAAAAAAAAAAAAGTCTATCAAGCCATAAAGGATAAAAAAGTGCAGACTCTGAGGAGTGTCTCAAAAAGAATGGAGTTACCATTACAGCATCTTCCCTTTACTTCCAGTCATGCAATGTGATGCATTCACATTTTATGTACAAAATCACAGTCCACTCTAACATTAAGTAGCAACTTTTAAGGCTTGAGAGCAGTTTCCTAAAATGCCTGATGTTACAAATTACTTCAGAAGTATGAAAAAGATATAAATGGGATAATTGTTAAAGTGATACAGTCTCCTGAGATATTTAAGCCAAGTTGTTGGTTTAAAACAGACTACTTCAGCCTGTGGTAGGATCTGAGCAGATCTGTTATTCAGTTTGCTAACAATCCAGAAGTAATACTTAATTTTTTGATTGCTCGTTGCTCTGAGGGAAAAAAAACATAGAAGAGGTTTTTATTTTTCAACCCATCAAAGTCTGGTGTCAAACTAATTGAGTTGGAACCAATGTGGCACATTTCAGTGATTTCTAAGTAGGCAAAAATCCTCAGCTTTCACATTCTGGAAATTTGGAACATTTAATTTTCATAAAGAATAAGTGTTTTGATAGTAACATTTCTTACCTCTACCAATAGTTGTGTTTTGGTTTTTTTTTAATTATATTCTTATATATTATTCTTAATACCTTGTGATCCAAATATACTTGATTTTTGCTCTTTCTATAAATAAATTATAGTAGCAACAGCTTTTAATTTTTATTTTGCATCCATTTTTTCCTGAAATTCTGTTCTGTCAGGATTCTCTGACTGTTTAAATACTGTTTATAGCAGAATACACCTTCTATTTAAAATCATTCTGAGTATCTATCAGGATAAAATAAAGTGCCATATTTCATTTAACTCATTTCATTAAGCATAACCTAACACTTTTTGAAAACATTTACTTAAAATGGCTGACATAAAGCAAGGCAGGTCTTAGATCTATGCATATTCTGAAAGTGCTGGTAAGTCATCTTTTTTTCCTGTATTCTCCTGTACTAGATGACACATTTGGGTTTTTTTCCCCTGTTATTTTTAATGATTCAGATAAAAGGCTTGACAACAGAGGTGAAAACTCTTTGAAATGCTCCCCAGTTGTTTGAGATCAAATTCATATTAATTTAGGGAAGATGATAGAGCATCTTCTTAGAGTAATGGCAATGCTGGAGGTGATCAGGAAAATGATACCTAAATAGCAGCAGCTGTTAGATAATCCATGCTCTGTTCTTAAATTACATCCCTGCTTTTGGCTTCCATACCTGCCTGCAACAAAAGAGAATGGACAGGGGCTTTTTCCACCTTGCTAAAAGATCCACCACTGCCTGATGGTGAGAAAATGATATTATTCTGCTTTGTGAAAATGACTGATCGTAGTAGAAACAGCATAAAACCCAGCATATTATTTTGTATTCATTAAAAAAACCAGTGTTATTGTTTGTTGATATATTTGTTGGTTTTATTACCCTTACTAGAAAACTCTGCTGATTTCATGAGATTGGTATCAAAGGGAAACTGGGGTCTCACCTTACCTTGGGAACTGTTAACCCAGAGTAGTGAGGTAAGGGTTTTAAAGTGTGACTTCTTCTAATGAACATCATTTTCTCTCCAGTATTTCATCTTGGGCTCAATGAGCTCTGGGTAGGAAGCCCCAGACCTGAGCAGGGTCAGGTGGCTGTTTGGTCACCAAGACAGAGCTTGCAGAAAGAAGTTTTTTCTGTTAGGGGCCTCACACCCTTTCTATTGATTTCTGGCTGCAGATGTCTTGTTCTTGGATATCTGCCCCTGTCCTTTTTATGCCTGCAGGTTAAAATCAGGATGGACAGATTAGCACAGAGGCAGCAGATTTTCTGGGCCAGTGGTTTTAAAGGTTTTGGGCTTTGAAACACACTGTGCCAGGGCTGTGCTTCCTCAGTCTGTCAATATTCCAGAGAGGGTTTATTTAGCAAAGTGGAAGAACATCACATCAATATTGGTACTCTTGTTTTTCAAGCCAGGAATAGGATGTTTGTCTTCAGGTAAAACAGACAAACCTGAGTAGATGTTTCTAAGTCTGAATTTCCAAAACATATTGAATTTTAAATGGTATTGGAGTTTGGCTATATTCTTTATAAAAGCATGTTTATGTTTGGAACTGAGTGAAAGATTCCCAGGGGCTTTATTAACTTAGAATTCAGGATGCAGTTCATGAATATCAAAAACTACTGTAAAATTAAAGATAATTTCGTGGATGACTTACAAGCAAAAATGGCTTCATTGTATTGTTTTGGGGTACTTTTGCAGCCAGAAGTTAAAATGTTGGTTCATTATGAGTTAAGAAAAGCACTTTTATTCAGCTGGACATAGTTGAGCTCAGTAATATACACAGCAGGAGGTGGCAAAGTTAGAAAAGTTAGAAAACAAGAAATCTTTGCAAGCACATTTGTAGTGAAATGTTGAGTGTTGGTGTTTCAGGATGTGCTGGACATGTCCAACAAGCTCTGAAAACTACTCATGCTCAAGACAAAAAATGAATTGCAAAACCAATTCCAGTCAGATACCAACAACATCAGTACCAACAAGGCTTGAGGAAGCCTTGGCAGTAGAAAGGAGGAAGATACACTGGAAAATGAGGTATTCCAGAAGTTTGTCATTGCCATCTGCAGGAGGGAAGGGAAAAAAAGGGGTTTTGTACTTTTAGCACAGCTGCACTTTGGAAATTGTCAGTTGGAAAGTAGCTAAGCACAAGAACAACCCAATTTGTCTGCAAAGTTTGAAATTAGTTAAAAGTAGGAAGTTAAAATTAGTGCAGAGATGCTTTTATATGGCTGTGTAAAAGACAGACTTACTACTTTATCAGTTGCTAAGTAAACTGGAAAGTTTCTAGTAATATCTCTGACTTGTACAATGTTGTCTGGACAATCACATCCTTTTTGGGTGCATAAACTTCGTGGTAAAATATATCTAAAGAAAACTATTAATAAAAACCCTTTCTGAATTGCAGTTCCAATTTCCGTTCTAAATATTTCATCTCTCTGATAAATTGGAATTTTTTTTTTTTTTATTTTGTATTGGCATTTGTTAGTCAACAAAAGAAAAGGAAAAGTTATATTCCTGACTGTCAACCCTTATAGATTATACTTTTCATTTGCCAGGATAAAAGCTTTACATGGTTTGATCTCACTTAAGACTTTGAAGATTTTGAGTGGGCCTCTGGTTGGGAGGAAACACATAAATATTTTATATATATATATGAATTGTCCAAGGGGCTTTCACAAAAATAAAAAATATATCTTGCTAAGATCACTGAAAGACAGGGTACACTTACATGCAGTGAACAAAAGACAAAACCAGAAAAACCCAACAAAAAAATAAAGCCAGGATTTATTTATTTTTAGGAACCAGAGGATGCTTAAAAAGTAATAGAAAGAATGGTGATTTTTGCTACGTGTTTGCTGCAGAAAACAGAAGGGCAAATCATAGCTAAGTGCACTGATCAGTGCTGTAGGAGGGAAAGCTTAGATAAAATCAGAGGAGAGGTACAAAGCAAAATTGGAACAGAAGTTTAATCCTTCACATTCTTCTGTTTACTGTGAAGTAGTGCTAGGATTCTAGATGAAGGCTGTTTGCTGCTGATAAAATAATGCTCACAGACAGAAGGAAATCTGGCTAAAAAGTGAAACAGTGAGTTGCAAGATAAGGAGCTCCTTTGGCTGAAAAAGGGACTTGCAGTATTGCTGGAATTCTTTGGTGATAACAGTTTAATATCAAGTCTAATACTGAGCAGTTAAATCTCTATCTTCAGACATTATAGGGCTGTGAAATAAGGATTTTTTTTTTTCCCCATTATCAAGACTTCTGTAGCTCTGGGGCAGTGCTGGGCCTTCCTCCCTCTATCCATCTGATCACCACACAGCTCAGCTTTCTTTTCCTGAGCTTTTCTCTTTTCTCTGGGAAAAAACAGAGAACTGAGACCCCTTCTTTGCTCTCATCCTCTTAACTACCCCAGAAGTGGCACTTAACCTCTGACATGACACACCTAAGGTTTGTAATTATTCACCCATATTTAACTAGTAACCAAATACCCAGACATCATTACAGGTAAGAGATTGAAAATTCACATATTCTATTTTTTTCCCCTCTTTTTATTTGCTTTCTCAAATAAGAAAATAATCTAGAAATGCAGCAATACCCAAAGCTAAGATCCTGGGAGGAGTTTTGACAGGTCATGCTGTATTTGAAGGGTACACTGCAAGGCAATTTCAAGGAAATTGAAATTCCTAATTGCTAATTACTTAGGAAAATGGGTAAACAGTTTTTTGTTCCTCTCTTGTTCTTGCTTCATTTTTAGAAAACAAATTTTAAGGGTTTATTATGTTTTCTTATAAACATTTAAAATCTTAATATTATTCTTATTCATTTGATTTAACTCTTTCATTATAAGCAAATCTTAATATTATTCTTAGTCATTTGGTTTAACTCTTTCATTATAAGCAAATGCAATTTTCATGCTGCTGGCATGGTGAAGCATTACCTGTTTTCTGGGCAGCAGATGGACAGGTGAAAGAGAAAGATTTTTATTTGCACTATTTACAAGGACAGGTAGTGATGGGATGAATGGTAATGGGTTTAAACTGGAAGACATTTCAATCAGATGCTAGGAAGAAATTATTTCATGTGAAGATGGTGAGACTCTGGCCCAGGTTGCCTGGAGAAGCTGTGGATGCCCTATTCCTGGAAATGTTTGAGGCCAGGTGGAATGGAGCTTGAAGTAACCAGGTCTAGTGGGAGGTGTCCCTGTCCATGGCAGGGGGTTGGAACTTGATGATCCTGAAGGTCCCTTCTGACCCAAATCAGTCTGGGATTCTTTTTTCTTGCTTGTTTTAGTGGGGACAATAGTAGAGTCCACAAAAAAGCAAGAAAGTGGAAATAATTGTCAGAAAGATCATTCTCTGCAATTAAAAGTAGGTAATCCTAAAGTTTTTTTCCTCTTTATGCCTATGAAGTGGTCTCACAGTGTGAGGAAATGCTTTTCCTGCTGAGCAGCCTAGTGCTCATTTTCTCTCTGCATCAAACCTCATCTCCTGAGGATGCTTTCCATGCTGCAGTACAGAAGGTGCTATTCTTAGGAATGGATGTCCTCAGGTTCCTACTCCCCCAAAACATCTTGCAATATTGTTCAGAAGTACAGAAGCTGAGTAGTACATGTGGGCACAGTCCCAGACCTTGCCACAAGGGCTTAATGACTCCAAGTAGCTTGGGGTGGGAAGTGTTTGGAAGACTGATAAGTAGGGAAAAACTTACACCTGGGAAGCAAAAGAAGTGACATGGTTGCAAGTGGTGTTAGCTCTGTGTGTTTCAGAGCACCACTGCCTCCAGCTTCCCTTCTGCTCTGTGTGCACTGAACTGTGTGTTAGTAGTGGCACTAACCTGTGAAATAGATATATATTGGTTTTTATGTTTGGTGGTGTGTGAAATTCTGTGTAAATTGTTCCGAAAATAATGGCTGATGCAGCTGGAGGTTTTGCTTTGTGTTTCTATTTGTATGGGAAAAGAACAAGCTGATGTTACTGAATTTCTTTTCCTCATTAAACAGCTGCTGAGTTTATTAGCATATATCTTATTAGCCATCTAATGAATGCAGGTAATACTGATTATTTAATTAGAAGCTTCAGCTCTAACAGGATTTTTAAAGTATTTACTTTCAAAAGATGGTTCAGGATACAGTTCTGGAGACATAAAATACTTAAACATGAGGATGAAAAAGTGACTCTTTAGAATTTCTTGAAATCCTACACTTATTTTATAGAATGCTGTAACTTGTGTGTCACATTTGAAAGTTAATAGGAAGTTAAGAACTCAGTTACCAGATTTTAAAGCACCAGCCAAACATTTAAGAAAAGCTGTTTTGACCAGTTAGGTAAGAAGTTTATCAAATATGGGATATTTTTAAAACACACTGCACTTGACTGTTTTCTGTAACATGGTGGCCAAGTGTAGTTATGTCTCATGGATATTTCTAATATATCACAAAATCTTGAAGACTTGCATAGCTATGTTCTTAAACCACAACAGTACACAGGTTTGCAGCTGCCAGATCTGTTAAATGAAACCTAAGCAGCTACTTTTTGGGGTTATTGCTTGAAAATTAATAGACTTCAAAAAAATTATCTAAAATAAAATATTTTTAAAATTCACTTGTTAACTAGTGACTCCAGTGTAATAATCCTGCTGCACTGGTCTGATTTATTACTGAATCTTTTAAAGAATCAACAAATTATGCTTCTGGATTGATCAGAATAAAACTAAGGCAGAGTGTAGAAGCTATTTTAACAGACCCACATAGAATGAAAAGCTATTAAGAACAGTATCTTAATTGCTTAGGTTGTACTATGTGAAAACAATATTGAAGTGCTCGTTGAAGTGTCATTTAAACAAAAACTTTTGGGATTCTCCCAGTGTTTCTGAGTACAGCTATAAATATGAATACGTTTCAAGATGTCACATTATTTATGAGAGACAAACCTGAGGAAGCATCTGGTAAATATTCTGACAAATTCTGTATAATTGTAAAGATGTGTGTAGACACATTTCTCTATATGCTTCCTCTTGGATTGTTGTACTCTTTTTATTTTAAAAAGCAATGTTTGTCTTCTGGTTTGTATTGTAGTTGTTTTGCTGATGCCTTGTGAGCACACAAAAGCTGAATTGGGAATGTAAGCCTTCTCTTCAGCTTCTGCTAATTTTTACTAGTTTTTTTTAAAGAAATAGTCACATCTCCAGAATGTGTGGGTTCATTAATTTTTTTTAAATGATGATCTGTTGGGGCTCAAAATTGATTTTTCAAAAGGGAAAAAAATGCAAATAAGAGTGTAGGGCTTTGTACTTCTTTTAGTGGGTAATCTACCTCTGGGGTATACAAATGCTAGAAAGCCCTTGTGAGGGGGGTTTTTTGAGGAAGTGTCTTACCGTATTTTTTTTTATTTGGGAATGGACTCTTAATATGCAGGAAATAAACTGGGAAGCTGAGGGATGTTGGGAAGGGTTTCGAGGTTCCTTGGTGTGTGCTGGGAGGGCCTGCGCTGATGGCGTCCCGGGGAGCAGGGAAAGGGTGCGTGAGGGTAGACCTGCCAGCAAAACCTTCTGGCCTCCTTCCCTGGCACCGTGTTTGGAGGAATCTTTGGATGGAAAATGGCCCAAAAAACATGTGAGCTGAGGATTTGCTGCTCCCCTGGGAAGAGGGAAGGAGTGAGGGATATGGGGGAAGCAGGGGCGCAGCGTGAAGGCCGGAGCAGTGCGTGAGGGGTTGAGGCGCCCTCTCCACAGCCTCTGGAAAAAGGGGAAGCTTTCAAAGGCTGCATGGGGAGGAACTGGGAGAGTAAGGGAAGTGCCCTCATCTTGGATTTGGTGGCTGCAGAGGCTGTTTGTATGGAGATGAAGGTGGCAGTGGAGCTTGGAGGGGAGGAGACGAGGAAGGGACTGCAGGCCCTGTGGTAACGGAGCGGCAGAAGGATGTTGCTCACCAGGCCGAATGCTGCAGCCACAGCTCCACACCAAGACTTTACCTCCAAAATGCTGCATCCAAAGATAAGGAGTGTAGAGAATATCCTCCTGAAGCAAATAGAGAAGCAGAGTGTTTTAAAGAGGTAATTAAATGATAAAATACACTAAGACAAGTGTTGTCAGCTTGAGAGTGTGCGTGCTGTAAACTCTGGTGAATGATGAGGTAACAGTGATAGTCCTGATAGATCTTCCTGATAGCAACATAAAGTAGTGCAGTTTGTCATCTCGTGATGGCAGCATCTCAGCTTAACACCAAGATGTGAGGAAATAGAGTTTTTCCTCTGGAATTATCTCTGGAAGGTGTTTTCCTGATTCAGTGGTCAGGTCAGTTTGGGTTACTATTGAATCTACTGTTGTTGTTGTCCAATTCCCACAGTAAATTGTTGGGACTGATACCTGTCTAGGCTAAGGTAGGCTGAGTACTCCCCTGCCAATGGCTCTGTGTCCTCCTTTCTCTGCCACTGTCACCTGGATTTGGAGCAGGCACCAGAGGAAACTTGAATTCACTGAAATTCCAGACAGATCTGTGTATTTGAGGTGAGAATGTGCAAGGAGAGCCAAAAAGAAAAGCTGATTTCTGGTAGAGTAACTGGAGTTTTTTCTGATGTATTCCATAGTTCTGGGGGACAGCTCAGAGGGACAGCCAGCAGAACTTATTTGGCTCACACATTAGCTCCAGCCTTGCAAGGTATATTTACAGCACAAGGTATATTTACAGCAGTGCAAGAGTAACCACCAGCTCAGCAAGTTGTGTTCTTCCAATAAGTAATCTTTATGAAAAGTCACGTGCAGATTAAAAAAATTATTTTAACCTTTTGTTTCCTATCTTTGCTTTGAGGTGCAATGGATTTCCTTTACACAAGGCAGACTGTTTGAACTTGTTTAAAACTCACTGATGAGTTAATGTCTCAGACTCCTATTTGCAGTAGACTGCTGCCATCCATTCTTTTGCCAAGATGCTGGCAGGATAGAAAGAAAACCTCTGCTGGCAGTATCACAGGTGGTCTCTTGTACACAGGAAGAGGAGCTGGGCTTTCTAATCAGATTCACCCCTGACAAGGATTTTCCCTTAATCCTGATGTTTCAGGTAGCTCAAACAGATGACTTGGATACTGAAATGGATAGGCTTAAAATACCATTTATCTCTTGATTGCTGGAATCTCATTCTGGGAAGCATTTGAGAGGACAGTGGTTATTTCAGTTTTTAAACCAGAACTCCCAGATTAACCCTGGAAAACCTTGTGTGCTGCAGTCTGTCACTAAGTGGCAGATTTATGGTTTGAGTTTCAGACACCTTTGCAAAACACCAAGAAAGCTTATTAACCACAACAGCAACCATTAAGCAACTAATTTTTTAAAATGAAAACAAATAAGCTTGAAATGGCTGTTGTCTGAATAATACTTAATTCACAGGCTGCCATGTCCACATCCACAGAGTGTGATAGCAGCATTATCATCAAGGCAGATTTGTGCTCATCATGGGAGGCACAGAGTAGGATAACAGAGTATTTGAATCACAAGAAGTTTATGGGAATCATGAAAACTGGTCTGAACTGCAGGTGTGAATTTAAATTGCCATAAATCCCTGTCATTCTGAATTTAAAATGTTTTAATCCATTCTAACTTTATGACTTCAGATTAAACTCAATTTGCCCAAGTAGTCTTTTGTAATCAAACTTTAATGTTAAGGTTGTAAACATGTCACTTAATGGAGCATGAAAATAAACTCAGATCACCCCAGCCCTAGAAACATAAAAGAGTAGCTTTAATGTTTTCACAATTAGATGCATATATACATAGTTATGAAGTAGCATTAAAGCTATTCATAAGTATAAGAGACTACTGATTTTCTGAGAACTGTGTTTTCCAGAGCTAAACAGAATTTTGCTTGAAATGTGACTGATACTAAGCATTAGGACTTAAAAATTTCATCACAGCTAATAAAAAATATTGTTAAAGCTTTAATTTTAAAAGTATACTATTGCTAAATTTGGGGTGTTTTACTTTTTTTTTTAAGGAAAAGCTTTAGCTTACAAAGATACATTTTAAATGCTTTTTTTCTGAAGCCTGCACAACAGTTGTGATTTCCCCTCCTGTAAAACCTCAGCATACCACATAGATTTTAACTACTTGATTTTGATGCCTTTATGGAGGTTTTACCTGTGACTGCAATAATCATTTTGCTTACATGGAATTCACCACTGATCTGTATTGACTTTTCCTTGTTATTAATCAAGACTGAACGTGGGGAAACTTTTGAAGGCTTTCTTCCTAATTTTCTTGGCAAGCTATTCTAGAGTACAAAAATAAAAGAAAAACAACTCTACAGACCATCTTTCAGGAGTATATAATACAAGACCTAGCATATTAAGGTACCTCATTCATGGTTTTTTAGCATCTCAGAAAACCAGAATATTTTTTGAATTGTTATTATATGCATTCAGTAAGTATTTAAGTCAAAACTTCTTGGAGTTCAAATCATGTGTTACATGAATCAGCTAACTTCATTAGTATATTAAGATCTCAAGCATCTGTTTAGGAACTTGTTTCTCAGTAAGTCTGACTGGTCTGCTATCTTTATCTGGAATATCAATATTCAAAGCCTTCCTCCATTCCTGACTTCCTGATTGCATCTTTTCCTTATAGAAAATCCATTACTGCTACCTACAGCAGCAGAATTTTAAACAGATACAATCAAAGCTTCAATTTCATTCTCCAATGTAACTTCTGGATGCTGTGTGTACATCTCTTCTGTGCCCCTTGTTTGAATTCCCCTTTGGGCTTCAGTTAAGGTCACCAGTGTGCTGTCCTACTCCTAAATGGTGGGCACAAGGTGGGAATTCTTTCTCTGAGACCTCTCCCATCAACACTTAGGACTGTTATCCAGGGAGTGCTGCAGCTCTTTGTGTTTGGTTTGCTCTATTGATGAGCTTACAGAGCAGTAAAACCCCACAGTATTGTCAATTTCTATGAATGGAGAGATACTGGTGAATGCAGAGTGTTTGACACTTTTTTTTTTTTCTGATGCTTTATAATGTATTTGTGTGGAGGAAGCTAAATCCTTGTGTGAATAGTCATATTTTGTGTGAGAGGTTTATCTTAATCCACTACCTGGTCGTGAAAAAGGATGCTCACAGCAGTGTTCCTTAAGTCTGGTACTTCAGTTTTGCCTTTACGTGTTCTGGTGGATCTGCCCAACTTTAGTATGGTGCTTTTAATGGTACAGATTAATTATAAATTGGCATAACTTGCAGCTTTCCACCTCATACTGTGCAAAAAACCTTTTCTTGCATTTCTTAATAGGCAATTTCATCAAAAGTCTGAGGGCTTTTAAAGAGTTTGCCTTTGCTGTCAAACTGTAGGGAGAGCACGACCTTACTCAAGTTTTCTAATGAACCATCCCCAGTGAAGGGTAGGTTTTTCTGTGATTAACTGAATGTGACTTGACTCTACATTTACTGCTTACAAAGTTTCTGATTAGTATCATCCTAGCCCAGC
Organism: Heliangelus exortis; assembly: GCF_036169615.1. NCBI lineage: Eukaryota > Metazoa > Chordata > Aves > Apodiformes > Trochilidae > Heliangelus > Heliangelus exortis. The sequence continues at coordinate 2,381,201 of NC_092439.1, forward strand.
CTGTGTTCAGAGTGCTGCTGGAGGTCATGGCAACAGTTGCTTGTCTCTGCTTCCCTTACCTGTCATCCAAAGATTACTTTCAAGTAAAGGCAAAAGTAATCTGAAAAAAAAATACTGTGTGAATAAGCCTGTTGATCAAAAGCCAGATATGTTATGCAGTAGCACTAGAAAAGCAATGGCAAAAAATAGGAATATTTGTGGAACAGGAAACAAACTAATGCTATTCAGATGAAGCTACTCTGTTTTTGAGAATTTCGTATTTTATTTATCAACACGATGCATAATTTTTTATATTACACTTTATTAAAGGATCGTGAGCATTAGCTGGACAGCAGGATGTGCTCCCAGGCTTCTAAAAAAGGGAAGCAAAGATTAGCAAGAGGGGTGTCAAACCACTGGAACTTTATTGTCTTCAGTAACATGTCACAAACCATCCCCATAACAGGCAGTAGGTGACTGGGATGCTACTCTGTTTTTTTCAGGGTTTTTTTGTGAGACTTAAGGCCCTTCTTGGGAGAGCCACCCTTTTCATAATGTTTATTACAGGAGTGAGGGCTTGTTGAAAAGTCTTGCCTTGAAGATTTTTGTGAAAGATGGTTCATGTTCAACTGTGTTGGAAGTTTCATTGCAGGCAAGATGTATCAGCTGTCTTTTGTACTAAAATGTGCTGTGTTAAAGGTATTGTCTCAACACAAAGTAGGTCAGATAAAGTGCTGTAGGTTTTTATTTATTTGTTAACTGATATGGAAGTATTATTTTGTTTTAAGGAAAAAAGAGAAGCTCAGTAGCAAGAGAAAATGTCATCTTTCGTGTCTAGAACATGTTGCAAAACTGTAAATGCCTCAGTGTTTAGCTGTTTGTGGATATATATGGACACAATTATTTCATGAAAATTCTGTGAGACTGAAGCCACCTTCTGGATGGAGTAGTTGAAGCACAGAGGAAGTGACAAATTTGCTGAGGGATGTTAGATGTCGTTGAGTAAAATTACTCTGCTTAGGAACTTATCCTCTCTGTTTCTCAGGGACTCATCCTCTCTGTTTCTCATACACACATACAAAAAGCAGGTTACCAAAATGAACATGCAGATCATGGTTAACGTGTAACTTGTTATTTCAAGGCTGGAGTGAGATGCATTGTTTGATACTGATTCTTGTATTCAGGAGATGGTCACTAGATGGCATTCTTTGGGTACAGAATTAAAGAGGAAAATAATCTGTAATGTTTAATTTGTATTCAGCTGCATTTCAGACCACCGTTATTTCTGTCTGAATATAAAATCTTGAAGGGCATGTGAGGGCAGTTGGAGAGAGGGAAGAATGAAGAAGCATTTTACTATATTTGTTATTTCAGAGGCTGCATTTTCTTTGCAGTGTAGTTTGTCTTCAACTCAAAGAAAGTTCTGTAATCATTGCTGAATGCTTTTCTAGTTGGTATAGATATAAATATGTTTATAGATTATAGGTTAATGTAGCTCTGTGAATCTGTTTGGAGTTTTGCTTGCACTTCTTAACGAGGATAATCACTTTGTGTTCTAGATAAGATCATATCTTCAGAGCTGAAAGCAACTAATCAACAGCACAAGGTCTCTCACTGCAGGAAAGCTCTGGTAATCAGATACTTACTCATATTGTTTCTCTAGCCTTGGGACAGGGTGTGTGTGTAATCCTATGATAATTTGCTTCCCAGAAGCAAATTATTCATAAATTCTGTTTAGAGCTGAGGATCATTTCTTGACAAAAACGAGGACAAAACTCTCATTGAATACGGAGTGATTAAAAGGACATTGTTCTAGTGAAAGCTGTAAGTACTGGCTACCTAGAAGTTGCCTTACCTCAGTAAGTGCCATGTTTTAGGAGGAATAAAAGCAGTCATTGTTGCTTTCTTAGCTGTGCTTCAGATCTGACTCATCTGTTTTGTTCTAATTCAAAATGAGAGATGAAGTATCTCAAGTGGCTATAAACACCCTTCCCTGAGTGCCATTCAGCAGCAGCAGTTTATTGCAGCTGCCCTTCTCTGGGCTTGTTTGCCTGCTGGTTTTATTGCCTCAGTGGTACAGAGGAAAAGGCTTATTCAGGTAGAGGACTCTAATTTTCATGCTGTCTGAATTTTTCTGTATAACTGGCAAGATTTTTGGTATCCAACTTGTTTCAGATATAAGATTCTTAGTCTGAAGGCTTCCTCTGTGTCAGTCTCTAACATGTCCCCATCACAACAGAAGAACCTTTCAGTTTTGAACCAGTTACTGACAAGAATTTCCAGTTTAATACCAAACCAACTTCTGAAGCAAAGGAAAATCATACTTAGCACACTTATTTTATTTGTTTGTTGAATATTTCCGTGTCACCTAAAGCTCTCATCTTTTATTTAGATCCCTCCTAGCAACTGACTTTTTTTTCTATCTGAGCTGTTCTGTAAAATCCTGATAATAACCTGCTAGAAATATTCAAGGGACTATGCTGTAAAAATTAAAAAAAAAACCCAATAAACAGGTGAGTTTTCATAGGTTTTTTCCCCCAATTGTCAATATTTGAGCTTAATTCCTGAATAAGTGCTATTTTATATCCTTCTCTGAAGTCAGCTTCCTCTTAGAAATAACTGCAACATCTCTAATACCTTAGTGCTTGATTCTTCTGACCAAGCAGTGTCTCTTCTGTGGCTCATCCCATCTCTGTGGTTGGCTTCATCTGGCCCAAAGGCACGTATCCCTTACTGGTTTCCAGTAGCAGCTGCCTTTTCTGGGTCCTACTGTCTGCCTCTTTTTTGCCCTTACTCTGCTCTCCTATGTAGTCTGTTCAGATCTTAACACTCTTCTTCCAGACTTAATCTCAAAAAACTTTTCTGTGTAGCTTAAATTGTATTCTTTTCTTGTTTCCCCCACAAAAAGAAAGCTCTGTTGATGTCATTCACAGATAACCCAGAGTTTTCATCCAAATTTTTAAAAGATAATCCTTAGAAGAGGAATCAGTATTCTTCTTTTCCAAGTAAATGGCCTGTGCTGCTCCTCTTACACATTTCTCAGCTCCTAAATCCTCTGGATATGATCTTACCTGAAGAACAGCAATGAATACTTCTGCCTGTTTCACTGTCACCTGTGGCAGAGGTTTTTATCAATGACACTGCAGGATCTACCCAAAAATTTGTTTCCTTCAGGCTAGAGCTCTTCATTCCCAGTGGCAGGGACCTCTCTTTCTTTCAGTCTTCTGGTTGTTAAGGGAGAGACTAGATCTATTTTTTTTTTTTTTCATCTTACCTACATGATAGATTTGTACCCCCAGCAGCATGCAAACTGTTTGAAAACGAATAGCACAAAAATACACTCATTTAAAATAAATAAGCAAAAGCTTTGCTGGTACAAACCAGCATGTGTTCTAAATGTGTTAATACAATTCATATTGCCTTCATCCCACTGTGTGCTTGCTTCACTCCCAGTCCCTTTCAAGTGGGCTACAGTCACTCCTCTGCATGAAAGGAATGCACTTTTAAAACAGGAATCTTAAAATAAAGCCAAAAGAGTTGCTTATTTTCTTGTAATACAGAAGATGTGGGAGTTAGAGGCAAAAAGCTCTGATAACTTGCTCTAGCTGCTTAAATAATGTTGGTGGAGACATGGGAAGATCAGGTAGAAGAGAGGTTTTGATATAATTTGAGAAAGTTTGGCAGTGAAGCTGTCTTGTCCTTCTCCTGCCTGTTTGGCCACATGTAGGACATGGGGAAAAAATACAACAAAAATAAAAACAGCTTGCCTGGAGGTCACTGAACATGAGACCCAAGGGTCACTGGATGGTGGCTGAGTGAGAGGAATAAAGATTAAAGGGAGACCATGTGTATGGTATAAAAGTGAAAATTCACATAATCTTTGAGGTCTTGATCCACTGTCTGTGACACGCTGTCTGCCTGCTTGTTCCTGCAGTTGTTTTCAACAGGTTATGTGTGATGGTGAGGGAGATTGGTTGTTGTCAACCAGGTATAGAAGTTACTGTATAATACATGCAGTGCATGTGAGTATATTTAATAAATGATGGAGGAGAGAATCAGAGAAACCTTTTGTGTCCTGTGAACCACTCAGTGGGAATGAGCAATGGAAGAGAGGAGGCTGGGACTAGATTGGAGGAAGAAATTCTTTGGTGTGAGGATAGTGAGACACTGGCTCAGGTTGCCCAGAAAAGTTGTTTTTTTCTAACCCTGTGAATAGAGGATACTGTTTCCTATTTTCTTCATCTACAAGCAGGCATCTAGGAAAGGAATAGACAGGTTTCTCCATTGAAAAATATGGCAGTTAAAACCAGTGTAAAAACAATGAAGCTACACAGGAAATAAGGAAGGGAAAATATAAGGAGAATATTTAATTGTGTTCCTGAAACTTGGGATAGATATCTGTACAAATTAATTTATCTGAGAAGGTTCCCTTAAAAAAATATGAATCATGTCATACAGAAAGTCCTTTTCGGGGTAGGTTTCATGTGCATTTTACTCCATCATACAGGATCACAGATTAGTTTTGTGTGGTGAAGTCACTTTACTGTAGTTGTCTAACATATAATTGCATATGATTTTTTATATCCTTGCCCACCAGTAATAAATACATTTTCTCTAAAGAGTAGCATTTAATCCCTTTGCATAATCTACTGCAAATATAGGGAACTAGAAATAATTAAATGAAAAGAGAGTGGTTGGTGATTCTTTAATCTTTTTATATGCAACATAAATGCCAAAGTAAAATACGCAATACTAATAGCTACTTAATGACCATGTAAGATATTATGCAGTGGGAAAATAACTCTGAAAAAGAATAACTGGTACAGGAAACTTAAAAAAAATATTTAAGAGAGCGACATAAGCTTTACTGTGAAACTGTAAAATAGATTGGAGTAATAATCTTATCACTATTGTGCTCAACTGAGCAGAAATAGCACATAGTCACCTACTATTATCTTGATGAATGTCTTTGAAATCTTTGATGGTCAAAGGCATAATTTTGGGCTTCCCAGAGTCCATAGCTTTGATTTTGATAAGTGAAGAAATCAGATTCTGGGATTCTTTATTCCCTGTCCACAGGTACCAGTTGAATAGCTGAATAAATGTCTAGGCAAGTTCTGTTTCCAAACTGTCACATGCATACAACTATAAATGAAGAGCTGAGCATTTATTCAGACCATGCAAGATAAGCATGCTCATTAGCTTAATAATAATCACACCTTGAAGGTATGAAGAGTATAAATAGGAAACTTCTATTCTTTTACACAAGGGCAGATGCTCTGAGGGAAATGAAGGCAAGTTTTTCTTCCTGTGACGTTGAAGTTTAGGTCTCAGCAATGTAAGGAGGAATTTTAATTGCCTCCTGAAATCCTGGTCAGAGGGTATTCCCATTTCTGAGTTGTTCCACTGCTGCCTATCTACAGCAAAACAAAATTAACCCCAAACACTGAAAATCTTTCAGTGAGAATCTTTCTCATCTCTATAATTTGTCTTTTCCACGAAGCCACTGAGACCTTTTCTTTCCTCCTTTTCATTTCTACTCCCCTGACCTTTTGGGTAAAGAAGTCCATTTCATTAGACCTCTAATTAAATATTCAGTCATTCCTTTTTTGGCTAAGGAATGACTATTCCCCTTAATTTTATCTTAGAGCAAAATGCATGATGGCTTCTAGTGCTTCAGGAGTAAAACAGATGGCCTTCAACACAACATCTGAGGGGAGAAAATCAGATCTCTGAAGCTTATTTAGTAAACACTTCTAACATGAAACAATGGATTACTGGCCCTACCAATGATATCCCTGGATTAAAAGGAGGTTGTTTTAGTTACTACCTGTTCTGAGTGTTTTGTATCTACAGACAGGAGCAGAAATTGCTATGTGTAACTAGTATTTCTCTGTATGACATCTTCTTGGTAAAAAGCTTTGAAAAATAAGTGTTTTTACTACTTTAGTTCTTGGAGGAACACCCTGCTGATCAGACCTGAAAACACCTCCCTGGAGCTGGACTAGTGCTGTCAGCATTTCACATCTCTCAATTGATTTTTATGATTGCAAGTCAAGACAAATAAGGAACTCAGGTTTAAAAAAAAATAAAATTAAATCAGTCTATATCTGTGGTAGCTTTCACAAGAATACAACAGAGGTCTGAGCATTTGTGGAAATATATGGGGTTTTATTAATAACTCAGATTATTAATCAGGTCAATTTCTGATAAGAAAATGCACTTAAAGCTGAAAGAACTACATTGAGCTATAAAGAGTACACAGTGGGTAGCCAGTTTACCTTTAGTCACCTTATCCAAGATAGCCATTTCTACATGAGACTTTTTCTTTCAAGCAATATTATCCTAAAATTTTGACATCAAAATGTTATTGAGGTGACAAGTTGTCGACTTCAGGTTATGTGATGAGAAAGAATATTAGTTAAAAGCAGTTATATGTCCTTTCTTCTAAAAGGATTGTGATGTTATATGTGTGCCAGTAACTTGTAGTACCCTGGCAGTCTTATAAAGAGTAATTAGACAGTGATGCATTAAGGCATAATTGTTTAACCAGTTAGATAATTTTGAGTGTCAAAAGAACTCTTCAAGCTGTGCAAATCATTATCACTGTTACATGATTATTTCTTATACTGTCTGTGTGCAGGATTAGGGTAAATAGAATGAAAAAGGGTATTTTTGTGATATATTTGGAGGATTAGATTTTCATGGTCTCTTTGAGGATTAAGGTTGAGTGTGCTGAGATGCAATTTATATGTGAAAAAGAGATAAAGAGAGAGGGAGCATGGTGAGGATGGAATGTGATTATCAGGTAGAGAGAGATGGCTATTCCAGGTTGGCTTAATATACTCAATTACATTTTCAGAAAGCAAGAAACCTACTTACTAGATACTTGAATTAAGGCATCTTGTTTGAGACACCACTACACAACAAAAATTCACTAACTCAAAATCCCTTCCACTTCTCTCTCTCTCTTTTTTTTTTTTTTTTTTTTTTTTTTTTTTTCCCCTAGTCAAATTTTTGATGTCAAAAAGTCCACAACATAAAAGTTTTCAGCTGGTCAAGGCTACATTTTCAGGAATTGATGCAAATTTTGAAGTGGTTTTGGGAAATTCACTAAGCCAGTTGGGAGGTTCACTCACTCAAGCCTTTGACACAGTTTTTCCTTAAGATGGGGAAGAAAAATACATTCCAAGTCTAGACAGCCCCATCAGTCCTCATAGATTAAAAGGCAGCAGAATTGCCTCTACATGATTTTCCTCCTCTTTTTTGGGAGAAACTCTTCAAGTCTTAGATGCTTTGGGGAACAGATTACTACATCTGACACTCCAGTGTCTGAAACATAGAGCTGGTCAGACTTTCTCATTTTTTCCTTTGTGTCTGAAATAAGAAGGGCAAATGTGTAAAAGCTGAAACTTCACTGTTATTGTTACTTCTCTTCTGGTTACTCAGGTTCAGCAGGGATTGTTACCAATTTTATCCAATGTGGATTGTGCCTGGAGATGGGCTGTCACTGGACAAAGTTAATGGCTCTCTCTACTAAAGTATGATTGATACATAAGAGTAATTGGTAACTGTGACTCTGGGTAATGCAGCTGAATTCCTCCTTTCTTCTCTCTCTACATCAGTCTGTCTCCTGGATTTTTTTTCACATGAGCTACTTGGAGTATTTGATTTCCTCAGTTATAACATTTTACAAATCTCATAACTAAAAATCTCATAAGTACCAAAACGCAGCATAATTAGTTTTTTTCTTATTAGTTTATAGGCATTATGCATTATATGTAATAGAGTTTCAGGAATATATCAGTCTTGAGGGAATTCATTTCCATATCACTACTTGCTTCCAAGAATTAGTCATTTAGACTTACAGAAACATCTGGAAATTATAACAGATTTTTTAGCCATTCCTGTTGTGGTTTTTTTTTTTTTACCCTTGGATATCTTATAAAACATGCCCTGACATTCCTGTAACAAGTAGCAAATGTATGATTTTGTTTTATGAATTTAAAACTCAGATGCTTTTTCAGCTGAATTCAGCTAAATTGCTTCAGAACAGGTTTATTGCCTTTGCTTTGTCTTTCACTGGAGTCTGTCCTGCTGCTTATACTTCCTCTGCCTGAGTTACCTTATTCTCTAAATTGCAATGCAACTCCAGAGAGAAATATCCTGTAGATAGTTGTACTGAGTTTATGAATGTTGATCTGCAGTAATAAGCTTGTCTTTTGCTGTTTATAGTGATCATTTCAGCAATCATTATCACTTAAAGTTAGCCCACTTCATCTGAATGGCATATTTGAGGAATAGAACTTTGATTTTTGTAACACTAATGTATTCCTACAATTATAAGATCAAATATCACTCCAAATTCCAAACCTGTGTATCATCATACACTCTTTGCTTTAATCTTCACAGAAGTGAGAGTGGATTTTCATGCAGAACTAGTTAAGTAAGTATTCAGTGTCTTGAGTACAGTTTAAAGCTGTGTGGTTTTTTAGTGACCTGCTTGTGGCATTGTATTTCTTAAGGGTTTCAAAATGTGTTGTAAATAAAACTTTTAAAGTTGCTGTTATGATAGAAGTCTAAAATTTTACCTTTAAAAGGCATTTAAGTGTCACTGTTAAAATTAATTCTGCCTCTGTATTGGACTGAATGTTAGAAAATGAAACTTGAAAGGGTCTGGCTTGAGGTGTAGATAAAATATTGTCAGGTTTGAGAAGGAAAACCTACTTTCTGCCTTGGTGTCAGCAAAGAGAACCCCAGGCATGTAAAGAAAACCAGATTTCTGTCTCCTGATTTGCTGTAGTGGATCTAACCAGTGCTTTAGGGGGGATGGAAACTCCTCACCTGGGGACTGAAAATAGTACTCAGGCAGAATAGAGACTGTAATTAAAAATTTAAGAGAACTTTCCCTCCAGAAGTCTGTTTCTTCCTTCTTAGATCCTACTGCTTGTGGTCTGATTGCAATGTTTATTGGCTGAAATCCTGGTAATTCCAAGTAGACTTGAGCTGCCATGTTCCTGGCATACAGAGGTGGTACATGGATGCTAAACCTCAGATCTGTGCTCATGACTCTTGACAATCAGAACTTAACAAAATTTTCATTAGAATCCTAAAACTGGATCTTTTCAAGGCTGCTGAGTGTTTCCTCTTATCAGTTGTATCAGAACAGTTCATCCTGCAAGAGGAAGGGAGGGGGAACCACAACTGCCTTTAGAGTGAAACATTTGTCTGTATGCAACAGCAGCATCCCTGCTCCAGATCATTCAGTATTTTCCTGTATTACAAGATTATTTTAAGGATCATTACCCCTTCAGTGCAGATCAAAATATTCTCTTTTCTATTACTCACTAAAATAACTAAAGGGAAGTGTATCCAACCAGTAATAGAAACCCAAGTTTTTGTGCCCAGTGGTTTTTCATGTGAAAACAAGTGTGTGTTACTAATTGCATTTGTGTTTGCAACTGATATGGTCTGACTTCATCATGTGCTTGTCACATGAGAGATATTTTTAATGCTTTTTCCTTTTTTTCCCCTCCCTCTTACAGGCAATAAAAGAGTGGGTTTTAAAAATACAGAGAAACAGTTTTGGTTTTAGAACACTACAACAATACATAGCAGTGATAGCTGTGGCACATTCCTAATAGCTGGGCTGAATCATATTCTTTTCCCCTAATGGCATGTGTAATTGCTCTGGGTTTTCAGACGTCCTTCACCTGCACTTATTTAGATTTGTGACTGATACATTTCCATGGAAACACGAGGCAGGGGAAAAAAAATCTCTTGGTACACTGTGGAACTGAAAGGATGTGGGCTTTGAGTCTCAGCCTGTAACCTGTGTAAAATAAGATTTCTTTTTTTGGTGGTCATCTTCGTTTGGGATTTTTGTTGTTGCTGTTCCTTAATTGTATTGTTTTATCCACAGTGCAGAGCAGGCAGTAAAGGCCATATGCACAATCAAAGCAGAGGAGGAAAAACCTACTGAGAGAAGACAAACTTTAACCTTTTGCTTGATTTGTATTTAATGTTATCTTGTTGTTTGCAAGTTAAGAAGAATGGTATCTCTATAGGCAGGACAGAGCAAGTGACTTCTTTTTCGAGGCATTTTTACTCCTGTCTGAAATATTCCAAGGGAACTGAGTGCTCCAGCTCGTTGACTCCAGTGCCCCTTGGTAAAGGAAAGGGAAATCAGTATGTTCTGCTCAGGGCAAATGAGTTCTCCATCTGGCTGAGCTAGCAGAAAGTATTAGAAATGCTCTCCTGGCATGCCCCTTGGCCTCTCAGGACAGTTGGAGGCCTGTTTGATGGCAGGAGGAGGAGAAGGACGTGTAGTTTGACTTGATAACTAACTATGGACCTGGCAGAAAGATGTTTGAAACCACTGTGCTTGTCAGAGTGTGTTATGGTGAAAGAGAAGGGAAGGTTCCTTGAACTTCTCACGTGTCTCCCACGTGCAGCAGCTGACAGCTTCTTCTGTATTCCAAATGTTATCTATTATTGAAGTGAGAGGATTTGACAGATCATCGATCCTGAATAGAGCTGGCAAAGATTTAGACTTGAATGAGGCTTCTGGAAGGGAGGAAATTGAGGGGAAACATTTGTATCACCATTGATGATAAAAGTCCATAATAACTCCTGTTGAAACGTGCTGTACATGAAAATTAATGATTTTTGAAATTGAACAGAAGAATGGCTTTTCAGGGCCTGTTTTTCCTAACTTGGCCCAAAATAGTTCTCCATCTGTTCTTTCCACCTTGGGGTGCAGAATGACCTTCTTAAAAGCAGTTGGTTATCTTTGGGTGATTGTACATATGTCTTAGGTAGGAATAATCTGTGTTTGGCAGTCTAGACCACAGCTCCTTCCACTCAGTCAAATGCAGAGCTCCTTCACAGACTGCTAAATTTGAGGCAAAGTCATTGAAAATTGTTATCTGCTGCTCTGTAATAACATTGATTATATTGTTTATAGTGCTTATATTAAACTGCAATTCAGATTCCTGTGTGGATTTATAGCCATGCAAAAATGATTTATTAAAATGGATTCTGTTGTGTCATTTGTCATCTGAAAGTAGATACCAAGGCTGGCACTCTAATAACTATATCTGAGCAAAATTAGAAGGCTATTCTGATGCTTTCTTATTCTTGTTCTGTGACACCTGAGGATACCTGCAATAGGGAAAGTGACACAGTTGCTTCTTGAATGTGTGCAGGAAGCTTTCCATGGTGATGGATCTGGCTCTTTCCCAGTGGTTCCCTGTACTGATCCCATTTCATCTGGCTTTGTGTTGACTTTCAGCTGCAGAAGTTCATCTCTTTAGCAGAAGTAAACAAATTCTCATAGCTTTTTATAGAGCAGTGGTAAATGAAAGAAAGGAATATTCAATTAGTGAATGAGACAGATGCCAAGTTTTTAAAAAATACTTGGATTTCCTATTAATTTTTTCTCTCTAATTATTTTTTCTTTTTGCCTTGGGTTTTTAGGAATGGTATTGAGCTAAAGCTAGGGGAGGGGGCTGATTGCCTTTTGGAGAGGGTCATAAGTAGAAAAACAGATAAACTGAACATTCTGTTAGCATAGCAACAATGAGGGAATAAACTCTGCTGTGCCTGCTCTGCAAACAGGTGAGCAAGTTTGCCTGTCACAGGGAAGACCTTGTTCTGAAAGAAAATCTACCTCAGAGATTTGCCTCGTTTTTAATGCACGTAGAACTTTGCTTCTTCATAAGACACAAATACAAGCAGATGAAGTCATAGTTCAAACTTTAGCACCAGAGCTGTATACACAGCTGGTAAACTTGTTGAGAGAGTACTGATTTCCTCCTATTCAGCTCTGTAAGCCTTATTCAGTGGTAGAGACTAAGAAGCTAATGTTTCAACAACTGCCTGCTGGCTTTTTTCAGGTATAAGTGAGCTTTTGGATAAATGAGAGAGGAAACTAATGACATGGGAAGCCAATGTTCTTCCATAACTGCCTCCCCAGTAGATTTCACTTGCATATCTCAGTTATTAAGGTTTGTCTTGCAGGGAAACTTGCTGATTCACTACATTGATCAGCCATTTCAGCATCCTTTGTGAGGAAGCTAATTCACTGTATTCCAGCTAATCTTTCTCTAAGGATGCAGGAGGGAACCAGCATCAGTCTTCCTTTCTTTTTTAAAAATAGGAATTAGCAGAGAGAAAAAAAAAAAAAAAAAAGGTAGGGGAACATGCAAGGTTTTGCTGTGCTGGTCAGGGAGTCATCCTTGAGACATTTTAGTGCCTATTCTCAAACATAAAATCTGCTGCTCCTCAGCTTCAACTGAAAGAAAAATTGGGTGAGAACACTACATCAAATGAGCACTGGGATTTTAAAATATCATCTACAAGCTCAAAAATAAGAAAAGTGAATTATGAATTGAAGGTTTTCATTAGTTTACAATTTATAATGTCTTCCTTGTGTATTTCTTTTTTCATGTTCCTCATAGTTTATCCCTTCTAATGAAGTGGCAGTGTTATTACTTCAAAATTGGAAAGTTATGAAAAGGTAATTGTAGTTTCTCCTGAATTCTTGGGTGGTACACACCAGCAGATTTCAGTTTTATCATTTTCAGTCCTCTTTCAACACAAACAGACCATACTTGCATGTTTTGCCTACAAATCTTAGGAATTCCTTATTTATTCCAGCTTCAAAATGATCCATTCAGGGGGGATGGAAAGTTCATAGTGTGATTGTTGTCAAGAAAATCCTATTACTCAAATCAAAATACATCCTAAACCAGTAATGAGTTAAATCAGTGAAAAGATAATAGTTAGAGCACACAGAAAGGAAGGAACACGGTGGCTCTTCAGTGACAAAATGCCTCTGGCTTGCTAAATGAGACAGTTCCTTGATATCTTGTTTCACATATACTGTACATGACATTAGCATCTAAAGCAAAGGTTTAGGAAGCTGTGATTTTAGAGTAACACTGTGGGTGCAGTTTGCAGTCTGTGGCCTTTGTGTGAAGCAAATGGGTACTTGAGTTATGCCTGCCTGTCATTAATCTGGTCATATAAAACAGCTTTTTTTTTTTTTTTTTTTGGACAAGCACATAATTAACTATTGATTTAGTATTGGTTGCCCCAAAGCAGCATACACCTGTGGTGCAGTGATGTCCTTAGCTTAAACAAGTTTTGGGATAAGAACATCCACTTCAATTTAGGTTTTTTGTCCACAAACTTGCTGTCTCTTTTTGCTTCTTCTACAAAAGAGATAATTTGGCACATAATTTAGAATAAAATAGAATTTGCACATAATTTGTTCCTTGGACTAGGTGACCCTTAGGGGTCCCTTACAACTCGAATTATTCTGTGATTCTCTAACTGTGATAGAAAAATAAATGCTCTTCTTTTTCTTTTTGGAGGGAGGGTGTCAAAATTTTGGATTCATTTTAGGAAAGGCTCCTAAAAGATGTGCACTGTCTTGTTGCAAAATAAGTACATGGCTCATGGCTTGCACAAGTGCACTTAAAACAGGAATGTCTATTAGCTGTATGTATGAGCTTTCCTCAGCTTTTAATAACTTTTGGTCTCACTTTCAACATAGATAATTGTGGAAACAATTTTCCCAGAGAACAAAGGTGAAAGCCTGAGCCTCCTGCACCTCGTGTGCATTGCTTTCCATGCAGAGTCCTGTGCCTGAACTTCTTCTAGCAAAGAACATCTGTAGCTCTATATTGCATTACTGAAACATCTCAGAGGTATCAGTGGGCAAAGGGAAGGACTCTCTTTTGTGTATCTTCTTATGTTTGGGTTGAAAAAGCATTTCCTAGTGAGCAAACTTATTTCTTCATGCTAGAAATGGGTTTAGAATAGACTGAAACCATTTCTTAAATTCTACTAGCATAACTAGGTTGGAGTAGCACTGTAACCTGACTTTACCCCTAAGAACAGTGATGTTTGAGGGTGTTTGCTGCTCTGCATTGTCTCTCCAATATCAGACACAAATGAAGCTGTTACACTTTATTTCCTTTGTTCATCCTTGTGGACATTTCCATCACTCCAAACCCTTCCCAGAGTGCTGGCAAGGAGTCTGACAGCATCCCCACTGCCAGAGCAGCCCCTCACTGTTTCCTAGGAAACACAGCCCCCAAAATGCCCTGCGAAGAGCAGCAGGGTGAAAAAAAGGAATGAAGACAGTTGCTTTGGGACTTCCCCCCCTCCCCCCAGTTCTCTACTCTTCCAAACAATATCAAATATGTAAGCAATTTACTACAAATAATAGTGTCAGTGTGGTAATCAGGTTGTCTGTTGCAACATGCCTACAATAGTTATGTGCCATGATTGAAACACAGCAAGGCTGGAGTTATCTGTCTGTGTGGATAAGAGTCCAGATTTCATTTCTTGCTATTCATGGCAGTGATTTTTCAGCTTTTGATAATATCTGCAGGCACTGTTGGAGTCCTGTGGTCACTTTTGAGGCTGACACAGCCAACCTACAGGGGAGTCATCTGCATATCTCTCGACTGAGGAAAGCCATCACTCCTCCTAAGGTGGAAGAAGAAAAGGAGAAAATGTTTTTTCACCTGCATCTTCTCAATGTTCACCTTTCTTTGAACCCTATAAATTACATTCTGGAATGGCAGGGTTTGAGTTTGTTGCTTGCTGAAATGTCTGCAACAATAAATGATTCTTATAAAGAAAAAGTGAGGAGGTTTAGTGTTGGTATGGCCACTGTTGCACAGTGCCAATAGTTCATTTCTCCTGCAACTCCATTGGCTTCAGTGGACAACAGACCAGGAAAAAACTTGCCATGTTGTTTTGTTCCTTGCAGAATCTTCTCTGGCTGTTATCATACTATTTTTTAAAATTTTTTGTATGTGTGTGTGTGTGTGTGATTATTTTTTTTTTGTGTGTTTTTTTTCCCCCCTCTCTTTTGTTTCTTTAGCAGAAGGTGGGGAGTTTTATGGTGAAATGTTCTTCTGGAAAATAGTTCTGGTAGCTCTCGGGAGACCTTTCCTTTTTCATAAAGAGTTTTTACCCAGTGAAGAGCAGTGCAGTACTGTGAGAGCTGAATTGTTAGCTGTGACCTCTATCCTGATGCTTTATGGCAAGTCCTTTGCTGTAACCTAGAGATGAAGGCCTGCAGAGACAAAGTCTTCAAAAATATAATGGAGTATCTCTAGTAAAATATGGGCTTCTTAAAAAACCTAAGCTTTTCAAATTATATACCAATGTTCCTTTTTTTCTGTCAGTGTAAAGGAAACCATACCACTTCTGCAAACACTGGTGCTTTGTTCTGCCTCCTACAAGAACTATTGAACAGATCCAATTTGATGCAGTGACTTTTCATCTGTGGTGACAGATGTTCTTCTCAGTAATAATACTGTAATAAATACATTGCTAATGAATGATTTGCTAGACCACCTTGTCCATATCTTCTTTTGCTGGTCTTTCTAATCTGTCTGCAACCAAGTTTAAAAAAAAATCCTCAAAGGGTTCTCCAGGAAAAGACTCCATAAGTGTTGATAGGGTTAATAGTCTTAGGTGATCCTAATTTGCTTCATGGCACTGATAAAAAGTTCTGGTCTTCAGAAAACCCAGGGACATAAGAATGGCTCCAAATCTGGTGAAACCTGGAACTCACCCCTTGGTGTGTTGTATCTATAATAGTGCTTTTATGCTATATGTGCCTTGACTTCAGAAAAGCATTTCTCAAGCAGTTACCTGTAAGTTCTTTGTATTCTTTAGTCAAGTGGAGCCCTATTTAAAGGCTTTTCCTTTCTTTCCTTCTTCACACACACCAGTATCCAGTGACTGTGGTGGCAGATTCCTCATCCTTCCCTTTCAGATGTCTGTACTTTTGCTGCTTTGGAACAGGACAGACTGGAATCTGAGTCAGAGGTTAGGGGAAGAGGATAACTAAAAAAAATCACAGTCCAGGGATCTGTAAGGCTGATGGTTTCCCAAATAATGCCTGTGAATACAATTGCACACAAAGAAGTGGAGGGAAGTAGAGGAGTGGGAGAGATGGGCAGCAGAGAGAGGCTGCAGCTGAAGAATGCTGGCTCTGCAATACTAAGTAGCTGAACAAAGCTTTCTGTCTTCCTCCCACCCACTTTGTGGGTTAATAGCACTGAAATATCATCCTATAGAAAATAGTTTCTGCAGAAGAAACACCTGGCTCCTTGAGGCTCAAGCAGCGATTTCAAGATTTCCAAAATATTCTTTATCGTACTTTGCTCTTTCAATTATTTCTAAGTGACTGTTGAGAACAAGCCAGTGCTAAAATATGAGTGAAATCCAGGTTTATGTTGTTTGTTATGTTTGTTTGTTTGTTGGTTTTGTTTTTTTTTCTGTGGGTGTTTCTTCCGATTATGTCTCTTGACATTAATCTGATTTTTAGGATGGTGTAAAAAACAATGTTGCTTGGTGGGGAAGAGGCTGCCATTTGTGCAGGTTATTTTATTCCACATCACTGCAGGTCATGGGATCTTGAAGCTAACCCTGTAGACTTAGCAACAAAGGCATGACCCAGAAAATCAACTGAGGCCCTTTCAGCATCATAAGAGTTACAGTCAAAGAAAGAGCAACTTCCAAGCCAGAGCTCTGAGCAGCTGTCATGTAGCCCTGGGTACCTTTGCTGCTCACTGTACTTACAGCTTGGTGTCCTGCAGCCAAGCAGCCAACATGCTGGCTGGCTGAGCTTTGGTTGTGTCTGGGTAGGTGTAAGGTGAGTCCTGGGGCAAGTTGTGTCTTTTTTGGGTGTTCTGGAAAGGCCAGGAGAGTAAGGGTGGTAGCAGCAGGCGTAAAGGCAAGGCCACTTTTCCAGAAAATATAGATTGTACGTGAATGTCAAAGCTTATATGAAAAGATCAAGTGGGATTCATATTAGAGTAGGAGTTTTCTCCCTCTTTGGCCATCCTGTAGGAAGGAGCCTGGTTGGTCTTCACAAAGTTTTATATAAATGTATGTATTTCTGTTATTTCTTAGTGATGCTATTTTTTTATATTCCAAATCGGTGCACTGCTATGAAGAAATATCTTGCTTTCTTTTTTAGCCCACTGCAACTTGCACATATATTTTCATCCATAATGCCTCTGTTTTACATATGCATTTATATTTTTGCTCTATCTGGGGGCATGATCCAGTTACGTGTCAGCTGCACTGGTTAAGGTACAGTAGAACCCTTCTTCCCAAATTCTGCTTCCCAGTACTTTCTTCTGCAGTGTGCTCCTGGGCCATGTTTAAAGCCTCTTATCCTGCACTGATGGATTTTTTTTCTCTCTGCAGACCAGGACTTGGTCATCTGACACCACCACCTCTCACAGTAATTTTTTAACACTGTGACATAGACACAGTGTACCTTGGGGGCTCTGTCTAGCTTGGAGAACTGATAAAATCTGTTTGGATGGAGTCAGGCTGTCCTTCAATGAAAAATTCTTCAGCTGTGCAGATAGGGATTTCATGGTAACAAGCTAAACCAGAAACTTTACAGTTTGATTTCTGATGTCTGTTAGCCTAACTTAATGTGATTGCATTTGATGACCAAGCTGTATTTAGACAAGAGTTTGTCCTAGCTCAAAAAACTACAGTTTCTGCACAAGTATCTTTCCTTGAATGAAGAAGCCATATAAAAAGGGGCTTTCACTAAAGATACTCATAAATTAATACACCAAAATATTAATGTGGTAAACAGAAAATTGATACATTTGAATGACAGTTACTGTAATACTTATTCCTGCCAAAGGGTTTGGGGTTTTTTTTGCTGAAGTTTTTTTTTTTCTTCTTCTATTTTGTCTCATTGTCCAAGCTTTAGAAGAACCAATGGTTGGACTTGAAAGGTTTTGCCACTGAAAATGTGGGAAATTCAAAACTTGTAAATGGTATGATACATGATGTACAAGAAGTTCTCCTTAGTCACTTGATGTGTATGGTGTGATACAAGAATGTCTTAACTCCTAAGTCAAATTTTTTCCAAAACTCCTTGTAACCATATAAATTCACTGTAAGGGAACTTAAGGAAACACTTATTTTACTGTGAGGTATTTTACTGTGAGACTGCATGCTGGAATAGCTTTTCCAGGGAGGCTGTGGAGTCTCCTGCCTTAAGGATGTTCAAAAGCCACCTCCCCATGATGGTCCTGGGCACCTGGCTGTAGGTGGTTCTGCTTGATCAGGGGTTGGACAAGGTGGACTCCAGAAGTCCCTTCACTGTGTGATTTTATGAAATGCTGTAAGTTGCTGAAAATGTTGAAATGACAAGTTAATGCAGCACTTGATTCAGAAATGCAGGTAGCTGATTAAAAGTTCTCTCTCTTTTTTGCAGAAACAAGAACAGATAGAACAAAGAAACTGTTCAGACACTACACGGTTGGCTCTTACGACAGCTTTGATGCTTCAAGGTAAGAATTTCTTTTTGGTAGTAAACTGTTTACAAAACCTTTCTGTTTTTTTATTTAATTGTTACTTTGGTTTAGGCTTTTGAGGGGAAGAGGAAAACAGATTGCCAAACAGCTTCTCAAGATAGCAGTCTGCCTCTACATTGTTATTTATCACAACTTATTTGTTTCCTATGGGATGGGTCTACAAAAATATTTATTACTGAAGTAATGAGTATCACTGTTTAGTTTTCATGAATGGTGAAAGAGATCAGCATTTAACAGAAGCAGCATGTTCCAACTGCTTCTGCACTCAGGGACCACAAAAATTGTTGGGTATTTCACAAGATCAGCCTGTGATTTGACAGTGTTGCAATGCTGGATGAAAAGGAAAGGTTTGGTGACGTCGTGGGTGGAAGACCAGGCTTGTGAGTTGGCTGCAACCAACCTGTCTTAAGGCTCTTATCCTGCTGTTAGTGTATATGGTGTGCTGCAAGGCATCAACCCTTGCTGCTGTGACAGAGGAATAGAGAAAACCCATTTTAACATCTGCTGTATTCCCCTGCCATGGTCAGTCAAGTTACCAGAGCTTTGCACTGTTGGATGAGGATTTGATTGACTGGGTAGCCTAATAATGATAAAGTTGTCAAGAGAAGGTGTTAGTCTGTGCTCTGAAGCACACAGCTGTTCTGCAGAGCAGGCTAACTGGCTGCTAGTGACATTTCCAGTGAGCAGAGTTGGCTTTTTGCAACATTTAGGGTGATCATTATTCTGTAAAATTCACAGCCTTGTCTGTGTATTTCAGCATTAAGGGGTAGGATTGTTTCTGTAAAACTCGAACCTATGGCTGCACATGTTGCCTCAGAGCTACCAAATAATCCCACTTGGAAACCCACAGATACTTTCTAATAGAACAAGATGTTAGCTCTGTCAAAATTTATTTTTTTTTAATTTGCAGAAGGAGAGAGTTACTGATTGTGAAGCATTTGGGGGTTTTGTTGTCCTTTTCCCAAGAAAATTCAGGCCCATTCTTGGGACCTGCCTCTCTGAAATAGGCAGCACTAGTGTATAGGGAAGTGATCTTGGAGCAGAAGGCCAGAGGCCATATTCAGACCAAGTCCATGAACCTCTGAGCTGTTTGGGGTGAATGGATCATGCTCTCTGCTTTTGGGAAATCACAGAAATTGTGTGAGATGTTTGGGGCCTTTGCAGGGAAGGAAGGGAGGCTCTTGGTTTATTTTTGGACTGTGGTGGGTTGGTTTTTTTCTTCTTAAGTTACTGGGTTTGTGCAGCACAAGAACAAAGCTCCCGAAAATTTTACATTTCCTGTTTCAAAACTACAGCTGAGCAGGAGAGTTTGTCAAATAAAATGATTAAGAAATTAGCCATGAAGTATGTCTGCAATTGTTCCTAATTCTGGCATCAATATCTATGAGTTGTCTGAGCAGTAAGAGGGCAAGAAACGGAGTTCTGCTCCTGGTAGCTTCTGGGTGAAGAAGAGTTTTGAAAAAAACTTCAGGATAATTTTCACAGAAAACCTTGAACCCAGCTGGCCCAATGTGAAGAGTACTGGTGTCAGTCCAGCAGTTCAAGTGGAAGTTGGGAAGGAAAGGCAGGAGAGGGCAGAGTTAATGAGAATTCCAATAAATACAGTGCAAAGATAAACTTGCTTAACACACTTTTAAGTAGAGAAAAGTATGGTAGCTTTAGAATTTTTGTAAAATAATATTAGGAAAGCTTAAAAAAAAATTCCAAACCTAGGCTGATGTTGGAAAAGAAAAAAACTTGTTTCACTGGGATGCATATAACAACTTATTGTAATGCTGTGTTTCCAGAGAACATATACAGTGATGAAAGGTAGAATTCCTTTTTCATCCTGCACAAACATGACATACAGTGAAATGCTGCTCTGATACTTCTTCCCTAAACAACACAGTGTTCAAGGACTTGTTGTCTTAAAACTACAAGAGCACCAAAAGTTGTGTTTCAGATCCTTGGCTGAGGCTGCAAATCAGCTTTTTGTACAGCAGAATGGTGATTTTACTGGTGCTTATGTATTGCTGGTAAAGAAAAATAATTTGTATTTACAAATCTGATTGGAGATTGTTATGTCTTGTTAGCATGTACAGGTTTAATTCCTAGCCTGGGCTTCTCCAGGGAGGGGAATTGTTAGAAGAGGCAAATAAAATGTTAAACTAACAGCAGTTCTCAGTATTTCCCAATTTGCACTGCTTTGATTGGTTTCTCTGCTATCACTTCCTGTCAAAGCAAGGGAGGAATATAGTAAAAGAGATTTAGCTGCTTGCAGCTCAGTTTCAATAAACGTTTGTTAGAAGGCAATTTTTTCCTGTGTATGAGAGCTCTGAAACCAAAATATGCACAAAGCTGATCCGGTGCCTTTCTGGAGATGATGTGGGGGAGTGAGGGGAAGTGTCTGCTGCCTTCTCTTTTTCCTTCCCTATCCCAAAGGGCAAAAAATGCTGAGTGGAAACACTCTGTTCAGAAGTCTATGTTAATGGGCTTATTCATATGCAGGAAAATACATTATACGTGGCATTTTTCATTTTTAGGAAAATGTGCAGCTTGAGTAATGGAGGTTCATTAAATTCTATTTCAGCTTTGCATAAGAGATCAATTATCCATACATTAATACTCCAGGGTAATGGGTAGTATACTTACTAATACATAGAAAGGCAAGGAGACTTGCTTGCCAGTATAAATAATCATTAAATATCATAAAAATATAATATTTGAATCTGCCAGGTCTAATATACTGTCTGCTTTAAATACTGACAGGTTACATTCTTTTTTTTTTTTTTTTACACTAAACTGATGGTGTCTCTTGCAGCTGTCATGTGCTGCAGCTGCTGATGTTCCTTTACATTAATTCCTTTGCTGTTTTATTAAGAACTGATTACTTTCAGTCATTTTGCTTTCATTTCATGCATATGGGCAAAAATTGAAGGGGAAGATAGGCTTTGTTGGAATTTCTCAGGCTAGCAGGAGCTCTTGCTGGATGAACAGGAGTAAATACATGTCCCTGGAAGCTGAGGTGACAAGTGGTATGGGCAGTGTCCTTCTGCCTTCCCAGATGGAGCAAGCAGGCAGCATCCATGGTGTCAGACCCCAGGAAACACCCTGAGCCTCTCACCTTGATGTGTTTTATGGGCAGGAGAGGAGCAGAAAGCAGGCATGGAAAAATCAGAATAATTTGGGTTGGAAGGAAACTTGAAAGGTCACCTAGTCCAACCTTCCTCCAATGAGCAGGGACATCTTTATTGCTCAGATGATGGGACCAAACTGATTTGCCTTCTGGTTTTAGTTCTCTTTTTGTGGATGGAGAAAAAGTGGAAAATTGGATTGTGTAGTCTAGGAGGTATGTGTAGGAAGGCTTAATTAAAAGCTTAATTAATTAACCCCAGTGTCCCTGCTTGGAGTCAGGTGGCAGATTCTGTGTCTCGTGAGTGTAGAAGCTGACAGAAGCAACTCCTCAAAAGCCAATTTACATGCAAAGAGGTACCAAAGATGAGAGCTGCTCCTCAGCCATTTATCTCAGCAGCTCTCTGTTGGTGTCACCTGGGCTGTGGATGGAGCAGAAGAAGCTTTAATCCCAAGCAGCTCAGAGAGACTCTTGGGCAAAGCTGTCTACTTCTGTTATTCAGCAAGCTTTTTAGCTTTTTATTTTTTAACCCACAGTCTCACTGATGAAGACCTCAGGCTTGTACCTTAGTTTAAACATTAAGTGTGTTCCACAGTAATTCAACTTTTTAAATAGGGGCTCTTGGTTTGATGCAGCAGTTTGATACCTGGTTTCGTGTGGTTATTTTATATAAATATCTTGTCTTCCTTCTGGAAAAATGCAATTATTCATCACTTTAAATCTGGATTTTAAATGCATGGAAACTTTCTGAAGAATTCTGGTTGTTGCAAGGCATGAGGTGTGTCCTGCTGGACAGGGAGCTGAGGGAGCTTTTCCTGGCTGTGGCTCAGCAGTGTTTCCTTTCCCACATTATGGTGCATCAAGTGTATGTTCATGTTGAGTGGGGCTTGCTTGTGGGAAACCACCAGCAGCAATCTGCCAAACCCTGGCAATTGATTCTTTCTGAAAATAGAGAACTGTGTAAGAGTCATGGTTATTTTTTATATCCTGCTTGCTACTTTTTCATATTGGTTGTCCTTAGGCTTGCAGAACACTAAGAAAAGTATCATTATAGAGAGCAGGTCTTTCTGTATTGACATAACTGAGTTGTTTTGGTTTTCTGTTGGATGGCACCAGTTCTCTGCACTCTTTTCTGTGAAATTTATAGTGTCTTGTTGCTCTTTTGCAGGGACAGGAGTAAGGATATGCTGTTTGTTCTTAGCAATAAATTCCTGATATCCGTTACATTATTCTGGAATTGATAAATTGATAAAAAGTTAGAAGTGATTTTACAGTTCTTCTTAGCTGCAGATGTAAGATTTAAACATAATTCTTGGTTTCCTCTGGTGGAAAAAAGTAAAACCAGTAGTATTTTAACTTTTTTTCCGTATATACATATGGAAATTTTTGTGGGAGATGGTAGCAAAAATGTCTCAATATGCTCATAGTTGTGATGGGTATATAGTGCATAATATACAAAATAGATATATAGATATAACTGTCTGATATTGTGATGTGAGCTTCTCCTCATTTTTAATACCTTGTGCCTCATTAACTTGAAGAATATAATTTGGTATAATTTGGAAAATTTTGTGTATATTGAAGCTATAATCAAGGCATTGTAGATTTTGTGGAACAGGTGGAGATGTAAAATGTGAAGTTTTTCATTTACAGTTATTTAATTTCTAATGAAAATTCCCTTACTTGCTAACAAACAGCTTTGGACTTTGCCTCCCCTGCTGTTGTGTGCTGCCTTGGCTGAGGATTTTACACTGATGATTGCAGAAAATATTTAAAGTAATTGCTAAAATAGGAGGTTAAAAGGGGGGGGGGGGGGTGTATAACTACAATTTAGTATCTCTTCACTGAAATCTGAAGTAGAATTGTATGAAATTGCAAGATTAAATTCTGATACCATTCCAGTAACCTGCGAAATTATACACTGAGAAGAGTTTCCATTAACTTGGAAGTGCATCTTTAAGTTGTTTGCTCCTTTAATAGTGAAGCTGGTTCAAAGCACTTCAGTAAGATCCTGCTTTTAGCAAGTAATGGTTTTGCATCCAATGATTAAAATTTGTTTCATTGTTTTCTGGGCTAGAGATTTGTCTGAATTTTTAGAGGCAAAGAGTTAGCAAAGAAAACCAACAGTTTCTAAGACCAAAGTTAAAAAAATCGTTTGGTTTTGTTTAGTGGGGTTTTTTTTTGGTTTTTTTTTTTTTTTTTTTTTTTTTTTTTTTTTTTTTTTGTTTGTTTGTTTTGTTTTGTTTTTAATTTTAAGGATCCACCTTTAGTGGTAGGGAAAACCCATGTGTATGGGTACAGAAGGGCCATGATTTGGGGGATGTGCCCTTTCCTGCACAGCAACTGATACCCTGGAGCTCCAGCAGTGAATTCTCAGCAACTCCTCCAGCTGGATGCCAGAGGACAGGATGGATTTAAATGTCAGAGCTGAAAGCAGCAGCCTGTGTCCTGTGCATGGAGAGGAACAAAGCTTTCTGAATTAGAATTGAGAACAGTAAAATGAAAAAAATAGACAAAGGAGTGGAATTAAGAGGTGAAAACAGCAAGAAAAGAATGTGAGGGTGTGATAGTGTCATGGTTTAATACTGGGCTGGCTATTAAATGAGTGACAGACTCTCTGTGAACCCCTCTCCCTTCCCAGAAAGGGAAAGGAAAGAGAATAAGGGAGAGGGGTTCATAAAGAGCATGTGTCTTATTTTTACATCTTACCTAGAAGAGGTATAATTGAAAAGTAATATTACCAGAAAGAAAATTGGCTCTATAGTGGCTCAAACAATGACAGAAAGCTGGTTATTTAGAAACAGATCTGATAGAGCAGAGGAAAAGAGGAGGTAAAAATGTTTATTTCGGGTGTGGGGGAAAAAGGAATGATTAAGTTTCTGACAATTAGTGTTTTACCTCCCTGTCCCCAAGCCTTCTGAGCAACCTGCACTGACTTAGCTTCCTCTATGTGACCTTTAATTCCCTGCCCCACTACACCTTTGGCTGCCTCCCTCTCACCTCATCACTAGATAAGCAAAAGCCACCATATGGTGCCTCTGATTGTGAGGGATGCATTTTTATTTGTAGGACTGGAGCAGAGTGGTTTATACTTCTCCAAACACTTCAGGTATTGTAAGCTCTGAAATAACACTTCAAATTAAACTCCAGGCATTAATAAACCAAACTTTTGAGCCCTGTCTCCAGGAGTTACAAAATAAAAGCTTTGGATTCCCTGATGTGGGACTGCAGCCACTGTAGCTGAAGGTCAGAGGAAATGGTTCCTCATCAGCTGGTGTCTGTAAAGTCAGGGATTTTCATTGCTACTGAAGTTGTGGGCAGAACTGCCCAGGCTTTGATAAAATTACTGAAAATGATGGTACTGTTAGAGAGGAAGGGTGTTAAGATGGACTTTTCTCAAGCTGTTTTGCAGATAAGTAAACAAAATTTGGAGTAGGCTTAAAATAACTCAAGGGCTTAATGTAATTAGAGACACAGAGGGTGCATTTCAGAAAAAAAAGGTAGAGATGCCACCTCCTTTTTGATGTTAATGAGATTATAAAATAATATGGTGATTAGTCAGGATTTTTAGAGAGATGTGTACAAACTAAACTCTTAATTGAAGCCACCTCCTAATTAATTTTCAGTAAAAACGTAGAATATTTCAGTTTCTCACCCTATGCTGTGTTTTTAAAGGTCTAGGGGAAGAAAAAGTGGGAAAATGCTTTCAGAGAATCTTTTCTCTATGTCTTTCTTAACACCTCAGTTTTTTTGAGACAGAACTTGAAACTGACTTGTACGATGCCTTCTACTAAAGTGTCATAAAATTTCACAGGAATTTTAACACTGGTTCTTTACAGTGTACAATTTTAACTTAAATACATCTATCAAGATGAAATGAACAGTGTGGGTTACTCAGACTTCTTGTGGTTAGAGCTGTGTGTTTACTTTCCAAGGAATGCAGGACAGCAGGATGATAAAACTTCCTGCTCATCATAGTAAGCAGCTTGTAATGCAAATGCTGAGGGATGCCTTAAAACTAATTTGAAACTCATTGTTATCACCTGTTGTGAAGTCACCAATCTGTTTCCTTATTTCATAATTTATTTATATTTAGCCTTTAGAATATTTAGGTTCTCTGAATGGCTAAGTGGGCAAATCAAGTTATGATACTGAAATGGATGGTCAGTTTAATGCTTGATACACTTCTCAAGTCCTATACTAGAAGGACACCTGCCTGAATGTTTCACTTTTTGTTTTCACTTTGTCATGTGTGGCACTTGGCTTTACTATTTATTTTAAAAATGTAAATGCAATTTGTTAAGATAGAGGAAGGAAACTTTTTTCATCTCAATTTGCCACTCTCTCTGCCCCACCATGTTTTGCTCTTTTCTCCTCATGAGTGCAGATGCAAGAGAATAATAACATTTCTTTAGAAAAATATTAAACATATTCACTGTGTGGTGAGCATTTATATTTCTATGTGGATATCTGTATATCCATACAAAAAGGTAAATTGTATCCCATATATATGTGTGTGTGTATCCCATGTATACATATATATACACACACATACACCCACAGCCAGTATATATGTATAGCATGTGTGTGTGTGCTTATAGGATCATGACCTTAACACTGACTTTTTTCCCCCCCTATTATATCCTATCCAGAGCTTTCTGTATAATATGAAATCAGGCTTTTACTGGATGATTTCTGTTCCCAGGAAGCTGTTTGACATCCTCTTTTGATATAGCAATATGTTACTTCAGTGGTTACAGTTTCAGCAACTTAAGGTGAAAACAGGTTAAAAACTAAAAGTAGCACCAGCCAAATCAGTTGACTTGGGCACTGCTTTAGGTGACCTACTCCCTCTCCTACACACCAAGGAATATGATATTAAGTGTCATTAAATTCTGGAAAAAGAGTGTGGATTGATACAGGGATAAGGAGAGGAAGTTTTTCTTTGGTTCTACTTGGAGAAATTGTGTAACTTCTTTGCACTTGTTTCATAACATTTAATGCTTCTCTTTTTATACCTGTGTGTCTTTGTAATGTTTTATGGTGTAACTTTATTGAAGTACATAGCACTGTTACTGTCTTTATAGTGGTGGTTAATCCTTTGGGCAACTCTGTCAGTCTCAGGTCTGGAAAAAGTACCACAATGTTTCTGACTTCCTAATTCTTACTGAATCACTTCATGACTGATTTACTTATTTATGTTTTTCATAACTTAGTGAAGTACTGTTCATTTTGTACCAAGAGTATTTAAAATCCAATAAAGATGGTTTGATTACTTGTGCAAAGGTGTGAATGAAACACCTTTCTAAATACAAGTCAAATCCCCTGCCAGGTTTTATTGTAGTCTGTGATTTCCTCACCATGCAGCACAGACCTGTGCAATAGAGGAATCAGAAAACATCCAGTTGTCTTTTATGGCATGTTACAGTTTCACAAATACCTTTCCCATCAACATTAATTTCAATAGCAAACACACAGCTTTGCTTTTCTCATGAGCAAAGATCTCTGCATGGTGTTTACTCAACTCTAGAATCAGCACTGACACTGAAAGACAAATCTATGGATATAGGAAGTATAAAGGTTTATTACTGAAGAATTCCCTCTTCTTTTCCCATTCCTTTAGTTGGCTTGAACAGAGGCAGCTGAGGAAGACCCCTGCCTGTGCCAAGTTGGCCATTCAGCCATGGAGGAAATGCTGGCTGAGGAGAAATTAGAGAAATTGTTATTCTTTCTATTACAATTTGAAGTGATTTGCCACAAATTACAAAGCCAAAGAGGACAGTAATGCCAGGGTGGTGGCTTTGGGCTTTTTTACCTTCTTTATTTTTTTTCACATGAGTGCCAGCTATGCCATTAAGGCATTGACACCCAACCAGCTCCTGGAAGTGCTAGTAAAATACTTAAAGGTATTGTTATTATTATTATTATTATTACTGTCATTGGATGCTGCAGTTTCTCTGAGAGCCCCTGTGAAGCTGGAATCCATAGGTGCTACAAACATTTTATTCCATGCTGAATGTCCATACACAGCCCTGGTATTTTAATTCTATTTTAATGAAACAGCAAAGTGACTTAGAGTCTTTATCATTGTGAGTACCTGGTGAAATGATGTTTCTTCTCCAGTGTAACTATTTCCAAGACATTAAAAAGTATTTTGAGAACTGTGTTAGAGATTTGAATGTATGGTTAACTACATCTTAATAATTCAGTTTGGGCTATAAGGGAGTTAAGTAGGGACCATCAGTGTATTTTTTTTCTCTGTGCTATTGCAAAGAACCATGCTCACTGGTGCAGCTAATATCTCTTGTTCAAGTGATTTCTGTTCTACATGATACACAGGAGCTGTCAAAATTCTTCTAGAAGACCTAGAGCTGAATGATCAATGCCTGGGAAACTTGAGCAATTACATACAGAGTCTTCATTAATCTTGAAGGCCTTAATTACAAGGATTGGGCAATTTTCTGGGAGTCATTACAGTAAATTATTATAAATAGTAAGGTTGACCCCTTCCAGAAATAACAGGAGCATTTTTTCCACTAAAAGTGTGTTGTATCTTAGAAAAAAAATTGCTGTAGACATCATGCCCATTTTAGCTGGTATCAGAACAGGTAACTTCCCAAATCAGGGAATTATCTGGAGAGAACATTCCTTATGTGCTTTTAAAAGGAATATACAGTTGGAACATAGAGTGAAGAGCTCGTGTTCAGCAGATCTCCAAAATGTTCTTCTATGGACTTACATGTAACCACCATAAATTAACTGTCTTAGCCTGGAAGGCACTGAGTGCTTTTAGACCTTGCATATAAATTTCTGGAATAGTTTAGATATTGTTTTATTGCATCTGGCAAAGTATAAAAAAGGCATTTCCTTTATTGTTGGGCTGTCGATTGATCTTCCTAACACGTAGCCAGCTGGGAATTCAGGGGATTTTTCAATAAGATTGAAATTGCAAGAGGACTGAGGAGAGGCCATAAGTTTTAATGAAAAGATTTGGATTTACTTGGCCAGCTGGAAGAAGTGAACCTGGAGAGAGTAATGGCTCACTCAGGGACAGGGCAAACCAAACCATCTGACTGAGGGGTTTGTGGGCTGAGAAGGCAACTCCTTGGGTTGTAACTCTGCTTGTTTGACTCTCACATGGGGCTGTTGGGTAACTTTGCTGCTTTGGCAGGTTTTAGTCCAGTTGGTTAAATGTGAAAAAGTTTATATTGGATTATATTTCTAGGGGATGCAATTTTCCTCTGCCTTTGGTAGAGGTTGACAAAATACCAAGCAGCTGCTTTTGTCCCCAGGTAATGATGATAATTTGCAGTGAAATGTTCTCTCTGTGGTGGTTTTCAGATGGAAATCAGCAATGATACATGCAATGGAAACAAACCATACTCTGTGGTCCTGATAGTTTCCACCTCTGTAATTTAGTATTTTAACTTCTGGAGTAAGCCATGCTTTAGGATATGGCATAGTTATTTTAGTTGTGAAATTGGAGATAGGTTTTATGGGTTTGCCTCCATTGGAAACCTGTACTTCAACCTTATTTTTCTTCATAAAGGTCTTGATGAAGGACATTACTTCCTCAAGTTGTGTCTTAATGTGCTGTTAGCAATGTAGAAATTCTTGCTGTCTTGAGAAGTCTACACAAATGGTGGTTGTGTTGTACTTAAAGGTGCTGAGTTCAGATCTCAGGGGTGGTCTGGCTGTGGGTAAATCCCTTCTCCATTGCTAAGTCTGTAAAATTACAGAAATTCTAACACCTCTGCACGAGTCCTGAGCCTGAGAGTTTTTAAGAAGCTACATGAACAGACAAACAAGTGTATTTTCTAATATGTAGTCTCTGGATAAAGCATAAGTGATTTTTAGATTGACTTTTTTTGACCTGAAGTTTCTATATTTGATTGTACTTCATGCTTGTAGGATATATTTTGCATTTAACTTTTTATGCAATGAATCCTGGACTTGCACAGCTCAAAGTCAAAGTAATGTGTCCCTTATTTAAGTAATGAGCTATTGATTTTAAAATTACTCTTTTTATTACCACAATATGGAACTAGTAATATTCTGAAAGCTCGTCTCTGAAATGGACACCCTTTAATTTCAGTTTGAGACAGGACAGAAATGGACTTAAAGGATTTTACCCATTAAAATTTGGCTTATCACAGATAGCAGGAACTCTTCAGCCTCATGGAGAGCTGTACACTCTATTAAAAGCCTGTGTGTAGAAATGCCTCATCCTTTTGCTTGAGCTCAGACTTCTGAACAGGCTTGCAATGTAATGTCACCTTCACTTGTGGCAGTGGGTAGCCATACCCTGTATGTATTCTGGTGTTAAATATTTACAACACCTTCAGGATCAAAGAAATGCTGCCAGGAAGGCTCACTGTGAGAAATTTTGACCTACTTTTACATTTGGCACCACTTTGCCTGCCAAGACCAGGTAGACTGTGAACAGACCTTCAGCTTGTCTTCAGGGAATGGGTCCAGTCTCACACAGAGATAAGAGAACCCTGTGATGGCAAAGCAAATAAAAAGCAATACTGCAGGTTGGCAGAGGTGTAACTTCTCCCTTCTCTCTGGGATGCAAAGTGAGTTTGCTGGGAGAAAGAAAGGGTGTGGAGGTTGCAAGTTCTGTTCATTTGTGTGTGCACGTTTGTTTTATTTCCTTTCCCTGCTGCTACTTCTTAGCTCTGCAGCACTGGGCTTTGTGTAGAAAATTAGTTTGCTTTCTGTGATTGCTTTGAACAACTTTAGACTGCTCAGACCATAAGATTATTGCAGTTCCCCTTCTCCTAGCACATAAATGAGAAGCAATTATTTTTTCGAACCTACATTTTTGCTTTGCAGGCTATGATGGAGTTTTCCTTATGTAGGAGATGACTGTAGCAGGGTATTAGTAAGCTGTATTTTGTCAAGTAATAATCAGTTTGTACACTGTGTTCTTAAAAATTCAGACTGCGTTTCTCTCCCCTTCCCTTTCCCCCCCCTGCTTGTAAAACACAGAACTTTGTAAAATTTTGGTAATTTCATGGTACCATTTTCGAAGTTTAAAATGAAGCACAAAACTGGGTAGTTTATGCAATAAACGGGCTGTATATGAAAATAAAATCCTTGGTGGTTCTCCTGCATATAATCTGAACAGTTACAGATCTCTACATTAGGATGAAAACAGCCTAACTTGTAAATGCCTTTTTTTTCATGAGGTGACTGTGAAAGAGCCCTAAATGTTTTTTTTTTTAGAGGTGTCAATGCCTAATGTTGATCAGGTAAAACAATCTCGAGCTTTCCCACTTTTGGAACTTGAGTCTTCAGTTTTTTTAAGGACTTAGGTTGTGAATTTGTCCTTTTGTCAACAAAAGGAAAGAATCAGAACACAGTTTGATGAGGTGCTAGCCAAGAGGCTTCTGAGTTCTTTATACTGGTGAACTTTGATAAGAGTGGGATTTGGGTAGGGGAGAGGAGGGATGAAACACTTTGTGTGTTTAGGTTCTCAGCAGCAGCCTTCTACCTTCCATTAAGCTTTTGATTTTTTACAAGGCAGTTTGAAGGAAATGGGCTTTATTGATTTGACCCTGTATTAAGGAAAATACTGGAGGCAGCTTCACTGTTGATTCTTCAGTGAGAAGTGTGGAGCCTCAACTCAAAATTGGAAGTGGTGGAATGAAGAAGATAAGCCAGGAGGCTTGGAGGTTCAGTCAGTTTCTGTAACATCAGGATAACTATGGGGGGCTTCAGCTCTGCAGTGTGGGCTCTCAGGGCTTCATATTCCATCCCAGCCTGATACCCCTGAACAGGAGTGTGTTTGGCTTTCTCAAGAAATAGACATTTTCTTATTGTATCCTCTTCAGAGCAGGCATATTGATTGTGAGGGAAGGTAATGTCTGAATTATACAGTAAATAAAAGTTGGGAGACAGTATTGGAAAGCTGTTGATACTTTTGGAGATGTTCTGTTGCTCAGAAAGTCACCATTGTGGTAGTTTTAAGTTCTGTCTGATGTTTAAATAATCTGTACTTGGGAAGACAGGATTACACCATCACTTTAGCAGGAACATGAAGTTGCATCCATCAGCTGGAGCTGGAAAGTCACCAGACGGATAGTTGGTGACACATGAAAGATTTGGAGTTTGGAGGCTGGCCATTGGTGTCCTGATATCATCATCCTTGTCTTTGTTCAGAGCTTTCAATGGAAAGGTCACACCAATTTTTCTTTAATTGGCTTCCTCCTCCCCTTCTGGATGAATAATGGCACTGAAGCAGATCTGGTTTGGTTCTGGGGTGAGTGCTTTAGTGCTGAGATTCTGCACAAGCCCAGGGGTACCAATGTCTGGGGAGTAAAACAGGAAAAGAGAAGAAAACTTGCTCATAGTTCTTCCTATCCTGAAGAGTTTTGTAGGTATTTTAAAGGCAGCCTCACAGCATGGTTTCAGTGCTTCCAATTCATGCATACTTAACCCCTGACACTGGTTTTATTTAGAAGAATGTCTTGCAGCTTCTGTTCTGCTGTGTGATGGTTTTAAATCTACAAGCGTGTTCAAAAGCTGCTTTTTTTTTTGCTTGCTTTTTTTTTTTTTTTTTTTTTTTTTACTTTATTTTTAGTAACCTAACGTTTAATCAAAGACACCAAGCAACTTAAGGCATTCACAGATCATTCCCTGTATATGAAAAGTCCCATTTCAGTGTGGATCTTATGCATTTTCTTCATCTACCATCTACTTTTTCTTAGCCAGCAACAGCAAGATTCCTGAGGCTACTTTCTCTTTAAGGGCATACTGCTTACATAAATAGTCCTTTACGCTGTCTCCTTCTTTTATAACATTAATTGTTTATCAGAAGAGGGGAAATATTCCTTAGAAATGTGTTTTCCTGATTGTGCATGCCTTGTTACTATTTCAATTATGCAGATTCTTGATGCTGTGGAAATTTGTGCTTGATGACGCCAAGGCAGCTGCACGTTGTTAGCATTGTAGGCTGTCAGATGATCATGTGGGATTCTTGCAGCATGCAACATTCAATAGGATTGAAAAAGGGCTTTTGATGCAAGGCATAGCTTTCAGAATATATTTGTGCCTTTTAGTTAGCTACTAGAAAATCATAATTTATTATCTTTAAATTTAAAATGCTGCCTCATTTTTCTTCTGGTTGGTTTCATTTTGGCTTCACTAGAAGATGCATCTGGTACATCCACGATTGAGGAGTTTATTACTGATACTGTCGTTCAGTTCACTTACTTTTTTTCCTTTTAGAGTCCTAGCTAGCCCACAGATTACATGATCACATGTTCATTCAGTCATTCATATAGAACACAAACCACCATGCATGATTTCTTCTTCTTTCTTTTTCCTCTCTGCCTTTTTTATTCCTTTTAAGTTGCTTTGTCATGTTCTCTTTTATCATTAAGCTCAGCCTTTGTCTTCCCCTCGCTGCTATTTATTCTATATTTTCCCATGCTTGGTTACTGCAATATTATTTGATTAACGGGCTGTGATGATGATGAACCTGCACACTGGAGGAGCAGCTACTACAGTGGTGATGAAGGGATGTAATAATGGTCGCTATCCTCGGAATTCTCTCTACAGTGACTGCATAATAGAAGAAAAGGCAGTGGTCCTGCAGAAAAAAGACAATGAAGGATTTGGATTTGTGCTCAGAGGGGCAAAAGGTATGTGCTTCTGTGTGGATGTGTGTGCGTGATGTGCTCTGGCATGAAGAAATTTTATACATCTCTGAATATAAGCAGGAATTATTCTTGGTGCACTTGGTTGCTAGACAACAGGATTCTCTGTATGCTGTACTACTCAGACGGATTTTAGTGGCTTCTGTCTGAAGCAGTTTGTGTTTTTACATAGGAAAAGCACTTTATAATTGTTGGGGGGGGGGAAAGTTTTGTCTGGATTTTTATTGTGTTGGTATCTGTAATATTTTGCCATTAATCTGTTTCGTTATGCAGTTTACCTAACTGTGGGAAACCTGCTTTCCTTATAAAACCTGCTTCTTTATTTCAAATGTCAGTCTATTTAAATAGGTCTATGAATAGAAATAGACAAGAGAGTGATGTTTTGTTTAAAATAGGTGTGGATCTTCTGCAAGGTGACATTGGTGCAGTTTTAGTATGAAAATATGATCTTTTTTTATATCTTCAGAAGCTGCACGTATGTTGCATGGCCTGTAGTGTGCTCATTTTAGAAGCTGTTCATATGTTAAACTGCATGTTACTTTTCTGTCAACTAAAATCTATAATGATGGCATTCTTAAGAGTTAAAAAAAGCATTCTATTTAATGCTTTGCTTTTTAACTTTCAGTCCAGTTTGCACTTCTTGTATTAAAAAAAATCAAATATATATATATATATATACAATGGTATGTCCCATCTCTTGCTCCCCCTCATTTTACATGGGTTCTCCCTTGCCTTGCCTGAGCATGAAAATTAATTTCATATCTTCATTCTTGGGACATCATTTTTGCTCTCCCTGTTCCCCTACCCCTAGTCCAGTGCCACAATAGATTTTCAGTGCTGGAAAAGCTTTTCTAATTTTAGCTAAATACAAATTTTTGGACTTGCAGTAGCAAAGCCAGTAGTGCAACCTTATAGCTCACCCACTGGCATGAGTTGCCTGTGCATCAAGCAGAGGTTACTCCCCCTGTGTAAGCCCAACAAATGTCCCCAGATTTTCTCAGTAACAGTGAGGGCACCTCAGGTGAAAGAGCCAAGGACTTTTTTGGGTGTATGTGTACGTGACAGAGAGAGAGAGAGAGGTCTCTTAAGAGGTCATCCTGTGCCTCCTTTCCAAAAAAGTGATTTCCTCCATTATCTTCTTTGTAATATACTTCTAAATCTAGACCAAAAATTCAGTTTAATCTTTTTTCATCCTTTCCCACCCACCCCAGCCCCACAAACTGGCCAGATGCTCTTTGCTGGCTGCAGTTCCTAATTCCTTTTTCGTTGGATGTTGCCAGAGTTACAAGCATTTTGCTGGGCATACAAAAGGGTTACTTGAACTAATACTGAATATCCTGAAATACTCAGAATCCAGCTATTGCCTCATACAGCTTGATTTGGTTTGTGTCAGTAAAAAAGCATGAATTTTTCTCTCTGAACTGAAGACCTGTGGATTGCTATGGCAGAGAGAGGTTGCACTCTGTTCCCAGCATCTTGCTCCCCTCTGAGGCAGGGTCCTCTGACTTTTAGCACCCACCATTTTTTAGCCATCAGTTTGAATGGCCAATAATAGGCCTGTAGCCAAGTAGTCTTTGCAAGCACACCATAACGTTCTTTTTTTTTTTTTTTTAATGTGGTATTTATTTTTAAAGCTGACACACCAATTGAAGAATTCACCCCAACTCCAGCCTTTCCTGCTTTGCAGTACTTGGAATCGGTGGACGAAGGGGGAGTAGCATGGCAAGCTGGGCTGAGAACTGGAGACTTTTTGATCGAGGTAGGAGATCCTGCAGTTTGATTTGCTGTACCCTGGTGGGGAAAAAATGATGTTCCCTTTGTAGAATTTACTTGGGAAGAAACATGTGGTGCTTCTGAACAGCAAGTTCAGGGAACCAATACCAATAATGTGCTTCACTTGATCTCTTCTCAAACCTCCCGCAGTGTTTAGGGAAAGCTGTTAAAAAAACCAATGTTCAGGTTGGCTGGGAATTTGCTGATTGTTCTGTTTGTTGTTGGGAATGCACAATCAGAGGAATTTTGGAGTTTCTGTTCTTTTTTTCATTACTAAATTCGAAATCAGATTAACTTCAATATTTACTGTAGGCTGCCAGTTCTGTGGTCTCCCAAATATTTTGACAGAGTGACCAAAATTAGTGACTTTTTCTGCACTCAGAAATACCAGTGGTCTAGTGCTGTTTAGAATCCATGGAAAATAAAGCAAATTAATTTGGCTTGAAATTAAATATTTCCAACAGTGCACTGTAGCTACAGTCACACAAAAAATAAGCAATGGATATGATTGCAATTTAATTACTTTATAAAAAGGGTTTCTTTCAATGCTCTCTTCATTCATGCCAAGTATGTCTTCACATTTTATATTTTGGAGGATTTTTGGTTGATATTTTAGGCTTTGTTGAAATAGTTGGTACTCCTTTTTTGTGTTACTAGGCTGCTTGAAAGAAAATCATTATTTGGGATTTTTTTCCTTTTCCCCCCACAACCTTTTCATGACCAACAAAGCAATACTGTGGTTCTGTGAAACCAGGTATTTAAAAAGAGGTCTTTCAGAATGCATTGACTGGGCCTTGTCTGCAAGATCTATTGATTTTTTTTTTTAATTTTTTTTCTTTTTCTTCAGGCAGATATGTGTTTTGTTAAAGTATTTACTGATGCTACATTTATTTCTGCAGAGCTGACCTTTACTTGCGGGAGAGGATATAATATGCAGCTTTTATTTGTTGGGAGCATTGAGCTTCCATGGTGATTGGATTTAAATAGTTGCACCACTTCTTCACATTGTAGCAATGAAAGAACAGGCTTTACAGACTTGAAAAGGAACAGATAAGCATTTTTAGCCGTGCCTTCAAAGTACATTTCTCTTACTGCTGGTTTATTTAAGAATAAGCATTTAGCAAACTGTTAAACAATAGCTTACAAATTGTGCTGGTACACCCTGTGTGCAAGGATGCTTTCAAAACTATGAGTATTGATGATAGGTGGAGGTTTTTTAAGCATTGCTTTTATTTTTAGAACTTGATTTCTTGTTAGGCTTTTCACAAGGATAGGAAGTGTGAAGAGTCTGTATTGGCTGTTTCAGAGATTTGATGGTGAATAATGGGCAATTAAATGGAGAGGATTAGAGAGTTCCATCTCTGCCTATGGATGCTTTTTAAGATCTCTGAGGGGATGGAAGAAGTCTGGGATAACTGATTCTGTACAATGCTTTACTGGTTTTCTGGCAAATGAAAGAAACGTTATAATTAATTGTCCAATTTACTCCTAGCATTAGCTGAGAAGAGCAGTTAAACATGCACATCCACTGCTGAATCAGGACATTAATGCATACTCTACACACTTCAGCATATTTGTAATTAATTGTGAAAGCAGCAGTCGTTACATGCAGATTAAATCCATTTTTCTGTGACTTGTGCTCATCGGGGTTATTCTGCTCTGAATTTTGTAACTTAATTATGAGGATTTGGTAATCCTGAGAAATCACAACTTTGCTGTTGTTGAAGGCTTCTATATTAGGGAAAGGAAAGGGCTGATTATTTTTTTTTTTTCTATTTTACAAGCTACGTGTGCAGTGCACAATATTCTAGCTGTAGAAAGCCATCTTGGCAGATATTTACTGGTCCACCTGCACTTCTAGCAAGGTCAGGCTACTTTATTTCTCAGGTTGAAGTGACAAGAGTTAAATATACTCTAGATTTAACTCCATGAACTGCCTATTTCCATTGCAGCAAGTGGTTATCACAATGGTGTAGTCACTCTGTCTTACTGTTAAATGACTTCTCCCCTGCTTCTGAAGTTTATGCTGCTGTGTCTAAGTGCCACCTCAACCATTTCTAAGTAATATAATGCATTTATCATAAATGTCACATGAATAATAAAAGAGTTACTGGGCAACTAGGATCCTAATTAATCCCATTTATAACATTTGCTGCAGGGATCAGGCTTTAGGGAAGGAAGAGTCCAGTTTGGCAGAGGGCAAAAATGCAAGGGAGAGCAGATGTTTCACTCCTGCTTGAAGAGGTCCAGTGGCTCTGGGTCGTGGAGAAAAGGGGAACCTTTTCCCTTACTCCTCACTATGGAAACACAGGTTGGACAGGTTGAAGGATCATTTTTCTGGGAAGCAGGAAAGATCATGAGGGTAGGGGAATAGAAGTCATTTATTTGTGTGGAATTATGGTTTCTGGATTGTCTGAAGGGGGCAAAACTTGAGCAACAATCACTGAGCATATTGAAATAGCTGAGCATTGAAGGTGAGGGGTGTTTAGCAGAAGAAATAAAAGATCCATGCAGAAAAGGTAGAAAAGCTGTTGTCTTGCTTTTCTACAAAGCAAACAGAATAGGTATTGACTGGAACAGGGCTGACATAGTTTCATTTGGCTGAGTTTTTTATCAAGTTTGCAGTTTTTCTGAAAAGCTGCATGCTACTGATGTGTCCAACTGTATGTTCTTAATGAGACTCCAGAGATGGACCTTAAACTTGCCTGTGAAATAGTGTTCTGGGACTCTTCACTGAATTTTCTAACAATATGTGGGGTTTCTCCATGCTTCAAACCCAGTCATATTTACTGAGATAAAAATTGTGTTTCTGGAGAGGGCACAAGTAAAATATGTTGGAAAAGCACACTGGAAAAGCACATGGGCATTTGTAGAGCTGAAACAGCTCAAGACAGCTGACATTAGATGTGTGCTTTCATCAGCAATTCCCCAGTTACAGATTCACATGATTTTTTCTTAGCTTTGACAAACAATCAGAAATGGACTAGGGTTATAATTTGGTTGTAGTAACTGATACAGATTGCATGGCTTGCCCTATCCACTATTTTTCACATTTTTTGATGTGTGTTTTCTTGAATCATGGTATCTGCCCAATTTAAAAGACAAATAAAAGTAAAGCAACATTTTAGTGCAAGTGCTGTCCAGCCTAAAAATTCAGTTTCCCTTAGAAGGGGATTAAAAAAAAAAACCCCACAACCATCATTAATGAATACATCAATGCTAAAGCCATTGTAGGTGATTGTGAATTCAGCAGTCTCTGGATTTCTGTAGCACACATCAACTTTGTAAAGGCTTGGTCAGGAAAAAATCAAACCATAAGCTAATTTGGTTTGTTACTTGAAATGTTTTCAAGAAAGCAAAGGATCAATTCTGATTCTAAACCTTTTATTTATGAGTAGTCTGGGTCCCTAACCCTTCCTTACCTTTTTTTAGTGTCTCAGTCAAACAAAGCACACGTAGAGGAACCATTATTGATTGCTGTTGTTGAGAGTGCTGCCTTACAATGTGACTTAATGAATTCCTGGGCTTTTGGGGTTGTTTTTTCTTTTGAGAGTTGCTTTTATGGTGTAACCTTTTCTAAATACAGAGATCTATAAAGTGGAAGAGGGTTTTTAACTCAGAATAGTCTTTTGTGGGGTTTTTTTGGTATAATGGATAATAGATGATCTTACTACATTAAAATCACAGTGGATTATTAACTATTTGGTATTGCTTTACCCATGAGTTTTTCAGCTGTTTTGCAGGTGTTGCATGATTTGATCTGTGGGGATTTTTATCTGCCACAGAGCATATCTCATATCAAACAATAATGTAGTAATATCAATCCTTAGAAAGTGAAGATAATGCTGCAATACTTTGCCAGAATAATGCATTTGTTCTCTAAATGAGGCTTTTCAACTTGGATTATTGTGCCATAAAATCACTTATTTTACCAGAAGAATTGAAATGTTATTGTCTTCAGCATAGGATGGCTGCTTATTTACATTCCAGTTAAAATGTAAACTAGAGAAAACTGGTGTATTATCTATTAAATAAAGAAATAAATTCAAGGCTTAATTTGAGGATCAAAACCAGAGATGGTAAAGGAGAAATTTCATCATTTTTAGTACTTGTACTAAAACCTGCAAACTGGTATGGAGCATAACTGCTTGTATTTCTTATCCTCAGTAGCCTACAGAATTTACTGGTACAAAGTTTTCTTTAAGTAGTGTTTGGTGGAAAACTGACATTTATAAGCAGAATTATTTGATCCTTGTGTTAGATAAAGATATTTTACCTCTGTATGCAAGGAATAGCAATAAGCACCTAGGGAAACATTTAAAGTAAGAGGATTTTTAAAAAAACTAAATACATGGATACACACAAGAGTAACTTCTGATTTGTATTTAGCAACAGGTAAGATTTTTGGTTTATTCCAGGAATCTCTTTTTACAAACTTCACAACTGATCTGGAAAGTAAGCTTTTAACTTCATTGCTGTAACTTAAACTATAGTCATGATGAATATTTTTGGCAAGTATAGCAGTATATTGTCTAGTATTTTCAGTCAATAGCTGGATGAATTATTTGGCTTACAAATCTACCTGTTACTGATTTTAAATCCTTTTAGCAATAGAAAAACCTTCCCATCCTTAGGTAATCTTCATTAATTACACTGTGTCTGAGTTTTCTCTTATTTCTAGAGTGAACCTCACTAGTTTCTTCCATGAGATATAAATCTGAACTTAATTTTTTTCCAGGCAGCTACATGAGGATTATATTTTTTTCTGTCTCAGAATCAAACAGAGGCTTTGTTGGTGTCTTTGTAATAACACAGATTATCACAATGGAATTTTTTGCAGTTGTTTTCTGCAAGTTTGCCCATAGCCTCCCAAAAGTGTGGCCACCAGCTTGATGAAATGTTTAGTAAGAACCTCACTAATATTGTGGGTAGGAGGAAGAAAGAAAAAAGATAATATTCTTACACTAAGCTCTTTTGTGGAGCAGAGGATAAGGTCCACTCTTCACTCTGTTGCACAAGGAGTTTTTTGTTGCCAATTTGGCTGCTTCTCCCATCCCTGCTCAGGCAGCAGGAGAGCAGCCAGGCTCCCAGCTCTTCTGTTCCTAGACAGCATTTGGTTGGGGTTTTGGTTCAACTCTACAAACAATTTTCTTGCATCTTTTTAACAATGAGAGATGAACCAAAACTGCAACGTTGCTGCCACATTTCAGCACCTGTCTCTGAGAGGCTGTGTGTAGGTGCATGGTGACTGCCCTGACCTGCAAGTCTGAGGCTCAGCAGATCTTGGTCCTCTGAACTGAGCACCAGTATTTTTAAATCTATCTATTTAATTGATATTTAATTTGATTCAACCAACTGTTAGAGTAAAAAGATAATTTCATTTTCCATGTTAGTCACCATCCTCTTGGTGACATCTTTAAATGGTCTTAACCACAAGTGTACCCTGGAGACTTCTTAAAATGAAAGTTGTCAGAGCCCAAAGGAAACTTCCTTCTTATTTTGGTTGTGAAATTCTTCTGTTTAAGTGTAACTCCAGATGTGCTGGAAAAGTGGGACAACAATGGAGTCTTGG
The DNA here is from genome assembly GCF_036169615.1 of Heliangelus exortis. Classification (NCBI taxonomy): domain Eukaryota; kingdom Metazoa; phylum Chordata; class Aves; order Apodiformes; family Trochilidae; genus Heliangelus; species Heliangelus exortis. The sequence continues at coordinate 2,421,686 of NC_092439.1, forward strand.
AGGAAGAGCAGGTGTAGCAGAGGTTTTGAGCAGTCTGGTCCATCTGCACAGTCTCTGACCAAGCAGGCTGAATTTTCACTTGATGCAAAAAGTATTTTGCTTTCTTTCCACTTAAATTCAATGAATGAATATTTGGAGTTTTTTGGGTTTCTTTATCTTAATGTATGTTTTTAGTGGGGGATGGCAGCTGGATGAAATTATTGTGCCTTCAAAGTGCTTTGGATCTGCATAAAAGCAGCGTAGAAAAATGACAACTATTTTGTCTTGTTCTTTTTATCTGTTTAAATTCAGCTTCTAGCCTGTAGGAAGTGATGGTATTCCAGATGAGCTCAGTGTGTTCATAAAAAAGATGGACCAGCCTTCTTTAATTCTAAAAATACATTAATAGGACTGTTACCTTTTCAGCAGAGATAGAAATGGGCAGACAAAAAAAGCATTCTTACAAGAGCTCAGCTATTCATGCCTAAGCAAATAATATGCTTTAAAAAAAGACTGAAAAGCAGATAAAAATGAAATCACTTTGTTGTTGTCAGACACAGAAAACCAGGCTGTGAGCAAAACTGGGAAGTGTTTCCCTTTAGCCTTGATTCTACATGAGGTGTATGCTGGGCTTGGAATCCCAAGGTGCAAGAGAAGATGGTTGCATATATCCAAATTCCCAAATTCCCCAAAATGTAACAAGCACTTATTTGATCCTGGGAACTGATTTTTATTCTTCTTTGAGAGGAAGATCTGGAAGGAATTTTGGGGGGGGATAAAGGCAGCAGCAGTCAGAATTAGCTCTGTGACTATTCAGCTCTCCATTATCAGTTTTAAGGCATTTTACCTTAGATGCCACAGTATTTTAAGGAGAAGTTTGCTAAAATTTCAGTTCTGAGAAATTCTGCTGAAGCTCATGGGACTGTGTGGGGTGTGGAGCAATCCATGGGGAGCTTTTTGACTTCTTGTGAACATGAAAGCTAATATTTCCCTGACTTCCTACTACAAAATCCTCTAAAAATAGCAAATTTTTAAAAAATTCTGTTGCTTATTAAAAATATCCATTTCTTGGCCACCTAGAAGCCATCCAGTGGCATCCATCCATCTTGGCCAGCCAGTGCTTGGCATAAAGCACAGCTATGGACAATCTCCACTCTTGCAGGTGTCTGTCTGTCCTCTGTCCAAATAGTACAAGAATAATACAACTCTTCCATTTCTAACTATTAGCTGTTGAGGGTGGGTATTAAGACTAATAAAACCATGGAAAAAATGCCATTTTTAAGATATACTTTGGAGATTTTCAGAAGACATTACATTAAAATTAGTTTCTCTGAAGCCTGTTGACTTTTTTTAGTCTCTTGATACTATGGAAACCTGGCTGCTGGAATGGAACGATGTGAAAAACAGTTCTTGTGCCCGGTATTTTGGGGGAGAAAATACAAATTGTTTTAAGTGTGGTGTGGTGCTACCAACCTCCAAAATTACAGGTGAAGGGAAACAGATGAATTTTTTAAAATAGTGAGGAATTAACTGACAAGTTCCTTTTGTTGCATGCTGCAGTTTAACCTAATCCTAGAATTTATTTTTTTTTTAAACCTTTATTCCCTTTTTTATTTTTGTTTTGGTTTTGGTTTGATTTTTTGTTTATGGATCTTACAAGCAGGAGAAATACTGTGGAGTCAGACGTGTGTGTACATGTTGTTTAAATTTATTTATTGCCAGTTTTCTTTTTCTCATTCTGAGACAGGCAATCAGTTTGCATGATGCTAAGATCACCTGGTAGTTGTGTTTCAGGAATCACAAGTCTGTCCATGATTTAGAAGGAAGTTGTTTGACAGCTGATAATCACATACTTCATAAGCAGTAACCTTACCCTCTCTTCCTACCTATCCCTCACCCAAAATTGTGTAGTTTTCTGAAGAAAAAACTTCATTCATGGTCTCAAACTACAGAAATATGTCTTTGCTATCATCTCCAGATCTGGAAAAGCAAATGAAAACCCCAGAACTCAGCTTCTGTTCTGTTCATTTAGGAGTCATCCTCTAGGAGGCAAATAGCAAAGTCCTGACTGAACCATGTTGTGGTTTCTTTTAAAGAAATATAAACTGGAGACTCAAAGAGATTTTTTCTTCTTTTTTATTTATTCTCTTTTAAATTCCAAATATAACTCTCTCTAGTGTTTTTATTGTAATTCTTCCTTTTAGAATTATTCTTCTGGCAGGTTTTGAACAAGTGCCAGTGCTTTTAATGGATCCACCTGTGGCTTGGCTTTTCAGCACTTTCAGGGATTTGTGTGGGACAGAAGGCATTGCTGACAGCCTTGTAAGTTGTTAACAGTGCATTTGTTTGTTTATTTACACTGAGGGTTGTTCTGACTCACTTAAGCTGCTGAATTAAAGAGAGATCTGTTTTTAAATGACCAGCTCAGAATTTATTGTAAGCACTTTTTTAATGTTTCTTGTTAGTTTTTTACACTAAATTTACTCTCTTGGCTGTGCCTGATACCGAGCTGGCTTTTACAGCTTGGCAATTGGTTTTAAGATGTGTTTTGTTTGTGAGTAGATATTTAGTTTCCATCATTCCCTGAGCATTTTTAGAACCTATTTGAGATACTTTAATTGAAATCAAGATTACACCTGACAAATTATTTTTTCTTCAGAGTTGGAAATGTGAAGGTATCTGCTCTCCAAGAATCAAAGACTGGGATTATTCATTCCCAGGTCTCATTTTCTGCAGCATTTTTCCATTTCTCCTTCCTGTCCCATACAAAACATGTCAGAAGAGCTGTTCAGTTCTTTAGTCCTTGCTTCTAATGGTGTGGGCCCAGCTCTGGGTGCTGGAACTTTACCTGTTGAGTCTCCCACAGGTGCATTGCTGTGCTCTGCTGTGCTTGCAGACCATATTCATTGAGGTAGTTTTCTCTAGGTAAGTCTTGTTCCACCTGTAAAGGTGTGAGAACCTCAGTATTGAGACAAGATGCCTCTATTTGGCAGCTCTGGTAATTTGGGATAGATCTGGGATAACTTGCAGCACTTCAGAGTTCTGTGAGGCAGAGCTCCTGCATTCTGTATTGTTTGTAGCTGCCTGATCCCAGGGTTTGGGTTTCAGCTGCTTTAATGGATGAATTTAATTAATGTTTATTAATGTTAATTAATAGATAGAATGGCTGTTTAGGTATTATTTTTTTTTCCACCTCTGAAAGGCTTAGGTAGGTGATAAATTCTTGAATTTAGCAGTAGAAAACAGAAAGGGTTTGGGACACTGAGAACGTGAGCAGCCACAGTATGTGACACTGCTGTAAGCTCATCAAGAGTACCTCTTGGAAACAGGATTATTGTTGTCTTTCTAACTTTATAAGGAATTTTTAATACATTAAATTTGCATACTAACCCTTATCTAATTGCTAGATTACTATTTGACCATCCCCTTGCCTCTTTTTTTATTAGAATATTTGCCATTATAAGTAGTTTTATATACTCTGTTTTGCTGCTTTTATTTTACAAATGAATGTCATTCATCCAATTAAAATGTTAGAATATTTTTTGTAAAGACTGTTTCATAATGAGGTGTACAGGTTGCTCATTTTCACTTTTTTTTAGTGAAGATCTTACATGCAAAAGTGATGCTGCTAGGCAATTATCCACCCAGAGAATTTCCAGCAGTTCCTCATAATAAACACCAGATCACTGACATGAGAACAGTTTTTGCCAGCTGAATGAACCCATTCTAAGTATTGACTTTTAAATTGGGGTGATTGTGCAAATCCACATTTTAGAAAATTCTCTTTATTTACAGCAGAGAAGTAGAGAAAACTCGATGAAGGAAGATACTAGAACTCAGAACTCAGGTGAACCCATTTCCAGGGATACCAGTTCTGTGGCTCAGTCAGCAGGACAGAATCAGAGGGCAGTTTTTGCTTGCAATAAAAGGTTATATATTTGGATTTAAACTGCTCTAGAAGCCAGCCAGAGTTTAAAGAGCTTATGTATAAGCAGGTGAAGGAAACTTGTGCTGTCATTCAGCCAGCATGATGTGTATTCACATGGCTCTGCTTTGGAAAATGGTGATTGAAAAGAAAAGTAGTAAAAGTTTATCCTTGGCAGTCACTCCCTAAGTTATATATTCTTAGGAATGTTTTCTAACAGCACTTAACTGAGGTGAAGGTTGTTTAAGCATCTGCTGATGCAAGGTAGCATTTGGGTTTAATTTTAATTTATTTTAATATTACTACTTTTTCACTAAAATCCAGAGCAGATACATCTCAGTTAGTTTACTGTTTCAATAAATTAAATTAATGTGCAGGAGCAGCTTTGTTTAAAATATCTGGCCTATAGATCAAGAGAAAAGAATACAGCCAGAATATGTTCTCCAAAATGATGGATACAGTTGGGATCTTAGACACTATTTCTCTATTCCTGGGTAGGACTATTTTTCAAACTTTCTGCAAGCACAGGGGTTTTGAACAGACATGTTCTGTTGCCATGAATGACTTCCTGGATGTTTCCAGTCCTACCAGCTTTTGAACTTCTAATTCTTGCATTTTTGTACTCCCAGTGTTCAAGATATTTTCATAATTTTTAAATCCCCAGTTTTTTCTGTTATTGTCTCATAATTATAATACTCATCTTAAAATGATACTTCTAATTTTTTTTTTTTTAAATATTCGTGTTATAAATCTGTGAAGTAAGAAAAAAAATACATGGATTTCTGGTTCTCAACATTTGACTGAAATCTCATGATTGCCATTTTGTTAGATCTTGGGGTTTTATGGTCTGGCAATGGGGAGCAATATACATAGTACTTAACACCAAGGTTTTGCTCTGGTTTTGTGCTGGCACTGAGCAGTAGCTCAGTATTATTCCTGCCTTTTTTCAGACTTGTGGAGTCTGTTAGCATTATTGGCTAATTTCTCATTTTGGCTGGTTTGACAGTTGTCTGGGACTTCTGTCCTCAAAATGTCTCCATGGAAAACTACCAATGGTGTGTTGATTTTGAGGTTTTTGTGGTTTTTCCCTTCTAATATTTAAACATTGCCATTTTTGATAGATTGGGAACAATGTTTTCTTCCCTTCTGATTTTGATTTCTAGTCCATAGGGCTCTGAATAGAGAAACACTGCCTTCAATAATGAACCATGTTTGCACAGCAACTTCTTTTATTGGTCTGCAGTATCTTTGGATGCAATGTCTCTTTTGAGTTATTATTTTAATTAATTTTGATTCACTTGGGTTATTGTTCTATGCATACAGAGAACTGTCTCACAACCAAGTTTACTCTCAAGACTGAACTATTACAATTATAAACATAAAAAAAACTATGTCAGGTCCTTCTGATGCTGCTCTTTGCAGGGTAAGATGCTTTGGAGCTTTATCTTGTCGCAGACACACAGTGGCAAAGCATCTCAAGAATCTGTTAACAGTAAAATATGTAGCTAAAGCTTTAACATATTGTTTATATGTGGAAAACAGGATAAATCCAGCACTTCCTAATATCCGGGAATTCTGAAAAATCTCGTGAAAGTAATTGCTGTCTAAATTCCTTTTTTTTTTTAGGTTTTCTTGAAAAGATAAAACTGTTGATTGAATTTGTGGAATCCATACTCTCATCCTCCCATGTCTTGTCATTTTAATGCCAACTGCACCATCTGATTCTTTTATCAGTTCCCAGAGATAACCCTGTGCTTCAGGCAGAGATACCCAAACGGGTGCACTTCTGATCCCTGTCAGAATCAGGCTTCAGAACCAGACTGTCTTCAGGGAGCTAGTTTTGGAAAATGAGAGTCCAGCTGCCTGTGAGAAATGCTGTTATGTTTCTTAGGTGTTTGGGCTTCTCAGAGATGTGCACATTTTCTCTCAGTGTTACTAACACCAGTGGTAGCATGAGCTTGGATGTAGCTGCTTCAGCTGCCATATGTGGCCATCTCTCCAGGCTGTTCATGTTATATGGCAGCCTGCCAGGATTTTCCTGAGTAATGCAAGTAGTGGGAAATAATAATAATATTAACCCCTTTGTATTTTAGCCAGACATGTGTAGGATTTTGTGGAGCAGAGAGCACTTAGTGACCTCCCCTGCTCAGTAGAATCAGAGAATTATCTCAACTTGGAAGGGACCCATAGGGACCTTCGAGTCCAGCTGCCTGCTCCTTGCAGGACTGCCTAAAACTGACCCATGAATGGCAGCCCCAGTGGTTGATGCTGACAGCTTTTCTCCATCCTTACCTCTCTTCTAGAAGTGAAAGATTGAAAGTAGCAATGTAATACAGCACTTCAGGCTTTGTCTTGGGTGAACCAAAAGCTTTCCAGTTTCTCCATGGAGAGATTTCCAGACCATCAGAGTACAACAATCCAATCCTGAGAGCTGGTGCCAAGGGATGGTTGAGTTGTGGTGACATTATTAAAATATTGACAGCACATCACTGCTTTAGGGATAAGACAACTGTATTTTGATAAAGGAGGACAGAGAAAGCATAAATAAATGTGTTTTCTAATATAGGGAAATAAGCACAGAAAAAAGTGCTTATGGGCTTGAATTTCCAGGAAGAAAAACCAAACCAGAAGGCTGCAAACACATTCAGTTTACTGACCCTGCTGTTATGCTGATCAGCTCTGCCACATTAGCAAAGCCTTCATCACAGGTTATTTGAGATCTCTATACAGCCCCAGACAGTTTTGCCAGCTATAATTTGTTGCTTTTCTTTGCTTAGATTAGTGCCACTTTCTTAGCCTCCAACATCTTTCCTCCTCTTCTGCCTTCCTTCCTCAACCATTAACTGGAAGATGTAAATTTTATCTTTAACTGCTGCTATCTGTATTCCATTTGGGAAAGGAAGGTCCACATTTCTGATGTGCTGCAACCTCACATGGGATGTTGTGTATCAGCCCAGCACATCCTCATGTCCTCTGGCTTGTTTGTGGGCACCCTGGGCCCCTTGCCATGGACAAACAATGCCATTTTATCTCTTGGGTCACCACTTAATGAAGCAGCATAATTATCAGAGCCTTGGACTCATTCCACATCTGAAATAAACCAGCTGTGTTGTAATGTTATGATCAGATTCTTTCACTGTTCTATGACCTAATAAATTAGTGGTTGGATCCATGCATTTGTGACTCACAGTCTGTCACTAAAATATTCTAATTCCATCAACAGTCTTTTTGAATGGCTTCTGGTTTCCTTAGTCTGAAAAGAAGTGTGGCTGTTCCATGCCATCAGTTCTAAGAGGACTGAGTTGGTGGTTTCCAGGCTATGGAACAGTAACAAAGAAACTAGAAAATAATGAAACATTTCTGTAAAGAATTGGCTTCACAAGAGACCAAGTGCCTCATCTAATCAGTGATAGATGTAGATCAGCTCCTGAGAGCTCTTAAAATTGTGTGACAACTTCCCCCTTTTTCTGTATAACCAGCTGAAAAATCCTTTGGACAAAGTTCAGCAAGAGTGAGGCAAGAAAGCCCTAAGCAGTCAGTAAGTCCAAGCTCATATCTTGACACAGAGTAAAACAGCTCTGTGCCTGTAGTTCTATTTTACACCATGAGTTGACTTGTAACACAGCAACTGTCTCCAAGCAACTGTGCAGCCAAGCAGGAGGTACAGCCGAGGTGTGTGTAGAGCAGGGGGAAAAGGAGGCAGCTCTGGTGCTCTGCACACCCTGAGCCTTCAGGTCAGGCCTTGCACTGGGAAAAGACAGGCTCTGACTGCGTTTGAGATGGTCCTTTTCAGCTGTTCCTGAAGGTGGGAAATGGGATTGGGACATCAGTTGCCCACGTCAGTCTTATTGCTGAAATAACTCCTAACATTAATCAGTTCAGTGCTCTCCTGTGTTCCAGCAGCTCTTGTCAAAAGGTTATTTTTGCAGCTAACTGTATCTGAACAGGCTCTCAAAACCAAAACAATGCCTTTGCAGGCCCAGCTCAAATTAGCTCTTCATGTAGATTTAATTGAATTAACTACAATCGATATCTATTGTAGAAAGAAAATCTATATATTTAAGATAATTTCTCCCTGGCTGCTTTATCTAAATGCAAAACTAGCCATAGGAGTGTAAAACTTCTTTCAAGGGGTATTAATGTACAGTCGTTGTCCTTGTCCTTCTGATGAAGCTCATTATTTTGCTGTTTGTTTTATTATGCTTCATTTAGGACCCACTCCAACTGGTGTATAAACTGCAGGAATGCAGCAGTCCACGTTTCAAACCCCTTGTGGAAGGGAATTGTAATCTATGAAATAATTTGCTACAAAAGCCAGTAACTAAATATGATTTTTTTTTCCCCTTTTCCTGGTATAATTTGTAGGGTCATTCATGTGAGCGTTGATTTGGGGGTTTATAATTTTGCAAAACTGTTTCAAGACAACTGGTGGCTGTTCAGAAGATTAAAAGCTTTATCCTTTACTTAGGGGAATGAAGAGATGGAAAAAGGGAAAAGGAAATGAGAGAACTGTTCCCAGAATAGGAGCAAACACAAGGTTGTTTCATCAGCACAGTTTAGTTATTAGCATTGATGCCATGGTTTGCCAAAACTGTTCTGGCAGCAGCCTGTTCCTGCTTGTGTGGGCTACTCCTGAACTATAAAATGGGATCAGAAACCTGTTTTATCTTCTGCTCCCTACCCTATATACCTAGAGGAACCAACACTGCAGTTTTAAATTGGCTCTTTTGTGAAATAGGTTAACAAAATGTCAGGCAAGATCAGCTTTTTGTTTGCTAGTTTGGTGGCCCTTTTCCTTTCCTTTTCCTTTCCTTTTCCTTTCCTTTCCCTTTCCTTTCTCCTTTCTCCTTTCTCCTTTCTCCTTTCTCCTTTCCCCTTTCCCCTTTCCCCTTTCCCCTTTCCCCTTTCCCCTTTCCCCTTTCCCCTTTCCCCTTTCCCCTTTCCCCTTTCCCCTTTCCCCTTTCCCCTTTCCCCTTTCCCCTTTCCCCTTTCCCCTTTCCCCTTTCCCCTTTCCCCTTTCCCCTTTCCCCTTTCCCCTTTCCCCTTTCATCATCTTGTGGGTGATGCTGGAAAACACCCTGTAAGGTTTGCCTCACCTTTCCCACTTTATTCCTTGTTCTCTTTTGTTCTGCAATTCTAAAAAGTCCACAGTGAACGAGTTCTCTTAATGACCATACATTAAGAGCAGGTAACTAGGCACTCATTTTATAGATACTTTCTGTATTCTTTTGACATTGATTAATGCTGTTCAATCCAGAGATACCATTTTACTGATCTTAATAGCTGAATCCAGAAAACCCTCTGAACATTTTTGTATGACAGATTGAATGCCTTCTCCAGCTGTAATTATTTAAAAGAAAGTAAAAGCTTCTAGTAGGAGAATGTGGCATATTGTGCTGCAGAAACACATCAATGTGCTGACTGTCCTTTGTGAGTGCTACCTTCTGTCATTAGTGTCTTTCAGACCATCATAATTATTATTATTAAGTAAAAAATAAAGTGGTTACTGAATCTGAAATTTAGACAATGAATTTGCACTTCTTCTGAAGGGTAGTGGCCTGGTCTTGTGGTCCTCAGCAGTGGAAGGAGTTGGGATTAGGTGTGGGATGGGCTGGCTGGGAGGTAAATGAGCTGGGAAGGTGTATGTTGTGTTCATGATTTTCTCCTTCAGCTGGAGCAGGAATTGTGATCAGGGATAGCAAATGACTCCATGCAGGACGGGATGCTCTGGGATCATTTGAACCTGCTAGGACTTGGCTTTCTCCCAAACAATTTCTGGTTTGCAACATCTATAGGTTTCATTGCTAAACACTGTTAACTTTTAAAGCTTATTGTTTGTGTATTGTCCATTTTTATTGCTGAAAAGAAAACAGGGATGGAAAAAAGATGATGCAAGTCACTGCATAGTTAGTGTGGTAAAGTCACCAGTAGTGCTATGACAGAGCTCTGAGGTTGGTTTGGTTTTTGGTTTTGACCTGTGACAATAATAAAGTTTGGCATTAATGCTTCATCTCTTATTGTACCTGTGGTAGCTGAGTAACCATTTTTTAGCAGAACCTTACAGACAGTGCTAGTGACATGCATTGTAGTAGTGAATTTCTGTGTTTAGCCTTTGTTTTGCCTTGTGTACAACTTCTTGTTTGATAAAAAGTTACTTCACAGAAGCTACATTTTTTTTTCTATACATGTCTGAGGAGGTGAAGCTCACTGAAGTTTAATGTTGTTTATATATTTTGAAAGTTTTGGTTTTATCACAATATATTGGGGTGTTTTTATTCTCTCAGTGAACAGCAGTTGAAGTAGAAACTGCTAAAAATAAGGCCACAGGAGGCCTGTAGCCATCAGAGAATCTAGAAAATTACAGTGTGCTGAGTGTGGTAACTTTGACCAAAATGTAATTGTCACCTGAAGTGGAAGACAAACTACTCCAAGGCAGATGAACAGGGGTGATGACCAAACACAGCTAAAGAAGTCAGTCTCAAGTCCTTTACAAAATCTTGTGTATATATGAATTACACATAAACCCCTTATAAATTCTAAAATAAGTTTGTACTTAAGGAATAACTGGGAATTATTCATATGTGCAGTTTGTTACTTAGTATCTGGTATCTTAGTTTGAAGAAAATTTACCTCCCACTCTTTTAGAATCTCTGTGAGTGTTACACCTTTTGCTTTGTGTTTCACCTTGGCATTATAGAAATATGACAGCAACAGCATCCCTTCCAGCTCCCCACCATCATTCTCCAGAATGCTGTCAACTGAGTTGATGAGGGAGCCCAACACCTTGCTGTAGGTCTTCTCTAGAAGCCCCTCAGGAGCAGTGTTTGGTCATGTTGCCTGTTAAAAGCATATTTTGTAAGACACTTGTTCTATAATTTGAATTTCTCATAGTGCAAAGCATTTGTTGTCAGATGCTGTGTAAAAATTTTGTTTATTTTGGCTATGCCTGAGATATAAGATTTGTTTTTCTATACTGGTAAGCATTTTTATTTTCTTTCCTCAAACTGAAAGCAGTCCAGGAGCTGATTGATCCCAGGTTTATCCCTTAGCATTGTCCATAGTCCTTTGCTTCCTCTTCCTTTTTCAGTCAGCATCCATCATAGTAGGCTGAAGTAAACTCAAATATTACTTAGATGAGCTTTGACTTTCTTTTGGTTCTGCTAATCAGATCAAATGACTGTTTTTAAATATACAGAAGTTTAATTTCATTCTCCTGATTGGTATTGCTAATAATCATTTTAGTTATATCATATTACTGGCTATTTTAGTCAAAAAGACTCCATGTGATTATCACATTATGTATAGTTATAGGGAGATGAAGAAAAACAGCTGCATTACAGGGAAGTTTGGCTCAACTGAATTTTTTCCTCTTGGGTAGCAAGTAATTTTTGTTAGGTTTGAACATCCATGAGAAAAAAAACAGGTTAAAGAGATTTTGGGAAGATGAGATGATAATGTTCAGACAATGAACTTCTGCCTCTGACATAAAATGTCACTTTTTGGTGTAATGTACAATACTATTTTTCATCTGTGATCAATACCTACCTGCCATGGACTGCAATTATTTCAAATTCTATGCAACTTAAATTTTTTCCCCAAGTAAATATCAGTGTGTTGGGATCTCCCCTTGATCCTTTCCTGTTAGCCAGGGTGTCTCCTCATTCATTGTGCTGGAGCATGGATGTCATTTGGAGGTGTCAGATTTTTCCTGGCTGTGTATGCTTAAAATACATACATGGTAGGTTTTTTTCCTGGGAAAGCTGAGGGAAAAAAAAACCTAAAAACGTTTAGTGAGGCTCAGACCATTGGTTCTTGTTCATACACAGAGCTGCTACTCTGCTTTGTTAAAGCCACAAGGTCCTTCTCACACAGGAGATTTTCAGGAGGGATCTGGGGTCCCTCTTGTTGCCCTTGGAGGTGTCCAGGGGGGCTGGAGAATTTCCCAGCCCCCAAGCCTGAGCTCTTTTTGCTTTGTTCAGTGCTGTTTGCCAGTAGGTTGTCCCCTGTTTGCTGTCCTTCACAGATGTAATTAGGTTTTGGTGGTTCTTGTGCATGTTTTTCTGTAATTTTTGGCTAACTGTAGTGACAACCCAGATGCTCTGGCTGTTCTCCAGATGAGATTACTGATAACACTTGAAATGCAATAATGCAAAAATTCTCTCTAGTACTCTCTGTCATCGTTCAACAAGACAGTCCTTTTTAGTTTAGTCATTGAAGGTACTGAATTGATGGCTATTTATTTAAATCTGTTGCCAGAATAGTTAACCCTAAAATGTAATTTCCTCACCAAATCAAGTCAGGTTTTTTTCCCTGGAATTATTGGTGAAATACAGTAATTCTTTCCAGTACAAAGATCTTTAAGCAACCTCCAAAAGAAAATTTAGGGGAATGCCAATTTCTTTCTTTCAGGCTCAGTGGAATAAGCAATTCAGTCTCTTTACTCAGCAAAGATGTTTCCAGGCAATAGTGGTAAGAGACTGTTTAACTACAAAGGTGTATTGAGGGAACACAGTGGTTATTTGACATAAATTTGAGATGGTCTCATCCCACAGCTCAGAGGGGCACTAGACCCACTGTTTCTTAGAAGTAAAAATAAATGTAATAAAACCAGATGAGTCTTGTTGATTTTTTTTTTTTTCCTCCAGAAGGCTCAGAGCTCAACTCTGAAGTCAAAACCACAGCAGGGAAGGGGCTGAGACAGAGAGGCAGCAGGTCAGTGAGGACAGAATATCTTGAGGCAGCTCTTGTTGGGTCCTGTGGAGGTTTTTCTCTGGTTATGTAGATGAAAATATCATTTTGTAGAATTGTGGCTCAGTCAGGGAGTTCTGAGTAAGGAAGCTACCTGCTGTTTGTTTCCACTGTGTTCCCAGGAAATCAAGCTTAACTCATTAGTTTTGTAAATAAGCAAGATCATAGCAAATAATTATTCCAAATAGCAGAGCTGACAAATCACTGATATCTTAAAATAAATGTCTTTCAAAGGCCCTAAATCCTGGCTAACTACTTCAGCTGAAGGACAGTGCTTAAGCAGTGTGTGGCATTAGTGGGAAAACAGCATGAGACTTCAGGACAGTGTGGATGACCTCAGGAGGCAGAAGTTTTTCTGTTGTCCTGAAGTGCAGGTACTTCACACCTGGCCCAGGAATGTTACACAGATTTTAAAACTAGGCTTTGTTTTTCCATACTTAAACCCCAAGCCCTTCTGTTTCCCTAAAACACAAACCTTAAGTGCTGCTAACTTATCTTATGGGAAGGATTCTCTCTAAACTCATTATTTTTTTTTTTAACTTGTATTTTTTCAAGTCATAGCAGTTAAATAATCTGATGGAATCCACAGTAGTTTTCAGACCTTTCTATTTTTATGGAACTTGGATTGAATAATATTTTGGTCTTCTCTGGGGTTTTTTCTCTCCTCAGGAGATAATACTTTTTCACAGGAACAAGGTGGCATTCCAAAGTGCTTATGTTGCAACATGAAACAAAACTGCTAAAGGTTTAATATTTTTAATCATGTGTGACTTCTGAAGGGCACCAATGCTGTAGCAGTGTCCTCCAAAAGAGGAAAAAAAAAGGAGAAATAGCCTATAATTGCTCAGTTACCTTTTGTGCTGCTCTTTTTGCTTTTGCTTGGTGAAAGAATTTTCAGTCTTTCTAACTGTACGTGTCTTGAGACCACCTAAAGAATAAGCTGAAATGTCAGCTCATCTTGACATTTGCTCTTAGGAGAGGTCTTATGTATCCATCCAATGCTGAACTTGTAGCAACTAAGGAAAGTAAAATCTCCAGGTTCAGTTGAGGTTCTAAAACTGGTCCTGAATTTTGTCTCTGATTTTAACATTGCAAAGGATTTGATCCTGGTTGAACCCTAATCATGTATGTTCTTAAATGACTTAAGTAAAAAAATTGGAATCAAAAGACTTTGCTTCTTTTTCCTGGACATTCTTTGTCCAAGGATGCAAAAACTAAAAGTCACTGTGGGTTGTAATTGTACAGGTAGCACAGGTTTAAGTGAACAGGTGGCAGAACAGCCCTGAGAAGATGTTCTGACTCTGGAAATGATGTGGTTGTCAGGGTTGGTACTCCTCAGGCTACAAACAAGTGAATAAAAGAATTCTTGTTAAGTCTGGACACTTTTCAGGGGCTTCTTTAAATCAGGAAATGGCTGATACCTGAATTACTGGTCCCTAAGAACGTGTAAAGTTCTCTGGTGATTTATTGCTCATCTGGTACTGCTTGATATGTTTTCAGAAGGCAAAGTAGCAGTAGAAATTACTTCAAGATTTAAGATGAAAGGAAAGCAGGGTTTTGACTATAAGAGCTACATTACCAGTCCCAGTGGAGGGCAAACCCCATGATTTATACTGAATTGAACTCAGCATGTCTGCAGTTTCTTTTCCTCTTACTTGACATAATCAAGGTTATTTTGTATACCCTTCAGATGTGATCTGACTTACTGGAACATGTTTCAGATCATGCTTCTTTTTACAAAGCATATTTGCTTAGTATGAACTATTTATGCATTGTTCTACACTAAGATTTGTAAGTAAAATATAGTGCAAAATCTTGAGGTTTTGGCAATATTAACATCTTCCATTTTAGCTAGCAGTCAGCTTGCTGATTTAGATGTTTTAATGAATGAGTCATAACCTTTGTATAATAGCACCAAAATTATAATTGTAATTTTATTATATCTACTGATGTATTTTTAGTAAAAAAACCCATGAGTTTAGGGCGGGTAGAAGCTGTTTCCACATTTCTGTACAAAACAGCATAAAAAATAATCTAAGCTCCTAGTAAGTTTTGTTAAGTACTTGCTATAGTGTCAAACACAATTTTGTGGAATTTGAAGATCAGCTATATAGATTTTTATATTACCTTTACATCAGAGCTTTTACAGCTCTCCCTTCAGTTGCCAATTTTAGGTATTCAATTTAGTTTCATATAATAGACAATTTGTAAAGGAGTGGAATTCAGTGTAGACCAGAGGGATTGTACCCTACTACTGAATTTTCTTCAAATATACTTAATGTTCTATTTATCATTTGAGCTTGGGATGGATTTATAAGTTGCTGATTGGTGAGGTTTAAAGTAGTCTGGATGTACATCCTAGGCTTAGAGTGGCTTTTCATTCAGAGAACATTTCTCCCCCTATCACACACAGGGGTCAAGGAAAATATTTTGTTATTTCCAAATCCAATAATCATCCTTTTCAGTCTTCTGAGCCTTAAAGGTGCCACCAGAAAAACTGCTGTGCATGTAAATAGATGCAGGAAAGCCTTCACTGTGACCAACTTGTATTCAACTGAAAAGTAGTTTTACAATTCTCTTTTATTTAGTACTAATGGTGCAGGAAAAAATATTTATCACAGTCATTATCTTACAACTGAACACCAGCAAAACAAAGGAGTGGCACCTGGAGGTTAGGAAGTATTTTAGAGAGTGACTTCTTTTGAACAACCAGGTTTTGCTAGCTTGAGCTGCATTGGATGCCATGCATGGCATCTCAAAGATTATTGCCAAGAATTGTTGGTCTAATTTGTGTTTTACGAATATGGAAAAAGCTTGATAATGTGGAAACTTCAGGGTGTCTTCTCTGAAGGATGCTTGCTGCTTAATTTGTTTTCCTATATTCTGATGTGTAATTATTCCCTTATACCCCAGTAGGTTTTGATGTTTCACTTACTTTAATTGTGAAGTACCATAGGCACTGTATAAAAAAAAAATAAAAAATCCAAAGGCAGTCTTTAAATACATCTCTACCCTTAGATGTCTGCACAAGATCAAGGTGTCTTGGAAGTCTTAGGCAAGGAATTGTTGGAAATCCTGGTCTCAACTAAAGTCTGTTTTATATATAAAGTCTGTTTTATTATATTTATTAATCGGTGTGAATCGAAAAAAATCCATGTTATTACAACAAAACTCTATGCAATATTGAGAAATAAAAGCACAAATCTTTTTCTACATTTTTTTCTTTACAGGGCAGGCAAGTATAGCAATCACTTCATTTAGAACAGTAAGCATGACAGTTCCTCCTTTGGAGACATGGGGCTAGTAGGGACTTTGGACTTAAAGAAAAATGTGGATCGTGTTAAGAAAGCCCAGAGGAGGCCAAGAACAAAATTGACCTTATGTTATTTATTTTGAAGTGGAAGTTAGGGGCTGCTGATGGCATTATCTAGAATTTCTCCTAATCAAAGCCATATGCCACTGACTACAAGCCTGAAACACCTACATTTCCAGTCAGACTAGGGCAGGCAGTCTTTGAGGGACTGACTTCTTAGAGCATGGCTTGAGAAATCTTTTTTTAATCTACATTTCAGCCCTCAGACTGGTTTGTTGTAACACAGCTTTTTTCTGTGCACTTGGATGTTGAGAAAGGCAAATACCAGAGTGCCAATACCAAATACCAAAGTTTTCAAGTTTCTTATTTTATGAACAAAATGATTTGTTGAGTGAAAGATACTTAAGGTATTAGATCATCCTTCTAGCATAAATTGTAGAATCTTCCTTACTAGGGATTGGTGAGATGAACCTCCTCCATACCTGATTTAGGTAGAGCTGATCCTGTTGCAACAGGAGGCAGATAGCAAAGATCTCTCGAGGTTTCTTCCAGGCATTTTTCTGCTTCTCTATTTAAAAGTCTCTGCAACTCAGCACATTGTATTTCTAGAAATTAATTTTTCAGTTTGTTTTTACCATGTGGTAGCAAGCTTGGTGATTAAAGAGCATGTGTGTTCTGGAAGGCAAGTTTAATTAGTTCCTGGAATTATATCCCCTTGGTAGCTATTTTCATAATTTCTGATGCTAGGTGAAGACAGAGTCTGTACTTGTTGCCCACCAAAGAATAGCAGGAATCCATTGGGCATTGCTTCAGCAGCCTGATATGTAAATTGAAGCAGGAAAAGACAAGGTTTTGATTAGGAAGTGCCTTTTCTGTAAGAGAATTTGCTCAGACTGCTGACATCTGCTAGAGAGAAAAAGTGAAGGGTGGTTCTCTCTGTCTGCCTTCACAGGAGAGGTGCTCCAGCCTTCTGATCATCTTAATAAATGAGAGAATCATAATTAGCCTAGCAAGTTAATGTGACTATATGTAGTATCTGACCAGAGGCTTCACAGAATTTCCTCCTATGCAGGTCTGAATGTTGTACGTCTCATTGTAAAGGTGATTTATCTACTATCAATATTTACATCCATACATCAGTAAGAGATATGAGGTAGGAATTTCTCTGGACAGAAACAGTGGGTACCAAACACATGTGTGAGGTGTATGAGAGTAGGACATTTCTTGTCCTGTGCAAGTGCACACTTTTTGTAACCAAGAAATTACTGTCCATTGAATTTTTGCTTCGTATACTTAACATGAGTAAAATCAAAGGATGAGAAAGAAGGGACTGAAGATTTAAACTACATCCTGTTTGCTTGGAGATAGAGTTAGAATGAGAGGGAGGGAGAGGGGGGAAGTAAACCCTTAAGTTCATATTTTAAGTTATGTCTTCTTGCCACTCCTACATGGGTTTCTATGGAAACAGAAGCAGAAACTGGGCCATCAGCAGCCAAGAATCCATTTACACTTTAAATTAACTTCTTGAGCAGCCATGCAGTTTTCTTGTCCAAATTAAACCATGATGGAGTAACACATACTAAGTATATTGGGGGCAAGATGAAAACACCAAATATTATATATCCTTCCATAAATACAGCCCCCAAAACCCCACTGTTTTTGTGAAAGATGTTAAATGACTGGATTCTGTTTTAAAAAGGTGCTTACTTATGATTCTGCAGATACACATTGAAAGTATGTTAAGGGATGCTGTTATATTCTTCAGGTAATGATGTTATCCATTTTAATTAGGAATTTAGCAAACTCTAAGGCAGTTCAGCTGGTTTTGTGCTTTGGATGCAGCAAATACTTTCCTTCCTTTCCTTATTGCTCATCTCCTAGTAAATTTAATGGTGAAATTCACATGCAGTAACACAGCTTGTGGATGTTGTAAACACTACTGACATTTATTTGTCTCATTAGAAGGTAACTTTGCTTATGTCTTATGATAAAATATTGTCAGATACTTGCCACTATTAGAAACTTTACTAAACTTATGTAGCACTTGGCAAAACTTTAATTGTTTGAATTGATGTTTTCTGTTTTAGTTGCTTGTTTGTTTGTTGATTCCTTTTTTTAATTAATATAGTCAGTTTTGATTATACAGTGTTCTTATGCTTTTGAGTAAGACATGGAGAACTGCCAAGGGTTATGATGCTAGCATAAGAAACTGGCCTGGAGTAAAGATAGAAGGCCTCTTCAGAGTCTGAAATGGCAGCTAAGAGAAATGCAGGAGGAGTGTTTAGTCTGTATTTGGGGACAAGGACAAGTGCTGGACCAAGCAAGAGCTGGAGTCCCAGCATGACTGTTCCACCATCCCTGTTGGGCAGGTGTCTGCAGAGGGGCTCTGAAGGGAGACCAGTGCCATGGGTTACCTGCATGGGTCTCAACATTATGGCAAAATGCCAGAATTATTTCCTCTTTGTGAACCTCATTTTCATTCATACTTGACTTTTTTTTTTTTTTATGTTGATGGCTTTGGGTGTTGCTGACACCAAAAACAAAGGTGCTGGCAAGGCAGAGCAACTGTTTTGACAGAGCCATGAGATGTGCAAGAAAATTGTTCCTTCATTTTCTCCTTCCTCCTGGTCAGGGATAAACCCTTGTGTGAAGTCCTTATGGCACAAAGAAATTCCTCTGTATAGGAATTAAAGTAGCTGCAGATGCTTGGTAATGGTACACAGAGTATTTTTTCCCAAGAGCTGATGCTAGTTGGCAGCAATTGTTTCTCAGTGTCATCTTGTGGGGTGTTACATGAGTAAGGCATCACAGACTACTAATAATTATTAAATTTAGGGTCTGGTCCCTGCAACTAATTAAGAAACAGAGATGATTGATGGAATAGGTTCAGAAAAGGTAAGCAGCAAGTAATAGTGAGTAGGATAGCAGGGAAATTTACATGAAATTTGTACAGGAACTGGTATGGCTTGGGTTTTGTTACCCATTTCCTTTAGAAGGAAAATGTAAAAAGTAATGCAGGAAGTGCCAAAATATGCAAGCAACAGAGGAACTTACTGCAAGCTGTGGAGCATTTGTCATTCTTGAGTCATTTCCAGTGCAAGTTATTTACATGTGGCGTGGTGAATGCTGCAGCTATTGGATCCAGGGACCAAAAATGTTACTGCAGATAAGAGTTGTACTGGGTTTTTGTGGCAAAGGTTTGGTAGCAGGAAGATGGAGTGGTGGGCTCTGTGAGAGCCAGTGCTTGTCAGCTCCAAAATGGACCTACTGCTGTCCAAAGCTGAGCCTGTCAGCAACACTGCCAGCACCTCTGAGGAGGGTGAAAAATACTGCACAGCAGTGGTGAGAGTGAGGAGTGAGAAAAAATGTGAGAAACAATGGTGCAGACACCCAGTCAGAGGAGAAGCAGCAGGAGAAGGAGGTGGATCAGGTGTCACAGCAGGGATTTCCCTGCAGCCTGTCAAGAAGAGCATGGAGAAACAGGTTGTCCCACTGCAGCCCATGGAGGACCCTACACTGGAGCAGGTGAATATTCTCTGAAGAAAGCTGCCACCCATGGAGACCTCACACTGGAGCAGACTCCTGGCAGGAGCTCCTGTGGAGAGGAGGTCATGCAGGAGCAGTTTTTCAGACAGTAACTGCAGCCTGTGGAGGTCCCAGGCTGGAGCAGCTTTTCCTGAAGGACCATAGGCCATGGAAAGGACCCACACTGGAGCAGTTTGCAGAAGCACAGTATCCTCAGAGCTGGAAGGGACCTCTAGAGATCATCTAGTCCAACCACTTTGCTAGAGCACATTACACAGGGTTTCATCCAGGTGGGGTTTGAGTATTTCCAGAGGAGACCACAAACTCTAGACACCCTGCTCTTGAAGGGCTCTAACCAGTGGGAGGGTTCTAGGCTGGAGCAGGGTGAAAAATGTGAGGAGAAAGGAGCAGCAAAGATGAACTGTTACAAAATTACCTTCTCTTGACCCACAAGCTTTTCTGTCTTATTTTCTTCCCCTGTTCTTCATGACCAAATAGAATAAGGCAGGGAAGTAGAGCTGTGGGATAGTTCTGCCATTACAGAAAATGAGAGGGAAAAGCCAGATGTACCTGCTGTGAGGAAGGCAAGACAAGCCTATCCACAGAGATCAGGGAGAAAAAAAAAATCATTAAATGCATCCAGTATCAGAGTCAAAATAAGTTAGAAATATTTTAAGAGATGAAATGTGAGGATGACTTTAAAGACTGCTATAGCCATCTGCAACACACCACCTATAGGAGGTCTTTGTCAGTGGGGGCTCATGGCAAGAGTTGATAGATCTGTTAGGAGAAAATCTGGAATGTTGACAGCAAAAGAAAGCAATACTAACTTGTATTTTAGAAACAGAAAAGGGGCAATTTATTGTTATTACTGCTGGAACAAACAGTACAGACAGATTCTTGCTGAAACAGGCATACCAGGGTGTGAAAAATGCTCTGAAGTAGTTGCAGCTTAGGTGAACTCCAGTGGGATTCCTCTAGAGAAAGATTTCAGAATCGTGCAATGTTTTTGAAAATAATCTTAAGGGAATTATATTACCTGGAGAGACTTGGGATATTTGATTTTCTTGAGATATGGGTGGCAGCTTTTATTTTTGGGGGGAGACTGAATACCACCTAGGTACCTGCAGCACTATTAGACATCAGAAATAAACATGCAAAGCACAGCTAAAATATGAGCAAAGAAGGCTGTAAGAAGCTTACAAGTATACAGAAAAGCTGAAAACTGGTGCATAAAATGCAGCAAAACAGGACTTTTGTGAATGTCATGTAAGGTTACAGCAGTAAATATCAGTCTGATAGACAGCTAATACATTGAGGTAGAGGAAAATGCAGTGCAGTTTCTGTTAACTGCAGTTAACAGAAAAAAGTTATAACACTATAACACTTTTCCCCCACTTGTTTGCTTTGTTTTGTTTTCCAAAGGGCTCAACTTCATTCCTGCATTTCATATTCCTCTAGGCTTCTCCCCTTCCCAAAAGCCACAGGGGAGTTGGGAATGTGGGGTTTGGGGCAGTCCATGAGAGAGCATCTCTGCCACTCCTTCCTCCTCATCCCTACTCCAGTGTGGGTCCTCCCTGGGCTGCAGTTCCTCCAGGATCATCCTGCTCCAGGATGGGCTGTCCATGGGCTGCAGTTCCTTCAGGGAATATCCACCTGGTGTGGAAATCTGCTCCAGCATGATCCTTTCCACAGGTCTCTGCTCTGCCTGGAGCACCTCCGCACCTCCTCCATTTCTCTCCTCGCTGTTCGCAGGGTAGTTTCTCTCATATTTTTTTTCCTCGCTCCTCATATGCTTGGACAGCATTTTTCTGCTTTCTCGAATGCCTTTTTACAGGAGCACCACCAGGTTCAGAGATGGGGCTTGGCTGGGTCCTGAGGTGGGGCGGTTTGGGAACTGGCCGGAACGGGCTAGAACCGGCTGGAACCGGCTCTGTCGGTTCTTCAGCCTCCTCACAGAGACCCCGCGGCAGCCACCCGGCCAGGGACAGCAGCATAAGTGGAGAACCAAGAACTGAAAGGTAGAATTTCTTTAAGAAAGAGGGAAATAAACCCTGAGTGAGAGTGCAGTTTAAATTACCCAGAATTTTCTGGAAAAAACCCAACAAAAAAAATCCCTGAACAGTTTAAATCTGTTTTAACAAAGAGTGGAACACCTGAAGTAAAGCACTATGGATGTGACTGCTACTGACGTCTGCGTATGTCAGAGTACATACAGATGTCAAATAGGTGTGCATTTCTAAAGAATTAGAAAGGAAATAAAAATCCATGGGAAGTGAGGAGACTTCTCAATCCCAATTTTTGGACTTTCTGTTCTGAGGGAAGGGCTGGTGTGGAGTCGAACAGTTCTGAAGTGGAGCGAGCTCGTAAGCTGCGCAGTTTACCTCAGATTGCAAACCAGATACAACCAGTTGTTTTTTCTTTAAAAAAAAAAAGCCCAAACAATTCTAATACGATTAAACACTGGGATTTTTTAGAAAGACAAGCTTTGAAGAATTAAGAAAACGAAACAGTACAGTTAACTGGTTAAAAGTGTGTCAAAAGCTTGAAGGAAGGACTGCAGCTTAACTTCCACGGATAAGCTCTTTAAGGAGAATACAAGAGGAAGGAGAGAGTCTGCGAAGATTTGAAAGGGGATTAAAAAGTAAGGAAAACCAAAAAGAATGCAAACCAGCCAGAAACTGCTATGATTTGCGTTTTGTAAGGCATATTTAAAGAAATAACAAAAAAAACCAACCACCCCATTGTTCATTCTTTTTACTATTTGGGCCATATATAGCATGTTCACACCTCTCTCAGTGTGAGGTATTGCCTCTCCTTTAGGTCTGGAAACAAAAGAGTGGATCAGCTTTCAGTAAGGTTCATGTTGTGCACATGGGTGAATACTTACCTACTGAAAATGAGCCTCACAAGTAACTGCAGAGCTGGTAAACAGTGTTTATGTTGCTTGGGTTTCTGAGGAGTCCAAGTATAGTCCAGCATGAAACAGGAATAGTAAATACAACATCTGTATAAAGATAAAATGCGAAACAATTCTAAACCAACAGATTTTCTGATGGTCAATTGTGGATGAAGTTTAAAAAGAATGGATAGGTAACTGAGCAAATGGGAAGTGGTATAAATGGCAATGTGTTTTTTTCAAGCAAGTTTGTCAAGACTAATGAGAGAAAGATTAGTTGGTTTCTTAAATGAGATTGTCTCCCCCGCATTAATCTGTTTAGACTTAAACAAAGCATTTTAGCATTCCTTTGGAAATTATTATTGAACATTGAAAATGGATGGGAAGGTGGCAGGTCAACTGCAAGAAGCTGTGGATAAAATGCAGTTTTTAGGATGGATACAGATTATTAATATTGTGCAGTGATTAGAAAATATCCCTGGATGTTTGCTCATTAAATTTTGGCTGTTGTGAAATTGAGAGGGCTTCCACAGATGGAAGGCCAATACAAAGGTGTCAATTGAATGGGTAGATATGAGAAAGTAACAGAGCAACAGTCAAATTTGTGCACCAGTGCTAAGAACTGTAAATTGGGGGTGATGAAGAGGCACAAGAGCTGGAGATACTGTCTGTAAAGGACAACTGCAGCTGCAGAAACTCTGCAGCACGGAAAGGTAAATGTGTGAGAGACATTGAGTCGAAACTGGGAAACAGCAATTTCATATAATAACAGCTCAGCATCTGCCCTATTTAGTGCCCTCTTTTTCTCAGTCTGAATTATGTGAAAAAAAGCCATATGAATTGCTTTGGTCTGTCCCTAAAAAGAACTATTTTAGGTTTTTTTCAGTGACACATACTTGCATCACTGTTACTGCAAGTTCTCAGAGCACTGCTACAATCTTGGAAGAGGTTTTTAAGTGCATTGTGATGACAGTGGGGTCATCCACACAGTTTGGGAGGCAGTAATAGATATATTTGATTTTGTTATAATCTGTTTACCATCAGTAATAAATGTGGAGACTTCTGAGTATGTTTCCTTCTCATTCACAAGGCAGTTCAGTTGTCATGCAATGTAAAATGTGAGTAGAAGAACCTGTGCAATGAACCACAGGTGTCTTGTTGTCAGTTCTGAACATCCTTTGTTTCCATAGATGACATTTTCTCTGGTTTTAGAGCTCTCATTTACTTTCTCCTGCTAGCTTCAATTTGAAATTTCAGTATGCTCAAACTCTGATGAAGAATGATGTCTGCTATGGTGGTTTATCTTTTCACTACTCAGCTTTTTTTTTCATTTGCATTGTGGAAGTGTGGGACACTATACTTTCTTTCAAGGCACTAAAAGGTGTGACTCATTCCTTCTCCTTTGTTTCTTAAATAAATTCTCCTTCCTGGCTTTACCTTGTGTTTTAACAGTGTTTTGCATGGAGCTTGTCAAAAGGGCTTTGGAGACCTGAGTAAACTGTCAAGGAGTTAGAGATATCTATATTTCATTCTGCTTGTATGCTCCAGAATTACAGTAGACACATGCTTGGGTTTTCTTTGCAACTTTCCTTTCCCAGTATGTGGTAGTTTTATAGGTTTATCCTTAATTATATTAAGCCATTTTCCTGTCACAGGTGAACTGAAGTGGAATGTATGCTTAGGGTCGCCAGAGATCCTTCAACTTAGAAGCAATATTGGCTGTTTCCTTCTGGACTGGTGCTAGGTTTTAGTAAGTGAATACTGTAATTAGTAATTTTTGCACATTTCAAAAGATAAGTAAATAGTTCTACCTAGAAATGTAGATTATATATATTATAATTAAGGCACTACAGATCATACAAATTTGTTCCTTGAGTTCAGGACAACTTTTGATCCTCATCTTTGTATCTCAACAGAAAAAAAGTATCTTCTTTCAGAGTTCTAGCTGGTTTATTTTTTTGCAAGCAAAATGAAAATAAACACAACTGTATGAACACGAGACAGAGGAACACATTAATTTGATTCCATCTGCTAAATAATTTTTGGGAATTTAATTGCACCCTGGTTCTTCTAAACACATTAAGACATATGTTCATAAACTAATTGAATATAGCTTCCAGTCTTGGCAGCAGTCCAATGCACTGTTAAATCAACAACAGTATCCTTAAGAATTATTTCAGTTGTATTATGTTTAATGTACTCTTCACTATTTTCATTTTTTTAAAATCCTGTGACATAATGAAATATAGGCTTATAAAAAGCTAGTTAAATGTACTGAATTGAATACTAGCTGCCAATAGTTTTTCTGACTGGAATGTCATTCTTTTGCCATGTGTGTTTTGGCTGCAAATTTAATCTTTTAGCTCCTTTCAGACATTTTTGTTGGGTTACTATATGTGGCTGCTTTGGCCTCAAGAAATTCTTCCCTGTATTTATAATTTTAATATAGTTAATTGTAATAAATGTCATAAGATTTCTTGTTTGTGAGATTATGGAGCTGGTTATCAAGGCTTCTTCTGAATTTTGATAATTTTTACCATCATCAATAAATGAGGTTGTCTTTCTAAAGGAGAAAACTTTTGGGGTTGGTGTTCGTTGTTGTTGGATTTTATTGTTCAGTTCCTTACTAATTCAAATGATCTGCTGAATTTTGTGGCAATTGACTCCTCTAGGACCTGAAGAGCCTGTTAAGATTAGCAGGAGCCTGAATAGCCTGTAGTAAAACAGAAAGATGGCAGAAATTTGCATGTGGAATGAGAATCTTAAAAATTTCTGGTATATCCCTGCAGATTAATTACAGAACCTTTACTTCCTC
This sequence comes from Heliangelus exortis, assembly GCF_036169615.1. Classification (NCBI taxonomy): domain Eukaryota; kingdom Metazoa; phylum Chordata; class Aves; order Apodiformes; family Trochilidae; genus Heliangelus; species Heliangelus exortis. Next base: position 2,446,890 of record NC_092439.1, read on the forward strand.
TGCAATTAGTAAGCATGTAGGATCAAGAGGAGACACTGAGCCCAAAGTAGCCTGTATGCTTACTAACACTGTGTCAAAAAATATAAATAATCTATCATGTAACTCTATTATGCAGATGCAAGTGTGTTAGTGAGAGAGAAGAAATAGAAGTAATTGCTTCCTGGCTTTGAGAAGGGATGCACATTTGATTATCAGGGCACATTTTCTGCCTCGTGCAGTGAAGTTGAGGAATCTTTGAACAGTCAATGTCATTGCATTCTCTAAGTTGTAGCTGTGGAAGTGCAGCTGGGTACTTCACACACCCTGAAATTAAAAGTCATTTGAATTGCCTTGGAATTTTTGAGGTCTCGGGCCATCATTAATCTAGCTTGAGTAAAGACATAAATAAGTGTTACTACATGTTGTTGGTATTTAAAGGCCAGGAGTTGTTTATGGTACTTGGTCACTTAAATGAGTTGATAAAGGTACAAAAAAGTCATACGTTTAGTCTGTCTGCTTAAATGCTTATGGACTGGGTAATTGTCAGAGTAGTTTTAAATAATTCATCAGGTCTGTCTTTTGACCAAAGTATTGCTTTGAGTTAATATTCCTTTCTTGCACAGAATCACAATATCTGTTAAGAAATTTCCCTCTGAATACAGGAAAAATGCCTTACAGGATGCAACACCCCTGAAAGGCCATGCTGTAACTCATCTCACTCTCTTCTTTACCTGTAGTTAGTAGATAGAGAATCAAACCTGCTTCTGCTAGTAACTAATTTAATCACCCTAAAAATAATATAGCAGAACTTCAAAGCAAAAAGGAAGAGTGTAATACACTAATAATTCTCCCTATTTAAAGTTAAAAATGTGCTGAAACAGCAATTACACTGTTCATTGCATGCTGTTAAATGACAAATAATCTCTTCTGTGTCCCAATTTTTCCTTAATAATGAGGCTTTACTTTCTCTTCCTATCAGGAGTGTGGATGTCACTCATAATATGGTAGTAGAAGCAAAAGTATATGCTATCTGCCACAGTCAAAATATTGATTCCAGAGTTCCCTTTTTAACATCATTTCAAGATTATGGATGTTTGCTCTGATTTTTATTTTTCCTGAAGTCTGAGCAAGGGGAAGATGCAGAAGGAGGAGGTGTGAGCATTCTGTAATCCTCAGCACTTTGGAATGTACCTTAAAGGTATCCTCTCATACATTATTGTGCCTCTGTGATGTACTGGCAAAGCCCCCATCAGCTGAGGTTGTCAGGCTGCAAACTGAGCATTTCTGTGTAGTCATCAAATCTCATAAAAAAGGAGGCAACTTCAGGGTGTACACCTGCCATATCTGTGATAAGGTTGGTGAGAATAGAGCTGAAGGCTGAGAACAGAGCTTTTCATTTGTTGTTGCTGTGAGTTTAAGCCTAACAATTGTAGTAAAAATTATTCCTGCAATTTTTTATACTCTGCCTGAAAAAAAAAGATTTTTTTTTTTTAACCAGGTCATTTTTGGAATGCATTTTAAGGATCCATTTTGCAGACAGTTGTATCAGCAGCACAGCCAAGCGTTTGCAGCAACAGGATGAAGTTAGCATGAATGTTGTCTGCATACATATGCAGTTCCTCAATGCTATGAGCCAAGATCATTTCCAAATTAAAAGAAAATTTTAGAATTTCAGCTAAACACAACTGCATGCTGCTTTGTGAATCAGCAGCAGCTGCGACCTCTTTGTGCTGTTTCATTGCATCTGTCCCAGTATTGCTTCCCATGTTGATTCATTTACTCATAATAACAAAAAATAATGCACATTTGGAGTTATATGTATACTCTTCATTACCAGCTGAAGAATTGTGACCTTTCTCTACCACATCAATACCAACTATTTTTCTTGCCACATTCTGTGTTTGCTATCTACTGTCATGATGTAAAAACACTTGAAATCATGTTTGCAGAGGCTGAAAAACTGTGCAAATTGTGTAGCACAAGCATTAAACCCATGGATGGATGGCTGCATTTATTAAATATGGGTTAAAAACCCATATCTGAATCCAAAAGGTAGATGATATTGAGCTTGTAGAGCTCATTGGTATTTTTCTCTGTGAATTATAAACATGTTTTCTCAATGTAGTCTGATCATTCTGAACAAAAGAGCATTGAGAATATGACAGCTCTCCTTTGAAAGCCTTGGTACTGTTAAGGTAGAATAAAAGTTCAGATTCTGCATATTTGCTTTCAAAGCAGCATCTGTTACTTGGTGACCCATGGGGCAAAGTTTACTGACAACATTTATTTTGACTTATGTAGTGCCTTGAGCTTATTGATTTTAAATCATGATACTTGTAATAGATTAATTATGTATCTTTAATCAACAAAAGAAATGTGTTGGCTTTTTTCGGGGTTGACTAGATGTAGGAGAATTAGATAAATACAAAAAGCTGCTTCTATTTATATACTATAATGCCATGGGTACTGTACTACAGGTAACCTGTTTAGTTTTGCTTTGTATTTTTAAAAAAGTAATATTTAAAATCTTGTTCTGATGTAGAATGTTTATGAAGCATCTAAAAATTTCTGCAGTGAATATGCATTAATAAGTCATAAGAATTAATAATTTACAATAGAATATAGATAAAACATGAATTGGCTTCTACTCAGCTGCACAGTTCAGCACTTTTTTGTTGTATAACATCCATCTTTACCCAGAAAAGTTAACAATTCATCAGCACAGGCAAAAGAGAAATAAAAGAAGCTGAAAGACAGACCTAAGAACTACACACAGGTTGCTCCATCAGTCTTTGCTCTTATTCTTTGTGGTACCTAGTGAACAGCAAACAGTTAAATGGGAAAGGCCACCCATAAAAAATATAAAACTTGCTTGATTTTTCTGAAACAAAGACATGTCTTTTCTAGAAAGCAACAGCTTTTCATAAATAATACTTTTAGTTACAAACGTATTGAGTGTATAATTGTCTGCATAAATTTTCTGTGCCAGGAAGTTAATTTAATTAAATACATATACCTAGATTTTGAACTGAACTAGATTTAACTTACGACCATTAATATCAGAAAAGTTAACTGCTAAAATTGCAACCTGAAAATATGAACCTTGGAAGTGTAAATGGAATTTTGAAGAAACCAGTTAATGGCAGGTCTACATAGATAGGGCCAAGTGCTTTATACCAAAGTATGCTATTTTTTGGCAGTATACTTTAGGTACCTTTTGAACTTCAAAACACTACTGAAATCCCTTTTCCTTGCTAAGAGCAGGGCACGTCACAATTTGCTTTGTCAGTCATAGGTAATCAGAAAAGTCTCTCACAGTGTGTTTTGCTTTAGAGACATTGAGCTAAGTTTTCCATCCACAAGAATTATATCTCAAAGTCTGGAGGCCCAGGAGCAAGAGTGTCTTCAAACACTTTCACTCTCCCTTATTCCTAGGTATCTTCTTTTATCCAGCATGGATCTGCCTTCTCCAGTCTGGGTGCCTTTCAGTTAGGAATGAATGAATGTGGATTTTGGCACCTTGATTTAGGGAAATGCTTCTTCAATTTGGTGACTCCCCTTTTAAATTGTGGGTTAGATTGCTGACTAAGCATTCTTAGGTGCTCAGAATTCCCAGTAATGTTTACTTTTTGAAAATGAAAAGGTGGGGTTTAAAAGTAACAATAATTAAAAAGTGAGTAACAGTTCAGTAATGTAATAAAAAAAAAAATAAAATTTCAAACTGAGTTCAGATACAGACAATAAGTTGTATGTTTTATCAGCCACATCACATCTTACCCTATGTGAGAGATGTGTTTCTAGGTGATGGCAAAATCTGGCAGATAACACAATAATATGAATTTATATTATGGCAGTTTGTTAAAAGAAACCTAAAGAAAAACCAATACAGGTATTTAGACAGGTTGGGACTCAGAGATTCAGAAAAGTCAACCCAAATCTTTATCTAGTTACTGCTTCAACAAGTTATGTTTTAATGCCTTATCTCCTAGGGGGGAAATGCTCATTAGAACTCCATTTAATTTGGTGTTAACGATGTCATTAGCTCCTGTACATGTTTCATGTGAGTCCTCCCCCACATCTGCATTCTTTTTCCCAGTTTTCCTCCATTTGCTTCCCCAGTGTGTCTGTCCCCGAGCTCTCTCCTGTTGTGTTAATAAATACCAGGCAAGTCTGTGTGGCACATTGTGCAGATTCAGAAGAATGTGTGCATTGAAAGAAGTTTTCTTTGGGAATGTTTTGTTGTGTTTGTCACGTGTGGCTGTGCCTTTTGAGGTTTAGAAAGCAACCTTACATTACAGGAGTGCATTTGGTTAACAAATTAGGTGTCAGCTCAGAGAAATAGTCAGATTCCAACTTCCAGGTCTCTGCAGAAAGTGTCTTGCTGTGCCTCCGATCTAAATTTTGGGTTGTCTCTGATTTCTCTGATTGTTCATGCAAAGAGAGAACCTGTTTTTTATTGTATCCAACTAACGATACCCATTGAGAGGTTTTTTTAATCTATGCATTTTCACCACTGTGTTTTGCTTTTATTAAAGCATTATGTTAGAATTAGACTTATTTTAGATCAAATTTTAGTTGAATTTTATATTGTAGAGACTCATGGAAACAATAAAATGCAATATGAGGGGTACAATATATAATTATTCTCCTTGCAATAGTTTAAGAAAATGTTAGAGCAAAAGTTTGCTGGTAAGTGGAAAATTTTAATCCTATCTTACCATGAAGTAAGTAATCTATGTTTTCACATAGATTTAAAAGTGGTCTGGTTGCTCTGTTGCTCAGACAACTGGTCTGGTTGCTCTGTTTGTGAACACTATAGTTGTTTTACTAGCTGTGTGCTCTCCATATTTTGGTGTTGATGGGGTTTTTAAATACCCATTTCTCTGATTGTAGAAGATCTTATTTTCCACACCTCATACTATAATAGAGTGGCTGCCATTCCTTGGGAGGGTTTTAGGGAAGAGTGGTTGCACACTTCCTGCAGCAGCTCTGTGCTGGGGTCTTTTGGTTGCTGCTTTGCTTTGATTCCTGGTAACCACAGGGGCTTTTGTCAGGAAGCTGGGAGTGTTAGTCCTGCATCAGCTTGTGGACTTCCACAATCTTCTTCCTTAGAAGTCCTGTGTCCTGCATCCCAAATGTGTTTTTCCACTGAAGAACCCCTCTCCTTTGAATCTCAGATCATCTTCAACTGCTCTTGAAAGCCCAATTTAACCATACAATTTTCTTCAACAAGATATGTATTTTCTATTTCCATCTCTGTCCTACTTCACTGGAGAAAAGGTTTAGAATAGACAGAATAATATGCTCCCTACAACAAGGAAGAGTAGAAAGATTCCTAAATACTAGGTTGGCTTAATTCCTGCTGATATGAAACTGCTTTAAATTGAACCTCATTTGCTAGCTCTCTTTGATTATGGAGTTGACTCTTCTTCTGAAGAGAATTGGATGGCAAAGAAATTTAAAATAAATTGATTGATCACTTAGATACTTTTATTATTATTATTTTTAGACTGGCTTCCTAAGGGACAAAGTTTGCAGTATCCATGTCTGCCTGTTCAGCCATTTATCACTACCCAACCTCCTCCCTATTTTTCAACACATTGGTTAATTTCATGCAAATTTGACAGAGCCAGAAGTCATTAGATCTAATCATTAGTCATAAGATCTAGTCATTAGATTTAAGTCATTAGTCATCATGGCTTCTACAAATTTAATAAAAGCTGGTGGTTGATTTGATGATAGAGATCCAAAGGCATCCTTTGTCTTTGGGAGAAAGATGAGCAGAGTCTCAGCTTGGCAGCAACTGCTTGACACCCTTGTGTGCATCCTTGCTGGGGCTGACACAGTGTGAGTGGAAAGGAGAGAGTTACTCCTCCAGACACAGAGTATTTTGCTCCTTGCACAACTGTCTTGTTAAAACAAATATACCTTATAGAGGAAGTATTACCATGGATGGAAGAGCCAAGTTTTACTGAGCATGAAAACATTGAGATTCAGTTGTGTTTTTTTAAAAAATAGTATCTTATTGATTAGTATTTCCTGAGACAGCCAAGATTCTTATTTTGTTTTAATTTTCTTATTGATGTTATGGCTCAAAGTAACTTATAATTTTTGGATCCATGAGAACAAAGTCCAACCACCAAGGGTTGGGTGCAAGCAGAAAGTTTTATTTGACAATTAACACAGGCAAAAGGATACAAGCCCATGAAGGCAAAGATGCTGCAAGGCAAAAGAGGGAGAGTGAAAAGGAAATGACAGAAAGAGATGGGAGAGAAAAGAGAAAGAAAGAAAAGAATGAGGGAGTTTGAGAAAGTGAGCACCATGGGTCCAGAGGTGTCTGATGAGGGTTTCTTGTTCAAGATGGGGTTCCAATTCCAGACAGGACCTGATGCAGGATGGGGGGGCAGTGAAGGACAATGAAATGGGAACCTCAGTGTTACTTGTATGCCCCCAAATCCCTGTGATTCCAGGCAAATGATCCACTGCTCCTTTGTTAGCCCAAGGAAAGGGAAAACTCATTTGTCCAGTCTTTAAAGAAGTTGTCATCCAAATTCTTTTTCTAAAAATCTTCCTTCATTCTGTTAGGGGACGTATCCTCATTTCACAGGGTTGGTAACAAGCATAGAGGAAATTTTTGCAAAAAATCTTATTTTAAAGTTACTTACTAAAAATTTTGCAGTTCTGTCAGGGAGTATATGTTAATAAGTAACAAGACAAACTGTCTTTCTCCTTACCAGCTGAGCTTAGTTCACCGCTTTTAATGGCTCTTCATCTAATTAAATCCATGTAACCTAGTTAATACCTGTCACTGAAAATGTAAAGGTAGGATCCTGGCTTCACTGGAGTTGGTATTTGAGAGACAGAGTCAATTCACTTTAATTTTTCCACTTAATATATTCGATACTTTGCTTGTTTTCAGGTATTTATAGATTCATATTTAGGTAATCAAATTAAGTAAATTAACACCTTGTTTATAATGCACTGACCCCTGTAAGCTCTTAGTTTGTCACAAATCCATGGAGTTATTAGCAGTACTAGTACTTGTTAAACACTGAGATAAATGTGACAATTTAAATCGTTTCATTGAAAGGAAAAATACAAAAAAAGAAAAAAAATGGCAAAAAATTGGGGCAAAAGCTAGGTTGATTTTTCTGGTAGTTGGATGTTTTCCATCTAATGCACTGGATTTTTCTAAATGGGAGAGAAATTTCACTACTGGAAGAGCAATACAGACTGAACCACAAGAGCAGAGTGTTTTTAACAGAACTGTACAGCTAATCATCAGGTGTGCAGTCAGCTTGGTTGGAAATTCAACAGATGCAAGGAGCTGACACATATCTGAAATTTTATAAATGCAGTGTACTGTGTGGAAGACTGTGACATGATTCACTGCTAACTTACATTTTTATGGGGAGATAAGGGTATTAGGACCCTAATTGATTTCATTAACAGATTTGTGCCTTAATAGGTGCAGAAATTAAGATCCCAACCTGTTTGTCCAACTAATTAAAGGGACAGTGGAAACCAGGGTTGAGGCTCAAGGGATAAAATCAATTATTCATATTCAGTTATCAGAATCTCAAAGCCAGAATGATTGCCATTTTCATAAGTAGATGTGATTGAGACAACAGGGATAAATTGTAAACTGCCTGTGTGGGCTGCAGAATGATGTAGTATGTATAATGAATGTCATCAAGATGTAAGGCTGAGGTGGAGAAACAGAAAGCTGCAAAAGAGATGAAACAGAACATAAAATATTTTCTTGCTCTCAATTAACCTTCAATTGTTTGCCTTTGCTATAGCTGTAAATGAACAGGTTTATTATTGTAATCTGCTTTTGCGTCAGAATTTGGCAAACAAAATTGGGAGAAAATCTTAATTGACATTGCAGTGCTACACTGGAGTGTTAGAAACATCACATTGTCACGTAGGTGATTTTATTTTTCTGAGTTGAGATGTACAGTAAAGAAACCAGTACTCAAACCAGGGGTCTGTAGTGAACATTTAGGTCTTCCTTTGATTAACTGCATTAGTAAATAGCTTTTACAGGGACCAATTTGCCCACGTTGATTTTGGTCATTTCAGCCCCTCTGTTTACATACTCTACATTCTTTATAGAGTTGTATATAAAATGTTAATTTACCTTGAAATTTCATCCTTGGATTGCAACGCTGATTTCCTATTCTTAGTAAAAATTTCCAATATATATATTCAGTGAAGTCATTTCCATGGTATTATAGATGCTATGCCTTAATTGTACTTTTTAGGCATAGAAACATTCACAGTGGCACACAAAAATAGAAACCTACTTGGAACTAGTTTTTCCCTGAGTCTTGATATATTCTTAAAAATATAATGGCAGTGTCTTAGTATGGGTGCTGGGTGGTTATATTTTACGTACCTGAAATATATTTTGAGCTTGTAAACAGGAGGTGCAGCCTAATGAGTTTAATCACAATCATTAACTGCCTCTCCAAACTTATTTTTAATTGAGCCACTCATAATTGCAGATGCTTGATTGGCTTCTCTGACTTTGTTCACACAAAAATTCCTGCAACAAATGAGTAATCCTTGGATGTGCCTGTTCTGCAGTCAGAGCAGTGATTGAAGGGTGATGTAGTAATACTCGTGAGGCTGTGTACTTGGTGCAGACTCAATCATGGCATGGTGGATGGCTCTTCCTGGATAGTGTTGCCATCATTGCTGCATCTAGGCATCCTGATTAAGATATTAGCAATCAAGCTAGTTTAGAAATCATGCAATGATATCAAATATGTGGAAAAGCAGAAAGATTTAGGAACTATGCCATGGAGAGCATCATGCAATAGAAGCAGATCATGCAGGTATTGATGTCCTCCTGGATTTGGGGTTGAAGAAACCATGTCAGGAGCTCTTGAGCACTTCTCTGCTCTGTCAGAGACAAAAAACGTGGGGAAAACAACTGCTCCCAGGCTGGCTTGCTGCTCTCCTGAGATTCTTAAGCAAAGGGTAATTTAGCCCCCAAGGCCTATGTATAAACAAGTGACCTTAAGGGTTCTTTTTTTTAAGTGGATTATAAATTTTCATTAAAATTTTCATAAAAATCTTGGTGTAGAAATAATAGAATATAACTTAATCATTAAATAATGGAGGTGAAGTTGAATACCTTTAGAAAAGGAAGTTTATTTTCTGGTAGTGATAGGAATCACAAGGCTAAGTGTCACTTGTTTTAAGGAGAATCTCTCTGCCTAGAACGAATTGTGGAGTGGGGCTTTTTTCATTTCTAGAGCAAAGTAATTCACAGTTTCATTTACATTGCTGGGGATTTTTAATGGCTTGTATCTCTGATTTTTTTTAAAAGCAGTATAAAAATTATTTTACTGCAAATAATTAAATAAACCTACCAGTATTCTGAAATTTACATTGTGCTTAAGAATTCACCTTCCCAGGGATGAAAAATAATTCTAATAAAGACCTCCTGCAATTGTCCTCCTTTGAGAAAGGGATTGCTATGTCTTGGTATCTTAAATTATAATGAAAGTGATCTTCAAATGGTTTAGTGATTTCAGAAATAATAATGACATTTATTTGAGCTGTTTTGTGACTACAGCAGATGTTTTTAAATGTTTACTGATATTCCAACGTGCTGTCTGTGGCATTTTCATCACTGGTTTTGAAGAAGTCACTGTGATTTGCTCCTGTTTTGAAAGAGAACAAACTATGGAGATAAGCAGCTTTGAGAAGAAGAAGGAAATGTTTAACCTGGCAATGCTGTTGCTAGAGAGCAGCACAGTGTGGTGTGAGAATCTGTTGTCATCTCTAAAGTTCATTGCTTTGCAGGATATGAGACCAGGATATTTTTCATTTGTTCCAAACATCAGATGGCTTTTTAAGCACTTGACATAATCTGGTAGATTACAGCCTTCAGTTATCAGGCATAGAAATGTCAACTTGAAATAAAAAAGCTTCAATTCCTATTTCACGTAGATCCTGCCAGTGACAGTAATATTAATTGCTTTTTCTACAGAGGTAATTTGTAAAGGAAAATAAAACCCCAAATATATCATCACAGTATCTTACACGTGGTTCTTTCCAGCTCAAGTGGGTCAGAGGACTCCATAAAAAGTCCTTTCTCAAACACAAACTAAGCAGAACTTTTAAATGTACTGAAATGTTCACAGATTTAGATAGTAATAGGAATGAATAACACTACATAAGTCTAGGTGGAAACATTGCTGATGAAAACTGGTGTTGTGCATCAGGCCTTTTGATAATAAACTGATCCCTGTGTAAATGAATCTTAGCTACCAGGCTCTGATGATCAGATAGAATAATGTGATATGCAGTTGCTGGGGGAAATAAAAAAATACAGTGATCTGTAGCACATTGTGTGGAATATTAAATTTAGATGATTGAAGGGGCTGATCTGAAAGGAGAAACTCACCCTCAGATCCTGTGCATTTACCTATATGCAAATTTTAAATAAAAATTCTCCTAAAAGTATACTGATTACAAATAGCAGAATCATCCTTAAATGTGTTTGAATAACCTAAATTCTGCTGTTGCTATGGGTGACTTAGTGTCTTCTGGAGTAGCTTCTATAGGATGGTGCTGAGTTCCTGCAAAAATATTACTAAATCATTACTTTGCAGCTCAGCAGTATTTTTAACTCAACCTGTATCTTGGCAAAAATGTGATTTATTCAACTTAATAAGTGAATGCAGTTTGAGGTGTGTTCCGTGCACCAGAGGCTGAGAAATTAATGTTGTACCTTTCTTAATTTCACATGCACTTTTTGTACTTTCTCCTTTTTGCTTGGATTCTAAAGATCAATTTATTGTGATAAAAAGTACTAACTGAATAATTGTCAGGGAAAAAAATCAATATAAACAAAGAAAGATATTTGTACAGCTTGAATCCTCTCCATTTCAGTGTGTCTTTATCATGCCAGGGTTCTCAGCTGGTATTTATTCTTTCCTTTATTACCCTCTCTAAAATATTTCACATTCTGCAATTATGGAAGAGTATTTAGTTTTTTCTTTGCCATTGGGATCAAGTAATCAGCTGGGGAGATGAACCGAGTCTCCTGCTGCAAATGGATGTCTTTCCTCTACTTTCTTTAAGTAAGTTTTTGTCTTCAGTACTTTTGTCCTCATAATCCTGTTCTTTCACGTGTGTTTCAGACCAAACCACTTATTTTTCAATTCCAAATGTCCTGAAGCCTTTTTTGCCTCCAACTTTCACAAGATTAAAAACTTACTTCAATTCCTTATTTTCTAGCCCCTAACTGATCATCAGAATTAATAGTTCTTGCTGTATGTTCTTGTCAGAAGTTACCTTTATCTTCCATCTCCATCATGAATTTCTGTGGCCAACATCTCTTTCCACACCTCTGCAGCAGTACAGCTGCTCTGCTCTGCAGGGTATGCATGCAGCTGAAATTGCTGTGTCACTTCAGAGGTTTTCTAGAGCTGTCTCTGCACTTTATTCTCTAAGCAACCTTCAATTTTTTATCAGTCCTTTTTGTGCTTTTCTCTAGTGATCATCTGTATTTTTGCATACTGTCTCTTCAGCTGACCTTTCCTTTGGCCTGAACAACCTCTGTTTACTCTCTCAAATCTGCTGCTTTCAGCATTTCTTTCTAAAAAGTGTGATAACAGCATAATGGTAACAATGTCAAATGGGACTCCTTCTTAGACCTGTTTTATTATCTGAGAAGTCTTTTTATAGTACTACTTTGATTCTGGCCATTATTTCAAGCATGTGCTATACAATCATAGGAGGGCACATAAAGAGTAATTTCAAACCCTGTGTAGAAGTGTAGGGAGGTTTACATCTGTAACTACTTCTGCATTTAAGAGGAAGCTTAGATGTCTCTGTGGGCATGGGCCATAGCTTCACTGGAGTCACTGTGGTAGGAATAATGGTGCTTTAGGGAGTCAGCTTTGGCCTGCCCAGCATTTCAAACTCTTCCTGGAAGATGATAAATGGTGGGTGAGGAGTTTCCATCTCCCTTCTGAGCCAGATTCTGACCATTACTAAAGGAACCTTAGCATCTTGTTTAAAAGTTGAGCTCTTCTATTTTCCTGTCTGTTTATCTACTTGATATGTTGACTCTAACTTAAAATCAAAAAGGATTCTTCAGAGGATTATTTTGCTGGTTGAGTAACTAATAGATGTTTAAGGCTTTCTTCATCCAGTTAGCATTATTTTTCAGTTTAGTTTTTAACTTTTTCCTGACTGATAAGAGCATTAACAAAAATGTTGCTGCTGTCATCTTGGAATTCTAATACGGAATTTATATATGCATATAAATTCCAGATATTTAGATCAGTTAAAAAAAAGGCATTAATAAGTTTAAGCTCACAAGAGACTGATCAGTTTATGGTGGACAACCTAAAATATTGCTGACTTAGTAGCCAAATGCCATTCCATTTGTGCCAGGGAAATTGAAGCCTGGGACAGTAAATGGTGTACTCTGATTTTAAAGTCTGTAGGCAGCAAACCATTAAAACACTCTCAAAATAATAAAGAACTAAACAGCACTTTATTTTACAGTACTTTAAAATTACTTCTGCCCCATTTTTGTATTTTTGAGTCCTCCTATCGTATGAAGTTTTCATTTCAAAAGGGACAGTGTAGAAGGTCATGAAAGAAAGTGGTATTCCAGCCCTGTAAATAGAGCTTGGCAAATTTCAGCAATTCTTTGAAATAAAATCAATATCTGTGTCAGTTTTGTTATTTTAAAAGAAATCATAATTCGGGTGTGAATGCTGAAATTATTGTGTAGTCAGTAGGCTTTTACAGGAGGACTCCTTTAGTGCAAATCCTGCATTTTTGTCAGTTGATTCAACAAAATATCTCTATTTATTATCATGGGATATCCCATTTTTTATTACTTCCCCACATGGGTTTAAAAATGCAACATTACTGGGTTGCTTTGGCCAAGTAAATCTAGGTAAAGTGTTAGCTGTTGTTAACACTTAGTGAAAAAATTACTTCCCAGAAATTGTCATCATTTGTTCTGTCTCTTAAAATACATTGTATAAATCTTCCTTCTGAAGGAAGGATCTGCTGAAGAGGTTTTGGGTTTTCTTCCCTCCCCTCTTTTTTATACCTTGTTTGGAGACAGCGAATCTTAAGAGTTTGGTAAGTTTGAGATAGCTCTTTAGGGAAGAGTTATACACATTTAGATACATGAACTTTTGTCCCATCAAACAAAGTTCTCACCTGCACATTTTATGGGTGAACTTGCTCATACATTCTGAAAAATCAAAGCTATTGTGGGCCCTGGCACATTTTTTCTAATGTTACTCATCTGTAACCAGCTCAAAATTTTTATGCTTGGTAAATGGAGAATTATCTGTGAAGCAAATTGTGTAATTTTTGAAAGAAGATGAAACAAAGCTGGGAGTGATTTCTGTTACTTTCTAATTAATACCCCAGGGACTTCAGCCAGACTTTTAATCTTTTGTAAATGACACCTTCACTATCTTGTGGTGCAAGTTTTGATAGCCAAATGGAAGTTACATGCTTTGCTGAAGCTGTTGTTACTTATTTCTTATTAAAGAAAGTTTTAATAGAAAGAAACTTGCTGTCTACTGGGAAACAAATACTGATCTGTAACAATATTTAAGAAATAGGGCTTTTAAAAAAAAAAAAATCATAATTTGTGGACTTGCTTCAGCAGTGTTAGCTCTGTGTGTGCCAGTGCAGCAGATGACCCCAAAGGCTTTCCAGCATCTCCACCCACACACCCTGCCTTACAAAATAGCATTTGCCCACAGACACAGTTAAACAGTGACTTATATTTACATTTATATTTCCTCTTAACACCTTAGCAGTCAAAATCAGAGGAGTCTCTCACACTTCTAGAGAATCTGGGTTTCTATACAATTGCTTATGTTAGTGCACAGAAACTGCTATACTTGCATTCAGTACTCTACTTGGAATAACAGATTTTAGTTTTGCTGAAGGCATAGTGGTGCCAATATGCTGGGCAAGCTTTGTCCCTAGAAACATTTTATTAGTCCTGTAGGGAGAGATTGCCATAGTTCTGCTCTCCTGACTCCTTTTCTGTATTGAGAAGTAACTTGGGTTTTCTCCCCACTCTGTAGATATGTATCTTAGGGGAAAGATGTTAAAAAAAAAAAAAAAAGATGAAACAAAACATTTTTGAAATTCAAAAGCAATGTTTTGGTATCCCTTCTACCCACTTCTATCTCAAAGTCTGGACAATAGAAAACCCTCTAGGAAATAATTTTGAAGAATTTTCACCACTTCTCATAAATTACAGAGTTTTTTCCAAACAAAACTGTGGACTGCATTTGGAGGAAAAGTTATATCACAGGCACCCAAACCAGAGGTGGAGTAAAGTAGGCAGAGGGAATACAGGGCTGACATTATCACCTAGTTATTAAGTTATCTGGATGCTCCAGATGAAAGGAGTATCATCATTTACATTACTAGGGTAGAGAGGCTCACAAATTAAAATTAGGTCAGAAATAGCTAAAGGTTGTGATAAGATGATGACATGCAAGGCAGAATAAGAAGTACAAGCAAAGTCTGTAGGTATGAAATTTTAATACATCTCTCTGGATCCTCAGCCATCTCAGCAGCATCATACATCAGCAGCAGCCCAGTGTCCTTTGCCTTCTGCAGCTGCATAAGAAGCTCTTGCCATCCTCTTGGATTGGACCCTACAATCAGTCCTTTTGTTGCTAGAGCAGTAAAATCAATTCTGCTGTTATCTTGGAATTATCTTCAGTCTGACAGAAAGCAAATCTGTAGTTATCTACAGCAAAGTAGTTATCTACTCCCCACAGTGGTTTCTCTATCCTTTCTGATAGTATCTAAAGCGTGCATGGTTTTCCAACGTGGGGCTGATCAGGAGTTTCTGGTACTGTGAGGAGTATCATGCTCTACTTGGTCACATTTCAAGTAAGTCAGAGGGAGTACATTCATAGCCCCTTGTCATGTCTCTTGAATTAGCAGCTGAACTGAATCTGCTGCAGCTCTCCATGCTATCAGCTGGTGTACTTACAGATTATATAGAAATGCATTTGTGTATGTGTGGATCATCATAGAATCATAGAATCTTAGGGGTTGGAAGGGACCTCGAAAGATCATCTAGTCCAACCCCCCCTGCCAGAGCAGGGCCCCCTAGAGTACATCGCCTAGGAACGTGTCCAGGTGGGTTTTGAATGTCTCCAGTGAAGGAGACTCCACAACCCCCCTGGGCAGCCTGTTCCAGGGCTCTGTCACCCTTACAGTAAAAAAATTTTTTCTGATATTCAACTTGAACCTCCTATGCTCCAATTTACACCCATTACCCCTTGATGCTGTTGGTTGTGCATGTTACTGAGTACAAAGTTCAGAGGCAACATGAGAGCAAGCACTGGCTGTCCTCAGCCAAGCCATTTCTGTGTCTGTGTGTCTAATACCTAGAAGATGGATTGCATGCTTCTCACTTATTTCATCTGTTTGTGGACTGTGAGAGAAGGACTGGCAGAGTCTGCTGGCAAGTTTCTGTAGTAAATTGCTGGTAGAGGTAGAGTTTGGACATGTGTTGAGTCACACCCCATAACTCACCTGACTTTCTTGAAGGAGAAAGTTTGTTGTTTTACAAACAAAGAGTTTTCAGTGATAGAGATTAAATAATTAGGAGCCTTTCCAAGCATCCATTGTGTTAGATAGTTGAACTGTGCTCTGTCTAGCAAAGATGGGAAAAGGAATTTTATACACACTAAATAGCTCAGCAGTTCCTTCTGTTTTTCTCGTTACTGCAGTTAGGAAGGGCCATATTTTATTCACTTTCTTTGGAAGCTTTGTGATTTGTTTCTTTGTTCATCTAAAATAAAACAACATGAGTTAACATTCTAAAGTGTGTTTGTAACCATCCTCTGGATGATGCTCCTGTGATTATTTGTGTCTTGGCAGTAGAAGAATGCTTGGTGCTTAGGAAGAGACCAGACTGGAGCCAAGATTGGAGCCAAGAAAGCAAAGATGTGAGGGTTAATGAAATGTTCTGGCAGTTGGAGTGTTACAAAGGTTTTCCTCCAAAAATATTAGTGGGCCACATACTTGCTCCTTTAAAGGTTAAGGATCACTGTAACTAATGTTACAACTAATAAAATCTGCAGTTCTTAGGAAAACTAAAACTACAAATTTGTGCCTGATGTCACAAAAGAGAAGCTTTTCTAGAAATGTATTTGTGTATTGATTATTTCAATTGAATTAGTCAATTCTTTGAGCTGTTGATCCAAAAGATGGAATCCAGAGTTGTTGCTGACTCTACTGCTCGTTACACCCCTACACACCCACTGTAAATTCACTCCCTTTCCCCTCTTACTTCTCCTATCTTATTTTAGAAAAGTCTGTGTTGCACAGATCCTCAGGAATCAGAGCTTGGGGAATTAATGAACCCTATAAGTATCCATCTGGGATGTTCTGTGTGAAACACATGTTGGACTGGGAGAGACATTTGGCAGAGCAGAGACAGAAAGACAATTTCTGCTCCTTTCTGCCATGCAGGTACCTTCCTCACAGGAGAGCTGCAGACCTGCCTACCAGTAGAGCTGTTGGTGGTCTAACAGAATACAGACTATTATGGTCTTCATCTTCCATTCTGCTTCAAGCCTGAGTTATGAAAAAGTTTCTAACAGCCTGTTAACTTAGTTCACTGATTCTGTTCATTATCTTAGGAGAGTGTTTTTAATTAGTGTCTAGTATAAATACTCAGGGCAGCTGTCTTCTTGGATGCTGATGGGAGGAAATTTAGGAAGCTGATATTAAACACCATTTCTGTGTCCTTTTAATTCACTAAGGAAATTCTCTTTTTGTTTTACTGTCATCTACTGAAATATTTTGCTTTGCCTTGTGAGGAAAAACGTGTCCAATCATCTTTTCTAATTCGCTGAGTGGATGACTGGTTCAGAAGAAACTTCTCTAACACAGTTTGTCAAAGCCAAGGGAATAGAATTTGACAACTATGCTTAATCTTAAAGCTTCTGTGAAATGAAAGATAGGTGTAAAGATATAAATCAAGCTTTGCAGGTACGTGGGATGCACAGTTCCTCCACTGCTAAAAAGTATCCTCTGTCTTTTTCTTTCACTACGTGATCAGAAGTCTGAGATTTACTACATATGTATGGACAACACACTCTTGCATGAAATCAATATGCCTGATACTTCCTAGATTGTGGTTATTGCTGAAACTATTCCAAGTTTTCATATTTCTAAGTGGTTTTAAAGGCTAGAAAAAAACCGTTCTTGCTGCCAGGACAATTAATTTTCTAATCTCAGTACCTCTCTTTGGCAGAAAAAATGCAGAAGTGCACAAGAAACAAGATTAAATTGGTTTGGTGTCTGATAAAACACAAATGGTTTGTGCTTATGATATGATAGGGACTATGAAAGCCACAAAAGAATCAGTTGTTGCTTCACATTCCCGAGTTTGGCTACATAATTGAAAGGTCTTCACGGAAGAAATGAAAAGCTAAATAGGTTTTTAAATCATAAACAAAGTTATTGACAATGTTTTTCTAATAACAGCCAGTGACCTGACAGGAATCCTCTTTGGGGCTTGTAATGACAGATTGGTTGTGCTGAACCTGCAGGGCTTTTCCTTGTTTTTCTACAAAAGTGTTTCACCCCCCCTGAACTATAAAATGTGGGTTTTAAAATACTGTCATTTTGACTATGTTTCAATAAAACAACTCTGATGGAGAAGTAGCTTCTAACTAGGATAAGTCTTCACTACAGAGCACTGATCAAACCAGAAGCAGTGATTTATTGTTATTGGTTGTCTGGAAAATAAGCACCCATATATCAAGTCTATTGTTTAGCTGTTGTGTTAACTGCTAAGATGAAGGAACAGGAGGTGCTTGTTGTTATGGAGAGTATAGAGAGCTTGACAGCGTCTGAAATCTGTTTAAACCCAGAGAAAGATAAATCCAATACAGTTGTCTGGAGCACATTTGAGCAGGAAGAGCTTGTCTGTTGGGATAAGCATGAATAGTTTTTCATGGTCCAGAGAAGTTTTCCTTTCATTTTGCTTGTTAAGCTTTGCTGTGCAATGGGAGCTTCTCTCCTTAGATAACATTGCCTGTTCTGCACTTCACACACATCTCCTTTTTGTGTTTGCTTTAAAGAACACATTGGAGATGGTTATACTCATTCTGGCCCAATGACACATGAAAGACATTTAATGGTTTAATTTCTTAAAGTATCAAAATATAATTCGTGTGTTGGTAATGGGAAGAATATGTTGAAACTATCGTCTCTTTGCCTAAACCAGTTCACAGACATGATTTATGTTTTAGTAATAGTAAATAGTAAAAGTTCCTGCTTTCTATGATACTATTGCAGTCAGAAACCTGTCTTCCTTTTGGTATCACTGTCAGGCAGGATTAATGGATGTAGAAATTTCTCTCTGATAACATATTTCTGAAACTGCTGTACCCCACTGACTAGTGGGAATTATCAGGTTTTATATCAACAGGAAAATAAATCACTAAGGTAAAATCAGCTGAGGTAAAATTCAGCTATGAGTGTGCTGTGGTCCATACAACTGTTTTAGTCATAGAATGGTTTCAGGAGAGGAAGATGCTATCAAGATGTAGCAGCTATTATTAGCAAGGCTGCCTCTCTAAAGGTGTTTATTTTAGTCTTGCCTGACTCATCCTTAGTCTTACATAAAAGACAAGACAAAGTACAGTTCACTGACTTTGGCCACTAATCAAAACACTGGCAAAACCTCAAAGTGCCTGCTTTTTCTTTGCCTGTCTTTTTAATCTGTCTTGCTGCACAACGATGGGAAAGAAAATAAGTAACCACCCTTTATTGTTTCTGTGCCTTAAGTATTACCCAGGAAGCTTTTAACTAATATGGGGTCTGCAGTGAAAAGAGTTCTGAAACTATGTAATGTTCAGTGAGGTTTTTGTCATTTGCTGCTTTTGCCCAGCTGTCTTCTTACTATATTAAATCATAGCTTTTGGGCACGTTAGAGCTCTTGCAGCCTTCCAGATGGGCTACAGTTATGTCAAACAAAATTCTTCATCTCCTCTTGAGAAATTATAGGGTAACCCTGCAGTGAAACAAAATTTTTTTTTAAATAAGGAAGAAATCCAGTTATACGTAGTTAAGTGAAAGTGTTCTTTATTAACCTGAGGGCCAACAGTGGGAATGCTGCATAGGGAGGCAGCTCAGAGATGGCTTCAGTAACAAGTGAGATGTTGCCCATGTAGCTTTGTAAACAAGCAATCCCCATTTTTAAAAGCATGAAGAGGAAAAAGTAAAAGTAGCACAATTGCTTCAAGCTCAAATGACTGTAACTCTTCCAGTGAAAACTAAAAGCAAAAACAGGAACAAAGAAGATAATTGGGAAGCCCTCAAGTCCCAGTTGGTAATTATGATTTCCCTATGGAAAGATTTAATAGGACTTTGCTAATGGTTCAGTTGGAGCTGTGATGAATGCAGTATAGAAGAAGTTTTTAAAAATTAAAGTTACACAACTGTATTGCTTGCTTAGAAGGCAAAGCAAGAAGTAAAAAAAAAAGTGAAATACATGGCTTTCCCCATACTGGTTTGAAAAGTGAACGATTGCTTTGTCTTTTCCAGATGGAGGAAACTAACTTTCATTTTTTATTACAATTTGCAATCCATCCTTCTTTTCTAATTTTGACTTTTAAGAATGTTCCATTGCACTCTCTTGTTTGGAAGTAGGTTTTCTGGCTGAAGACAACAAACTCTGTCCTACTTACCACTTATGCCTTGTTAGCTGGAGAAAACTCCTCAATGTTATGAGAAACCTTGTCCATGATTAGAGGACAAACTTTGATCCTAGTTCTTAATTCCCTCCTATTTCCCTGATTTATTTAGTTGATGTTACTGAAGTGAGTGGGATAAAGGTGGTGGAAAACGCTTGTGTCAGCTTTCTATTTTTCTGAAGGAGTCCATGTCTATAGTCTTCAGCTTATTGGTAATATAAATATTTTTCTCAGAAGTCAAGGAAAAAATCTGATCACAAAATGGCAGGGTTAACCCTTCTGCCTCTCTTTCAGTGCAAAATCAAAATTCTGAGCAGTCACTTAATCTTTACAGTCACTTCCTCACATTTATCTGCTGAGGTAGAACTCCTGAATGCTTTAGCTCATTAGTCCCTTATGTTCTGAGAATGCTGCAGTCATTAGCATACAAAATCAGATTGATTTTGATTAAATTTTGAAAACCACACTTAACACCTTCAGCAGCAATCTCAAGTGTCATCCCTGCCCCTTCTCCCTGTGTGTTTCTTGTTACCAACGTGCCTGCACACGTGAACACTGTGCATGGCCTGGAGTAGAAAGAGCCTTGAGCTGGCATTGGATGCTGGGGGAACAGGAGTGACAAAAATGTGTCCATGTGGTGCTAATTAGCCTGGGGACAGCCCCATGCTGGTGTCTCTGTGTTTCTTCCAGGATCCAGGCTCATGTCTCTGCCTGGTGTCACTCTGTATCCTTGCAGAACGCCAGATTGCTCCGTGCTGGCTCAGGTGCTTCCAGTGCAGTCTTCTCCCACACACCTTGGGAATCATCCTGTCTCTGGAAGTGTTCTCAGAATAAATTGTAATGAAGGAAAGGATGAAGTGCCCTTCATTGTCTTTAAGATCAAAAGGAGAGGGACTGGGATATTCAGAGTGCATCGGGAAGGATTCACAGGAGCATTACCACATCAGCCAGGGATTGATTGCTGGTGTTTCCAAAGAGACAGCCATCAAGTCCATAGGGATAGTCCCTGACCTTGACAAAGAAGACCAGTCAATTTTACAACTTAGTTTTCCCAGATTTTGATAAAATCAATTTCTGAATTAAATAATGAGATCTGGATTCTCAAGGAGCATAAATTTTTCAACACTTTCATTCTGAGCAAGAACACTGGGAAAGAACTGCTATGCAAACTTGAGCAAAATAGCTTTTCAGCTTTCTGTTTTGAAAATGACTAAAATTGGAGTCAATATGTTGTTGAGAAGACTGAATTATTTTCCCAGTCCTTTGTCCTTTTGTGTTATTTTTATGTAGTCTTTGCCTTTTGTACCAAGATCAGCCATTTGAGTAAGTGAAGGCTGCATCAGATTATAGCTGCTCTTCCCCACTTAGAAAATATTAAGGGTTAATTAATGGCATATTTTGTCTGGTTTATATATTTATTTATTTTTAAATTGCTGCCTCAGAACATCAGTTTTTACTGCTCCCATGCCTATTATTGGAGTTATTTATAGCAGATCTATACCTTGTCAAATGCACACTTACGTTTTTCTCCAGACTGAATTTTGCTTCTTTAGTTAGAAATGGATTCTTACTGGTAAGCATACATTATATATATATATGTGTTTGTGTGTGTGCAAAAGAAACTATATTATTAACTACTGATCACTTAGCTATTTCCAAAAGCTCATATTTAGAATGTCTAAAAATATTTTTCAGAATATTTCAGAAACTCTCAGGAGCTTTACATCAGGAATTCCTTGCATTCAGCAGGAAGATGCTATTAGAACAAACATGTGATAAGGAAACCACGTGGCAGAAGACATTCTGCCTGAGACTGGAGCAATGCCACCAGTGCTGCTTCAGCAGGATTTGGGGTGCACATGAGTGAGTGGCCCACATTAAGGGTACTTTTTACAGCAAGTTTCCTAGAACCAAAGTTTTCATGTTACCATGGTTAATCTTTGGGATCTAAATCACATCTTTTATGGCTGTCATCCTTGTAGTCGAAAAAAACAAAAAAAACCAACCAACCAAACCACCAGACAATCAATAGAAAGAGTTTTAGAGTACATTGAAATTTTTTCTCTACCACTAGACTGATTTGGCAGTGTCAGTATCTGGGACAAAAATTATTTAGGTCGAGGTATTAGGAGAGAAATCACTTGAGATGCTCCTGCAGTTTGTGCAATTAGGCAAAAAACCAGAGGCTGGGATAAAATACTGTGGCATACAAAGAGAATCACTTACTGCCTTGAAGTCACCTAAAATGTGTATTTTGGGATGGTGAGTGTTCCTCTCTCACAGTTCTGTCTCCATGTTAGTGTATCCCCCTGCAAAGCCAGGTGAGCTACGTGTCATTAGTGACACTTATTGCTACTTGTGCAATGAAACCAGTAGCTATTAATGGCATCTGATGCATGTTTGGCAAAATGTAAATTTTTTTTCCCCTGATAATCTCTCTAGCCTGTAAAATCCACATACAGTTAAAGTATTAAAAGTTCTCTGGCATGGATGGCCACTGGCATGGAACAATGCACAATCAGACAACTAGAATCAGCCTTCAAAGCGAGGCAGGTGCCTCCATTATGTCTCCTGGAAATGGTCCTCAGCCCATGCTGACTCCCAGGTCCTTCAGAGGCTCTGGCAGGAGTGCCCTTGCAGGTATTGGCCAAACAGGATTTAGGAGCCCAGCAGGGAGTTCAGTGCTCAGGAAGGCAGCTGGGCTGCAGCATGTAACCTGCCATCTGTATTGCTGTCAGGAGTGAGCATTTGAGTGGTCATGCACTGATGATGGTGATGATTTAGGATTAAGCTTTGGCACAAGTGTTCAGAGGAGTCATCCCAGTATCTTGGGTGGCTCTGTCCTTTGCAGTGCCATGCAAGTTGCTAAGCACTTGAGGAACTGGAGCTCCTGTCTCACTGAGGCTGTCCATCTGATTTTCACAGGTAGTATAAAAGTCACCTGGACACAGCTTTTGGCAATTAGAACTTTGTGGGAAATGCTGGCTCTTTGCAAAGGGCTTCTAAGTTTTAAACTTTTGTGTAGGGTTGGCATTTAAATTCCACTCTGCAATACCTAGTTACAATACTTATCCTGCTTTAGTGGACGGGTTGGATTTGATGATCTCTAGAGGTCCCTTCCAACTCTGATGATTCTGTGAAAGCAATTAAATTTAAATTATAAGGGATTTTCAAAATATTTGGTGTTTACAACCAGGCTTCTCTTCATTACGTGTGGAAGCACCAAGCATTTCAGCCTTTCAGCCTGCATCAGCATCATCCATTTCTACTCTTGCCTTGTTGTACATATTCCCGAAGTTCTTTTTCTGGTCTTTTCTGGCTTGTTTTAGACTTAATTCTCATTCTGAAAAGATACACACAGGATCAAGCTTACTGGTTTTTGCTGTCTGTGAATGTTTTGGATTTGTTGGTTGGGTTGTTTGTTTCATTTTCGTTTTTTTTTTATTTAATACACAAACAACAAAAGGCAGGTAACAAAATTACTGCTGTTACAAATGAGGCTGCCGTTTCCTAATTGAAAAACCTGTTATGTTATCTTCACTTGTGCTTCATTTGTCTCCCTCTCCTCAGTGTCTGTGTTCAGTTTGTGGCATGTTTATTTCAATACTGCGCTTCTGATGAGTTGCTACATTTCTTCGTGGTCGTGGAGCTCTTCAGTGTGTTCCTAAAATGTCAGCGCGTAACAGCACTGATTCATCCAACACATTGCACAGCTGACTGCTGCTTGCAAAGCAGGCAATTTTGTTGCTAACTTTAGGTGTTGAAAGAAAGAGAAGGGCAGGTTTGGGTTCTTCTTGGCCACTAGATGAAAAGAAACATTTCCGAAGAAATGTTTCCATCTTGTTTTGATACAGAATTTGACTGTTGAGCAAATGTTTCCAAAAGACAGGCTGCATCATCTTGCTGCTGCGGGCACCCACAGACTTGGAGCCATGCAGAAGGCAAAACCTTGCTCAACTGATTCTGCCTTTTGCTTGCAAGGATCTTGCCTCAGGACCAGCATTCTGTGTAGGCTGGGTGGAGCTGCTCTGAAGGCCAGAAAACTTCCTCGTGCTCCGTGAGTCATCAGATCATACAAAAATAGATTTTTACTTCAAACTATTTACAAATAAAATCAAACTTAATGAAAGGTTTGTTGGTGATTCTTATTCACTGTGACAAAATGCTCTGAGGAGTCTGCTGTTAGACTTCTGTGATGCTTGTTCACTCACCAAAACAAATCATGCCTTCTTAACAGTGAAACTTTTTGCATCTGCACTCTTGCTTGAGATGGTAAAAAAATCATTCTGTGTGGATAGTAGGTAAATTAGAACATTGCTTCTTTGAGGTGGTAACAAAAAAATCTATAAATTAATGAAAGGTGCTCTTATAAACACATTTCTCTAAAGAGAAATGCACAAGTTCTCTTTTGTTACTCTTAAGTTTTTGTTGAGTTGCTGTTGTGCAACTGTATTTGAGGTTAATGTCTGGTTTACATCATTATTATGGATATGCATTCCAATACACTTTTACAAGCTACAAGGAGTAGGATTTGTGTTGTCATCCTTGTGGATCCATCTGGTGAATTCTGACACTTGTCAGCAAGAGTAGATGCCAGAGGATTGTCCATTGTTGGTTTTCATGATGTGTTGTGCTACCTGGTAAAATCTGGTGGAGCTTTTCACCTCTATTCCTTGGACCTTAGTGGTTGATGGTTGGTTATTTATGTTTCAGTGGATTAGTTAATTTTCCCCTTTTCAAGAAAGATGCACTGAAGAAGGCTCAAAGGCCCCAAGGTGAGGCTCAGGCTGAGTTGGAGTTGTAGTGTGATTCTGATGCAGTATTTATCTTTTGATATATATTTTAGAATTCTCTGCCTAATAGCCTTTAATGTAGATCTGCACAGTTTTAAAAATAGAAGGGATCAGCCTGCTAACTTCTACCCATTGTAAATACTTACCAAGTGCTTCATTCAGAATTCAAATAAAGATCTATTGTCTTCTCAGTGCTTGCATAATAGCACTGTGCTCCTGATTTTTAGAAAGGCTGTATTTTTAGGGTTGAACATAGCCTCCTGGTTTTAAAAAGTGGTAAGCTGGGAATTGTTTAAGTGGGGTCTGAAGCATTTAATCACTTCAAAGGCCAACTTGTGGGATGAGTGCTGCTCCCAGGTGTAATTGCACATGCAGTTGTAGGAGCAGTGCTGGCTCCAGCTTCCTCTCTTCTTCATTCCTGTCCCCATGCACCCACTCAGTGGCACAGGTGAAGCTGTTGGGGAAACTGCTCAGGGAGCTGGCTCCAGAAATAGGCCTGGCTTAGAAATGTCCAAAGTGGATCCTGTTCTTCATGCTGCCCTGCAAAGAGTTGTCCCAGAAGAGCTGAGGGATACAACAGGGGTGTATGGTGGTACCAGACTGCCAAAAGGTTGCTTTGTCTGCATCTTATCAACTCAAGGGACAACTGTTCTGCCCACTCTGCTGCCCATCACTGGCCTGGCAGCCAGATCACAATGGTGATTTGTAAAACCATGCAGTGTGTAACCATTGCACTGGAAGGATCCAGATTCAAATTATCAACTTGTCCTCCCCCACCCCATGGATTCAGCTTATCAGAAGGGCCTCACAAAGCATTACTGACTCTGCTGAGAGAGCTGCAACTAGAGGGGTGGGTGGAGGTGTAAGAGTCTGTTAAACTTGGTTTTGCACTGCAGAACCACTGCTTCAATGTGCAGCTTAGGTTGCATGTGCTTTCTTTATGTGAAAAAACAGTTTGCTGAGGAGGATGGCTCTGGGTATGTCAGAAGTGAGGTGAAAGCAGCTCCTGTTGCACTGGTTAAGCAGTTTTAGATTTTCATGCTTGCTTTCATCTGTGAAGGGCAGACATGCTAGAGATGTTTCACTGGTATACAGGTGACCTCTAGTTTGCTATTTTTGGTACCCTATTGGTGCTGGCTGTGTATCATAATTTATAGGTTATAATGGCATGTGAGACCAAATTGCATATAATAGGCATGTTCATTAAATGAATGCTAAGATACTCTCTGTTACACTTCAAACTTCATTTTAATTTTAAATTAGAACATACATTTTTTTAATGGAGTTTATTTTAAGGCTAAAAGAAACAAACATACTGGCAAGTGGATGAGCTGTCAGCTACTGATGGAACTCAGATCTCCATAATAAGTCCCTGCTGAGAAGACAAAAGCAGTAGCACAACACAATGCCAAGAAAAGTAGGGCAGGAGGCGACCTGAATGTCAGATCCAACATCTGTGATTATATTTGGCTCCTGAATTATCAGGACATGGGGGGAGATGAGGAGATGTGGTAGAGAAAGGAAATGAAATCTTAAGATTTCCTAGCTATGACCCAAACTGTGCCCAGATTCTGAAGCTGTGCACCTCTAAAGCTTGTTCCCAGGTGCAAACCTGGAACTGCTCTGAGTGTGCAGAAATGGAGAACTGGTCAGACAACTGCTCCACATCTTTTGTTCATTGCTGACCTTCCCAGACCTTTAAATATTCAGCACATCTAAGTCACAACCTCACACTGCCTTGTATCAATATATACCTGTTAGGTGTAGTACTGTCCTGAAATTCCCCCAGGAAATCAAACCTTTTCAGGTGGATGTGTGAGAGAGCAAAACAGATGTGTAGAATTCCCTTGAATTTTTCCTAAGAGAAGTTAGACATGAAAAGCTGCCACCTCTTGCACCTGAGAGCCACTGGCCAAATTCATCCTAAGTGTAATTTAATTGATTGCAGTACACTGCAGTTCAATCAGCTGCAATAAAGTTAATTGAATGCCTCCTAAGAAATGTGACTTAAGCCAAATGATTCAAAATAGTAACAGGTACTGATTAATGGAGACAATTACTTTTAATAGGAATGGGTCCAAGTGAATGGGTGATGTTTAAATGTTCTCTATAATGTTCTCACAAGAACAGTAGTTATTTACAGCTTTCAGGTGAGATTTAAAGTTTGCAAAATGCAAAATTTTAGATGAAAATGCTAATGTAACATGGTTCCACCTTTAAAAGCAGGGCATATGTAAGAGAGGAACAACCTTCAACTCATGGAATCATAGGATGTTAGGTTGGAAGGGACCTCAAGGATCATCAACTCTGCTGCTTTTCTTCTGGTGGTGGTTCTCAACTTTGATCCCAAGCTTAACCATTGAGTTCTGTGCAGAAACAATGCTGTTGTTTGTGTTACTTGGCAATGTTTTTCAGTGGGACAAACTACAATAGTATTGAGAAGCCATTTTGATACATTTTTCTAGTGCTTAATTTTTCTAGTAAGGCTGGGTGATTATTGAATGTGTAGGGTGGGCATAAGATAAGCCCCATTAAATTATCCAGTTCTGTTTTCTTGTTATGCTGTGTCTCTGTATGTATAGCTGCATGGTCACTTCAGCAAAATTCACAAATAGAGTCTTGTGTAAAATGGTAAAAATGACAATTTCTAATGAACATAAAGATCAAACATTTTGTTGCCATTTTCCACTGGCTGGGTGGAAGTTCCAGTCTGATACTCAAGAATATCTCTGCTCTCAGCTGCTGACTGAGGAAGAGGATAGTGCAGCCATTCCCTGTTTGTCTCTAGCAGGTTGTTAGGAGAAAATGAGTTGTGTATTTCTCTTAAGAGAGGTCAGACACTGACATGAGTGCTGTGTAGCTCAGGTGAACATACTGTGAGCTTTATAAGCTAATTTGACTGAGGTTAGAAACATTAAAAAAAGCAAAGCAGGCCTAGCTGTCTGAGGATGTTACTGTCACCTCTCTGTTAGGAGAGTGGAGATAATAGGGGGGAAACAGCTAGTTAGGCTGTTAGCAATGTGGCACAGGAAGAAAGGATTAATACAGACACCTAAGATGGAAAATAGGAGGGAAAATTGTCCTTTTTGGAGGTTCCGGGCCTAACAGGAATGACAGGGACAAGGAATCTTAAGAAGTTAAGTTGCAAGATGATGCTTGGCTAAATGTTAAGAAACAAAATATGTGATGCAGTTGCCATGACTACAAAGGAGTCTGGAGTGGATGATGCCTCTTCATTCCAATGCTTCTAGCAGAAATAGATGTTCTGAAGTGCAGCTGAAGATTTGCAGTACTGGTGCTTCTCAAGGAGATGAAGAGATGCAGGCTAAAGCCTTCCTCGACAGCGTGGCTCAGCTGTCTCCAGGCAGAGCCCAGACTCATACTGCAGAAGAAAAGATTTTTGCCCCTGAAATGAAAGGAAAAGTCTGCTGCCTGGCTGAAGCAGCCCTGCAGATCCTGGGTTTCAGAAGGGAAATTTTCCTTCAGGCTGTCCTGCTGCCCTTGCTGGGAGCTAACATCAGGCACTACACCTTCCCTTGCCATGGGAGCTGCAGGAGAAAAGGCTCAATATTCCCCTTACATAAATGTCCCCTTACAGGGACAGGATGAAATAAAAAACCCCAAGGCATTGTATCTCCTCAGGGTGTTTTTCTTTAAATATACAGCATCTTGTTTGTTTATCATAATATTTGAATTTATGCAAGGAATTTGTACTGTGGCAATGTTCCTAATGATCTGGTACATTGTCTATAATTCATACCTAATTCTTTTTCTGGAAGGTTGTTGGTGCTTCCCTTAGGATACTTTTTCTTTTGAAGAAACCCCAGAGAATTACAGAATTGCTGAGCTGGGAAGTCACTTCTGGAGATCACCTAATCCAATTCTCTCCTCACAAGTTTGATCTTCTTTACAGCCTCCCATGCATTTAAGGGCACCAATCCAGGAAAAATCTATGAGCAGGTAGATTATTATAAAAAAACCAACTAATTCAAGATTTCAACTGGAGTTTCTGTGTGCTTGTATCCCTGGCTCTGTGAAGCTTTTTTTTATTATTATTATTTTTTTACTAGTGCCCTTTAGGTCAACCAAGCACATGAAGTGTCTTCAGTATTTTTTACACTAAATTAGATTAAATGGAATATGGTCAAATACTACTAAAAATCAGAGATGTTTGTGTTGGATATCAGAATGTAAACTAAGTTCCTGTTTGTCTTATTAAATTGTCAGGAATTTTCCAGACTGTTCAATGCCTGTTTCAGGACCTGTTCAAATAAATGAATAGTTGAGGCCCAATGGGCAGTAGCCATCTGCTTTTGTTTGTACAAGCCTCTGGATTAAGATGTGAATAATTGGGTTTACAGATACAAATTCATAAATCAATTTTCATTATAGGACTAATTTATATATTATATTATTACCTTCTATTTTAATCTAAGACACAGATTAAACTCATGTGCCAGCTTTTTGAGACAATGAATCTTGACATTGTTTCTGGTTAAATGCATTTTGTAATTACATAAAATGCCATATAAATCCAAAGCAAGTTTTGAATTTGAAGCTTTTTGGATTGCCTCCTCATTTGGATCTCCAAACTCTATTAACAAATGTATTTGTTCAGTCCTTTCCTGTAATACTCAGGGAAAAGTACATTGCCAAGAGAATTTGTTAAAATTTTCTTTGCACAGAAAGCTTTCTAGGTGGACTTTACCTTCATGCTGTTTATGTGCCTGCTGCTGATGCTGGATTACAGTCCAGACAAGAGAAGGCAAGCATGGGTTTTACCCATTAGTATTTAGAATTAATTTAGGGGGTCTAATATAAAGGAAATAATAGGATTTTTGACAATAAATATGCTTGTGGAGTGCAAGTTTTGGAGATTATCTAAGTTTGACATCACAAAGAGTTTAAGGCCAGCACAACCATAGGCACCATGACCAGTTGGCTGACTTCATAAATGACTTAAAAGTGAATAAAACAGCTTTGCAGCTGACCTCTGGTTAGCACTGTGGATATAACAAGGGAATGAAGAACTTCCTAAAGATTGTCTAGGTCACTGTGTCTTTCTTTGTCTCACGTCCTGGTCTACAGAACAAGAATACTTCACAAATGGGAAATTTATACTGGTTTGGGATTAGACAGTGGTATGTGCACAACTGGGTAGCTACTTGAAATGCAGAAGTATCACTTGAGCCTCCAAAAGCTCCTGGTGTGCCAGTTCTCCTGCAGGTACAAATTGTCATTGTGTTCACACATGTTGTGTATTTACAAAAAATGGTGGATTTTGAAAGCGTGGGCAGTCAGGGGTTTGTAAATGTGTGTAACAGATTTGGGGCTTTGTTGTTTTCTCAAGTAGCTCAATGATGGGAAGAGCTTCAGAGCAGCATATTTTGACAGAATGTGTGTTCATAACTGCAAGGTGAATTTGTTCCCTTTTTCACCAATGCAGGGAGCTTTCTGAGCCGGAATTACTGAGTTTTCTGTACTTGTTTACTGTGGAAAATTATTGACTACCTTTCTCACTGTGAGAATATTTAGGTAATAGGAGGATTAGTATGATGCATTGAAGAAATTAAGGGGAGGGGTTTATTAATAGAACAAGCTCTGCAAAGGTCTCTTTCTCTGGTAGTGTTTTTTTTCTTTTGCACCTTCCTACGGGAAGGCTGCTCTGGTGAATATGTTCCAGCTCATGCATCTGCTATCCTACAATGTGCAGATTATATTTTATTTTATTTTGGTTTGGTTTATTTTATTTTATATATTATTTTATTTATTTTTCAAACCATTGCGTAGTTATGCATTCCAGGAAAAAAAATTGCCTTTATGCAGCCTGTCCCAATGGGTATAAAATCTACCCAGGAATCTCTAGGACACTCATTAACTAAGTCATTTTTTAAAAATCCACATTTTTATATAATGATAATTTGTTTTTTCCTGTCCTAAATGTGCCCATGGAAGTAAACTAAATGCATGTATTTACAGTGTAAAGCCTGTAATCAAGTTTTGCCAGGTGGTGGGGTGTGGCAAAAGAATGGAGACTCACCCAACTGTAGCTTATGTGGGGATGAAGTACCAGAAAGTATAATACATTCCTTCATTTTCTCTAAAATATGGAAGTACACATTTATTTGAGGGGTGGAGTGGTAATTTAATCTTTAGGAAACAAATTTCAAGGCAATTCTCCTTCTAATCTTCCTTTATCTTCCTGTAGGCAGCTCAGTGAGAATTTACTGGTGTGTGGATGTAACTGTACATGAACAAATCATTCCCAATGTTTTGTACCTCTGGGCAGCATCTGTGTGGTTGCTCTGACTTCCATCTTGCCGTTGTCCTCTCTCCTGCTGCATCCTATTTAAGCTCTTTTGGTGCCTTTGAGTTTACCTAAAATGCCTTTGTGAAAATAGAGAAGGAGAGAATCTCCCTGCTTGTCCTGTGCTGGTGGCAGTCATTTGCTGTCCTTTGTGCTCCTGGCAATCATCTCATGTTAAATACTTCTTCTGCCTTTGTCCTTTGCTCCTGCCTTTGTACCTTTTTCCAGCTAAAGTGCATCTCTTGAATTCACCCATCAAATGACTT